>NC_139564.1:15260381-15860381 GCF_965112155.1 Podarcis liolepis | reverse complement strand
TTTTTCAAAATAAATTAAAATGGAAACAGCTGCTGGGATGCTGTTTCTTGGTGCTGCAAATGAGAATGAAATAGCAACTGCAAGAGAGTTTGTGGGTGAAATTGATGTGCTCCTTGTATACCGTGTGGCGATAGTGCAACAAATGCAGACAACTAAAAAGGTGTGTGAGCCAAAACGTTGTTCTACCTGAATCTGTGTTTGATTGTTGGTCACCGCAGACGAGTACACATAATTAAATATGTAAAACCCGTGCTTGGAGTGACGACCTTTGAGCATTATCTGGGGGCAGAAAAGAAGGCATTAAAAGTACTCTTGGAAATACCACGCTTCTGTTCATTTCAGCTAAGTCTGCTTCTTGAACTAGGAAAACAACAACAACAACAACAACAACAACAACAACAACAACAACAACACCCCAATGGACACCAGGATGTTTGTGTGATAATCAACACTGCCTTGTGAATGGTCAGTATAATTATTTTTACAGTACTTTTAAACTTCATTGTAATTAGTACAATCTGCATTATTATTATTAGTCATTTCCCTCTGACCTCTCTGCTCATGTTTCTACCTCATCAAATCTTATGCCACATAATACATCTGTTCGACTTTAAAGAGCCGCAGGATCAACACAGCTACCTCTGTGGAAATTATTACAATCCCCACCAGAGGGCATGCTTAATCTTCTTCCTTCCATATTCCAGAAGGACAGTCTCTTGAGTCTGTTAGTCAAACCAGAAAGATGCAAGCAAGCTTTTCCAAAGCAGTCAATTTTGAGGTCACAGGGACTGTGCAGGGGGTGGGGTAAAGACTTAGGGACCAAAAGGGGGAGGTGAAAGAGGTGCTAAATAAGTTTAAGAGTATAGCACAAAAATATAATTAGTGCACTTGCAAATGAGGAGACTGTAAGATGATTTCACATTTCAATAGTATTTCTCATTTTTTTTACATGTTATGGTTCTTAGTAATTCTGATAAATGGTTAATAAATATTGATTATATGTTGATATTTCTTGACTTTATTTCATTTATATTCTTAAGAATCTTTGTTGGGGATAACAACAGCTTTATAAGCTCTTCAAAGGATCAATGAACTCAAGTTTATGAAACCCTGTCTTAAAAACTAGGCATTGTATCAAAGCCATTTTTTCCTGTCCATTAAAGCTTACACCACAACATATCTATGATTCTTTAAGATGGCACAGGACTCCTGTTTGCTTATCCTTAAGTGTGGGAGTATCTCTAGGTTGTAACTTTAAAGGACTTTCCACTCAACTTAAACATTGTTACTGGCATTCAAAATTTGGCAATATGGTTGTGGAACATGTATTTGTCCCCAGAAATTCTAGACTTCCTCCCCTCTCATTTTCTTTAAAGAATAATGTGGAAGCTCAAAAATTGCTGTAGCAAAGTGGAATTTATCTGAACTGTGTAATACCCTTCATTTCTAACAGTTACCAAAGCTTGTCATTAATTTACAAAATGGCAATGCTACAGCAATTCAAATATTGCATCCAAACAAATGGAAATGGAATTATTTTTTTAAACCTCCCAGCAGCCCTCCTCCACATCAGCAAAAGCTTGTCAGAAAAGGATGAGCTGGCATTACTTCCTACCAATGATGTGGTAATCTGGATCATGCCTAGGATTGGTCCCACCCTTTAACCAAGATGGGCCCCTTGCCTCTAGAAGGTGGAGAAGCGATGAATCAGTGGCCCTGTCACCCTGACCACTGCATCTGAAAATGCAGATACTCTTCGGGGACACCTCATCCTCAATTGAAATACTTTATTGTCACTTGTACAACTTGTATACAGTGAGATTACACAAGCACCCCCCCACTCAGCTCTCTTAGTCTTAATTCCCCTTGTTTACTGACTCACACCCACCAAACCCAAAAGTCAGTTGTCCTGTTATCTTTTCATTCAGCAGCCTAACAGCCCACGGATAGAAGCTGTTCTTTACCCTGTTGCTGCGACTAATCATGCTTCTATATCTTCTGCCCGAGGGCAGGAGACCAAGAAAGTGCCGGCCAGGGTGTGAATGATCCCTGAGAATTTTCCTCACTCTCCTGAGGCAACGTTCTTCCGCTATTTCATCCAGCGGATTCACGGGACAGCCCATAATATCTTGTGCTGTATTTACCACCCTCTGTAGGCACTTCCTATCAGTTGATGTCAAACCAGCGTACCGCACTGTGATGCAGTATGAAAGGACATTTTCTATTGTAGAAGGAGATCATCAAATGTTGATTGACATCGTTCTTTCGCAATACTCTGAGGAGATTAATACTCAATGCCTCGCTCTGAGGAAGGACCCTATGTTCCTCAGAGCAAGTTGTAGATCCTAAGAAGGGCCTTAAGTGACCTCTGAACAGGAGCGAGAAGAGAGTTGGCAGCAGTGGCAGTGGAGGAGGCTAGTGTACAGGGAGGCAGCGGCTGGCCTGTCTTGCCTCAGGCGGCATAATATTTTGTGCCAGCCTTGGCCATGCTACAGAGCTGGTTCTAAAGACACAAGGCCTCAGGGTGAGAAAAGAAATTTCCCATTCCTGTTCCAGCAATGGAAATTAGCATTAGAAAGCAAAGTGCATTAAAACAGAAGAGTATCATATCGATTATGCCTCCGCGCAGCATCTGTATATTGAAGCACACTACTCATCCCATGTTTCTGTGGAACAGACAACACTTTCGCGCCTTCTTCTGCTAACAGAAGCTGAAAGAAACCATGTTGTCATCAAAATACCTGACTCATTTACCTGGTGTATATACGCTCGGTCTTTATCACCCCTGTTATACAGAAAATTCCAAGTGGGTCTGAACTTCAATGCTTAAAATCCCTGATAGAGAATAAGGATCCAGATATCATGCTAAGGGTGGCCAAATTTTGTGCAGCTGCCATGAAACTCAGGGAACAAGCTGTGCTATTACAAAGACTAAGGCCTCAGGTGCAAACTCTAGATAATATTTTAGAGACTAAGACCTAAACCACATTTCTAATTGCTGTCATATTCGTATTGTTTATTGTCATATTCAATTGTTAATTCAAACTTAATTCTATTGTGTTTTATGTTTGCTTAGTATGGTATGTGAATCTGGTCTGGGACCATAATAAATTTAATTTCATTTACCTGGTGATCTCCCCGGCACTTCTGCTTTGCTTTCCTGTAATGGGGTTGAAGCTCCTGGAGAAAGATGGGAGGAAAATAAACAATATCAGGTAAATCTCTTCTGAATTGTTGGTGTGTTCTGCTAAAGGGTTGTCTACAGGTATTCAGAGGGTGGCTGGGTAAGAATCTAACTTTGTTTTAGCTCTATAGTAGCAAACTCCTGGTCTTGTTCTGACACTCACCTGAACGTGATCTCAGAGAAGGTGAGGGAGGAAGCCACATATGCTGGCCCCACCTCCATGTTCTCCATCTCCACTGACTGCAGCCTCAGGTCTTTGAGCAGTGAGTGGGAAGGTGTCTGCATGTTGGGACCCTCCACACAATTGGGAACCCTGAGCATTTGGGATTCCTTGAGGGATCATCTTACACCATCCGTTTCTATCCTATCACTTCAGCCTGCATATCTATAATGTTGGTTCTGTGTTTGTAAGGAATAATCCCTTCAGTGTGGCAGCACTGGAACACACAACCTTCAACGTACTGTATAGCAAGGGACTATGAGACTCTGGGCAGGAAGCTGAAGAGCCTTGGGACACAGGTGGTCTTTTCATCACTCCTTCCTGTTGAAGGCCATGGCCCAGGAGGAGAGAGGAAAATATTGGAGGTAAACCACTGGCTGCGCACGAAGAATTTGGCTTCTTGGATCATAGTTTCCGCTTCCTTGAGGAAGGACACCTGGCAAAGAGATGGGCTGCATCTCACAGCGGTTGGCAAGGATGTGTTTGCTAAGAATCTCATGAGCCTGATCAGGAGAGCTCTAAACTAGAACTTGAGGGGGAGGGAGACAACATTACAGATGACAGAAGAGCACTTGCTACTGGGGATAATAGCTTCATTGATGCACAGGAAGCCGAGGTGCGGCTCCAGAAACCTGCTAAAGGGCAGGAGATTACAAGAAGGAAGCAGTTGGAAGGAATGACTCGTGGTTTCAGTTGTCTCCATACAATTCTATTATCTCGTTGCTCTCTTTGCTCCATTCCTTCTAACTCAAAGCAGAAATGGTGCCTCTCCATGCAAATAAATGTCACTCCTTGACTTTAATTCATGTAGAGACATTTCATACAAAGGCACATGGGGAAAGGGGAACATTATGAACTACACCCTGTCATGTGAATCTGCCTGAACATTAGAATCAACACTGAATTCCAAAATGTGGAGTCCTAGCCATAGTTTTTCACCAGATGTCGCACTTCTCTGAATGTTGCACAGTCTGTTTATGTCGTGTCTTTTCATAGGTATGCGTTCCTCTGTTGAAACTTTCTAAAAACATCTGTCCTCCAGATGTCACTCTTCCCCAAAAGTTACTCTCGGGAGAATCTGTATATCATTTCAGCCTGAAGTTTGGAATACTCACCGACTGAGCCCAGGTTAAGCCACAGAGAGTCAAGTACAAAACAGCAGCCTTCATCTTCAGAGCTTCCTAAGGACAGAGCAATATAACTGAGAAATGTTTTTATTTCACATTTAATGCCTATGATCACAATCCAAAATAACCCCTCCTTGCTCCTGAAAGCAAATCACTCATCGTTCTGAGAATCAACAATTAAAGAGTAATGTACTTTTAATCTTTGTTGGAAGCTGCCAAGAGTGGCTGGGGAAACTCAGCCAGATGGGCGGGGTACAAATAAATTATTATTATTATTATTATTATTATTATTATTATTATTATTATCATTATCATATTTCTGAATCAGAATGAATGGAGCATTGATTTGCAAAATGTGGAGGCCAATCCTATCCTTGTTTATTTATTTATTCATGACATTTATAGCCCATTGTTCCTTCAGCGTGGTATATATTGACCCCCCTCCCGCTTTTACTCTTACAACAGTCTTGTGAGGTAGGCTAGGCTGATAATCAATGTCTGGCCCAAGGACACACAGCCTATCAGGCTTGAGTAGGGATTTAAACCTAGATACATAGTCAACTCAGCCGGTAGAACATATATTGGGGGAAAGTGTGCATAAGAATGAAGCTGTTGGTGGAAATAATGTACAAAATTACATTATATTAAGGGGTATTGCTTTACAAAAAAAAAGTTTGCATTAGGCAAAACTGCATATAAAACCATGTTTATCAGGGAAAAATTGCACTAAAATGCTGATGAGTTTCCATGAGGATTTTTTTTAAAAAAGCAGAAATAGTGGAGAAATGAATTTGATATAGGAAAAATGAGAAACTGACAGATCCTTCCAATCCCTTGTTCTGATTGCAGCTTGCTTCAATAGGAGCTGTCCCCCCCCCCCATATCTACTGCAGGCACTAGGTAATGGTGGTACAAATTGGGACCATTAACAGAGACCAAAAAATTACAGCCCCCTCCCCCACATTCCCCAAGCTAAGGTCCTGATGGGAATTGGGACCCTGCACTGGCAATTTGTGTTGAACAACAACAGCAACTGTGCACTTAAGGGCACAAATACAGAACTAATGTGACATCTAGTTAGGCCCTTAGTTAATTTTACTCAGTTAGACTTAAGACATAATTAAATTCTTCTATAGATTTCAGTAGGATCCATCTAAACTGAAAACGGTACGCAACTAAGATTTACTGAAGCCCACTGAAATTAATTGAAACCTGACTAAGTTAGGTCCATTAACTTCAACATGTCTACTCTGAGTAAAACTTGGTTGTTTGAATCCAACCTAATGTAAATTTCAAAGCCTTTGCATGCACATCCAAACCATGGGATTAGGGCAGTTGTGGATAACAGATTATATTAAATAAAACAAGAGCTATTTGCACCTGCCAGCAATGGCAAAGGTTATCGCTATGCTGATGTGCCTCTCCTCCTGCTATCCCTCAAACAAGCAGAGTTTGCCTAGAAGCATCTGGCTTAAATTGAGCACATTGCACCTCCAATCCTCGAATTCTTGAGTGAAGATATACAACAGCCTTTGCCAACCTGGTGTTTTGCAGTCCAAAACCTCTGAGGGGCAGCAGGTTGGCAAATGTTGAAATGTAACATACCTGAGGTCAATTATGTAGAAGTATTGCTTTAAATTATTCAAATCCATAAAACTGCATAGCTACGAGGGAGGACCCCAACGCTGTTTAATCCACCTTCTTAAACCTCCACATGTTAAACCACATAATGCATAACACATTAATTTACTTTTGCTTTATTTGTTAAAAATGTGTGTGCTGCAGTCTCTCTGTCATTGTGGGTTTTGAAGGTAAGGTGGCCAGTGGGAAGAGGGCTGCTGCACTTTTAATAGTGGCGTAGAAGAGGAAATTTCTACACTACTATTAAAGGTACAGGAGCCCTGTCTATTTGTCCATTTGGCCACTTCAACTTGAAGTATCAGGATAGTAAAAATATAGAAGTGCAGATAAATTCAAAATACATGCCATTGTACAGAAACAACAGCAATAACAAAGGAAGCAATTAGAAAATCAGTGGCAAGCAGATCCAACCCTAGGCAAAAAGAAAAAGACCAAATTAAGAAAATCAAATCAGTTTACCTACCAAAGATCTGAGCAAATGTAACCTTTCTGGGAAATGATCGGAAAAAGAGGTGAATGGAAATGCAATCATTTAAAAATAAGGACTGATATACATGGTTGACAGGATATGGACTTGGGTGTGAAATAAAGAATAAGAATTGAATGCTTCCTAATATTGAAGGTAGTGCTGTAATGTTGTACTGGAGGAGAAATATTGTTGATTATAATATACAACAATAATTAGAGAATCCCCCTTGGGCTTCTTGCATCAAAAGAAACGAAGGAACTGGAGGCTCCTGGGTCGAAGACTGGAAAAATATTGGCCAGCAGAGGAAGGAACAGCTGAATATTAATCTAGATCGAGCATTTGACCACTGTGAAGAAATATTGTATGTATGGCTGACAGATCTGAGCAAATGGGGCGAACTTTGCTTGCCATCTAAATAGTAATATAATACTCTCCTACCCATATTTTTACAGATCTTTACCTGGCATGCACTATGCACAAAGCTAAGTATTCTTTAATACAAAGGTGGAAACCTTCCATCGATATAACTAACATATATTGGCTCAAGGAAATGGGATTAGACTTTGATGGAGGTCCATCCAATTTCCATTTGTCAGCATTCAAGCTTTGCAGCATTAGAAAATGAAAGGCAGAATGTTAGGTTTAGCTGATCCAAGAGGAAGCAGGAGATTGTTATAGAATAGTAAGGAAATAGCTCACGTTTCCTGAAGAAGACAGGGTATCTTCAGCCGATGTTGGCAGCCTTTTGCCCACCTTGCTGAAGTTTAAAGTTTATTATAATAGTAATGGCCAATCAGCTCTGGCTGCTTTTAGCCCTTGCCCACAGATAACTGGAGGAGGGTCGGTTTTAATCTAAAAAAGTCTTTGTGGTGGAAGCCAGCCATCTCATGTTCCATCGAGGTGGATAAACAAAATGCAGGTTATAAATATCTATTGTGCTGCTGAAGGTGCCTGATAGTGACTGACATTTCATGATGAGGGCTTCTAACTTCTTCAGTTAATACAGTGGTACCTCGGGTTACAGATGCTTCAGGTTACAGACACTTCAGGTTACAGACTCCGCTAACCCGGAAATAGTACCTTGGGTTAAGAACTTTGCTTCAGGATGAGAACAGAAATCATGCTCCGGCAGTGCGGCAGCAGCGGGAGGCCCCATTAGCTAAAGTGGCGCTTTAGGTTAAGAACAGTTTCAGGTTAAGAATAGACCTCCAGAACGAATTAAGTTCTTAACCCAAGGTACCACTGTAATATGGGTAGAACTATACTTATGAAACAGGGGTGGTCTCAAGAGGCCTGATCCAGCCACCCATCAAGACCCCACTGATTTTGACAGCAGCAGCAAAAAAGAAAAAGAAACTGAAACATAAGGGAGATAGATGGCTCATTTGATGAACAGAGAGGAGCAATAACCCCACTCCACAGATTAGCTGAGGAGATGAGGCCTATGTTCCTGTGCATATGCTTCTGTGTGTCCTTTGTATGTGAGCATCCTGTGTGCAGGTAAAGGTAAAGGACCCCTGGATGGTTAGGTCCAGTCAAAGGCGACTATGGGGTGCAGCGATCATCTCGCTTTCAGGCCGAGGGAGCTGGCGTTTGGCCACAGACAGCTTTCCGGGTCATGTGGCCAGCATGACTTCCATTGCACTTCTGGTGCAATGGAACACTGTGACAGAAACCAAAGCGCACGTAAATGTCGTTTACCTTCCCATCACAGCGGTACCTATTTATCTATTTGCACTGGTATGCTTTCAAACTGCTAGGTTGGCAGGACCTGGGACAGAGCAACGAGAGCTCACCCTGTCATGGGGATTCGAACTTTCAACCCTCTGGCAAGCCCAAGAGGCTCAGTGGTTCAGACCACCTGTCTTCTGTGTGCATGCTCATGAGTGAGTGTGGGATGACCACAGCCACTTGAGACCATTACTGGCATGAGACCCCTGGAGGGTTGGCCAATGGTTGGCCCTTGAGACCCAAAAGATTAGCCACTTCTATGGGTGAATATTATGGTTCGATTTCTCTCATTTTCTTATTTTTTTCTCCAGTCTTAAATTTACTTCTCCACATTTTCACATCAGAAAAGAGTTTTCATGAACATTTTATTGCAAATGTATTCTCATATACACACCTTTGAATGTCATTTTTCTTAATATACACATTTCTCAAAGCAATTTCCATATATATATATATATATATATATATATATATATATATATATATTGGTATGCCATTTACACCAATATATGCATTTATAGGCACACTTTACCTTATCATATGCATTCTTGTATTGTTGCTTGGCCGAAGAACTGCATTTCAAAATTTAGAGATACGCAGAGTTCGAAGGATGGCTGCCCTCTGGTTTGCAGAAAGTATTTCAGAAAGTGAGAATTAAACAGGTTTGTTTTAAAGTGTGAACTGAATGGAATTCCTCCCCCGTCCCAAGCCAACCCTATTTTAAAAGAACATCCTGTGGGGCAATTCCACTCTCCCCTGTATCAGTGGAGGAGGAAGGGGGTGCAGGTGTCATCACTGAGGAAGATGACAAAATGACAAAAATACGAGTTTTAAATAATAATAATAAAATTGGGCTCACAAAACTTTTTAGTTCAGTCAACAAATGGAACGAAACATGGCTGGCACTGGGCGCCACACTGTGGGGCCTGGCACTTACCGTGGGGTCTGCAGCATGCCCGAGCCACGTGTTTCTCCTGGGAGTGACGTGGTGGCTTGGGCGACTGCAGGCTTTGTGCTGCCTGAAACGGCAGCGTGGGACTTGTGCCTGCGCTCCGCCTCTCCCTCAGTCTCCCTACAGCTGAGGGGGAGGCAGAGAAGAAGAAGAAGAGTTTGGATTTGATATCCCGCCTTTCACTCCCCTTAAGGAGTCTCAAAGCGGCTAACAATCTCCTTTCCCTTCCTCCCCCACAACAAACACTCTGTGAGGTGAGTGGGGCTGAGAGACTTCAAAGAAGTGTGACTAGCCCAAGGTCACCCAGCAGCTGCATGTGGAGGAGCGGAGACATGAACCCAGTTCACCATATTACGAGTCTACCACTCTTAACCACTACACTGCACTGGCCGGTATACAATGCAGTGCGCCCCCATAGGCGGCTTGCCCCACCCACATGGGCGGCTCGCCCCGCCCCCAGCTGCAGGACACGCATGCCACACCTGGCATTCGATGGCTAGCTACCCTGCATAACAGCTAGTTCAACTTTCCTTGCATAATTATGATGTAAGCTGCCATATCTGAACTCCTACTTCACATCAACTGCCTCTGGCTGGGGGGCAGAGTAGACACATTGGTCACAACATCAGCACATGGGATAAGTTGATATTACAGAGGGGATGGAGGAACCTGGCACTGTGCCACCATTTTTATTGGAAGCTGTTCTATGTGACGCCAGGATGGGAGATCTGCAGCCTTGTAGATGATGTTGCTGGACCTCAACTCCCATCACCCACTGCTGGCTGGGGCTGATGGGAGTTAAAAGTACAGCAGTATCTGGAGGGATGTGTACGTCCCTGTTGTATGGCACAGTTCCAAACTCAGTGTGGTTTTGTAGGTTCCTTTCCATCTTATTTACCATCATGGGTGTTGAACTGAAAGTGATAAAGTTAAAAAGGAGGGCTACATCGAGTGAGTCAGAGCAATTATGTTCTGCTTTTTTGAGTACCGGGAATGCATTTTTGCCTAATTGGTTGTAATTGCAGCTTTTATTAAGTATACAAAAAAAAATTGTTGCTGTGGAAAGTTTAGGGAGTAATTGGTCTATTTTGCTTGAGTATCTGTAGGCAGCAAGTCTGCTTAGCCAGGTGCATCAAGCAAATTTGAAGCATGGTAAGGAAATATACCTGTGGGCTGAGTTGAGGTATGTTAAAGGGTAAGGCAGCTTACAGGGTGAAGAAAGAGGAGGCAGGGAATGAAATAGCAAACACAGCTTGATTGCCAGGCCAGTACCGTGCCAAGTCAATACCCGTGAAAGCTTAAATATTTGCTGTGGTATTAAAATAAATGCAGAGCATGGGCAAATGGTAGATAAAATAGGGAGCTAATTGCACATAATCCCCATTTAGATTTATTAATAGGTCCTGGTTTTCCAGTCTGCTGTTTTTATTAAAATAACGGCCATAATTCACAGTTGTTTTATAGGCGTAAATCATTGCTATGGCAACAGCTAAGGAGTGAAATACTGTGGTTGTGATTGATGGGTAATTTCAAGTAACCTCCTCTGGATTAATCTATGTTAGAAAACCCCAGCAGGTGTATGGAGGTCCTGGGCTGGCTGGACAACAGGACCTCCCTCAGGTAGGTCCAAAGGAAAGCAGAGCGATGTGTTTGGCATCAACTTGGCTGCAGGAGTTGCTGGAAGGAGGCGCCATCCAACCATCTTTAAAGCCCTATGCGGCCTAGGACCCTCGCACTTATGGGACTGCCTCTCCTGGTATGTCCTGCAGAGGACCCTAAGGTCCATGAATAATAATAGCTTAAAGGTCCTGGGCCCTAAGGAAGCCAGACTATCCTCCACCAGGGCCAGGGCATTTTCAGTGACGGCTCCAACCTGGTGGAATGCTCTGTCCCATGTGACTAGGGCCCTGCAGGACTTGATTTCCTTCTGCAGGGCCTGTAAGACAGAGCTAGTCCACCTGACCTTCAATTTGAATTAGCCTGATCCTCTATTCCCTTTCCCCTTTCCTCTTCTATGAAGAAACCCTTTCTGGGACCCCACATTTAAATTCTTCCCTGGTCTCCTTGCTGGCCCTAGTAGGACCAACTTGGCCAGTTAGCCCTGGTGTTCATTTGATGTCTACTGACTGGTGTGTTTTTTTCTTCCTCAAAATGACCCCTGAATTTTTGAATTTTATTGATATTGATGCTGCATTTTATGTTGTATTTTATGCTGTTTTATGCTGTTTCTAAGTCACATTTTAATTGTTAGCCTCCCTGAGCCCAGTTTTTAAACTGGGAAGGGTGGGGTATAAATAAATTATTATTATTATTATTATTATTATTATTATTATTATTATTATTATTATCTTAGGGACTCCACTCCAGATTTGTGGGTGTTTTCTCCTTAGCCTTTTCTTCTCCTGAAAGTATCCCATGGGGCAGTGGAGGTTTAGGTTCAGAGTTTTCCTTCTCCTGAATGGGCTAATAACCAGAGTGTAGTTCCCCATCATTCCTGACCACTGAACATGCTGCCTGGGACTGGTGGGAGTCCAATAGCATCTCTTAGGCAACCAGTTCCCCATTCCTTCTCTGTCTGCTTACTGCTAAAGTATTATGGTGTGTGAGCATCAGCTCATACGTAATGTTAGTCAGGTAGAAAACACTGCATGCATGATGGTGAGACTTGTGTGCTGTTTACTCGGTTGAAGGGAAGTTATAATGTGGAAGAGGAAGCAGTCATCAAAGCTAGCTTACATTTTTAGACATACACGACTAGAAATGCACAAGGGAATGTGGAAGTTCTACATTGTTTTGGTGGCTGCAACTTGAAAACTTCTCTGCAGTGTTAACTGCGTCCAAACATGAAAAAGTGTGTCAAGAGAGGTTTCTGGTTCCCATATATTTGTCAGGATTAGGAGTGGAGGAGAAATCCAATCGGGTGTGCATTTAAAGCCTGATTATCAAATTTGCACCTTCTGAAACACTGTATGTGAACCAAAACACAGCGGTTCTTCAGAATTCGCACTTCTCTGAATTTTGCAATGCAGTTCTCCAACCAAATGTGTTTACAAAAATGCATATATTTGGGGAATGTGTGCATGAAAACGATGCTGTTAGTGAAGATGACACAAGAAAAATGCATTGCTATGGGAAACGGCTTGCAAAAATGTGTACATTAGTCAATGGTGCATATAAAAATGTGTTTATTAGGAGAAATTTGCACTGAAATTCTGATTAATTTCCATCAGGACTCCCCCCCCCCAAAAAAAAATATTGCAAATTGCTGCAAGATGTGTGGAGAACTGTATTTAAGGTTGGAAGACGAAACTCTGGGAGAACTGAACCTTACAGATCCTTTCATTCCTAGCTCGTCAGGATCTGGATGTGAATGTTTTATGGTTATGCCACATAATGTTGACAACAGTACTTGAATTATAAGGGGTAGTGGAGGCTCAGTTACCTTTTATTATAAGTCCCATAGTTCTTATTTTCAGAAGCCTATAGAAGAAGAAGAAGAAGAAGAAGAAGACGACGACGACATATTGGGGACATAGTTTGGCTAAAGTTAGGGGATTCAGTAGATGGGATATGTATATTTCATAACAGAGTCCCCTACCTTTCTCTCATCTTATGTCTTCACCCGTAATTTGAGTAGTGGGTTTTACACTGTTCAAGCTAAGCAGATTTCAGCCTGGCTGGATAGGATGACCTCTGGGTGCCCCATGAAAACTGCTCTGCGCTTCCCAAAGGCAATGTGGAAAGAAATGAAAATGGCCTGACAATTTCATCATTCTTTATCTTTACTTAGAGCGAATCCAGCCTGCACAATGTTTCAAAACTCATCTTGACTTTAACAGAAACACAGGGGCAGGGCATGTACAGCATACGACACACTTCAGTTTGACAATAACTCCATTCGACACACTTCCGAACCGTTCTAAAAACAAAACTGCAAACCCTACAAAAAGTCCACAACGGGTACATGAATACTGGTCTAAAGCGCAACAAATACAGTTATTTTAAAAAAAAAACACCAGACAAAAAGAATACATTTTCATAGTTAGCAGTAAAAACAGACAGCAACCTCCACTCTCACTTAAAAGGCACCATGTTATATTGTGATACTTCCTGAGTAAGCATTTGCAAAAACATTAAGCAGGCCAAGAGACGGCTTCTTTTCCTCATTGGTTATAGTAGTATTCTTGGCCATAGACGTCGTACCCATGGCCTTTGTAGTAGCTATACTCGTCCTCATAGGCTCTGAAAGTATCCCCTCGGGGCTGCCCATTCTCACTCGCGTAGTATTCTGTTTGAACCTCATAGCCATTCTCATAACCGGTGGTGGTGGTATCGTATGGCCATGGCTCTTCAGAGGGCGTGTCATAGTGCCACTGGTCCTCCGTGGTGGTTTCGTATTGGTCCTGATACTCCGTGGTGGGGAGGACTGTGGGGAGCAGGGTGGTCGGAACGGCGGTGGTCGCTTCGTTTTCTTCCCCTTCTTCCTCTTCCTCTTCTCCATTGCCGCCATTTCCGTTCTCTTCCGCGGTGCTGTTGGTGCTTGTGCCGTTGATGCCGCTTCCGTTCTCGTCCACCGTCTCTGCTTCTTCCTCTTCCTCCTCTTCGTTTTCTTCTTCTTCGTCACTGTCTTCCTCTCCCTTCCCTCCTTTTTCGGGAGCTTTGTCCTTTTCACCCTTTTTAGCTGCTCCTCCATTTCCAGGTTTCTCCAGGGGCTCCTTCTTTACGGGGCCCTGCATGGACACATCAAATATTGCGGGAGGCAGGAAGGGGGAGAAAACACAGTATTAGAATGGAGGTAGGTGATCCAGGCAATCAATCCAAAATATGAAAGCTAGGAACATAGTATAACAACTTTCCCCACTAATCAACATACCATGCCCGCATGTGATCCCAAATAGCAGTGAACAGGAGTTGTCTAACCCTCTACATGATACAACTTTGACCATGTATATATTAGCAGCAGCGTTTGAAATTCACCAGGCACATTTTGCACCTGGCTATTGGCCACTTAAGGGACGCGGGTGGCGCTGTGGGTTAAGCCACAAAGCCTAGGACTTGCTGATCAGAAAGTCGGCAGTTCGAATCCCCGCAACAGGGTGAGCTCCCGTTGCTCGGTCCCTGCTCCTGCCAACCTAGCAGTTCGAAAGCACGTCAAAGTGCAAGTAGATAAATAGTTACCGCTCTGGTGGGAAGGTAAACGGCGTTTCCGTGTGCTGCTCTGGTTCGCCAGAAGCAGCTTAGTCATGCTGGCCACATGACCCGGAAGCTGTACGCCGGCTCCCTCTGCCAGTAAAGCGAGATGAGCACTGCAACCCCAGAGTCGGTCACGACTGGACCTAATGGTCAGGGGTCCCTTTACCTTTTACTATTGGCCACTTGCAACCAAGTGAAGATGCCAGGATGGTGCCTAACGTCTCCACCATATGGAGGTGCATGCCTGGGGAATTCTTGCATCTTGACTGTTTTCACACACTAGCAACACACCCTGTAGAATTCTATCCGTTATATTCCACCTGTATTGTACAATCAGAATGAATTTCAGGAACCAAAAAGTCGTACTGAAAAATACGACTTTCGAACTATCTGCCCCCAAAATGGTAGCTAGGCATTCCGTTTTGGTGACTGTAACCCTGGTTTAAGGAGCCATTTGGAGCCTAGCATATATATCTGAGTTTCTAACTCTGATTAGCGCAGGCATAGATAAACTCGGCCCCCCAGATGTTTTGAGACTACAATTTCCATCATCCCTGACCACTGGTCCTGTTAGCTAGGGATGATGGGAGTTGTAGTCCCAAAACATCTGGAGGGCTGAGTTTGCCTATGCCTGGATTAGCGGCTTAAAATGCAGCGAGATTGTTTTCACACCACTGTGTTTCACGTTGCATTTGCCACATTGCTGTACACACTAGAGAGGGGCTGAGGATGCCTTCACCTGGTGCCCTTTACCTGTTTGGTTTCCCTGTACCTGCAACCCCTCCCAAACTTCTACTGATGAAGCTGTCATCTGCACATACGCTGTCATCTGTTCATGTGCCACAGCCTTCTCAAATGTACTCTTGGCTTCACTGCCAAGTGAGTGCAACTACCATTTTCATATTGGTTAGAAGATGATTTGGAGGAAAATGCAGAAAGCAGCAGCATTCCTCAAGAAGCTACAGGATAGATATGGACTGTGGCTAATGTCACATGCTCTGGGCAGCCTTCCAGAGGTCAGAAGCTACAGTGGGTGGAGAAATGAATATGAATTTTACTTTTATACAGGAGGTTAGCTTCTACACACACCTCTCTCTATCCTCCTTGAGAACAAGCAAGAGCCATTTAGAGTTGCCATATCTTGAAGAGCAAAAAAAGAGGACTCTCATTTAAATACTTCTACTATATGTAGGCTATAAGAAGCTGTGATATATTGCTGAGGGTGGAAGGAGATGAGAAGAGGGAAGCAAGTCTTCAACCACCAGTTACGTCTACGTCTCATCCAGAAAGTATAGCCCAGACACATTTTGGCAAATTTAAAAATGCCCACCAGGACAGAAATTTTACCCCTGAAAAAGAGGGCCTGTCCTGGAAAAAAAACACCCAAGCAAGAGAGGTAACACAAGAGGGGTGAGGGGTGTGGCTAAGGAGAAGGTGTGGCCTGGAAAAAGTCCATTAGGCCTTCCACCTGCTGAAGGATCATAGAATGTGGTAGAAGCCCTGCTGTGTCCATAGAAGACCAGATTTGCTGCTGCCACGACAGATATGCCCCTGTCTGAGTTGGATGAGGACCATGGCATGGGAGCAGGGATGGAAGCTTCAACCCATTGCCCCCCACAGCAGTTCTGATCTGAATCATCTCCCCTCCACCCCACTATTTGCAATGGGAGGGGAACTTGCCTTAACGCTATTAAGAAGAAAGCACCCCATTATATGGGATGGTTTGAGGCA
Organism: Podarcis liolepis; assembly: GCF_965112155.1. Classification (NCBI taxonomy): domain Eukaryota; kingdom Metazoa; phylum Chordata; class Lepidosauria; order Squamata; family Lacertidae; genus Podarcis; species Podarcis liolepis. The sequence continues at coordinate 15,844,133 of NC_139564.1, read as the reverse complement.
ACAGGCTGGTAGTAGCAACCTGTACAGCTTTCCATTTATTGCAGGGGTATTAAAGGTCCACCAATCTTACCTGCTTAGGAGGTGTGGCTTTGCTAGTGCCCTTTTTATCTGCAGTCACTGCTGCAGTAGGAGCCTCTGTCGCCTCTTCATTCTCCTTTCCACCTTCATTGTTTTCTTCATTTGACTGTCCCTGGAGATGTATCAAAAACCAGGAATATCAGAATTAATTTCAACTTCAGTAGATGCAGTAAACACTGGTTTATAGAATGGGCAACTCTCTCTCTCCTTCCATTTCTCATGTGTGCAATAACCATATATCTGTTTAGCTTCCCTGTTTAGGGAAGCTTTTAATGTTTAATAGGTTATTGTATTTTAGTGTTTTGTTGGAAGCCGCCCAGAGTGGCTGGGGAAACCCAGCCAGATGGGCGGGGTATAAATAAATTATTATTATTATTATTATTATTATTATTATTATTATTACATCAGATTATGACTGGTGCATAGAGAAGACATTAAACAGCTCTTTATGCACTATATGAAGAAGACCTTTGTGATGCTCAAAAGCCTTCACTGTCATCAGAAAGTGACATAAATAATAGCACCTGTCTACCTTCCACTTTGAAATCGTCCCAGCTCAACAGAGTCCATGGTGTGTGTGAGAGAGATCGAGACAGAGGACTCAGCTATACAGCTGCAAATAAAACGTTTTGAATGTGTTGTAAAGGGCAATATATAATTGTGACACAAGATGGTGGTTGTGAGCTATAACGAATTCAAAGCATTTTCCAAAACGATTTTTTTTTTAAAAAAAAAAAAGCATTTTCACAATGTTTTTAACATGTGTGCAGATTCCACCAGACAACGAGACGGCTGATAGATAGATCCACATGCCAGATCAAATGAAATGGAAACACTGCTAACCATATTTTATTTAAAAAAAACAACAGACGAAGCTTGAAAAAAATGTTTCCAGGCTAATATTGGAATGATGATCCAAATGCACGCATGTTGCATTGTGGAATCACAACTAGCATCTGGTATTTATTCTAGAGCAGGGGTCAGCAAACTTTTTCAGCTGTCCCTCAGAACTTGGGGGGGGGACTGTATTTTTTGGGGGGGAAATGAATGAATTCCTGTGCCCCACAAATAACCCAGAGATGCATTTTAAATAAAAGCGCACATTCTACTCATGTAAAAACACCAGGCAGGCCCCACAAATAACCCAGAGATGCATTTTAAATGAAAGCACACATTCTACCCATGTAAAAACACACTGATTCCCAGACCGTCCGCGAGCCGCATTTAGAAGGCGATTGGGCCGGATGCACACACATTTTAAGATTTAAATTAGTTTGACTGAGAGATGGGGGATTAGGGCACTTTCTGCTACAGCTGTCATCAAGGCATCTGATATTTGAAGGGCGAACTGGGAAAGTGAACCTCAGGTCCTGGATCAAACTTGATCTCAAACATTTGCACTGGCACCAGTGCCCCCAATGCTGGCACAACCTCACCACAAACTGGCATAACGCCATGTTTTGCAGTATTGCTCTGGCATTGCTGTTGGTCAGAGCAAGCTAAGTACTTCTGTGCCGGGGCAGCAGTTCTTAGGATCAGGCGGTTAAAACACTTAAAATAAGATGTCGTGCAGTGCCAGTAAAAACCTACGTTATTTTCTTCTCTGTTGCGAGAACTTGCAAAATTGCATGGTGTGGCTGGCTATTTGGATAGCAATCTGAGAGCATCACAAACTCTATAAAAAGCAATTATAGTGTTCTTGTTTGTTTAAATGTTCCTGAGGTTCTGCTTTTGTCGAGGCTGGACATAGCCAGTAGCAAAACCATTGAGATGGATCCGAGAAATACAGTGGTGCTTTCTGAATATTCGCAAGTGACAGTCTGCTTTTCTACATACTGAGGCTTGTGAATAGAAGCCTCCAGCTGCCTGTTGTGGCAGCTCGGAATCCCAAGAGCCATCTTTCAACTGCATTACTACCACTTACATCCTTGTCAGCACCTGATAGAAGAGTGGAGGAACAAGGAAGTGTTGCCAGGATCGGTAAATAGCTCTGAAGGAAGGGATGTAATGAAGCACCCCAGATCCCTGTAGTAGCTGTCAGCTACTACAGTCAACTGGATGCTTCTATGTGATTTTTCCCCATTGTTCCTTTGAACATATTTTCAAATGATTTAAGTTTCTTAAGATCGCAATAAAAAATTATCAGGAAATATAATGTTTTCATTTAGTGCATTTCCATCCACCCCTGAAGGGCTCTTTGTAATGTAAGTCTTACCAGGATTGGTAAGATTTTGCAACCTAATTCAAAAGATCTAGAGGACCCTCGCTGTCCCTTCCAACTCTACAATTCTATGATTCTATGACTGTGCTAACTACCTACTATTTCCCACTTGCAGCCCCACATGTCTTCAATTCCCCCTCCCCACTTTGTCCCTTTTAAAATCCCTAATTTACACCGCCACCTCTTTGACTATATATATATTTAATTCACATACATTCAGTAAATTGTGTTTTAGAGTACTTTTCTCCATACCATTCTAATTACTAATTGCTTCCCAACAAAATATATTATGGACAGAGGGTACAGTGCAAACATTAGTCCTGATGTTCAGACCTCCTGCTCCCCACCCCCAAAAAAGCATTGACACAGGATAATTGCCTCTCATGTGTGCAAATTACAGCCTAGCAGAGCTGGTAATAAATAGATCTTTACCTCTAAAGCCCTATTCTGTTGTTAATTAGGGTTGCCAACTGTGAGGATTATTTGTTTGCTTGCTTCTTTGGAAAGACAGTTCCCACCTCAAGGCAGTTTACAGCAAGTATATATATGTATGAAGTTTTAGTGTTTTGACCATCATCTTCAAGAGAAGAATCAGAATCTCCATCCCATCCTGTTTTTGCATGAATCTGCCATTTTAAAAAAAATCTGTGTGCAAATTTGTATTTAAATATATATTTCTGAATGTATTTTCTCACAAGAGATGCATTTATCAATATCCTTTATCTCACTGCACACATTTATAAACATATTTTTATCCTAAAATACATATTTCTAAAGGCACTTTGGTACATTTTATGGTGTTCACACAATATATTCAATAAGTGTACAGTCTATACCTGTGTACACAGATAGTTGAGCTGCATGCTTGTGGAGTCACATGTAAATTTCACTGAGTGTACAGTTTGTGTGCCTGTGTACACAACAGCTGAGCTGTACAAATCAACAAGTGTACACTCTTTCACACAAACCCTTGTGCGCGGGTAGAGACTGCTTGTGACTTAGCACCACCAAAAGCCAAGAAAGACAACTCCTTTCCCCCAAAAACCTGGGAACTGTAGTTAAAGGTGCTGGGAATTGTAGCTCTCTGGTGGGGGAAACTACAATTCCCAGAATTCTTTAGAGGAAGCCAAGTGCTTTAAGAGAGAAAGGGGTGTTGCCTAATTAAAGACAGGAGGTTAACTTTTTATTAGGGACCCGTCCAACTCTCCTTCTATGACTAGAAGCTCCTTCCGTTCACACAACAAGAAGTTAGGATGCAAAACAAGGTGTTTGTCTCCCAAAAATAATTGTTTCTTATAACTCCTGCCACCAGGTTGCTTCACCTGGAAGCCCAATCTGGCACTTATTCTGATCCACCAGGTACCAGCCTTTGCCCTCAGTCACCAGGCACTGCTCTGCTCTGCCCCTATCCTATCAGGCTCCACTCTGTGATCCACTGAGTCTCATCCTCTAGTTTCCAGATTCTGCCCCTAAATCTCAGGGCCTGCGCCTCAGGAGAGCTGGCTAATTGTCATGGTGACAAGGAGAATCCTACCCAGAAGTAAATCCCCGTTGCTGAAGCCACAGAGAACCTATGAAAGAGCCTTTTTGGGGAAAGCCAACAAGGCTTTCTCTAGTAACCAGAGAAATAATAAAAGGTTGGGCGAGATGGTGAGGTCTACATTTAACTTAGACCCACCCCAATAACTGTTCATAAAAACAACACCCTAACAGAATGGGCCTAGAAGGCTCAGGGCTTGAGACAAATGTGTGTAAAGTTCTGATTCTCATGCAGGAACTTCATTTACATGGGAGAAAACATCTGCCCCCAAAGTACAATAGAACATAGTGGCACTCTTGTAGCTTTTGACATCCAAGTCAGGCAAAAAAAAAAATCATTTTTTATAAATACTCTTGTGTCTAAGCACATATTGACCCAAGAGACCATAACGGTACTGAAATGAAGAAGCTATTCCAGGCTGTTCAGGTAAAATATGTGTTCCCCAAATAACATGTATACCAAGATACATATTTACCTAGGAGATTATATCGGCTCTCGGGGAGCTAACACGGTCCTGAGGTAAACACAAACATGGAGAAGATGCATAACAGCCAACACTGCAAATACGCCAGCGCCCAGACCTGTGTCAGATACCATTGCTCCTTGTGGACACATTGTCCCTTTTTGTGTCAATGGGCTTGCTTTCTGTTTGACTGAGGTGGGTCTTGTTGTGGATGGCTCTTTGGGGACAATCCAAAGGAAATAAGACTCAAGTCCACTGGCTTAAGGAGACCTAAGTCCTATTTCAGGCATAGGCAAACTTGACCTTCCAGATGTTTTGGGACTACAACTCCCATCATCCTTGACCACTGGTCCTGTTGGCTAGGGATGATGGGAGTTGTAGTCCCAAAACATCTGGAGGGCCGAGTTTGCCTATGCCTGTCCTGTTGATTACAACGGGGCTGAAGAGTAGTGGGAAAGCCCTTCCTGCATTCTACCAGGTTGTGGATTGAGTAGACTTTGTACAGTTGAGGGAGCAGGCGGAGAAGCAGGGGAAAGGCTAGGTTGAACCTTCTTCCTTAATATACCTATTTTCTTAATGTAGGAAGTGATATCTGGTTTTCAACATTGCAATATATCATCAACTAAACATCTAATATACCAATAGAGTCGTACTTTGGAAGTCAAACTGAATCTGTTCCAGAAGTCTATTCAACTTCCAAAATGTTTGGAAACCAAGGCACGGCTTCCGATTAGCTGCACAACCTTCCTGCAGTCAACCGGAAGCTACAGAAGCATTGTCAGACGTTTGAGTTCCAAAGAACATTCGCATACCGGAGCACTCACTTCCGGGTCTGCGGCGTTCGGGAGCCAAAACATTCAAGTTGCAAAGCATTTGTCAACCAAGGTATGACTGTATATCACAATGTCTGAAATAAGGATGGAGCTATTAGCTGGCTTCATGGTTTTTCCCACATTGTGATTTTTGCATAACACACACACACCATGATTCATGATATATTGCCAGGTCAAAAATTATGAAACCAATGTCACGATATGGACTTCAAACCTGCTTTGGACAATATATCGTCCAGTCCTCACACACATCATGATTCGCAATATATTTCCAGGTCAAAAATTATGAAACCGATATCACAAAATGCACTCCCAATTGGTTTTGGATGATATTTTGATCGTATATATCACAAGGTGTTTCTTTAAATTATAATTATTTAGCTATGTGATTATCCTTATAAAAGAATACCTGAGGGTGAATTAAAGCTGACCTGCCCAAGTACTGAAGAACAAAATATTATTGAATACTTCACCTGAGGACCATAACAGCTGCATTGGTATAAATGGACAAAAGTCACATCTGTCTCTAAACCTTTGGCTCTCACAATCTCTCACTGTGCCTTTAAGGGTTGCTTCTTGTTTAGAGGACTTGAGACTTGAAAAATATTGCGAGGAACCAGAATGGAAACTTGTGGGCAGTTAGTAATCGGCACCATGGACTCTCGCAGAGTACATTCTATAAAAACAATCCTGGTTGTTTTCTTATGCTCCTTGGTTTGTTGTGACCAATGCCAAACCTGTCTCTTACCCCTTCTTCTTCTTCCTCCTCCTCTTCTTCTGAACTATCACCACCATAGCCTTCTTCGGATGAGTCACTGTTAAACTAAAAAGAGATACAATTGTGAGGCATTTCCCGTATTTCTATCACAAAACAGAATGCTGAATTGTACGCATGTAAACGGTCAACTTCAGTTCTCAGAAAAACACACACACAACCCAAACAGCAACAATCCCATCTGCACTATACAATTAAAACAGTATCACCCCACTTTAAATAGTCACGTCTTCCCCCAAAGAATCTTGGGAACCGTAATTTGTTAATGGTGATGAGAGTGTTGGGAGACACACACGCACCCCATTCCCCTCACAGATTCCCCTATTCTCAGATGTCCTTGGGAAAAGGGATTGATTGTTAAACCAATTTGGGAATTACATACTGTATTTTTCGCCCTATAGGATGCACCGGCCCATAGGACGCACCTAGATTTGGGGGGGGGGGAATAAAGGGAAAAAAATTATTTCCCCCTCCCCCAGGCGCGGGGCCCCCAGAACAGGACCCAGAGCGATGCAGAAGCTGCGTGCAGCTTTGGCATGGCTCTGGGAGCTTGCGGGGCTGGAGGAGGGGGAAGCCCTCTGCCAGCCTTCTAACCAAGTCGGGGGACAGCGGGAAAGGCGCGCTGCGCCTCCCGCTGTCTCCCGAGTTTGCGGGGCTGGCGACAGGGAGGAGCAGGCTTCTCCCCCCCGCCAGCCTTCTAACCAAGTCGGGGGACAGCGGGAAAGGCGCGCTGCGCCTCCCGCTGTCTCCCGAGTTTGCGGGGCTGGTGGTGGGGCTCTCCTGAAGCCTGCATTGGCCCCATAGGACGCACACACATTTCCCCTTCATTTTTGGAGGGGAAAAAGTGCGTCCTATAGGGCGAAAAATACGGTATATAGTGCAGAAGGAGCTTGGTAGTTCACATGCTTGTTATGCATATATATGAGGCTCCACATTCAAAGTTTAAAACCAGAAGGTCTCTGGTTTGTTCTGTGTCCTGCTGATACTGTGAAAGTTATTTTTTAAAAAAATTAGATTTACAGTGGTACCTCGGGTTACAAACACCTCGGGTTACAAACACTTCGGGTTACAGACTCCGCTAACCCGGAAGTAGTAGTACCTTGGGTTAAGAACTTTACCTCAGGATGAGAACAGAAATCGTGCACCGGCGGCAGCGGGTATCTAAAGTGGTACTTCAGGTTAAGAATGGTTTTAGGTTAAGAACGGACCTCTGGAACGAATTAAGTTCGTAACCAGAGGTACCACTGTATAGACAGCCCTTCATCATAAGGTCTCAGGGCAGTTCACATAATAAAAGGCAGGATAAAAACAAGTAATTATTACAAACAAAACAGTAAAACAATAACCCCACCCTTCCCACAGACACATATCCCCCTAAATTGATTTTTGAATTCTGAATTTATTGTTATTCACATTTTATACTGTATTTTATGCTGTTTTTTTGTTGCATCAATTAAGTGTTTTAAATTTGTTGTTAGCCACCCTGAGCCCGGTTTTCTGAACCGAGAAGGGCAGGGTATATATAATTTTTTTTAATGATGTGATGATTATTATTATTTCATAGGTTGTATAATATTTTACACACACACACACAAATTATTATCATGCGTCTAAACTTAAAAAAGGAGCAAGGATCATGAAATATGGGTGCTACTCAGCACCTGACCTTCAGCCAAAGAGCTCAGAGGAGCTTATCATAGAATCATATATTTGATTCCCAGAGAGGCTTTCATGCGGCTTTTTATACGGTGACAGGCCCACCGAACTTCAGCCATAGAGCTTCATGGGCTGGACCACACTTCTCAGCTCACATGGCACTCTAAACCTTGGCAATGCTCTCAAGGGGTGTGTGTGTCAGTTTCTTCCTATCACCCATATAAAAAACCGGAATGTTGCAGAAGCATCCTACGTTTTAGGTTAGGAAATGTTATCCCATTACAAGCGTTAGGTGTCTGAACAGTGTACTTAGAAGCGTACCTAGACACCCAAGCAGTCTACAGATGTTTGGGTTGTATGCCTATATTGGCCTTAACCTAAATGCCATGCCTGTTTTTTATAAGGAGGCAAACAAGAAAGATATGAACAGGATTCATCTTCTACACAGCGAAGCACAAAAATATCTCTGTACTCAAGAGACATGCCAAACCACTATTCTGCCGGCACAACATTCCCAGAAGAAGGACCATTTTTAGGCTTCTTGCATGAGCTATCCTTGAAAACATGTAATTAGCGTCCCCCTGCCCCAGCTGGAATCTCTCTCTTGCATGCAAGAGTAGGGGTGGAGGGACAATGTCCATTATGTTCGCGTTTCAAGGTGAACTTGGACTTACTTAAACAAGATGAGACCTGAAACACAGCCGTCCTTTGACATTCACAGTAATCCAAATTTTGCAATGCACTTCTCCAACAAATTAATGTCTACAAAAATGCATATTACTTAGGTGAAAGCATGCATAAATTAAATCCAGTTGTGAAAATAACATGCAAAAATGTGTTATGAGAAATGGCTTGCAAAAAATGTGTACATTGGTCAAAACTATATACAAAAATCTGTTTATTAGGAAAATTCTTAAGGAAATTTCATGAGGATTTTTTCCACACACAACTCCCCCCCCCCCAAAAAAAAAATGCCAAAAAAAATGTGTAGAACTGAATAAAATTGGGGGGAAATGAGATACTGAAGAGAATCAAAATTGTCAGATCCTTCCATCCCTATTTAAGAGACAATGATCAAGACTCCTACATATGGAACTGCCGTCTGAATAGCTGCAGGCAAAGGTTTTGTTTCCTTTTCTTATCTTTACAGTGGAAGTTGTTATTATAAGAAATATTGTGACTTGTATTCAGAGGCATGAGGCAAGTTATCTCATGCACTGTCTCCCTGGGCCATCATCACTGATCTCACGGGGACCAGCTTAAAAATCCAAAATTCTAAACACACACACACCCAGACACACACACCTTTTTTGTGGTGCATGTGGCAAGGACCTGAAATTACAAAAGGGATTTCACATAGGGGTTGTGGGTTTCGTGGTTCTGTGACTTATACAGTGGTACCCCGCAAGACGAATGCCTCGCAAGACGGAAAACTCGCTAGACGAAAGAGTTTTCCGTTTTGGAGGTGCTTTGCAAAACGAATTTCCTATGGGCTTGCTTCGCAAGACGAAAATGTCTTGTGAGTTCCTGCTGGTTTTTTCCCCTCCCCCCCCTTTTCTAAGCTGCTAAGCCGCTTATCAGCTGATCCGATCAGCAGATAAGCCGCTAAAAGCCGCTAATAGCGCTAATAGCGCTAATCCGCTAATCCATCAATGGGCTTGCTTCGCAAGACGAAAAAACCGCTAGACGAAGAGAATCACAGAACGGATTCTTTTCGTCTTGCGAGGCACCACTGTATGTCATTTCTGAGGGCTACACATAGATGGAGATGGTCTATTCTACACATAGATGGAGATGGTCTATTAGGGTGAATGGCAGACCCTATTTTCCAGGGATAGTCCTGGTTTCAGGTTTGGTCCTGGAATGTCCTACTTTCCCTTAGGACATCCTTATTTTCATCAGAGAAATGTTGGAGGGTGTAGAGTTATGCAGTGCTTTTTTTCCTGGGGGTACACATACTCCTAAACATTTTGTGAATCATTGTACTTTTCTCTATTTACTGTATTTGTTTTCCCCAATTTGAACTATAAATGGTGATTTTCTTGAGTCAAAATGAGAGTACAGTCATACCTCTGGTTGCAAACGTGATCCGTGTGGGAGGCACGTTCGCAACCCTCAGTGTTCACAGCCTGAAGCGCCGCGTCTGTGCATGACACGATTTGGTGCTTCTGCGCATGCGTGTGACGTCATTTTGTGTTTCTGCGTGAGCGCCAAAACCCAGAAGAAATCCATTCGGGTACTTCTGGGTTTGGTGCAGTCTGCAACCCAAAAACGCACAACCCGCAGTGTTTGTAACCTGAGGTATGACTGTACCCCTAAACAGTTTTTTTAGAAAAAAAAGCACTGGAGTTATGTGACCCCCGAACCATTGAGATAAGCAATTATACAACCTTTAGAAGACAACTGAAGTTAGCCCTGTATAGGGAAGATTTTAACATTTAATGTTTTATTATGTTTTCATTTGTGTTGGAAGCAGCCCAGAATCGTTGGGGCAATCCAATCAGATGGGTGGGGTATATTTAATAAAATGATGATGATGATGATGATGACGACTAATGCTGAATTGTATGGAATGATGCACTGTTCAAGCAACCTCATTCTGCCCTTAGCCAACTCCTACATGTCTGCATCCGATCCAGAAGGTGGCAGTAGCTGTGGCTTCCTCCTTAATTTCAGGATTGCCATTATAGAACTCAGAAGGGAGGAGAACGACAGCAAAACGATAATTTCTTGTTTGTGCCTCTTACTGGCTCTGACTTCTCCTACTGTTGGCCTCCTAGCATTCCGCCACACCAATCCCAGTGGACACCACTTGCTACTACGCAGAGGCAAAACACTAGAGCCATCATATAATAATTAATTAGGCTCAAAAGGGCCTCTAACTCAGCGTCTGTATTTGCCTTTATTTCATGTCTCAGTAATGGTTCTTACGTTTTTTTTAAAGATTTGGGTTTGGCATTTTAAAAAGGAATTGCATTTACCTGATATCTCTTTACAGGTGGGTAGAGGTAGGGGTACCTATAAAGAAAATACCTATATCTGTTCTTGAATACCTGTCAGAAAAAAGATAAAAGAATTTCAGCTGTCAAATTTAAGGAAAGAATCAACACATTTCATTTTGAACTGAGAATTTGATTTAGTTGACAACATACTGCATTTTCTTCAGAATCCTCTGCTTTGAATCTTCTTCTGAAGTTTTTTACCTGCAAGAAAAGAAGAGATTACTTAAGGCGGTGGTGATTTTCCCTTTTTTTCCTGCTTGCTTAGCTGGGTTTCGGTGCAGGCCTTAGTGATTCCTAGGTGAAACACATATCCACAATAGAAAGGAAAGTGTTCTTTATTTCTTCCTCACTTTCAGGCTTCTGATCTGGGGTTGTGTTGTAGTAATACGTTGCACTAAAGTGCTGTTTGCTTCTACATTAGCTTCACCCCCCCCACCACATACACACCAAACAACAACACTAGAGTGACACCTAGTGATGTATGCAGGATTGGCCTTCATAGATCAAAGCTATTTCTGCTGAGCAAAGAACAAAAACAGTTATCCTTTCTTTCTTTCATTATCTGTAGTGGGATGGACCTCTTCTTATATCTGTAGGATGGAGTTGGATGGGGTATAGAAAAGAGCAGCAGTGTGATAAGAGAAAGAAATATATCATTCTAAGCTGTACAATGTACTATGTGCAGGGATATAAGAAGCCAGAGATTTCCATCCCATCCTGTGTTGCTGTTGTTGTTGCCATCAGCATTGTTTCCATTTTGCTGCAGTTCAGCTTCTTCTACAACCTACATGATTCACCTTGCTATTTGCTGTGGCCAAAAGCAATCAAATCAATTATGCAATTACCGTAATGTCAATGCATTTCACTGGAAGGGAAACATCAGAAACATTTGCAGACTGAAAATGGCAGGGCTAATTTCACTTATATTCTGTTTCATGATTTCTGTTCCTAACCTCAGATGAACATGTGAACTGCAGCAATTTCTGGTCACATTTCCATTTCTGATGGAATTATCTTGCATTCCTAAAGGAGGTGATATTTTCATTTCTGTGAGTTAACTGCAAATAATCAAAGCTCTAGGTGGGACACAAATTCACACACACCCAAGGGCCACATTCCCTTGGGGGTTATTTGTCACGGGGGTGCAAAGCAGCACCTCCCATCCATCTATTCAAATTGACACACAAGTGCATCCTATTCATCCATCACCCATTTATTCTCTCAGAGAGAGAGAGAGAGATGTACTGAGTTGAATAGGATCCAAAATGCAGCAGTCTGATTGGTCCCAGAACAATAGGATCCAGAATGCAGCAGTCTGATTGGTCCACAGGAGCCACCCAATCCAGCTCCAGGTGGAAGTGAATCTGCAACCTGATTGGCCTACAGGACAATCCCGGAATTAGCCAATCACGTGGGGCCCATTGTGTAAATAATGTATATAAAGGAGACATTTCAATAATAATAATAATAATAATAATAATAATAATAATAATAATAATAATGGAGGCATACAAATTGGACAAAAAAGTTGGTTTCCAGGTGGAAAAATCAAAATTGGAAACAGAATTGTTAGATCCAAAACCCAAGAATTTGTCAAGAATGTATAACTTGCTGTTGAAATGGAACACTCAGGATGAGACGGTGAAATCAGCTATGATTAAATGGGCACAAGATGTTGGACATAACATAATGATGGCTGACTGGGAACGGTTATGGACCACAGGTATGAAATTTACAGCATGCAATGCCCTAAGAGAAAATTTAATGAAAATGATTTATAGGTGGTACATGACACCAGTTAAGCTTGAAAAAAATTACCATTTGCCCAATAATAAATGTTGGAAATGTAATGAGACTGAAGGTACATTCTTTCACCTTTGGTGGACGTGCCCAAGGATTAAGACATTCTGGGAGATGATTTATAATGAAATGAAAAAGGTATTTAAATATACCTTCCTTAAGAAACCAGAGGCCTTTCTCCTGGGCATGGTCGGCCAATTGGTGCTAAAGAAGGATAGAACTTTTTTTATGTATGCAACAACAGCAGCAAGAATACACATTGCGAAGTATTGGTGGATTTACCCACCAGGGAAGAATGGCAGATGAAGCTGATGGACTACATGGCAGATGAAGCTGATGGAAAAAGTTTAAAGACTATTTACAGAAATATTGTAAAATTAAGGAATGCTAGAAGAATGTTGGAATTAAGTGATATGGCTTTAGTAGAAAGGTTATAAGGAATTAAGTACAAATAGATTAATAGAGTATTAAAAGAAAAATAAGGTTGAAATGTGTTAAGATAATTATAGGATAGGAAACAGGGGAAGATGGAAAGGAATTGCTGAAATAATTAATAGAAGTGGAATACAAAAAGGGAGGTGTGAGGAGGTCGTGGAAATATGTGAAAGAAAGATAAGACATTGAAATTTATTTATTTTTTCCTTTTCTTTTCTTTGTTGATGTGTTTTTAAATTGTTTTTGTTTTGTCTTGTTAGTTTAATGTTTTAGTGTAAGGCAGTGTCTTTGTATTGTAATGTATTGTTTTTTCTTTGTTTTTTTTGTAGTGTTTAAAATTGTTGTAAAAACAATAAATATTATTAAAAAAATAAAAATAAAGGAGACATTTCGGGGGAAGTTCCATTCCTCACTACTATGAGTTGGATAAAGAGCACGAAATCCACTCTCGACTCTGAGTATATTTCAGAAGTCAAGGAGAAGAGATGGAGCTGAGAAGCAGAGGACCCCTGGAGCAGGATGGAAAGGCTCCTTGTACACTTCTTCCTTGGATGCTAAGCGGCAGCTGTTTGATTTTGTCTCATGAATGATATTGGTATGTCTTTCTCCTCAACCATGACTTTTGTGGTTGTGGCTGTGGCTAGGCAACTCGGACATCAATCCATGACCAGTCCCCACTGGGGACCTGCTGCCAACTTATCCACACACCCACCCGTTCTGTTTGCATATGGCTGTGTGACCTGAGCAAGAGACAGGCACATTGCCAATATACACAGAGTTTTCTTGTAGCATTTCAACGGTCCACCAGCAGGCAGGGCCAGCTGGCAGGGAATTCAATTGCTAGATGCAAAAACACAGAATGGAAGGGTCAGTACCCTTCAGAAACAGTTGCGATAAGTGTCATTGAAGTAGATGTTCACAATGCATCCTGTGCTGCGTAAATAATTGCTGATTTTACTCACCGAGAAGGCGCAAGCTATTCCCAAAATGCAGAGGAAGATTAGGGCTGCCTTCATTTTTTTCTGATTTCTGGAAATAAAAAAAGAAAATACATTTCTAGGTTGGGAAACCAGGCATTTATACATGACAGGTGTTATTTTCACTGTCCTATTCACACAATAAATGTGTATAGAGTAAACACATGGAAGAGGAAACAAGGCTGTGTCCACTGGGCCCACCAATGACCTCCACGTGTTCATCGAGAAATCCTGGTCAGTGTAGACAGAATTGAGCTAGATGGACCAATGATCTGACTCTGTATAAAGCAATTTCCTAAGTTTCTAACAGAACCTACATGCCCGTTTCTTGGCAAACTTACAAAGCCTCTTGACTGAGAGCCAAAGACCAAGAAGGTGAGAGTATTAGACCCATCCTTCAAAAACTCAGGGCCAGATCCAGCCCAGCCCCCACCATCAGATGCCAAGGCGACAGATGTTGAGGGGATAGGGAGCTGAGGTAAAGTGTTGGAAGACAGAGTTGTTGTTGTTGTTGTTGTTAAAAAGGTAAAGGGACCCCTGACCATTAGGTCCAGTCGTGGCCAACTCTGGGGTTGCGGCGCTCATCTTGCTTTATTGGCTGAGGGAGCCAGCGTACAGCTTCCGGGTCATGTGGCCAGCATGACTAAGCTGCTTCTGGCGAACCAGAGTAGCGCATGGAAACGCCGTTTACCTTCCCGCCGGAGCGGTACCTATTTATCTACTTGCACTTTGACGTGCTTTCGAACTGCTAGGTTGGCAGGAGCAGGAACCGAGCAATGGGAGCTCAACCCGTTGCGGGGATTCAAACCGCCGACCTTCAAATCGGCAAGTCCTAGGCTCTGTGGTTTAACCCACAGCGCCACCTGCGTCCCTGTTGTTGTTGTTAATTGAATTTATATACCCCCCCTATACCCAGAGGTCTCAGGGTGGTTCAGAGAAAAGATCACAATATATAAAATCAACGTAAAAACAATAACCCAATACCCCCCCAAGCAACATTTTAAAAGAGTACAGGATGTCAGTCAGGTCAACCAAAGGCCTGGTTAAAAAGGAACATTTTTGCCTGGCGCCTAAAGGTGTATAATGAAGGCGCCAGGCGAACTTCCCTGGGGGGATCATTCCACAGGTGGGGAGCCACTGCAGAGAAGGCCTGTTCTTGTGTTGCCACCCTCCGGACCTCTTGAGGAGGAGGTACACGAAGGAGGGCCTCAGAAGATGTTATGTAGGCCATGCACGCTTTGCCATGAACCCAGTAAGCTAGCCTGCTGCCTTCAGATAAATGGAGGATGCTGTGCTCTGGGCAGTGCTAAGAAAGCTACCAGTTCTGACTGGTTGTGGTTTATGTCTGTGTAATTGGGGCAGGAACCATCTTGTCCTCCTTTGCCTCAGGCAGCAATGGTCCTTGGACTGGTATGGCCTACCATGTTGATGGCCTCCCCTCCCAGTGTTGGTGAGTGGTCCCTCCTCTTATATATTTCTGCTTGGACATGGTAGAAGCTCCGCAGGTGGAGGAGAGGGCAAGGGCAGAGTTGAGTGCCTTTGCGATTGCTCACAGTGCCTCACAGCAATGTGATGTTGCCCTGAGGCACTATGAGTAGCCCCAGAGGCAGCCACCCTGCTGGAAAAGGGAATTTAGGCCATCAGCCTCAACAATGGTAGACCCTTGGCTGAGGTTGCTGCCTGCTTGTGCCAGGTTTGAAATGGGCTGCTGCTACTGCGTTGATATATGATCTGTTCCCTTCATCTGGTGCCCCTCCTCCTCCCTCCCTTGGTCATGTTCCAGTGTGACCAAAACGCTTCATCACGTTTCATCATTGCCAATATACCATCATGCGATGAGAATGGCTGTTTTGCACCGTGAAGTTGCTATTTCTTTGCAGCAGAGGAAACTTAAGCAAAACAGAGACACAAAAAATGTTGTACTTGACCTCACATTTGCTGTCAAGATGGAATTTTTAAAAGAAGAAGAAGAAGAAGAAGAAGAAGAGTTTGGATTTGATATCCCGCCTTTCACTCCCCTTCAGGAGTCTCAAAGCAGCTAACATTCTCCTTTCCCTTCCTCCCCCACAACAAACACTCTGTGAGGTGAGTGGGGCTGAGAGACTTCAAAGAAGTGTGACTGGCCCAAGGTCACCCAGCAGCTGCATGTGGAGGAGCGGAGACGCGAACCCGGTTCCCCAGATTACGAGACTACCGCTCTTAACCACTACACCACACTGGCTTTTTTCTGAAATATGGCTGCCAAACATGTCCTATACTCAAAAGCAACTCTTGATCCTATCATAATCACATGTAATAGTATAGGCATCTATTATGTTATCATCATCCTATCATGTAATGTAGACCATCATAGCTTGGCAGGGGGTTGGACTCGATGGCCCTTGTGGTCTATTCCAACTCTATGATTCTATGATTCTATAGCCTCATGTGATATAATAGGCACCTCTTATTTCACTGTAGCTCCAACTACCCATTATTTATGAGAATTTGGCAGTGATATTGTGAGGAACAGCTGTGCTGGAACAGCTCCATGGATCTTAGTGGGATAGGAAGTAATACAAAGTTAATTGAATGAGGCTGGTGCTCCCCAAACCTCAAAACACCAAATCTGGACTGATTCCATGGGCCAGCTGTGGGGAAGATTGAGAGAAGGCGATATCTTTATCTCATTCTACTCATCCAGCCCTGTTAACAGACTGATATGCCAATCCATTCCATAACAACTTCACTGTTGATATAAGGCAGCAGGAGTAGTTATTTTTTGACCCAAAGGTCATCCTTGTCCAATTATTAGAGACCTCATGTCAGTGGTAGACATTGCCAATAATGGGTGTGGCTACCCACATGCTCTCTTGAACACAGCTCCTCCTCTTCCTCAACTGATCAGGGTGGATTAACACCTCCTCTCTGCTCAAATAATCAATCTGATGACTGAAAGGGGACGTCTGCATCTCCTTCAGGGCACTGGCCTCTGCCTACCCCAGTTCTGTGTCCCCCCCCCCCTTGCCACTACAATCAAAACTGGTGGAGTCTTGGGGAGCCAGAAAACTTTCTTCTGGGGCTGGATCAGGCCTTGAATTCGGGAGTTAGGCACCCATGTTAGGTAAATTCATAGTAAGGGTTAAAATCATAGTACGGGGGCTGGGGAAGAAGAAGAAGAAGAAGAAGAAGAAGAAGAAGAAGAAGAAGAGGAGGAGTTTGGATTTGATATCCCGCCTTTCACTCCCTTTAAGGAGTCTCAAAGCGGCTAACATTCTCCTTTCCCTTCCTCCCCCACAACAAACACTCTGTGAGGTGAGTGGGGCTGAGAGACTTTAGAGAAGTGTGACTAGCCCAAGGTCACCCAGCAGCTGCATGTGGAGGAGCGGAGACGCGAACCCGGTTCCCCAGATTACGAGTCTACCGCTCTTAACCACTACACCACACTGGCTCTGGTAAATGAGTTTTGAATATTCTGGAATAAATCACAATGGTTACAGCTTTATATGCATTCACTTCATTAAACCAAGGCCCCTCAATAAACGATCTAAAGTATTTGATGGCACCCACAATCCTAGTTTGGTTTTCTCAGCATAAAATCTTCACAACTTGGTGCCTTCCACCTGTTGTAAGACTACAACTTCCATCAGCCCCAACCAGAAGGGGATGATAGGAGCTGTAGTCTAAAACATTGGGTGGGGGGCACCTGGTTAGGGAAGGTTGATATAAAGATTGATCCAGGAAGTCCCTTGTCATTTATTTTACTTCCTCCATACAGCAGATGAGTTCTCATAGACATTGTGTTACTTATGGCCTCCTAATGAGGTCGTGGCTGATGTGATGTTTGAGGAACCCAAGTAGCTTTAAGCAAGACAGTTACCTGCTAGGCTCAGCCTTGTCTACAGACGGCCGAGAGAATGACAGTGACATACTCAGTAATGTATGGATTGCTGAGGACATGAATGGAGAATACTCTGAACATGCACAAAATGCTAAATAAATGCTAAGTATTAGCACAGGCTCATTACATAGAGCTAGAGAAAACTTTTGCTATTGTGGTTGTTAATAATTTTGGACTTCCTGCCCTCCCTCCACCCACTAGTAATGATGTAAAATAAAGTTCAGCCAAGCATCTTTGAAGCCAAAGAGCTACGAAATACTACTAGCTTGTAAAATGTAAAACATTCCAGGTCTTATTCTGTTTGAGCAATTTCTGGCTAGCAAGAGAATGATTTAAGTAAAAGAAATTGCACTCTTGATAAATTTGCACCTACAAAATGAAACATAGGTTACCTCAAAGCTAGAGTCAGAAATCCAGAAATCCGTGGCCTAAAGAGGAGAGAAAATTACAGTTGCCAGTCACTTACCAGCTTGCAGTCCTGAGAGTTTACAGGCTAGTCTCAAAGGAGTGAGGGGACAGAGATTTAACAGTTCGTCTGTTTGTTCTCGGCCATCCTAGTGGGATATAAGCACTATTTTTACCCTTCACCAGCCAATCACTGCTTCCCTTGCATGATGTCATTGAGTGGACTCTTACCAGAAATTCTCCAAACTTCAACATTTTTCTAGTCACAGATTTCATTTATAAACACACAGTGCCATTTTAGTGCCCAGAGTTTTGGATCATTCCACTTAATTGAAGGTTTGAACCAGAGATGAATAGGTTCGGATGCCGAGCTGCATAATGATGGTCTGGGTTTAAATTAAACTAAATATCGGGAACATTAGTTGGGTGGTTTTTTAAAAAAAAGAACGTGGGTTTTTTTTTCATTTTTCTTTTAGGGGGGGAGGCAGAAATTGCAAAGGGGTGGAGTGAGAATTTCTCTATTTCCTCCTGTAATGCTCTCTACAAACAGAGTGAAGTCATTTGAATGTGAATTAGAAATAACTCAGACATCAAAAGGGCCACTTCACCTGTGATGTTATTTCTGCATGGAGCTGCTGCAAATAAGCATACGTTGCATTAAAATAGACATCTGTACTATTTTCTCAATCAACAGTTAACAGCATATTTTATTTAGCGTTTAGATGGCACTTTAAAAAGTCTTCAATGCACTTGGCATATGAGACCTTTCTGGTGATGCAAGACTACAAGTTCCATCATCCCATATTGGCTGGAGCTGATGGGAATTGGTGTCCAACAGCATCTGGAAGACCATAGGCTCCTCACCCTTGATCTCACTGAACATCCTGTTTTCCACACTGTCCAATCAGATGCCTATGGGAAACCCACAAGCAGGATATAAGGGCAACAATATCCTCCTGAGTTGCTCCCCAGTAAATATTATTCATTGGCAAACTATTTCTGAACCTTGAGGTTGTATAGAGCTGTCATAAATAATAACTATCAATGTGGTATAGTGGTTAAGAGCAGTGGACTCGTAATCTGGTGAACTGGGTTCGATTCCCCGCTCCTCCACATGCAGCTGCTGGGTGACCTTGGGCTAGTCACACTTCTCTGAAGTCTCTCAGCCTCACTCACCTCACAGAATGTTTGTTGTGGGGGAGGAAGGGAAAGGAGATTGTTATCCGCTTTGAGACTCCTTAGGGTAGTGGTAAAGCGGGATATCAAATCCAAACTCCTCCTCCTCCTCCTCCTCCTCCTCCTCTTCTTCTTCTTCTTCTGTGAATTTGTCTAATCCTCCTTTAAGTCCATCTGAACAAGCTTCCATCACCAAATCCTTTGGCAAGGGGACATCCGTAGATTAATTGGGCAGGCTGTGAAGAAGTACTTCCTTTTGATAAGTAACCCCTTTCCTGAGAAATTTCAGTAGCCTCAAAACACTTCCTCCATCGAAATACTTTGGATGTTTCTCCAACCTCCAAAATGCATTTCAAATTTTCACAATGCCCAAAATGACACTAGGTTGCGGCATTGTGGATGAAACAAAATGGTGGCTCAGTTGCCAACACAGTTCCAGCAGCAGCAAGGGGGGAAAATACAACCTAGGTTAAAAAAAAGAAGGAAGCTATGCTGGGATCCTCAACTTTGAGAAACTGTTGGAGAACTTTTCCTTCTCCAGGAGAAAGTTGGGGAAATGTTCCTCATATTTTTTTCAGCCCATTAAGAAGGTGGAAAAATTTTGATAGGTCATTTGCAGACAGCTCTAAAAGCAGCCAATGAAGATTGAATACTTCATATACAGTGGTACCTCAGGTTACATACGCTTCAGGTTACATACGCTTCAGGTTACAGAAATAGTGCTTCAGGTTAAGAACTTTGCTTCAGGATGAGAACAGAAATTGTGCTCCAGTGGCGTGGCAGCAGGAGGCCCCATTAGCTAAAGTGGTGCTTCAGGTTAAGAACAGTTTCAGGTTAGTACGGACCTCCGGAACGAATTAAGTACTTAACCCGAGCTACCACTGTATGTGGAACAACGGTGTTGTTGTAAATTACCAAGTCAGAGCATAGACACTAAAGTTGGATTATGGTCAGGACCCCAGGGCCAGCTACCCTAATCCTGAAGAACTGCAACTGGCCACAAGTGATGTTTGCATTGCATTTTTGCTCCTTTGAAGACTGCCACCTTCTGAAGCTGTGACCTCCCAACACAATTCTAGGTTTGGGACTCCATGCTGACTCAGAGGGAAAATGGCCACCTACATTCAGGGCAATTTCCAGAAAACATGCTCCTTGGTGGTCTGGCACTTGGCTGGACAACCAGCAGAAGCAGTTGGCTGGGATTTGCCACGGACACCAGCTCCTAAACTGGAAATGCCTTGGCGAATATTTGCATGTTATGCACATTCCAAATTTGAGAGAAGCATGCTAGTTTTACATTTGAAACAGCATAATACGTGTCATTCTGATGCAAACATGGGAGAACTGCAAACCAGAAATGGATTCTAGCATGCAACCTGTGTCCAAAATCCAGATGGGAAGGTCATTTCCTGCCGAAATAACCCCAGTTGACACTAGGTACATTTTTGTTGCGAACCCAACATGATGGAAAGTAATTGTAAGCCACGCTGAAAATAGGAATCTCTCTAGTTTCTCCTGGGATCTAGTGTCTGGCTGGAATAAAAAGAATCTTTATAAGACGATGTTGCATAAAAGTTTCAGTACTGGATGTTCTGACTTGAACCAAGATTTAAGAATGAACAGAGGCCTGGAGAAAGGTCTGAAGGTAACTATTGTAGTTCCATCTCTGCAGTTTTGCAGACTTTGACCCAGCCAGTACCAAGATGGGTGATGTCTTGGGTGGAAGGAATCCCATGTATCTCTGAGGCCTAGGATACAAGTAATAATACTAAGGCTGCAATCCTGTACCCACTTACCAAGGAGTAAGTCCCAGCTAACTCGCATAGAAAAAAGTGGCATTCTTTTCTCTCTCTCTCACGAGACGACACAGGCCAAAATGGCCGCTGCAAACTCATGCAATTTCAGGCTGCACTTTTTTCAGGCATGGTGTGCAAAAGCACATGTTTTGGGGTGTTCTGCCTGAAAAAAGTGCTTTATGGGGGCTCATGATCTTGCATGAGTCACTTGACTCACACAGGAGTGAGGACCTGTAAGTTGGGTTCTCCATTTCCTCCATTTCCATAGCAGTTTATGTTTTTTAAAAAATTCACATGAACATTCACCAGCATTTTAGTGCGAATTTCCCATGATATACACAAACTTTTGTATGCAATTTCCCCCAAAACTCATGTTTTTGCAAAGCAGTTTTCCCTAATACATGTTGTGTGCTATTGTCACCATTTTATGCATCTGTGTGCACATTTTGCCCTAGTATGTGCATTTTTGTACACATCGCTCAGCTAGAGAATTGCACCGCAGAATTCGGAGAAGTGCAAATGTCAAAGGATGGCTTTGTTTCCTGTATTGTTTTGGGAAGCATAAATGAGGAAGCTTTGGGCTGAATTTATCCTCCATCCTTACCACACACAGTGCTGAATGGGACACTAACTGTCTCTGTTGGTCCTTGAAGGCAAAGGTAGGCATTCCTCTCCTATGACTTTCTCATAGGAGCCACCAAAGGTTTTGTCTAGCAAACATCCACAGTGGATGCTTCTTCTTCTCCTCTGTCTTTTTTTGTTTTCATTGATAGGAGAAGGTACGGGGAGAATTAAACTACTTACCTGAGAGTAAGCCCTATTGAACTCAATGGGACTTCCTTCTGAAGAGACGGGCATAAGATTTCACTGCCGATTGCTTAAACTGTGATCAGAAATATTTGTGTTTGGAAAAATGATTGTAAGATGCACACAACCCACTGGTGGTATTTGACTCCTAGTAAGTTGGCAAAAACATACAAGACAAGTACAAATATCTGCTGGAAATGTAAAGAAAAAGAAGGTACCGATTATCATATGTGGTGGACTTGTAAGGTAATAAAAGCTCTCTGGGAGATGATATATAATGAAATGGGGAAAAAAATGTTTAAAATAAACTTTGTTTAAAAAAACCAGAAGCGTTTTTATTAGGAATTACAGGTACCAACATTCCAAAGGAGCAGAAAAGACTTTTTATGTATGGAACAACAGCCACATGGATGTTACTAGCCCAGAGATGGAAAGAAGAAGAAGAAGAAGAAGAAGAAGAAGAAGAAGAAGAAGAAGAAGAAGAAGAAGAAGAAGAAGAGGAGGAGGAGGAGGAGGAGGAGGAGGAGGAAGAGGTGGAGAAGAAAAAGAAGAGGAGTTTGGATTTGATATCCCGCTTTATCACTACCCTTTGAGGAGTCTCAAAGCCGCTAACATTCTCCTTTCCCTTCCTTCCCCACAACAAACACTCTGTGAGGTGAGTGGGGCTGAGAGACTTCAGAGAAGTGTGACTAGCCCAAGGTCACTCAGCAGCTGCATGTGGAGGAGCAGAGACGTGAACTCAGTTCACCAGATTACGAGTCTACCGCTCTTAACCACTACACCACACTGACAAGGTCCCAACCAGAGAGGAATGGCAAACCAAGCCGATGGACTATGCCAAAATGGCAAAGCTGACTGGAAAACTCGGGAACCAAGAAAGAATGAAAGAATGGGAAAATTTTATAAGTTATTTAGGAGACCACTGTAAGCAGATGGAAACATTGGCAGGATTTTGATTTCACTTGTAGTGTAATAAATACCATGGATAATATGGACTGATATCAAAGTTAGAGTGTGGAAGAATATGCAGTTGTAAATGTTTAAAATGGGACCCCATGGAGGGGGTGGGGGAAAGTCTTGCGATTCGGACGAATCTCTGTAAATGGATATATATATGTATATCTGGATTTTTATAACTCTGTACAGTGGTACCTCGGATTAAGAACTTACTTCGTTTTGGAGGTCTGTTCTTAACCTGAAACTGTTCTTAACCTGAAGCACCACTTTATAGCTAATGGGGCCTCCTGCTGCCGCCGCACCGCCAGAGCACGATTTCTGTTCTCATCCTGAAGCAAAGTTCTTAACCCGAGGTACTATTTCTGGGTTAGCAGAGTCTGTAACCTGAAGCGTCTGTAACCTGAAGTGTATGTAACCCGAGCTACCACTGTATTTGTAAAATCAAATAAAAATGATTTTAGGAAGAAGAAGTAAGATGAACTGAACCCAGGCAACATATAAAACCAATAAATGCATACATAAATAAAAGCAGTTTGCCAAGTAGTCATGGGGAGGAGGCTATTAGAGGAACACAAGTTCAAAGCCCATTTTGGACATATGGGACCAGTTGCAGTGAATGATTTAAAAGCTGAGCAACTAAATCAACCAATGGAATGTAAGAGAAAGAGAGAGAAATGTTATAGCTTCCCCAGAATCTCGACAGCGGTTATGTCAACAAGCTCCAATTGATTAAGCACTTTCTCTGCAGGGACCTATAGAATTTTAACTAGTTTTTCCCCAACAGCTAGGTAAGAGTATGCATCCCACAAGCATGATTTTAATAATTAGTGATTGCCCCGGTGAGGTTAGCAATGAAAGTGAGCCTTTCAATGCCTGTGGGGTAAATCATGTCAAGAGCGTAGGAATCCCACAGAGACAAGTTTATGCTTGATATTCTTCAACCCAGCAAAGCAAACAGAAGAGAGTGAAAATTACCTATTGGTGTGTTTTTTTATTTTTTAAAAAGACAAACCCCAAGAGTAAGACCGTATGTCCTGTTTCCAAATCAAACTGGAAAACTCCGTAGGACAGGAAAACCAAGGTTATGTCATTTCAAATTCCTTACCCCTGGCGGATTTCCTTCACAGCAATGGCTTATAAACACCTGGCTACGAGACCCAAGTTTTTGGTAAAAAAAATTAATGTGGTTGCTTTGGGTTGTGACATTCTGGCAAAGATGGCCACTAGTCGTGCTGCTCCCATTCAAAGTTTGCTGAGTTACTGAAGTTACGCCACAGATTATTAACCATGAGTTTTCAAAGGCACACCTCAGGGATGGCATTATCAAACACAGCACTCTTCCTTCTTGCATGATGATGAGAACCATGAGGTATAATCCCTTAGTGTTGGACCTGGGTGTAAGGAGAGCTGAGTTCAAGTACTTACTCAGGTATGTGTAATTAATATAGGGGTTGCTCGTGCATAAGTTGCCGCCACTCCTAGCTATGTTGCCTTGTTAAACCCTTTCTGTCTGGACAGCCCTTCACTTCGTGGCTGTCTCAGTCGCTAGCAGAATCCGTCAGTGGGCATTTCTTAAACCTTTTCCAGCATAAAAGCTGTTTGACCCCAAGTCTCCTCCTACTCTCCCTGCGTGGAAGTCTTCTGCGCAGGGAGGGTGTGGGTAGTGGAGGACCCGTGCTCTCCCCGCTGGTCTCCGGCGAGGAGTCTTGGAGCCCCCTCGCCGATTCCCCCATCTGCCCCCCTTTATCCCTGGTGTTACGCTGATTTCCTTCCCCAGCTGTTGAGCTGCCTCTCTCCCTGCTGGGCCCTTCTCCAGCATCGCTTGAGAGCCTTGCCTCCGCCTCTGGCTCCAATGTCAGTTCCCTGACAGTATGAAACTCACTTTTTAAAGTGAGGGCCTTCTTGGTAGTGGCGCCCGCCCAGTGGAGCGCCCTCCCATCAGATGTCAAAGAATTAAACAACTATATGACATTTAGAAGACATCTGAAGGCAGCCCTGCTTAGGGAAATAATATATTATTATTATTATTATTATTATTATTATTATTATTATTATTATTATTATTAAATTTGGGTGCTGGCAAATGAGACAAATAAACAAGATCACGTATCCCTGTTCAGTTACCCAGATGCACACCTTCACATCCAGCCTAATTAGGAGTTCCAGAGAATTTGAAAGCTTCCTCACTATTTTATGACATGTTAGTTGGTTCTAAGAAAGGTGTTGTGTCTGTGTGTGGTAGATTTAGGAGTTTTTTGTATGGACCCAGCATCCTTGGGGGGGATGCCTTTCAATAGTTTACAGAGACAAAATAAATCTCTTTCACAAGCCTTCCATTATACTTTTCACTAAGAACTTCCCTGTTGCCTTTTCTGATAAAGAGACTTTGCATAATCTGATCTCATTAGCATGGTCTGTACCAGGCTGAAGAAAAATGGGGAAAGGCATTAAGTCCAGAGGACTTTAGCTCATGGGCTAACACAGCATTTTTGGTTCTTTTTCAAGGACAGCTTAGGAACCCTTAACGTCATCAGGAATATTTATAAGCCATTTTAGTTTTAACCCCTGCTTTCCAGGGAGTTTGATACATCCCCCCAACCCATCCCCCAATATATGGTCCTTGATCCTCAGATCTGTGATATGCTAAGGTTGAGTCAAAATTACTGGCCTAAGGAAATCCAGTAAGCATCCTTAATAAACCGGGATTTGAACTTATCCCAGCCCAGGTACAATATTTTAGATAGATTCACAAATGGTAAAGGGACCCCTGACCATTAGGTCCAGTCGTGGCCGACTCTGGGGTTGCGGCGCTCACCTCGCTTTATTGGCTGAGGGAGCCGGCGTACAGCTTCCGGGTCATGTGGCCAGCATGACTAAGCCGCTTCTGGCGAACCAGAGCAATGCACGGAAACGCCGTTTACCTTCCCGTCGGAGCGGTTCCTATTTATCTACTTGCACTTTGACGTGCTTTCGAACTGCTAGGTTGGCAGGAGCAGGGACCGAGCAACGGGAGCTCACTCCGTTGCGGGGATTCGAACCACCGACCTTCTGATTGGCAAGCCCTAGGCTCTGTGGATAGATTCGTACATAGTGGCAAAAACATGGTTTGTCATTTAGTGCACAGGAGAGAGTCACAGGCCTAAAGCTTCCTTTTCTCTCTTCAACTCATGCGAGAGGAGGAACTTAAAGATTCTAGTCAAACGTTCTAACAAGCTGCAGTTTTCCATTTCTTCTGAATCCAGGAAACTGTGGTTTAGGTGGGGATAAGTAATAAAAAGAGGACAGAAGAATGGAAGAAGACTGTGGAGTGGAGTGTAAGGAAGTCTAACAAAGTTCTGATTTCCCCCACGAAGACTGAAATATCAAGTGTCAATTTCTTTCCCAACATATTTCTCGTTCTTTTGGTGCCCTTGCTTTGCTGGTGTCCTAAGCACGTCCTTAGCCTGCCTATTGGCTAATCCAACACTGCCAGTTATTGGTGGGGAGGTCTTCATATCCTTTTGATTTCACATTCCATAAATCGCTAAAGTGCAAGGAGAAGTTTCAGCTGGGAGGGCTGTTGTTTTCTTATCTTAATCAGCCATGGAGCCTCCCCTCAGATTGTATTCTTCTCTCCGTACGTCTACTGCTTTGACAAAGAACGTGCAGAGCCATTCCAATGGCTGGGGTTGCCCCAAGGCTTTTGGAACCAAGTTGGCTGTGTCACGCTAGTGTTAACAGTTACACAAACCACTTGGTTTATTGAGGCATTTACTTCAAAGCCTAGCTGAAGCCCATTGTGCTGTTGCAAGTGAGGCCTAATTATAAGGATCTGAAGCTCAGTTTGGGTTTCGATTGAAGCTCCAGGCCAAAAATATCCTACAAAATCAAAAGTAGACCCTGTCATCTGATGCCAGCTCAGCACACTTCAAGTGGAGAAAAGAAAGGACTGGTGTTCAGCGTTCTGCTTTTTTTCATGGACCCTGAACAAGCATATTAGTCAAATGCCTGGACTGCTATGTTGTTGTTGTTTTTAACGTTCACTGAAAACATGTATAGCTTTAGTTTGTGAAGTTGTGTGATATTCTTTTAGCTTTCCAAGCAGAAATATTGTGTATTTGTGGTAAATCATGAGCTTGGTGTTACATACAGTGGTACCTCGGGTTACATACACTTCAGGTTACAGACTCTGCTAACCCAGAAATATTACCTCGGGTTAAGAACTTTGCTTCAGGATGAGAACAGAAATCCTGCTCTGGCGGCTCAGCTGCAGCAGGAGGCCCCATTAGCTAAAGTGGTGCTTCAGGTTAAGAACAGTTTCAGGTTAAGAATGGACCTCCGGAACAAATTTAGTACGTAACCAGAGGTACCACTGTAGTCTATTGAGAGTTGACTATTGATTTTACTTTTAAAATGTTGGTTGGTATTAAATTGAATCCAAACTGAATCTTCATGGGACATTATTCTAATAATTCTATGATGAGATCCAAAAGGAACTGAGCTGTGTGAAGACAACAGCATTTAAGACAAGACCGGGCCGCCTCCAATAAATTTTGCTGCCAAGAACAAAAGACAAGATTCTCCCCTCCCTTTCCATGTACAAATGCCAACCCAACTGGCAGTTAATTTTTATTTAAATACTGGTGGTGAGCCATTGTTTCCCATGGCATCTGAAGTGCAGAGTGCATTGGTTGGAACAAACTCTCTTTCTGTCTCCTAACACCTCGCTGCAAATCCCAACATTGCTGTCTGAGGCTCATTTTGCCTAATGGTAGGAACAGCCCTGAGACAAGGTAACAGGATCAGGTAGTAAGTCGGGATAGAGGAATCCATCCATTTGTCTCATTTTCACATTTTCCTTATTATAAATCCAGTCCTCCACATTTCTGCAGCAATTTGGATTTTTTTTATTAAAAAATTGCATTATAATTTATCTGCATCTTAGTACAAATTTCTTCTAACAAACCCATTTTATATGCAACTTTGCCCAATGTTTACATTTTTGCAAGCAATCTTTGCTTATATAATGCACTTTGTATGCTAGTTGCACTCTTGTATGCATTTTTGCACACCTTACTTGATTAGAGAACTGCACTGCAAAATTCGGAGAAGTGCAAATTTCAAAGGATGCCCTTCTTATAGTTCGTGTATTGTTTTGGGAAGTGTGAATTAGGATGTTTGGGGCTAATGTTCCTCTCCATCTTGAGCTCGCACAGTGCAGACTAAGACACCCCCTGTCTCTGCTGGTACTTAAAAGCAAAGGCAGGATTTGGTTTTCGCTTGACTTCCTCGCAAAAGCCATCAGGGATTTTGGCTAGCAAATATGCCCACTGCATGCTTCTTCTTCTCTGCCTTCTTCGTCTTCAGTGAGGGGATGGGCAGAATTAAACTGCTGACCATTGTTCAGTCGGCCAACTGCCTCAAAAAATTCAGATAAGCACAAATTTCAAAGGACAACTTCAGTTCACAGAAAGAGTGAATTTGCTAGATTTGCCTTTCAATGTGAACTGACAGTGATGTAAAGACACCTGCCCTGGAGAGTTTCAGCCAGTCAGATTGGACAATGCTAGGTCAGAAAAGGATTCGGAGATTGCTATGAATGTTGATTAAGCTGAAATGCAAAGAGTCTTAGATTCGTAGCCTAATACTTCTGTTCTGGACAAAGGGTAAGTCCCATTGAAATCAATCATACTTAAGTAAACATGGAGAGGATTGGCTGTCCATTGTATTAAACCCTCCACTGTTTCTCTATGAAATGTCAACACATTTCTTTTGGTTAATGCTCACCAGTTTGCTTTAACTACAATGCTAATGCCAAAAATGTGGCAGAAAGGGGACACACATACACCCAATTTTAAAGTATCCTCATCCTAACCACAATTACTCAGCCTGGTTAATTTCAATTGGGTTTACTTCCAAGTAAACATTGTGGCATAAAGCTCCCCTTCTAAGCACGCCTGCTTTGAAGCCAGTTCCATTTGACTCCATGGGCTTACGCAGAAGTAAACTGCTTAATGAGGCATCTGTATTTATCCACGGAATGAAATATAGAGCAAAGCTTGGGCAAGAGACACATTAACAAAAATTCTACTTGGACGTGTTTTTATTTTTAATTTCAATAATAGCTGAAGACACGGTGCCGCAAAAAATATCCCTGTACTCACAGAAGACGCCAAACCACCATGCTACTGCTGAGACATCATTCCCAGAAGACAGACCACATTTAGCTTCTAAGGAGCCTTCCTTTAAAACACCAGCCAGTTGTTTGTCGTCCCCCCCTCCATGCAAGTGCATTCCAGTGTGGGGAAATGCAACCTCTGGGGCAGCCAGACCCACGGGTGCTCAATATTGTCTACCCCAGGGGTTAGCAAATTTTTAAAGCAGTAGGCTGGTCCACTGTCCCTCAGACCTTGTGGTGGGCCAGAGAAGCAGCACTGGGGGGGGGAGCTGGAAGAAGAGGTGAGGGGGGCAAGTAGTCCTGCTCTCCACCCCCCAGCCCTAGCCCCAGCCCCAGTCACTGCGCTTACCTTCCCAGGGACTGCCGCCGCCGCCACCACCGCTGCTTCTGCTTCTTGTGGCTAGGCAAAGCGAGCTCGTCCACTCCGCCCTCTGGCCCACAGGAGCACCAGGGCAGCGACACTGATGACGATGGGAGGAAGAGGCCGAGCCGCGAAGCCAGAACCCACCACGAAGTCGAGACTTCCGGTGATGGTGATGGGAGGAAGAGGCCAAACAGTGGCAGCTCTGCCGGTGACAGGAGGAAAAGGCCAAGCGGCGGGGGCTCTGCTGGCAGCGGGAGGAAGAGGCCGAGCGGCAGCTATACCAGTCAAACGCTGTGCCTGGTTTACCTCAGCACGGCGCATGGACGTCTCTGCCAATGAAACGCCGCTGAGGTAAACCAGGCTTTTGAGTGGCAGAGCCACCACCGCTTGGCCTCTCCCTCCTGTTGCTGTCACCAGGAGTCTTGGCTTCGTGGTGTGTTCCGGATTTGTGACGCGGGCCAGATTTACGAGCCTGGGGGGCTGCATCCGGCCCCCCGGGCCTTAGTTTGCTGACCCCTGGTCTACCCTGGCTGGCCGGATTTCTGACATGGAACATTTCCAGCCCTACCTGAAGATGCTAGGGACTGAAACGTGGACCTTCTGCATGAAAAACAGGTAGACTAAGCTACAGGTGCCTGACAGATGCACAACTTCACCACACTCAAGAGCAGTAAGAAAGCCCACAGACATCTGTCTTTTTCTTCAGCTGACATTAAAGCTACATATTTTCTTTTGAAAATAAGGGTGCTGAGCATTCATTGAGAATATTTCTTATTGTTTATGGAATTGGGATTTAAAGTTCACAGCATGTTACACATTGAAAGAAAATTATACGAAAATGATGTACCGGTGGTATTTAACTCCTAGTAAATAGCGATAAAATGTATTAAACATGCTCAAATGTATGCTGGGAATGTAAAGAAAAAGAAGGCACCTGTTATCACATGTGATGGAATTGTAAGGTAGTAAAAGGATTTTGGGAAATGATATCTAATGAGTTGAAATAACTTTTGTTAAAAAGCCTGAAGCCTTCCTTTTAGGAATTCTAGGTGCCGAAATCCCAAAGGAGCAGAAAAGACTACAGTAGTACCTCTGGTTACGTAACCCTCTGGTTACGTAAACTTCAGGATGTGAAAGTGGCAAACCTGGAAGTATTTGACTAGGTTTCACCATGCGCCCATGAGCAGAAGCAGTTCTCAGGTTGCGGAAACCTTGGGATCCGACCGGACCTCCAGAACTGATTCCGTCCACAACCGGAGGTATCAATGTATCTATGTTTGCAACCACAGCTGCATGGATGCTACTGGCCCAGAGATGGAAAGAAGATAAAATTCCTACCAGAAAAAAAATGGCAGATGAAGTTAATGGACTATGCTGAAATGGCTAAAATGACCGGAAGAGTCAGAAATCAGGAAGGCCAAAATTTTAACAAGGAATGGGGAAAATTTATATCTTACCTTAAAGACCATTGTAAATAATTTAAATCATTAATAGGATTGGAATATCACTTGTAGTTTAAGGTTGAATTCTGGACATAACAGAAGAAGTAAAGGATCATAAAAGATGCGGGAGGAAAGAATTAATAATTGGACCCACAAAGGGGGAGGATGGAAGTCCAGAAGATTCCTTTCGATCTTGTTTTTATGATTTATGTTATGTAAAATTTTACTTTGAAAAACCAAATAAATAAATTTTATATATAAAAAGAGAGAATTATTTCTTATTGTTATCGATCTGTTTAATTCATTTTTCAGATAATGTAAGCTCACCCCTCACACAGCAGCGGTACGTATCCCAATAATGGATATCAAGGTTAGTATTGGGCATAGAAAATGAATAAAACTTGAAATAATAATAATAATAATAATAATAATAATAATAATAATAATAATAATATAAGGGCAGAACTCAAAGAAGCCAAATGTTGCTGAATACTGGGGTCACCGTCTTTACTGTGTTTGCAAAGGCAATAAAGCTCCGCCATTCTATTGCAAAAGAGCCTCTTTTCCTCTGACCTCTAACTATTCGTAAATGCTGAGGTAGCTTTTCAATCAAAGCAATTTCCCAAACTTTGCTATGCCATTGTTTCAAACGGAGTCCTTTTTAAGCTTTCCCAATGACTTAAGAATATGAATGCTGGAGGTTATTTCTTTTTGGAGGGGGGGGGGTAAGCTGAAGAGTAATAAAAAAAGCAGTGACCAAGTGTGCCAGGCCTTCAGTCCATTTCCTACAATGCCCACAACCTAGCGTTGCACAGTGCATTGTGGGACATTAAAAAATGGGCTAGGCCCGGGAGTGCAGTGCTGTATAGAGCAGCCTTTCCTGTGCTTCCTGGGGTTGATGGAAATTGTTGTCTAGTAAATCTGGAAGAGATGCGGGTGGCGCTGTGGGTTAAACCACAGAGTCTAGGACTTGCCGATCAGAAGGTCGGTGGTTCGAATCCCCGCGACGGGGTGAGCTCCTGTTACTCGGTCCCTGCTCCTGCCAACCTAGAAGTTCGAAAGCACATCAAAGTGCAAGTAGATAAGGTAGGTAAACGGCATTTCCGTGCACTGTTCTGGTTCTCCAGAAGCAGCTCAGTCATGCTGGCCACATGACCTGGAAGCTTACGCCAGCTCCCTCGGCCAATAAAGCGAGATATGCGCCACAGCCCCAGAGTCGTCCGCAACTGGACCTAATAGTCAGGGGTCCCTTTACCTTAACCTAAATCTGGAAGGTAGCAGGCTGGTAGAAACTGACACAAAGCACAGCCACCACAGCAAGGAAAACCGAACCTAACAGAGTAGGGGGTTCACCAGAAGACACTTTGCCCAGTTTGTCCTCAAGCCTGAAGCCAGCCCAGAATACACAAGTCAATTGTCCCTTCCAGTAAGCCCTGGAACCTGTATATTGAAGCCATATTCAGTGCTGGTGATTCACCTAAAGGCAACATGGAACCATGCAGGAAAACTTTACCGAGTACCCATGATCACTCCTGCAAAGTAAAGGGACAGCTCTCCAAATTATATACGGCCCAATGGAAGGAACAGCTTGTATACTTAAACTGCACTTTCAGCTTTCTCTTGATCCCTGCCCCTTGTCTATAAATACTCCATTTTTTCTAAAAGTAAGCATTTTAGTGAGAAAATTAGGGAGGGAAAGGAAAGGGGAATGTGGGCTGGGTTCCACTCTCGTGGAATCAAACGCCTATGAGGTGGAATCAAACGCTTTCTGAAACCAAGTCTTTTGCATGGAGGGGAAAAGAGGCGACATTACTCAGGGCAGAACCATGTATTATAAAGAAGGCAGGATGCGGCATTGCTGTGGAAGCTGCAGGACCAGCGTCCTGTTGGATCAGACCAAATCTCCACCTAACCATCTAACTTTCTCTACATTGGGCATAACTTCGCAATTTTAAATACCCATACCATAACCCCTCCACAGCCGTGTTTTTTAAAAAAATAAACTTTGCCCACCTCCCAAGAATGGGAGGGCATGTCAATCTTGTCTTTTCTCTCTGTTTCTCATTTTTTAAACCAAAAGTCCAGTCTTTCACATTTCCACATCATTTCGAAATTATTGTGTGTGTTTTTAAAGAAAACACCAGCATTTTGGTGAGAATTTCTCTTCCACGTTTTTGTATGCAATTTCACCTAATACAAATGCTTTTTGCAAAGTGATTTCCCCCAATTCATGCATTTTTGCATCTTTTCCCCCACCAATATATGCATTTATTTGCACACTTTAATCAAGCGTATGTATTTTTTGTGCACATTATTTGGATGGACTGCAAAATTCAGAGAAGTGCAGATTTCCAAGGATGGCTGGTCCATGTATTCTTCCGAGATTTGCAAATTAGGTAGATTTGCCTTTCAATGTGGACAGATTGCCTTTCAATGTAAAATTCCTTCCCCATTTTATTACTGCTCCCTCACCACCACCACCACCCCAGGTAACAGCTAGGTCAACCTACCTGATGCCCAGGCCTCATAGCTACATATACTTTCCCAGCTTCTTGTTCTTTGTAAAGTGTAGCTCCATCCTCAAAGGGCTTTCCTCAACACCATTTTCTTCCTTTCCAGTGTTTGGATTATTTATTTATTGGCATCTCAGCCGTTCAGGACCTCAGTGGGTTTTGTTTTGTTTTGTTTTTTTCAGTTATATTTTATTAAATTTCAAAAGTTTCACATATACACTCCAATATATAATACAGTTTTCTTTTCTTTTGTCAACTTCCCACCCCGTTTTCCATGGTGCTTTTTTCCCATTTCCCCACCTTTGCTGAACCCTAGCTTCTATCTTCTATGCCATAACAACAGTACAATAATCTCTAATTCCTTCTGTTGCTCGTGGTTCAAATCCTGCCTGTGAATTCATCATACTATAGTATTTCTTTAAGTAATCCAAGAAAGGCTTTCAATCTTCCACAAGATTATCATCATTAGGCTCTCTTATTTTGGCTGTTAATTTTGCCAATTACCAGCCCACCACCTTACTTATTCATTCTTCTTTGGTGGGAACTTCTTAACTGGACTGGTTAAACCATGAATGTGGCCAAATACACAATAGGGTACTATTTTGTTTAATAGCAGAAGCTTTGAATAAAGCAGCCACTGAGGCTTACAAAAGACCTTTGTTCACGGCACAGTTTGCAATCTGGACATTTAATTTTTTATTATTACTTTTCCGAAGCATGTTGAAAGCGGGGTTGTTGTTTTTTGTTGCTGTTCCTTTTCTGCCAGGATATTTACAGCACCGCCTGGGCTTGTCCTTCTGACAGCTTCAGCACACTAGCTTTGTTGTGTTGTCAAGTTTCCACGCCCTAGCTCAAAAAAGGAAGCCACAATCCCCAAAATAAGTAAAAAGAAAACAAATGCCCCAGAAAACCACAGAGAATACAAGAGTAAGGGATTTGTCTGCCGTCCCATTCCAGCAGGTCCCTTTCCCTCTCTCTGTAGTATTTGGAGGAGATTTCTCTCTGTGTGTGTCCAAAGCTTGTTTGAAGGAGCTACCCTGATAATAGAAATCCGCCTGAATCGATGGTGGTATCAATGTGCAGGGATATATGTCCACAGGGTTTGGTGGGTATGCATGGCAGGACAAACTTATGAGCAACATCCATTCTGCATTAAGAGGGACTGTCAGGGACTGGACCTCAGAGTCTATGGTGTCTATGGTGGAGACATCCCACCCTCCTTCTCCTGAACCATCTCGAGAAGAGGAGGCTAGTACAGTGGTACCTCGGGTTACATACGCTTCAGGTTACATACACTTCAGGTTACAGACTCTGCTAACCCAGAAATAGTACCTCGGGTTAAGAACTTTGTTTTGCTTCAGGATGAGAACAGAAATCGTGCTCCGGCAGTGTGGTGGCAGCTGAAGGCCCCATTAGCTAAAGTGGTGCTTTAGGTTAAGAACAGTTTCAGGTGAAGAACGGACCTCCGGAACAAATTAAGTACTTAACCCGAGGTACCACTATATAGATTTACAACAGTGGTTTGCAGAAGGTCATGACTCTGAGAGAGAAGAGGGGAAAAGCTGAGAGAAAAAAGAAGAGAAAGGTGGGAAGCAGCAGAGCTGGAGCAGCTGGCTGACACATTATCATTAGAAAGCATTCCTGGCCCTGCTCCTCCTGGAACCCGGCGTGCATCAAGAGTACTAGAACAGAAAACTCAGAGGCAGAAAGCACAGATCAGCCGATGAGGGACGACTTACAATAGGAGAGATGGAGGGCATGGGACTTTACTCAGAGAAACGCCATTGCTGGGATGGAGAGGTATATTGAATAAAGGACTTGGTAAGAACTCTTCCTGTTATCGGCTTCTTGGCTGCCCACCAGGGGAGGGATCAGATTCCCTGAAGCCTGACAGGTACCTGCAGATGAACCACTCACTGAGCATGTGTCCTAATTTGTTTGCAAAAGGTTTCTGCATACAATGCCCACTATTTATTTGTTTACTGAGCATTCATTCTGACTTGTCTGCATGGAGGTTATATGGCCCCCACCACTCCATAGTTCTCCCACACTTTCTGGTGGATTTCCTTATCACTTTCATTTCCACAAGAAGTCTGGTGATTTTCAAAGCTGGCTTGTTGCACAAGAGGACTGGAGCACTTTGAGCCCTAAACTTGCCAAGGCACCGAACCACATAACACCAGTCCTGAAAGATTTACATTGGCTCCCAGTACGTTTCTGGGCATAATTCAAAGTGTTGGTGCTGAGCTTTAAAGCCCTAAATGGCCTCAGCCCAGTATACCTGAAGGAGCGCCTCCACCCCCATCGTTCAGCCCAGACACTGAGGTCCAGCTCCAAAGGCCTTCTGGCGGTTCCCTCACTGCAAGAACTGAGGTTACAGGAAACCAGGCAGAGGGCCTTCTCGGTAGTGGCCCCCGCCCTGTGGAATGCCCTCCCACCAGATGTCAAGGAAATAAACAACTATCTGACTTTTAGAAGACATCTAAAGGCAGCCCTGTTTGGGGAAGCTTTTAATATTTGATGAATTATTGTATTTAAATATTTTGCTGGAAGTCCCCCAGAGTAGCTGCGGAAACCCAGCCTGCTGTATAAAAGGGAAATCATTATTCATTGCTCCACCTACTTTTGCTTCTGGCCACGCCCACCAATGACATGTGGCTCCTGGAAGGTTGCTCAGAAAGGTAGGTGGAGATGCTTCTCCCTCCTGCCCTAGAGAAATGTAGTTTCATAATGATGGCAAATGTTTCTTCTTTAGAGGTTGCCCTCCATTTTGCTGTGGCCAAGTCAAGAGAACGATCAGGATAGAAGACACTCAAAATCTGCTCATGGATATGTGAAGGGGATATGTAGTCCAATGTGGCTGTGAGGTCCACCACGGTTGTCACATGTCACTTCCAGCTCCTCTCATGCACGGTTCCTGCACAATCAAGGTTCTAAATTGTGCAAGGAGACCCCCTGAGTACAGCAGGCTCCATGCTGCAAACATTGGTACTGAATGCGTGGGAAGCTGGAAGGAGCCACGTGACAACAATGACAAAGCTCCTTTACTGCCCCTTCATACAACTGAGCAGGGTTCATGCGTCATTTGAAATGGTTGGAAATTCATCTTTAGACAGAATCATCACATTCGCCTTCCGTGCCTCGTGGAGGAAAGCAGCCATTTCAATTGTGAAAGGCGCTTTGGAACGCCGCAAAATATTGCCTCAGTACTACAGGACCTGCTGTCCCCATTCACTCCCCCTATTGCAATTTTGTCCCAAATTCTACCATTTTGCCTTATTAGTACTGATATCTATGGGTGGCACCAGTACTATCTGAGCAACTTCTCACTTATTTGGAAGTGCTAGAATTATTGGAATCACTAGAGTCACTGGAGGTGCTGCTGTCATTGGAACTATCAGAATCAGTGGAATCAGTGGAGCTGCTGGAATCACTTTGCCCACTGGAGTCACTGGAGTCAGAAGAGTTGCTAGAATCACTAGAGTCACTGGGATCACTAGACTCAGAAGTATTACTTGAGTCACTGGAGCTGCTGGAGTCACTGGAGTCACTAGAGTCACTAGAACTGCTAGAGTCACTGGAATCACTGGAGTCACTAGAGTCACTGGAACTGCTAGAGTCACTGGAATCACTGGAACTACTGGAGTCACTAGAGTCACTGGAACTCCCGGAGTCACTAGAGTCACTGGAACTGCTGGAGTCACTGGAATCACTGGAACTGCTGGAGTCACTAGAGTCACTGGAACTACTGGAGTCACTAGAGTCACTGGAACTACTGGAGTCACTAGAGTCACTGGAACTGCTAGAGCCACTAGAGTCACTGGAACTGCTGGAGTCACTGGAATCACTGGAGTCATTGGAGTCACTAGAATCACTGGAACTGCTGGAGTCACTGGAGGTGCTAGAATCACTGGAGTCACTAGAGTCACTAGAGTCACTGGAACTGCTGGAGGCACTAGAGTCACTAGAATCACTGGAACTGCTGGAGTCACTAGAGTCACTAGAGTCACTAGAATCACTGGAACTGCTGGAGTCACTAGAGTCACTAGAATCACTGGAACTGCTGGAGTCACTGGAGGTGCTAGAATCACTGGAGTCGCTGGAGTCACTAGAATCACTGGAACTGCTAGAGTCACTGGAATCACTGGAACTGCTGGAGTCACTAGAGTCACTGGAACTGCTGGAGTCAGGGGACCCATTGGAGTACTCTGGGCTTCCAGAGTTCCCTGAAGTGCTGGCCTGTTTCACCTCTTCCTCGTTTGAACCACTTGAACTATTTGGTTCTCCAGGCTGCTGACTGAAATTGCTCTGGCTCTCCACCTGCTGACTAGACTCAGAGTCATCAGTACGACCTGGGTCATCTCCTTGCATGCCTTCATCACTGAAATGGTAGCTGTTCAGATGATAAGGGACATTTTCTCTCACATCAAACTCACGGCTGGCCTGGAAATCCTTGATGTGCTGTTTGCCAGCAAACAGAGCTGCTTCCGAAACGATGGACTCCCTTGTGGTCAACACTGGACCATGAACTGCATTCTTCTCTCTCAAATGCTGCGAGCCATTTTGTTCCGCATTGCTAATCGTTTTGAGAAGCGCTACATCCTGGCTGTCAACCTCTTTCTCTGTTGGATATTCAACATAGGTCTCCCTGGGTTTTTCCGTGTTGGGCTGACTGTGGCCTTTGGCCTGCACAAAGCTGTTGTCCTCATGGAGCAACAGGCTCTCGGTTTCGTGCGGATAGCCTCCTTGGGAACGGATAGGATCGGCTGTAGAAACTTCTTCAGGAATGGCATATTCTTTGGTGAGATCCAGAAATATTTCTCCTTCCTGGTGACCCTCATCTCCATTCTGCTGGTTCCCATTCGTAACGGCAGAGCTGGTCTTTAATACTTCTTTATCTGCACTGATGGAATTAATATTACCCTCATAGCCTCTCCTGAATAGAATTCCACTTCTCTGGATCTGTCACACGGAAGCAAAATAAAACACCAGTGTGTTAAGTCAATTCAAAGGTATATATGGAATCTCCAGAAAAAGGAGGAGGTAGTCAGTTTAAATCCTGCCATATTGACACTAATACATTCGCTAATTGCTCCTAAGTACCAGGACATTTATGAAACTCACCAGGGCCAACATTTCCTACCTTTCTAGCGCTAGGCAAAGGTGTGTGTCCCCCCGATATTTTTTTAAATGCTTTTTATTGATTTTTCAAAACAAAAATAAATAAAGCATATACTCTTACATTCAACATTTTTGTGTCTACTTACCGTATTTTTTGCACCATAACACTCACTTTTTTCCTCCTAAAAAGTAAGGGGAAATGTCTGTGCGTGTTATGGAGGGAATGCCTACGGGTGGCATGCCTACAGATATTCCTCCTCTACAAACTACGTGCGTGTTATGGTCAAGTGCGTGTTATAGAGCGAAAAATACGGTATTTACCATGCGCATTATCGCGCCCGGACTTCCCTCCTTCCCTACATCGGCTTTCACAATTAACATCCTCTCTTACAGATTCTTATTTACACTCTTTCCACGTCACAATATTTATATTAACCCTGCTTCAATCTTTAAGCTTCTACAATTATTCGTATGTACTCAACAAATTTACTCCGCTCCTCTTCGAACTTTGTTACTTTTTGGTTCCGAATCTTGTAGGTCATTTTCGCCAATTCTACGTATTCAAACATTTTCATCTGCCACTCCATTAAAGTTGGGATTTCCTGGGTTTTCCATTTTTGAGCCACTAGAATCCTAGCGGAGGTCGTGGCGTACATAAATAATTTATGATCCTCTTTTCTTAATTCATCCCCTATTATCCCTAGCAAAAAAAGCCTCTGGTTTCTTTGGGAAAGTGTATTTAAAAAGTTTTTTCATTTCGTTATAAATCATGTCCCAGAATTTTTTCATTTTTTCACATGTCCACCACATGTGAAAAAATTCACCATCTTTTAATTTACACTTCCAACAAGCTTTGTTACTCACTCTGTACATTTTTGCTAGTTTAACCGAAGTGATATACCACCGGTACATCATTTTCATTAAATTTTCTTTTAAAGTAGAACTCGCCGCAAACCTCACACCTTCATTTCATAACTTTACCCAGTTATCATAATCAATATTATAACCAAAATCGACTGCCCATTTTATCATAACTTCTTTTTGTTATAAAGATTTTAAAGGCTTTATTAAACTTGTTGCTGCTGTTTTAGGCTTCTTTTTATTTGCCATTATTGGTTGTATTTTGTATACCGTACTTGTCTCTTTTCGTAAAGTGCTATTGATGCTGAGCAGAAAGGCAGTATATGGCCCCATCTGCATTGTACTTTTAAAGCAACATCATACCACTTTAGCCGAAGAATCCTGGGAATTGTAGTTTGTTAAGGGTGCTGAGAGTTGTTAGGGGGCCCCTATTCCCCTCACAGAACTACAATTCCCAGAGTTCCCTGGGAAGAGGAATTGGTTGTTAAACCACACCAAGGAATGTAACTTTAACAAGCTACAGTTCCCAGTATTCTTAGGGATAGGGAAACTATGACTGTTTGATACCGCTTTAAATATACACTGCAGAAAGGCCAGGAAGCCCATTAGTCAGCTATTGTTTATATCCTGCTGTTCTGCAGTCACACTCCAAGTAGAAGTCAACAACAAGAAACATACCTAGAAACCAATCTATAAGATTAAAACAATTTGAATGCAATATATGATACACAGCTAAAAAAGAAAACTGAAGAAATTGAGATGACTCAGATGGTAGAGCGTGACAAACTTAATCTCCCAGCATGTTTTCGAGCACAATTCAAAGTGTTAGTGCTGACCTTTAAAGCCCTCAATGGCCTCGGTCCAGTATATCTGAAGGAGCGTCTCCACCCCCATCGTCCAGCCTGAACAGTGAGGTCCAGTTCCAAGGGCCTTCTGGTGGTTCCCTCACTGCGAGAAGTGAGGTTACAGGGAACCAGGCAGAGGGCCTTCTTGGTAGTGGCGCCTGCCCTGTGGAACGCCCTCCCAGCAGTTGTCAAGGCAATAAACAACTATTTTACTTTTAAAAGACAACTGAAGGTGGCCCTGTTTAGGGAAGTTTTCAATGTCTGACACTGTATTGTTTTTAATATTTGGTTGGAAGTTGCCCAGAGTGGCTGGGGAAACCCAGCCAGATTGGCGGGGTATAAATAATACATTATTATTATTATTATTATTATTATTATTATTATTATTATTATTATCTCAGGTTCATGTGTTTGAGCCACACATTAGGCAGAAGATTCCTGCATTGCAGGGAGAAAACTAGATAACCCTTGTGGTCCCTTCCAACTCTATGATTCTGTGATTGTGGGTAAAATAGCAAAGTCCATCAAATGGATGTCAATAGCATGTCAGAATGAACAGGTTTTCCATTCTTGTCGAAAGGCGCTACCATGGAACTCCTGGGTTTCCCAAAGAATTAAGTCCATTTTCTGCAAAGAACCTATGCAAGCCAGCTAGTTTTCAAGCACGCAAGTATTGCAATTTGCAGGACTCTTAAGATGTTTAAAGACTGAAGCATTTTGGATTGCACCCAACAGAGCTTAGCTGCGAAAGGAAGCAAGGCGGAAAGCACTGGTCAGTCATGAAAGACCTGCTCTTGTAGGCTAAGCAGAAGCTCGGAACGTTCCTTAAATCTTTTATTTATCTGGTGTTAAGACTTTTCATATTTTGTATACTTACCGGGGAAGCAATGGCTATACCAATGATATATATCAGCAAAAGCAGAGTCTTCATGCTTGGGATTGCTTTCTGTGAGGAAATGGAAAATGTATTATATATTTCACTACTAACACTGAGTATTTAATTACATAGCAGAGATATACAAGGAAGGCTCATATAGGTTGCATTGGGGCAAGGGGGCTATGCCAGAAGAACCAACAAGTGAACCATTAGGGGAAATAACCAAATAACGAAAAAGTATTATTCATATTGACCAACAATCAAAACTGACATTATAATATTGCCATAGAATGCAAATAGCACCCTCAGTTGAAGTATATAAAAATCCCAGCAGAACAACTATGCAACAAGTATAGAAGCAGATGTGTTATGTAAGATTAGTTTTGAGGATCTGATCGAAGCCTCTGAAATTAGAAAAAGTAGGATAATTTTTTCAAATGTAAATAAAGTGGACGTATACAAAAATGAACATTATTTTCCATCTTACCGTAGGCTTCATTTCATTTCAAAAAATAAAATTTTATTTTATAGTTTATTATTGTTTATATTTTGATTTTTTTGCCAACTTAGCAGTTGGAAAGCACACCAGTGCAAGTAGATAAATAGGAACTGCTGCGACGGGAAGGTAAATGGCATTTCCGTGTGCTCTGGTTTCCGTCATGGTGTTCCGTTGCGTCAGAAGCTGTTTAGTCCACATGACCCGGAAAGCTGTCTGTGGACAAATGCTGGCTCCCTTGGCCTGAAATGCAAGATGAGCGCCACAATCCCATAGTCGCCTTTGACTGGACTTAACCATCCTGGGGTCCTTTACCTCTACTCTTTTTTTGCCTTTTACCTCATATTTTGAATCAGAGACAACGAAGAACAGAGTTTGGCACATCATTACGTGTAACACAGACTCCCTGGGCTCACTGAAAGGTGGCAGTACTATTCTGAGACAAGCCACTACCCGTCTGAAAATATACCAGCCTCTCCAAAAAGGGACAGAATTCTTGGAAATGTAGAAGTCTGCTGAATGCAAAATGTAGCCCTCACAATTACATTAAATCCTTGCTTCTACCATGTCGTTTATATATAGGACAGAG
The DNA here is from genome assembly GCF_965112155.1 of Podarcis liolepis. Lineage (NCBI taxonomy): Eukaryota > Metazoa > Chordata > Lepidosauria > Squamata > Lacertidae > Podarcis > Podarcis liolepis. Next base: position 15,802,067 of record NC_139564.1, on the reverse strand, counting down.
CGCCCTGGGTGGCTGAAACTGAGCTCTGACTGTGAGGGCTCCTAATCTGTTATTTCCTCTCTCTAGAATATTTGACGGGAATTAGGGTGAGAACTGTATGTTGCAAGTGCAGGGTATTTGCATGCAATCCTATAAAATCCTCTTTGTTGCTCACCTGCCGGTCTCAATAAGCCTATTGAGACTACTTAATATGATACAGAGTAATAATTTTACTGCCTGAGTAATAATACATTTTCCTTGCAAAGTCCAGGATCTAGGTTTCCTTTCTTGTGTTGAGAGAGTGACACAATGACAAACAAACCTAGTCACTTTTTAGACTGATTAATGTTCACTGCCCAGTCTTCCAAAAGTGTAAATTACGCTGAAAACATCTGGCAGGGGTAACAATAAACACTGCTGCAGCTGGCAGAGGTTTTTTGCTTTACTTTTTTTTGTTCTCTAGCAGCAGAGCACTAAATGTACACATCTAGGCCTCAATTATTGACACCAGGCCTGGGGCTTGATGTGCCACCCAAGACCAGAGAAGCCACATCAGTTGGTTAATCATAACTTCTATGGCTGACTAGAGGATTCTGCATGAAGCAAAGGGCAATCTTAGCTGGGCATTTCCCAGCTAGCACAGGGTTCTAGGCGTTGCAAAACCACAGGGGAGGCAGAAAACTCATAATAATGGGTTTCCTTCGGTCATGAGTGTGACATCCCCATTTAGGTGGAGAAAATGCTCTCCTTCTGTGGCTGGAAAGAAAGAAAGAAAGCTACAGGGGAAATCTCCAGACACATGAGAAAGTCCACTATTCCATATGGTAAAAAAGGAGGGCTGGGGGAAACCAACGTTCTCTTTTGAAAATAGCTAAGAGTCAATTATTGTGCATGGTTTAAACCAATGTACCTATTGAGAAATTCTTTTCAAACCATTTTTGGCTTTTACAGTTTCCACAGACGGGTGGGTGATTCACAAGCAATCGCCAAGGGAGTCAAGTGGGTTTTGTTGGTAAGCACTACCCAAAGGGCCACAGTTCAGTGGTTGAACATCTGCATCCCAAATTTCCATCGCCAGCATCTTCATGCAGGGCAGGGAGAGACCCTGGTCCAAAGTCTTATAGTCATGGCTAGTCAGTGTGGACCATACTGAGCTAGATGGACCAAGGATCTGATTCCATATAATGTAGTTCCCTATGTCCAAATGGAAATGTAAGCAGATGCTTCAGAGGAACCTTTAGAAAGGGGAACCCGAGATGAACCAAGTTTTAATGAAATCTAAAGTTTGCATTCTTTGTAGTATCAGTCACTGAATCAGATGGCCACATCTTAATGTGGTAAGCTTCCTGCCACTAAACCTGGGTAACTCCCCCACTCAAAACCTATTAGAGAGCCAGCGTGGTGTTGTGGTTAAGAGCGGTAGACTCGTAATCTGGTGAACCGGGTTCACGACTCCGCTCCTCCACATGCAGCTGCTGGGTGACCTTGGGCTAGTCACACTTCTTTGAAGTCTCTCAGCCCCACTCACCTCACAGAGTGTTTGGTGTGGGGGAGAAAGGGAAAGGAGAATGTTAGCCGCTTTGAGACTCCTACGAGTAGTGACAAAGCGGGATATCAAATCAAACTCAAAAAACAAATGGGGGGGGAATTCTGGAGGGCACAGCAGGAGCAAAGTATATTTCTAGGTGGACAAAAAAAACCACAAATAAGGCAATCTTGTAGGTAAACTGGTCCCAAGTATTTAAGGACTTCGTATACTAATGGTAATAAGGGACACGGGTGGCGCTGTGGGTTAAAGCACAGAGCCTAGGACTTGCTGATCAGAAGGTCGGTGGTTCAAATCCCCACGACGGAGTGAGCTCCCGTTGCTCGGTCCCTCTCCTGCCAACCTAGCAGTTTGAAAGCATGTCAAGATGCAATTAGATAAATAGGTACCGCTCCGGCGGGAAGGTAAACGGCATTTCCGTGCGCTGCTCTGGTTTGCCAGAAGCAGCTTAGTCATGCTGGCCACATGACCCGGAAAGTGTACGCCGGCTCCCTCGGTCAATAAAGCGAGATGAGCACCGCAACCTCAGAGTCGGTCACAACTGGACCTAATGGACAGGGGTCCCTTTACCTTTATACTAATGGTAACACATTGAACCTGAACTGGTAGGAATTCAGAAATGGAGGGCATGTGGGGGATGAGCTCATTGCTTGTGGGGGCTGCTTGCCCCCTGTCTAGCACCACCAATGCAATCTAGACATGGATTTCATGTGCAGAGACTTTGTGTGTGTGTGTGTGTGTGTGTGTGTGTTTACTTTTAGAGTCAAATAGCATCATGGGGAGCCTGATAATTATCAACATTGCAGCACGCACAGTGGGAAAAGTTAACATTTTCCTCCCCTGCTGTGGTCATGAAGAGAATCTTGCCCCTGAAGCCAGCATTTGCTTTGGAGGGGAAGTCCCTGAGTGATGTCAATGAGCAGCATTCAAAGGGGGAATTTTCCTCAAGACCACAGCGAGGGAGAAAAGAGTTACATTTCACCTCTGTCCCAATGTCAGTACCACCAGCTGGTGCTATTTGCATTTTTATTAAATCAACAACAACCCAGAGACATTTTAGATGCAATAATGCATTTGATATCATGCATATCATGCATGAGTTTGACCAAACTGCAGGAGGCAGTGGAAGACAGGAGTGCCTGGCGTGCTCTGGTCCATGGGGTCACGAAGAGTCGGACACGACTAAACGACGAAACAACAACAACATATTGTAGACCTAAGTAAGACCATTGCTTCTTCTGATCCAGAATTGCTTGCTCTGGTAGTGTCCGCACTAAGCAGGTATCTCTCCCAGTTCTGCTACTTGAGAAAGTTTATTTTTCAATGGCGATGCCAGCGATGGAACCTGGAACCTTCTGAATGGACAATAGCACAGGGGCTGCTATTGCCATAGTGATGCTCTCCTACCAACCTGTCCTTATCTGAGGATGCCACATTTTTTAAAAAAAATATGGCTCCTGTGCCTTTATCTGCATTTACGGCAAACAGAAATTCAACAGGGAGCATCCCTCTTCACAACTTCTCCCTGCTGGGAAAAGCCGAAGCTGTTGAGATTTCTGCCTGCTGAGTAGAAATGATCATGTAAACTGATGATACATATAATTGTGTGATAAATTTGCAAAGTACCTCTACCTCCTTCCAGTAAACCACAGAATGCTAATTGCTGTTAACCCTCCTATGCAAAATTGTTGATTTTTTTTTTAAAGCAGCTTTGCTACCTGCTAAACATCAATGCACTCATACAAATGATCACTGTATTGGTTGTAGGAAATATTTGCTATGTATACATTGTTTGTCCTTTTACAAAATTAAATAAATTCAGCGAGAAACCATCTGTTTCAAAGTAAAGCACGTTCCACTTACCTTCTTTGCTGTGCTGCAGTGAACAATCTTAAAATCATTAGTGATGTTTTTTTGATGCCTCTGTGCCTCAGTTCTCTGAGGTACGGACCCACGGAAGTACCCTGCAAGAATTTAAATCGTGTTTTAGCTTCCAGGCAACCAATCAAAGCCTAGCAACTTAACTGTGACTTCACACAGGGTCTTAAGCGAAAACCCACTAATCCCCCCCTTTTGTCCTTGAAATGATTATGTGCCTTTGCACTAAATTGAAATTCTCCACTTCTCCCCCACTCAGGCAGAATGCTAGATAAGTATATTCCATGGCTTGTTTTTGCAAGATAATATATATTATGAATGCCAGGCAAATCCCCGCTTCTGTGATTACTATATTCCTTTACCTACGTTTTTCCTTTTGAGATATTCAGGTGCATTCTAACTGAAAGGTAAAATTTTAGTGGCACTCCTGATCCGGTTAACTTATACATCAGCCTACCCTTTAATAGCTATTTTTTGTGATGCTCCATAATCAAATCTTCTAGCCTGGCTATTGTCACAAGCCTTCCACTTGTTCAGACAACCAGGTTTCCCACTGAAATGTCCCTTGATTTTTGCAGTCATCAAAGCCTTCTCGGCAGCTACTTTTTTTACACATCACTTAGCATCCCATCTCTGAATAGATGATAGACTTTAGCCACGCTAGGTTTTCGCACATGCAGCCAAACAAACTGTGTTTTCACCACACAGCTGGTCCTGGTTTTTCAATGCATGCTGACATTTTGCGATGTCACAGCTGACAAACTGTTGGAAACCTTTGTGGTGGCACAGCAAACTTTCAATATTCACCAAACAATTGGAATGTGGAAGGGCTTTGAAGCAGCCCTGTTAATGAAGTCATGTTTCATTAAAGTCTCACGTATTTAGGGCCTCAAAATCTTTGAAAGAAAGAAGGTACCGTAGAAAAGAATTTCCCCCAGAAGAACAATGTCCAAAACTCATTGGGAGTCAGCTTGTCAATAAACCTTTCTCTCTTTTTTCCACCAAATAGTTACTTTAAAAAAAAAAGTGTTTGTTATATATTTAACTGTACAAACTCTAACCGATAATAGAGGATGGGTTTTTTTAATATAAAAGATCTAATCATTGTATGTTCAGGTTAAAAATCTATAGAGTCATCGTGCTCACAATCACCTTAACATTACAGAAAAATACTGAATATGCAGCCCATGACCTCTCCCTCAGTTTTGGAGATATGTCCAATTTTGTCCATGAATTTGCCTTATACACTTTTGAATCCACTTAATGCTAAGGACAAGCAAATTCCATAAACCGGTCATTTAAATAAGTGCTTCCTGAGGTTTTCCCGGACATAACTGAATTTCCTGGACATAACCGAAAATCAGCAAAAATACGGGCGTATGGCAACCCAAAAATTTGGGTCAGTAGAGAAAGATTTCTGGTTGCTGGGCAGAGCCATCCCAGAAGGCCACGGACCTAGTTACAGTGTGAACAGCATCCATTCTTTACAAGCCTAGATGACCCTCATGGTTTCTTCCAATCTACAATTCTATAATTCTGTTATTATTTTTTGTATGTTGCTTGCTCTATGAGCTGCCCAGAGAACTCTTTTCATGGGGCAGCTATAAAAATGTAAAAAATAAGCACAGGGTTGTGTGAAACCGTTCCGACATTTTTATTGCTCATTTCTGACTTCACATTAACTTTTCAGCTTTCCCCCTTTCTTTTTAAATAAAAAAAAATCATACTAACGAAATATAAAATATAAACACCTTTTTTCTAGCAAAGTAGCTCCTGGATCTACTTTCTTTTCTTTTTTTTAAGCCACTGGTGTGTTTGTTCAAAATAGTTATTATATACTATATTGTAGATTTTGCAGGTATGTGATATATATACCTAATGGGCACCCTTGAGGGAACAGTAGTCATTACACTATTGAAAAGCGAAGCCCTGGAGGCTCTGATGAAATTATAGATTTGCATTCTCAGGAAGCCAGGGCTTCAAATAGGAAGGGAAGTCTGCCACCATTCAGCAGGTAGACAAAGTGCTTGTTTGTAGGAGCCACTTCTGCTAACAAACAGCCATTTCCCAGGTTTTATTGAAGGGATATAAGACAAGCCACCCTCAGCTGCTCTAATATTTCTGCTCTCTTAAATCAGTGGCACTCAGTGAGTAGGAAGAGATGGAAGTGCCATATTTGTTCATCTACCCCAGTGCCTCTCACAACCTAGTGTCCTACAGGTGCTGGCTAGAGCTGATGGCAACTGTGGTCCAAAACATCTAGACAGTAATAGGTTGGGGAAGGCTGATGGAGCTCATATTGTCCCCTCCAGCCTCCCCAGCTGCCCTCTAGATGTCTGGTGTCTGGAATTTCCTGAACATATATGCGATTCGTGAGCCGAAAATAGTGTCTGGGCGGAATTTACAGTAACCAGTTGAAATGTTCAGGCGTATGACATCAGAAGTGTTGTTTTTTGACGAATTTCCTTTAAAAATAGCTTAAAAACGGAATTTTTGAAATATGATATTTCCCAGTCTGTATCTGTATTGGAGTTGTTTTGAATATGTTTTTGTTGTTACAGGGGCGTGGGGGGGGGGTAGAAAGGAGAATTCCCAGAATGCCACAATCCAGGTTTGGGGCAAGTACTCTCTTGTGAGATAAGCCCAGCAGAGATTTAAAAGCACAAGATATGCAGCCAAGTAAAGCATGGGAATATAGGCTGTTAGACCTTCCAAATATGCCCTGCCAAGCTCCTTTCAATGTTTCTCACTTCCCGTAGCATACTACACATTTAGTAAAATGGTTTACTTACAAATTCTTCAAAGGTCTGGTCCATGTGCTTTTTCCATACCTCAGTCAGAAAAGTTGCACAGGCAGTAAAACCTGATTTAGTTAACAAAGTGGTGAAAGTTACTAAATTATTGGCATAGGAACACAAGAATGGCTGTTGAGAACCATACCAGCTTAGCCTCTTCACATGCTGAGTTCATCAGGTAGACTGGGGAGGGAACAAAGGCTTGATTACCTAGTTCTTTGCAATGTGAGAGGAAGTGAAGATCGCTATGCCTGGCTGGACAGATTACTCTATAGCAAGGTTTCTGAAACTTGGGTCTCCAGCTGTTTTTGGACTGCAACTTCCATCATCCCAAGTTAGCAGGACCAATGGTCAGGGGTGGTGGGAATTGTAGTTCAAAACCACTGGAGAACCAAGTTTGGGAAACCTTGCTCTATGGTATTAACTCCTTCATGCATTAATTAGACTAAAGTGTGATGGTTCTATGAGGCTACTTATTCCACATTTTATTGTTTTATTGCTGTACGTTGGCCACTATGGACTCCTTTGGGAGGAAGGTTGGGATATAAATTAATTAAATAAACAAATAAATATAAGTACACAGAATTTATTAGAGGGAGAGAAGCAGACAAGAGAGATAATTTTTAAAGATAAGTGAGCTCTTCTAATTAAATTTATGAAGAATAGATATAAGGTAAAGTTTCTCTATGTGGATAAATATACACATACTGTATATATAGTAGTATGTATTTAAGTAGTTATTGTAATTACATTGTATTTCTGAGATTGAATAAAAGTTAATAATGTTGATAATAATTTAAATTATAGTAATTATATCTAAAATTCCATCTATGCATGTTAATTAGTCAATGCAAATTTTATGCAGTGTCGTGGAGTTCTGCCCCTGTGTCTCATATAGATACAGTGCTTTTTTTCGGGGGGGGGGGCGCAGGGGTACGCATACCCCTAAACATTTTGTGAATCTAAGTTTGGCCTCATTGAGGGGTATTATTTCAATGAGAGTACCCCTAAACATTTTTTTTAGAAAAAAGCACTGTATAGATATACACAGAAACCTGCTTTGATTGTATAGCAAATATTTCTGACAGAGAGTGGGAAGTAGTTACTTAAAACAGCATTTTCCCTCACAACGTATCAAAATACAGCCATGGGTTTGACCCAGAGCTGTTCAAACATTTTCCTTTCTGCTGGATTGATTTTCTATTTCTATACAAGTCCTTATCCTGAATTAGTATTTCCCAAGAGCACCAACCAAAAGGTTACAAAAATACCCCCACCCCTCCAAAATGAAAAGGATAGGCATGTCCAGCACAGACTCCTAAAATACCAGGTGCCAGGTAAATGTTCACATCTCAATGAACTTAAATAGAACCGCAAGCAAATATGACAGGGGACTTTTTCTGCACGTCAAACAGTGTGGGCACAAATCCTTCAAGTTTAGGGATGGCAAGGAAATAACATCACATAACCAAACAGATGGCCAAACCTCTGGACTTGTTTACAACCACTGAAGAGCCTTTTGATTTAAAACATGGTGGTGTTAGTAGCAAGACCGGTGAGATGTTGCATAAGGCTTTTGAATAGCAAAGGGCTGGTGTCTTCCTTAATATAGAAAATACTCCCTGTGGAACACTGGGGCTGATCTCTTGCTTTTATGCCACACCTTTGACAGACAGCTGCTTATCATAATGCTCTTTGGGGCTTCAAGGAAGTCTGGCTCTCAGGCTGTCAGAGGCTGGACTGAGGAGGAATGGTGGGGACGGCCGCCCCTCTTCCTGCACTGTCCCGAGAAGAGGAGGGCAGTATAGATTTAGAACTGTGGTTTGCAGAAGGCCATAGTTCAGAGGCTGCAGAGGGCAGAAGCTGGGGAATATTGGAAGAGTAACATCAAGAAGAAGCAGCAGCAACAGGGGAGAGACAGCTGACAGACTCAGTGTCCTTGAAGAGCATTCCTGACCCACCCCATCCCTGTTGGGATGCGTCCAAGGAGACGGGGGCAATTGGCTGGCCCCCAGCTGGCTCCAGCCCAGTGGCCGGCAGCCGGGCGATCTCTGGTCCTTGGATCAGCATGTAACTGCCACTCAAGCTTCAGAAACCTTCAGAAGCTGAGCACACAAGCCAGCAGAGAATAAAACTCTTCACAACAGAAGGGCAGATAGAGGCTGTGTAAAGCATATTTACAGGCATTTTATTCAGCATCAGGACAAAGAGAAAAACATGTCTTCTCCCCCTAGTGTCCAAACAAGCAGCATAAGCAAAAGCTATACACACAACGGAAGTTCCCAGCAAGCTGTGCTGGAATGTAAACAGACATGTGACATACAACAACTCCACACATCTGTTAAGGTGGAACGGAATATCGTAACACTCCCAAGACGAGACAGGCATTGAGGCTATTAGAACAGAGAGCTCAGAGGCAGAAAGCTCAGATTAGCCAGCGTAGGAGTGACGACGAATAGGGTGGACGTAGGAGGGGTGGGACTTTACTTGGAGCAATGCCATATTTTGGGAAGGCTGCATTCCTTCGTCACTCTCTGTGAATTATTGCGTGGTAAGAACTTTTATCGTTTCTCTGATTCTTGGCTGCCTCCGTGGGAAACATCTGATTCCCCGAAGCCTGACACAGGCCCATTTATTTAAAGCAAAAAGAGCTAGAAGCCTTGCAGCAAGGTCAACCTGATCTCCAAATGATATATTGTCCTCAAACTAGGACAATTTCCTGCTAAGCAGGAAAGTGTGCCATTTAAACATAATCATTTTTGACATGGCTCTTGAACATTCACCACCACTGCCCGAAATCGCTGTTCTGCACCTGGCCTTACTAGATCCCTTGGGGTTCTAGCAAAAAACACGAAGTTGATATCACAAGCCTGAAGGGTGTCCATCCCTAGACCAGAGCAGGGGTGGATTTAAGGCTGTGCGAGTGGTTCAGACATATTGGGTGCTGAGACAAGGGGGCTGAGCGAGGGACTGGGCTTTGGGAAGGAGCTGTGAGGGCTCTGGCAGGGCCTTCATTCCCAAAGTCTAGTTAGCATTTCCCCAGCTTTAGGAAGGAGGTGGGGGCTCTAGAACTCTGCCAGAGCCCTCACACCTCCTTCCCAAAGCCTGGTGTCTCCTTACCCACCTCTGGGAAGAAGGGCCTCGTCGTACCACCAAGAGATAAGGGAAACCTTGCATAAGCACTGTAGTGAACATTAGAGTTGCTGTATTTAAAACTTTGGGTTTGAGTTGTGGCAGGCTTGGCTACTGATTTAGACCAAGGGTACAAGGTGTAACAGTAAGGGCAGTGGTTGAGGAGAAAATTCTCTCATTCTCTCTCTCTCGGCTGCATTCCTGTGGTGTTCCAAAAATATGGTTCTCACTAAAAGGCAAAATGAGAGAGTGGTCTTGTGTAAAGAACACTTTGAAATCCTTTTCCTTACTTTTCCTTCATCTCGCTCTTGGCGCTGTGTTATTATACTTGGGAAGCTGGGGCTCCATGCAATGGGAAGACATTTGTCTGCCGAAACAGTTTGAAGCACAAAGGTTTACTATTGCCATGGCGTCCTCTTGGGCTCCTGAAGATGGAAGAAAGAGCTGTAGCCATGTGTAACAAACCTTAGCTTGAGGACTTCTCTTTTTTAAATCCGCAGCATTGTGGTCAAAAACAAGAAACCTATTTAGAACTTTGTAGGACGTTTTGGAGTGGGTACTTCAGTGAGACTCTGGCATGCTTTCTGAGGCAAATGCTCCAAGTTTTATAAACTGATGGAGAAGATCGTATTATACCAAGAGTTGTGTTGCCAGGATGGTTTGGTGGGCTTGAATTACAGGAGAAATGCAATTTTGAGGCAATTTAAAATTCACTATGAAAATTTTGAAGATTCACATTTTAAACCACTGGGAGATAATTCACATGTAGCACTGAACCAAGCCATAGCTTATTATGAACGTATAAGCATTGGTTTGGGTTAGCATGCCGTCCAAACCTTGCCTCATGGTTTGTCATCTCCTGACAAACCATCCGCTCTGGGCCTGCAAGTTCACATATTCCTGCTAAGCCATAATAAAAAAAATCCTTCCAGTAGCACCTTAAAGACCAACTAAGTTAGTTCTTGGTATGAGCTTTCGTGTGCATGCACACTTGTTTTTAATAAATGTGAAGGCAATCCCCTGGAGAATCACCAAAACAATATTTCATCCAATAGACCTGAGCAACTTTACTGTCCCTTATTTTTCTCGTATGTGCCCAACCCAGGAGTAAAAGGAAAAAGTCATCATTTGCTTTGTCAACAGCTGATGTCAGCTCCATTTAAGTAGAGGGAGAACATGCAATTTACCATAAAAGTAAAATATACATTGCATTTAAGTGGTACTTAGTAAGGTAAGGAGAGGGGTCTCCTCAATTAATGTTTTTTTTAATTAAAAAAAACCACCTTTCAGGCTCTAGTCATAAGAAGCAGACCCTTTATTTCAGCCTCTTGTCATACCTCCTGGAGTGGCTTCAGGGCAATTCACTGTGATGTTCCCCTGCATTTCACCCTTCTGAGGAGCTTCACAGGTAGCTAGCCTGAAGTTCCTGTCTGGCTCACTCTTCCTCCGCTGCTGTGGCTCTGGGGAAGATGAGAAGGAGTCTGAGAGCTGACGGACAATACTGACAGCTAGTATGGTGACATCTATCCCTGGGATTGGAAGGTCCAAGCCCAATCACTTCTCCAGATCACTGGCCGTTAAGAGATCTGCTGGAGAGTGCTGCTCTCCTTGGTCCTCATCTAAAGAGACCTCAGATTCCAGGTCTGGGTAGGGCTATACCATGACAGGCAATTTACCACCACCGCCCCCAAAAATACCTGGGCAGTACCTCTTCATTCAAGCCCCTCTGGTTCAAAATGGGTGCAGGAAACTCTATTGGTAGTTTGTGCCTGTAACTTATGACTTGGGTATATATTGTTGGTTGGTTGGTTGATTAATTGATTGAATATGTATCCCACCCTTCCACCCTAAGGAGCCATGGGGCAGGAAATATATATACAATTTAAAAATGAAAACAAAGTATAATCATAACAATCATAATCATATTTATATGCTGCTCCCAAGAAATGTTCTAAAACAGATTAAAACTCTAAAAGACAATTAAAAATATACTTCCACATATTAACCATTTCCAGACTAAATCTAATATATATAATATCTTAATATTAATAGATTTAATAACATTATTAATTCAGCTATATAATATCTAAATATTTGTGGCAACTCTTGGAAGTAGCCAAACCATGCTGAAAGTCTCAGGGGAATTTTAGGAACACCCCTAATGGAAACACCTTTATTTTGGGGGATTAGTAATGGAGAAAATGTGCCTTTGAAACAGGTTGAAAGGTATCCCTTCCAGAAATTTCAATGAGCCTCTTCTTCTGGCTTTATTGATCTATTTAAATGGTCAGGACAGGCAGGCAAACCACCTTAACCTCAGTCATCCAGGAAGGATGCCTGATGATATAAATACTCCAGCCCGCCACATCCAGAGGCAGCTCACCTTCTGTGATCCCCAGGACAGGTGGAAGACAAAGGCGACTTTTAAGGTTCCTCCTTAAAAGCTTCTTTGACTTAGGAAGTCGTAACTTCTCAAGGAAACTTTGCTACAATAATCAGACTGGCTGTATTTTTCGCTGCACAAACTCTAGGGCAGAGCTATCCAGACTTTTCACGTTGGTGACACATTTTGTTTCAGACATGCATCATTTCGTGACACAGTAATTCAGTTTTACTAGCAAACCAGAGGTGAAACTAACCCCTTTACCAACCCTGGGAGGAGCGTGGGGAGCATTCGCATGACACACGTACACTGCAGCTGACACACTAACGTGTCATGACACACAGTTAAGAAAGCTCTGCTCTAGGGTGCTCACCCGCCCAGAGTGGCTGCAGAAACCCAGCCAGATGGACAGGGTATAAATAATAAATTATTATTATTATTATTACAGTCTTACCTTGGGTTACAGCCACTTCAGGGTGCGTTTTTTTGGGTTATGCACCCGCCGAAACCCAGAAGTACCGGAACAGGTTACTTTGGGGGGTTTGGCGGTCGCACACACGCAGAAGCACTAAATCACGCTTTGCGCATGCACAGAAGTGATGAATCGCAACCCGTGCACGTGCAGACACGCCGCTGTGGGTTGTGAACATGCATCCCGCACAGATCACATTCGCAACCCAAGCATCCACTGTATTATTACTGCTACTACTACTACTACTACTACTACTACTGTGCAATTAATTTATCTGCCGCGGTCCCCGCTAATTGATTTGCGACTCCAATTAGCGATTTATGGCCGCCCGGCACACTTCCTCTTGCGCAGCTCTCAGTTACGTCTCAGCAGAGTTTCGCACAGCGGTGTAAAACTGTCACATAGCTTGGCTTCCAGACAAACACACAGAGAGTCCAGGTTTGTCTATTTACAGCTTTTATTCCAACATTTCTCAGGAATTTCCAGGACTATTTGCAGCCATGACAAAACTGCATCCTTTCCCCTCACAACACAGAGTGAGACTGGCAAACTTCTGACCAAGCTCCTCCCAAGCTTCCAAAATTGACGTCAGAATGGTGTGGCATCATGGGAACAACTTAACCTGTTAAGTTCCAGCCTCAACACCCCCCCTTGCTGCACCTTCTGACAAGACCCTTTTGAGTTCAACACCTTCCCCTTTACCTTGTGCTCCTTCCCAGCATCTTTCCCAGGCACCTGTTGAACCCCTTCAACACTCCCAGAATCGCACTGTGCGACACTTTCCCACGCACCCGTGACCTGAAACCCCTCTGACCCACTTGGGCCAGCAGTTGTTTCTTCTCCGTCAGATTTTTCCCCCTCTGACTTGACAACCCGTCCGTGAGCTTTCTCCATTACGCTTACCGGAGATGAAGCCTCACACCTGGACACTCCTTTCACAACCCTTGGAGATGCCCAAACCTGCCCTGACCCCTGACCCTGGACTTGGTCCCCATCACCAGGTTCTGAACCCTGATCCTGGACCTGGTCCCCATCACCGGGATCAGCCTCTGCCTCCCTCTCCTCCCTTTGAGGAGACTTTGCACCCGTCACCTGGTGACGTATTCCCTTTTCCTTGAAGAACTCCTTCAGAGCAGACCCAGTGAACTGTGACCCACGGTCGCTCCTGAACTCTTGCACCTTGGTGGAGAACCTTCGTTCCACCTCCGCAACCCAATCCTGGATCAGTTGCGCCACCTCCCCCTGTGATTTGAGAGAGAAACACCAGCCAACCTGGCTGTGGTCACCTGTCAGCGACAGCACATACCTGGCCCCACCCAGACTCTCACACCTCATGGGTCCTGACAGATCTGTGTGAACAAGCTCAAAGGGCTCTTTGGTTACCTTCCCAAACCCGGGAAAACCAAGCACCTTTGCACCTTTGCATGCCCTGCACCCTTGGGACCTCCCACATTCCCGGAGCTTGCACCCTTTTGTGCACCTGGGCAACTTCTGCACATGACTGGGAACCTTAGCACACTGCGCCTGTGCTTTTCCAGCATTCCCACAACCCTCCAGAGGTGACTTCAGAACAAAGAAATCGTTCTCCCTCTGCACGTTGACCAGTTGTCTCCCTCCTCTGAAAATGGAACAGGTGTCATTTTCAAAACAAATAATGTATCCCTGCTTCATTAGAGCTGATACAGATAAAAGACAACACTTCAGTCCCGGCACAACGTAGACCTCTAGCTCCTCCTGTAAAGGAGAGAAAAACACGTTAGCCACACCACAGACTGATTTTTGTGTTCCGTCTGCGAACATAACAGTCATTCCAGTTAAAACAGCCCTGCAGTTCCGCATTTCGCCAGCAGGTTCGCTTTGGAATCAAATTGCAATTAGCTGCAGAGTCAATAACAAAACTTAGCTCTGTCCCACAGCTGTCTTCAGTCAACGCCAGACTAGCCGTGATCTGATAAGTCTCTTCCTGGCACCTGGCACGTCCACCAGCCTCAGTCCCACGCCTGGTTGTTTTTCCAGACTGGTTGCCATGGAAACCCGACTGGTTCCCATGAGAGTTCAGCTGTTTGACCTTGGCAACATCCTGTCTTGCCTCTTTGCTCCGGTGGGGGCAATCTCGCCGCAAATGTCCCGGTGCTTTACACACGTGGCAATGACGAACTCCAGTGGAAAAACACTGCCTGGGGCTCTTTCCAGCTGGCTTGGCCCTCCTTCTTCCGGAAAAGCACTCCTTGCCAGATCCGCCCCCCCTGAACTGCCGCTTCATTCCAGCAGGTTCAGTGGAAAACTTTTCAAACTTGCCTTTGGAAGTTTCCGCCCCCCCGACTTGCTCACTAGCACTTCTTGAGGCTAAAACATCAGGAACAGGGGCTCCAGCCATCTCTAGGCTTTTGTATTCCTTCCCCAGGGCTCTGGCCTCCTGCTGAAGCTTCACAGCAAACACAGCAGTACATCCCCAGACAGCCCTTGCTGACTTCACGTCCTTGCCCAACTTCTTAGAGTGAGCTTTCCAGACGGAATGTCCTCCAGACCTGGCTGTCTGCCATTGTCTTCCCGGGGCCCAGCGTACTCACGTAAACAAACAGCCGCTCTCCAGCTCCCGGTCTAGCAGATCAGCTCTCCTGCCTCTCACAACTCCAGGCAGAACTCCAAGCTGGCTTCAGCATCGTCGTCAGCTTGCCTTCAAACGTTAGGCACAGCTCCAAGCTCTCTGCAGCCTTCCTGCACAGCGTCTTCAGCTTGCTTGCCTGCTTGCCTCAGATTCCGGCCTCCTACCGTGCCTCCTGCTCGAAACCGCAGATCAAAGCTCCCGGCAGTATCTTCCGTGACAGTTTTACGAGCGATGATTTAGGTTACCCATAACCTGTGCAATTAATTTATCTGCCGCGGTCCCCGCTAATTGATTTGCGACTCCAATTAGCGATTTATGGCCGCCCGGCACACTTCCTCTTGCGCAGCTCTCAGTTACGTCTCAGCAGAGTTTCGCACAGCGGTGTAAAACTGTCACATAGCTTGGCTTCCAGACAAACACACAGAGAGTCCAGGTTTGTCTATTTACAGCTTTTATTCCAACATTTCTCAGGAATTTCCAGGACTATTTGCAGCCATGACAAAACTGCATCCTTTCCCCTCACAACACAGAGTGAGACTGGCAAACTTCTGACCAAGCTCCTCCCAAGCTTCCAAAATTGACGTCAGAATGGTGTGGCATCATGGGAACAACTTAACCTGTTAAGTTCCAGCCTCAACTACTACTACTACTACTACTACTTTCACCCTGACGCCACCACCATCACACCCAAAAAATAATGTGATACCTTAAAGTTAGCTTCTCAAAAGCCTTGGGAGTGCAAAGGGCTTGTGTTAACTCCAGACACCCGCTGGAGCTCAAATATGGATGGTAAAATATGAGGGGAGGGGGAATGAGACTAAGGCAGCAATCCTAACCATGCCTACTCAGGTGTAATTCCTACTGAATTACCCTTGGGCCTTCCCTCCCATTAAGTATGAGATGGGAGCTGTCTTCATTGTCTGTTCAGTGCTTGCTGAAGATCTTCCCTTTTCAACAAGTCTTTTAAGCAGAGATGTTTCCCAGCCTGCACCTGTATCGGAACTGGTTTTTTTTAGATGTTTTCATTGTTCCATTAATTAGTGAGTTAAAAGGGAGAGACATGTGCGTGGCACGCTCTTCCAACCACAGGACCCAGCATTCTACAGTTCCTGATGGCAACAGGTGGGGCCAACAGGATGTAAAAAAAGGAGGCAGAAGCACCATAATCATCAGAGACTTTGAGAACCCAGGTATGGGGCAATCAGGTGTGTTGGCTGGCAGGGGGAAAGAGCTCTGAGACTCAGTAACAGGATGCCCATAAAGAATAAAATAGAAGTAGCTGAGATCTCTACTATCCTAGCCTACTCAAGGTTCAGTTAGTTGTCAGTCCTGAAGCATCATCTTTATACAGTGGTACCTTGGGTTAAGTACTTAATTCATTCCGGAGGTCCGTACTTAACCTGAAACTGTTCTTAACCTGAAGCACCACTTTAGCTAATGGGGTCTCCTCCTGCTGCTGCGCTGCCGGAGCACAATTTCTGTTCTCATCCTGAAGCAAAGTTCTTAACCTGAAGCACTATTTCTGGGTTAGTGGAGTCTGTAACCTGAAGCGTATGTAACCTGAGGTACCACTGTACCTAAAGACTGTGAGAATATTGTAGATCTGTTGCAAGTTCCTTAATTCATCCTACTCCTGACTCCTAAGTCTTCCTTCTAGAGTACATAAATAATATATTTGACCCCCTTACACAACTAAGTTCCGTGTAGATTATTGTAGAAGTGCTTTCAGGACTCAGTTCTGGAAAACCAAGCCCCCCCCCCCATTTCATCTTTTCTCTCTGAAAACATTGCTTCTTTTGACAAACTTATATGGAAAGTTTGCACAGCAGATCTTCAATTTGAACTGAAAGCAACAGGCATGATTCTTTTGACTTTAAGCAGCAGTGCCACTTGCTGGCCATTAAAAAGCATCACAGTTCATTCTCGCAGCAGCTTCTAGGACAGCGGTTTCCACGAACAGATGTTGGACTACATTTCCCATCAGCCCCAGCCAGCATGGCCAATGGTCAGGGATGGTGGGAATTGTAGCCCAACAAACATGTAGAGGACAACAGTGGTGTGGACAGGCTGAGGAGAGATGGGAAGAGCCATTCCTGCAAGGGTAGGAGTGTGTTTTCAATTGGCGTGTGAGGAGCTTACCATCTGCCACCTTTTGGGAAGAGAGATCTGTAGGGGTGCTTTTTTGGCACATGTGCTGTGGGGGCCCTGCATTGTTACGTGGCCTCAGAAGCACTTGAGAGTTAAGTTTATATTTGGTACTCAAGAGGCCGTTCGTGCTGAGCCCTCCTGCCCCTTCTTCCACAAAGGAAGTTGAGCCCAGGGCCCAGTAAGGCGCAGCTTCAATGGCTAGTGGCTCCTCCTCTCTTGCCCCCTCCCAGCAGACATTGAAGGGGCTGAAGACACTTCAGACCTATAGACAGGGGCCGTCTTACCCAGAGGCACTAGAGGTGTGGGGCACTCGGGCGCTGGGCTCTCAGGGGTGCCAGGCCAAGAGTCCGGGGCCCGAGAGTTGAGTCCGGGGAAGAGCCCGCCCATCAGTCGGAGCGCCACAGAGGGCTCTTCTGCTGCAGGTGGCTCTGCGCCATGAGTTTGCGGGCGACTGAGCTAGCGAGTCACTGAGACTGGTGGCCAGCTCTGCCATCCTACACGCCTGGGACTGGGCAACCTGGGGGGGGGGGCGTCGGGTGGATCTTTGCACCCCGATGCCACATATGCTTAAGACAGCCCTGCCTATAGAGTTGGCTGCTGGTGAAATGTGCTGCAGACACCTATTGTGCTAGGAGTTGTTTGGAAACCCCTAATCCCCTCAAACAAGGTGAAGGGGATGACAGAGGATGAGATGGTTGGACAGTGTTCTCGAAGCTACCAGCATGAGTTTGACCAAACTGTGGGAGGCAGTGGAAGACAGGAGTGCCTGGCGTGCTCTGGTCCATGGGGTCACGAAGAGTCGGACATGACTAAACGACTAAACAACAACAACAATCCCCTCAAAGACCTACAATTTCCAGAGTTCCCTTGGAAGCAGGATGGACTGTTAAACCGCTCTGGGAACCGTAGCTGAGGAACATCAAGTTAAACTGGGAAAGTGTAAAGGAACGGGGGTGCTAAACTGGGGACTTTTGTCAACAAGACCCAGGCAGCTCTCAGGGTTGGCTCACCAGAAGAGGGAGCAGCTGGCCTGCTTATTGCTATAGTACAGAAGGTGATACTCTAAGCAGTGGTTCTAAGTCCAGCGGTTGTCTGGTGACACCAACAGACATGCTGGCAAAGTTCATTGGGTTCAGGCCCAGATATGAGTTTTTGGGGGCTGGTAACATAAGCAGAAGATTGGACATATTCCCCAATCCAACCCCCGTTTGCAAGCTCAACAAAATTTGGAGATTCAGAAGAAGCAGGTATATGGCTGGATTGCATATACTGGGCATCATGCTGCTCTCAGATACCCCCTTGGTGCCCATCAATGCCTGCTGGCCCCAAATATTGTATGTTTATATTGAGAGGATTTAGCTTTTGGGGAGGTTGTTTGGTGGGAGGGGTGTGTGTTGTTTGTTGTCTTTTATCTCCACCTACAAACTTGTCACACTCCTGCTTCTGTTCTCTGACACCTGCACCCAACAGGCAATATAACAAAACCATTCAGCAGAGATGTATTAAACCAGGTATAGGAAAATATATATTTATAATAGGTTAAGATGTTGAGCAAGGACAAATGACAGAGGGTAAGAACTTGCTGAATTAAATATCTGAACTGGAATACAAAAAGGGAGGTGTGAGGAGGTCAGGAAACTAGTAAATGAAGTATAAGATATGAAAATATGGATTTCTTTCTTTCTTTCTTTTCTTCTTTTTAATTGTTTTCTATTTTGCATTTTTCACATGTTTTGTTTTTGTATATTTGTAGCTCTTTTTTCTTTTATTAGGGTAATTCTTTGTTTTTATTTTTTTATGTTTAAACTTTGAAACTCTTCATTGTTTGTAAAATTTTAATAAATATTATTTTAAAAAAATAAACCAGGTATAACTAATTTTTCTTTTACATTTTAAAGTTCTTTATTAGTAAATACAGAGTTGTGTTGTTGTTGTTTTTAACTTAGGACCACATGTATAAAAAAGGGATTAGAAGATAGCCCACAACATTTTCCCAATACAGCTATACATTTATTACAAAATATTACATACATCCTGTATTAATTATACCTCCGAGGCTGTGTGAACAGCTTCTGTGCACAGGCAGGTGGCAAATATCTTCTTTGCTTTCTATCTGTGCAGTTGCTACAGTTAACAGACGTCTTTTCATTACCACACAGGTGCGAACAGGAGCTGGCTACTATATATTTGGAATCAGTGTTTGCCCTAGGCTGTGCATGGCTGTGATCTTTTTCTTTTGTACAAACAATGGAAAATAGGTCCTCCTTTAGACCTCTCATCCCTCAAGAACCAGTCTTGTATTTGGGGTGCTATGGTTATTCAAATGAAATTTGGGGGTGTTGAGGTGTGAAGCCTTTTTGTACGTGAGCAACTTTGCTGCGTAGAAAGACCAGCTCCCTCTTTGTCCTCTTTAAAAATGAGGCTGCATTGGCATCAAGGAAATAAACAGTCATGCATGTATTCACCACATTTAAATAGTGGAAGGAGCAATCATGCTATAAGGCAGAAGAGGACCCACTCTCAAATAAGAAAAGAAAAATAAACTCCACTCTCCAAACAGCAAAAAATAAATGCCCAAGAATGGAGAGAATGAAATATATTCCTTGTTGTCTCTTCAGTGACGTCACAGGAACTGGCCAATTGATGCCAGTAACAAGGCCCAAGCAGCATGCAGACAAGCAGGGGATTTCACTGCTGTGGGGCAGGGGCTAAAGTAATGAATGGAAGGGACATGATGTAGGGGCTCTTAAAATGTTGCTGAGGTTCATAGTGCAGGTGGTTCCCCAAGTACTTTACTGAAAGGCCTTCTTTTGAATGGAACAGGCATCAGCTGCTACAATGACAACCTGTCCTGGGACTTTTATTTTTCTAATTCTGTGGATTACTGTTTCCAATAAGGCTATGCTGTGGTCTAAACCACTGAGCCTCTTGGGCTTGCCAATCAGAAGGTCGGCAGTTCGAATCTGCGCAACGGGGTGAGCTCCCGTTGCTCTGTCCCAGCTTCTGCCAAACTAGCAGTTTTAAAGCATACCAGTGCAAGTTGATACATAGGTACTGCTGCGGTGGGAAGGTAAACAGCATTTCCGTGCGCTCTGGCACTCGTCACGGTCCTCCGTGCACCAGTAGCGGTTTAGTCATGCTGGCCACATGACCCAGAAAGCTGTCTGTGGAAAAATGCCGGCTCCCTCGGCCTGAAACAAGATGAGTGCCACACCCCATAGTCACCTTTGACTGGACTTAACCTTTACCTTGCAAGACACATACACAACAGCCCCCCCAAAAAAATTCAGTGGTAGTGGCAGAAACAGATAAAGGTTTTAAATGTTGTTGAACTCCTAACTCCCATCAATCCCAGTCGGAATGGCAAATGGGATTATGGGAGTTGTAGGAGAGCAACACGGGGGCAGCCCCAGATTCCCAACCCGTGTGGCAGGCCAGTGCAGAGCTTATCTGAGGCCTGGAACCTCAGTCTTGTTAGAATAAAGTTATAAACTCACACAACAATGCAGCTGGTCACTGGAGGCCTGAGGCAAGCCTATTCGGCTGTCCCCACTTCTGCCCTGGACCTGCCCTGCCTCAGGCAAAATTCCTGGTGGCTTCCACTGTTCTGAAGTGTTGTTGAAATATTTTAGTCTCCCTCAGAATTACTTTTTTTTAAAAAAAATAATTTTTATTAACCGGCCAATCACATCAAATCAAATCACATCACATAAATTCCGAATTACAAAGCCGAATTTTAAATTTTGTTGAGGGAACCCATATTTCAAGATCCGAAGGAATTACTCAGGTGTTTTACCTGAGGAGGAACCCCAACATTTGCTTTGACTTGTGCTTTAGTTAGAATTCCGTGGCAACTTGGAAATGTGTCAAACCTCACATGGTTTGTTCTGCTAATCTTACTCCTCAGATAGGATCCATCTCGAATTTCACTTTAACTGAAATTCAGCGGTGACTCTAATTTCCTGTTATCAATATTCACATTGCTAAAAAATGATAAAATAAATTAAAAGATGAGATCACATCTTGACCTCGAAATATTATGTAGTGTTGGGTTTGTTTTTAATGCTTTAATACCCATCCTGGCAATCGTTATCATCGTAATCGCTAAAAGGCTTATTATGATAAATGTCAAGCATTAACTTTCGGCTTTCTAGCTCCATGCTCCTTGACCAGCTGTCGTCTTCTGTACTTTCAGAATTGCTTTTTGTGTCCTCTCTGGATTGGCTGGATTCCCCTTCTATAGAACGACTGTTCTCCTCGCCTTTGGATTCACTGCTTTCTGTTGATCTGCTCTGCTGGCCTTGCCATTCTTCGGACCGGAGAGCATTCGAATCGCTGTCTTCACTGCTGGCACTGTCTTGGGAATCTTTGCTGCTCTCAGACGACGCACTTTGAGACAACCTGCTGTCACCCTGGCTGGATTCATCTGTGTCCTCGGATGATTCTTCACTCTCTTCTGTAGATGTGCTCTTCTCACCTGATCTGCTGTGTTGTCTCTTAAACTCCCTGGATTCACTGCCCCTCGGTGGCACTTTTCCTACTTCTTCAGTAGAGTCACTCTCCTGCTCTTTAGATCTGCTAACACTGGCTTCATCTGATCTGTCGCTTATCTCTACAGATTTTTTCAAAGTCTTCTCATATGAGTCCCTGCTGTCTTCAGTGGATTCACTCTTTACGTCTTCTGCAGATGCAGTGTTGTCATCCTCTCTAGACTGACTGTTCTCATCCTCTCTAGACTGACTAGCCCTGAGTTCTCTGGACTGGCTATCTGCATCTTCCCTGGACTGGCTGTGCGCATCCTCCCTTGAGCGGCTGGGTGCATCTTCCCTAGATTGACTGTGCACATCTTCCCTGGACTGGCTGTGCCTGACTTCCCTGGAGCGGCCGTGTGCATCTTCCCTGGATTGACTGTGAGAATCTTCTCTGGAGTGACTGTGCTCGGCTTCCCTGGAGTGGCTGTGCACATCTTCCCTGGAGTGGCTATGCTTGGCTTCACTGGATCGGCTGTGCACATCTTCCCTGGAGCGGCTGCGTGCATCTTCCCTGGATCGACTGTGCGCATCTTCCCTGGAGCGGCTGTGCGCATCTTCCCTGGAGTGGCTGTGCGCATCTTCCCTGGAGTGGCTGTGCACATCTTCCCTGGATCGGCTGTGCACATCTTCCCTGGACCGGCTGTCAAAGGTCTCTTTGGACTGACTGCGGCTGTGCCCTCTGGATGAAGGCTTTACAGCCTCTCTGGAATGACTGGTTGCATGCTCTCTGGATCTACTGGGAACATTTTCTGTTGATTGACTAATGTCTTCTACAGACTGGCTTTCTTCTTTGGAATCAGCATCCTCCTGCTGCAGGGACTTTTCCTCTTCAGGGCTGTGATCTTCATCTGAATCAGCATCAACATAATGGTATACTTTCCTGGCAAACTGTTCCACTGATTTGCTGTGATGTTTGGCTTTTCTCTGCCCGTTTTCTCTGCTGCTTTCCTGGCTGCTTTCTTTTGAATGAACATCTCCGTGAAGCATGTGAGAATCACTGTCATGGCTCTCAAAGATGTTTGGGTCATCACCTTGCATTTCTTTGTCATCAAAATCATACCTATCCTCTTGGCTGCTGCTGTAACTATCACTTGCTTGATTTTTGCTGTAATCAGTAATGTGGTTATTCTCTTTTTCAAGGTCTCTGCTCTCGCTACTGCTGCTGCTGCTGCTACTGCTGCCATCATGGCGTTGGCCGATAGCATTGTCACCATCTTGCTCCCCGTTGGTCACCCACATTTGCTGATCATTTCCTTTGTTTGGAGTGACAGTCTGCCCATGAGTGCCTTCCTCATTATGTCCATCATCACCACTGGCACCCTCATCATTGGTCAGATCACTTCCTCCTTTCCCCATGAAAGTATACAAGACTTGATCAGGGGAATAAAGCATGCCATCGTTTTCAACATCAAACTGTTCTTTGGATTTTCTGATATCGCTGTGGTCTTCGTGAACCTCATTTTGATCCTCCTATAAAAGACGACAAATGGGAAGGGGGACAAAACTTTATTATTTCACGTTGTTTTTAGAGTTTCTTAGGCCAAGTGGCACTCTTGCTTCTACCCCAACAAGCAGCTGTTGTGCCAAAAGCAAGGTGGTTCTTTTACAATGAGATTCAGAAGCAAGACATCTGAAGGCAGCCCTGTTTAGGGAAGCTTTTAATGTTTAATAGATTATTTTATTTTACTATTCTGTTGGAAGCTGCCCAGAGTGGCTGGGGAAACACAGCCAGATGGGTGGGGTATAATTATTATTATTATTATTATCATCATCATCATCATCATCATCATCATCATCATCATCATTATTATTATTATTACTATACAAAATACACAAGCGAGAGAGAAGATTAAAGGTTTTATTCTAAAACAGCAAGCAATCTATTCATACCAAGCAAGCACTTCAATTTGCCACTTGGAAGACCTCAAGAACCAGAGAAGTGATTCCCCCAGCCTCAGTTTGCACAGCCCTGCGGCCGATCAGTCTGTGCACATGCTTCAGAGAAACTCTGCCCAAACCGTCAGATTTTGTAGACAACCTGTGTAGTTTTCAAGACTGGCTACATGCAGATCCTCCATTCGCCACCCCCTCTCAAGACCTCACTTTCTCAAAACACGTCAAACATGAGAGAAGGCACCAAGTACTATCCTTCCAAACTGATAAGGTAGCTGGCGAGGGGCGGGTAGCGCTTCACCTCCTCCCAATGTTCCCAAAACATCTAAGACTGTTCTCAAAACATTCATATCACAAAATAACGATGAGAAGCCAAAATACATTCCATCAAAAAAACTCAAGAAGAGAGATGGAGGAGGAAGGAACAGAGGCGGGAAGGGCTCCGTGTCAGACCCCTAACTCCTCAATACATTTTGTCTTCTGGAAGCATTTCTCATTCTGCACCACAACATAGCGTTTTGCTGCTGTATCTATCAAAATGTTACAACTGAGTGAAAATAGCCTCCTAAAATTCTCAGCTCTATACTTTCAGGCAGTGAAATTGGGAGCAGGGTAAGACTGTGCAGCTCAGCTGACCTCCATCCAGGTGAGTTGCTGCAGTATACCAGGAATGGGCAGGAGATGGCAGTTGCAAGGTTGGCGCAGTGCAAATACAGCAGAGCAGTCAATCTGGCGTTCCTGCTGGCGTGTTTTCACCATGCCAACCACACAATTGCCATGCTGCTTTCTGTCCCAGTGTGCTGCTGTGACTCAGCCAGATAGAGGTCAAGGCTGGGTGGGGAAAGTAGCTGTCAGTATGTATTTTTTTTTTTCATAAAATTTTTATTGGTTTTACAAAATTTTTAAGAAAAACAAACAAACACTTAAAATGACAAACATACACGTATAGTTTCAAACCTATTTTCATAAACCTCTTTTCTTGGACTTCCCCATACCCCCCCTCTTTGCATCCCAATGTCCAAGATTCAACTAGCAACTCCCAATTGTTACTTTCCAATCTCTGTCATCTTAGTCCTCTTTTATATTCTAACCTTATATCCCTGTACCCCCTTGTTTCTAGAAACCACAACATTTTAGCATTCATTAAGTTTATAGTATTCCTTAAGATAACTTTTAAATTTTCTCCATTCTTCTTCCACCGTCTCTTTTCGTTGGTCACGGATTCTGCCTGTCATCTCGGCCAGTGTCATATAGTCCATCACTTTCATCTGCCATTCTTCCAGAGTGGGTAAATCTTGTGTCTTCCAATACTTTGCGATGAGTATTCTTGCTGCTGTTGTAGCGTACATGAAAAAAGTTCTATCCTTCTTTGTCACCAATTGGCCGACAATGCCCAAGAGAAAGGCCTCTGGTTTTTTAGGAAAGGTACATTTGAGTACCTTTTTCATTTCATTATAGATCATATCCCAGAAGACCTTAATCTTCGGGCATGTCCACCAAAGGTGATAGAAGGTACCTTCAGTCTCTTTACACTTCCAACACTTGTTATCGGGCAAATGATAAATTTTTGCCAGCTTGACTGGGGTCATGTACCACCTATAGACCATTTTCATGATGTTTTCCTTTAAGGCATTACATGCCGTAAACTTAATGCCGGTGTTCCATAACCATTCCCAGTCAGCTGACATAATGTTATGTCCAACATCCTGTGCCCACTTGATCATAACCGATTTAACTGTTTCATCCTGTGTATTCCATTTCAGCAACAAGTTATACATTCTAGATAAATTCTTAGTGTTGGGTTCTAACAATTCAGTTTCTAATTTTGATTTTTCCACCTGGAAACCGTTTTTCCTATCCTGTTTGAAAAATTCCACTATTTGACGATATTGAAACCAATTTTGTACCTTATGTTTCAGTTTCTCATGACTTTGTAGTTTGAACTTATCTCCATCCTGTTCTAAAATTTCCCAATACTTCGGCCATCCGACCTCCATATTGAGTTTCTTCACTGCTTTAGCCTCCACTGGTGACACCCATCTAGGGGTTTTATTTTCCAATAGATCTTTATATCTTATCCAGACATTAAACAAAGCTTTTCTGACAATGTGGTTTTTAAAGGCGCTGTTGACTTTGTCGTACCAAAGATATGCATGCCAACCAAAAGCATTATTGAAACCTTCCAGATCCAAGATGTCCGTGTTCTCGAGGAGCATCCATTCTTTCAGCCAGCAAAAAGCTGCTGCCTCATAGTACAGTTTTAAGTCCGGCAGGGCAAATCCCCCTCTTTCTTTAGCATCTGTCAATATTTTGAATTTAATTCTGGGCTTTTTGCCCTGCCAGACAAATTTCGAGATATCTTTCTGCCACCTCTTAAAACACTCCATCTTGTCGAGAATCTGCAAGGTCTGGAACAAAAATAGCATTCTAGGCAATACATTCATTTTGATCACTGCAATTCGGCCTAACATTGACAATTTCAAATTTGACCATATGTCTAGATCTTTTTTAATTTCTGACCAACATTTTTCATAGTTGCCCTTGTACAAATTCACATTCTTAGATGTTAAGTAAACCCCTAGGTAGTAGCTGTCAGTATGTAGGGTAGGGTAGGGTAGGGGAGAAAGAAAGGGTAGGAGAGAAAGAAAGGTAAGGCGTAAGAAGCTAAAGAGGAAAAATGAGACAGGAACATCACCGGGGAGTGAATCAGTGAAGCGGGAGCTGTGATCAAACATTATATGCAGGCAAGGGAGTTTGGAGTTAAGTGCTGAAGCCTATGCTTCAAGGGACTGCAGAGGATCTGGGAGCAGGAAGAGAGTGGGTTGCAGTGGGAACATCACCTTGCTGTACCACATAGGCAGCACCAATTCACCAAAAAGGACTCCATCAAAAAGGAGGACAGAAATGTTGGTACATTGTATAGGAAAGGATTGTGGAAGAATGGGGTACAGTGCTGGTCCAGGGGTGGGGCTAACAGCACAACCCCACCCCTTGTTATATGTAGGGCTACCCTTCATGCAAATAGTACATGAAGAGGTCTCCTTTTAATCCAACATTCAGAAGGAGTGGAATTCAGAGCAGCATAGACCACAAGAATAATGCAAGAACGGAGATC
This sequence comes from Podarcis liolepis, assembly GCF_965112155.1. Taxonomy (NCBI): domain Eukaryota; kingdom Metazoa; phylum Chordata; class Lepidosauria; order Squamata; family Lacertidae; genus Podarcis; species Podarcis liolepis. The sequence goes on along the minus strand of NC_139564.1, from coordinate 15,775,586 downwards.
CTTTCAAAACTACAGTGAATGATCTGTGATGACTTTATGAACATTCATATTACTGAATTGAGGTGACTAAACTTTTAGCTGCTTATGATGGGGAAATAATTCTGGCCACTTCAATTCAAAGGTTTATACGGTAACCTTTTGAATACCTACCAGAGATGTTCCATCAGCAGATTGATCATCAGAACTGTCCCCATGGTCATGGTTGTCATCTGCCCATTTCCTCTGAACTGTCTGGTGGTGGACTCTGAAATAATTGCCGTCATCATTGTCCCGAGTGATCCATTCATGGTCATCTTCTGAGGAGCTCTCCAGGCTTCCACTGGAAACTTTCCTGATGAAGTTCTTGCCTTCACTGCTCTCATGGCTAGTGCTCACACGTTCACTGACATCTTTCCTTCTGTTTTCCATGCTTGTGCTTAGCCTGCTCTCTGTATCTTCATCACTAACATCTGTGGAATCAGCTACCTCATTCAAGCTTCCTTCAATTGCTGTAGCCTGTACAAAAGATGGACATTAAGGAATGCCTTGTTGCAGTTTTGTTGTTGCTTCTGTTCTTATGCATTTGTTATATTATAGTAAATGTCAAAAATAGTGTGGTTCCTATCACATGGGACTATATCAGCCACCCCTAATGCTCCAGCTGTTTCATCCTACAACTCACATCATCCCTGATCATTGGCCATGGTGGCTACGCTAATGAAAGTTGAAAGCCAACAACATCTGGAGGGGCACATGTGCACAGGTGTATTTCTAACAAATTTTGTTTGTTTGTGTGACCTATTCCTTTGCTGGGCATTAGGTAAAGCGGGGCAACTCCTGGGATTTTCTGCCTCAGGTACCAGAATAACTTGGATGTCCTTGGGTACTTTGGGAGGAACCACTATTTGCTTATCTGCCTCAGGCAGCAGAATGTATTGAGCCTTTGCCTCAGAAGACCTAAGTGGAAGCTGCTCCCCAGCAACTGGTAGCAAAGGAAGACTTGCTTTTATCAAGCACTGAGTTCCAGCTTGCCTCAGTGGTTATCGGTGGGCTGTGTGACAGACAACAAAAGGCAACATTTGGGGAAACCAAAGAGGAGGGCAAGAAATGCTGACTAAATAATTCTAGTGTAGCAGATGGCCAGGTGATTTCATCCAAAGCACAACTCAAAATCTGAGGGAATTGGTTTTTTGGTTGGTTGTGTTGCACTCAATGTAACTTGATGATCTCAAGTGGTACTAGGGAGAGTTCTTTCCTGTTTCTGACTTCTAAAATAATTTTGTAGCAGAATTCATCATTTGATGAAAGAGAAAGCACAATGACCTGCTTACCCAATGTTCCTCAGAGCTCCTGTGATGTGCACCTAGGTGTCTGGATACCTGGATATATTAAAAGAAGAAAAACATGAATGAATGAATGAATGAATGAATGAATGAATGAATGAATGCTGTAGCTGTTAGAGAAATTATTCAGAAGGACAAAGTCAGCACAAAGGACACAAGCCAGTTGAAGTTACATGTTTTTATATCCTACTTGATTTCAGCGGGTGAGCTGAGGACATACTTAAAACCAAACATGTTTAAAATGTCAGGGTTGCAATGCATTTTTTAAAAAAATACTTACAGGACGAGCACAGGATAGAGCCCACAGGGAGATAAACAAGAGTGACGTAGTCTTCGTATTCATTTTAGTTTCTGTAACAACATCAAAAACAGAGTGTAAAAATAGAGAATGAGCAAGAACTGTATTGGCCATTTTTAGGTCAGAGATGGTAAAGAGTCCCTCATCACTGCTCCTTTTCACCATGCTGGTGCCAGAGTACACACCTGGCTGGTTTATGCAGAAAGACCTAGACCAGGCTTGCTAAGGCTAGTCATTTCTTTTTGCAGGGCAGAATGGCCCACTGCATGTTGCTAGCAAGTGGATTCAGCCCACATGCAGCCAGCTGCCAATTTCATGCCAGCTTAGAGCAACAAATCAGTGTTGCTTGCTAAAGCTATGTATTATGTGCAACTATGCAACGATAGTGGAAAACCAAATTTGCATGTACACTTTATTTTTCCAGGCAATTATTACTTCATGTGTTTTGAGCACACAGGCTGCACCGGGGCCGGCCCACTCGTGAGGCAAAATGAGGCGACGACCTCAGGTAGCAGGATCCACAGGGTCAGCATATCCTGATGTAGATCCTTATCTCCCCCACCCCCCATTCTTGATGTAGATCTTCACTCACCCCTTCTTCTCTGGTAGTGGTAGGGAAGGGGGTGTTGTTTTGCAGTTGGCCTCAGGTGCCAAAATGTATTGGGCTGGCTGTGGTCTGCACTTTAAAGCACACCAAACAAAACCGTGTTTTGATAGAGAGGGCATGCCTGGAACTTTGTTTGCAAAATGGGTCCTCCTGCACATAAGCTAGTGACTGTGCACAGAATGTTGACTGCCTTTCTGAGAAGTATGTTTTATTGTAAACAGCTTTGGGGATTTTGCAATGAAGCAGCATACAAATTCTGCTGAATAAATAAAACATATAGAGCCATCATTGCTTTGTGTCCCACCGTGCTTTCATAACACTTCAAACGGTACCCCTGAAAAGGCTGAGAGGGAAACAGAGAATCGGGACCCAACACCTGCATTTTGGTATGACTCATAGGTGACTCACTACACCCCGCCCCTAAAAACTACGGAAATAGTATTTAAAGGATTGTTTAATAAATAAATTCCTAACTACGTGAAAGAAACAAGGGTATATCTCACACATCCACATAAGCACTCATAAGAATTAGTGTGCTGTAATGGTTAGAGTATTGGACTCGGGCCTGGGATACCAGGATTCACATTTGCTCACTGGGTGGCATTGGGCCAGTCATTGCCTCTAAGCCTGACCTACCTCACAGGGTGGTGGGGACTGATTTCTTTTTAAAAAACAAATTTTTATTGGTTTTTAAACCAATAAAAGAACCATTAAACACCATTAAACACTTGTCCAGCAGTGCCTCTAATGATGTTTGCCCTATCCATTGACTTTAGACATAAACTTACACATTCAATCTTCAAACATATTACTTAACATAACTTCTCCACTCAGAATATTGAGCAACTGGCATAACAAGGTCCACATTTGGGTCCTTAACATAGTTAAAGAAAGGGGTTTCACGTCTCTTGGAAGGTGTCCCTATGTGTTATGCCTTTATGGAATCATAGAATCATAGAGTTGGAAGAGACCACAAGGGCCATCGAGTCCAACCCCCTGCCAAGCAGGAAACCCAACCCCTTTAATTGCCCTCCTGTCTTTGGTAAGGCACTCAGACATTGCTGGATCCCAGGTATCATTTTCCCATATGTTCCGGGGTATTTCAGTCTTTTGCTGCTGAGCTATTGCTAATTGTGCTGTGGTCAGTCGGAAGGATGCTAGTTCTCTGCGATGCAGTGTGGAGCCCAAGTCTACGTCCAAAGATAAGAGTTGCTAAGGCAGGGTGTTTTGGGGATTAATTGCAGAGAGGGAGAACCATGTCTGAGTGACTTGTAGAAAAGGAAGTACAGTGGTACCTCGGGTTAAGTACTTAATTCGTCCCGGAGGTCCGTTCTTAACCTGAAACTGTTCTTAACCTGAAGCACCACTTTAGCTAATGGGGCTTCCTGCTACCGCGTCGCAGGTGCACGATTTCTGTTCTCATCCTGAAGCAAAGTTCTTAACCTGAGGTACTATTTCTGGGTTAGCGGAGTCTGTAACCTGAAGCGTATGTAACCTGAAGCGTGTGTAACCCGAGGTACCACTGTACATAAATGAAATAAATAAATAATGTGCCTTTCTTTATTTTTAAGTGCTAAGCTTCCCCCCGCCAAAAGAAACGGACAAGAATGATCCTAAGTCGCTTACAACTTGACTTAGTAAATTTCATGATTGAGTTGTATGAAATAAAGGGAGCAAATGCAATTGGTAAAGTAAACCATCCGCCCCCCCCACCCCCGGTCATTCCTTTTCACACAACCACACACAACACCTATGTACAGTTAGATATAGATGCTACCTCCAAGACAACAGCATTGAGGAAATGATTGCAGCAGCTCCAGATAAGTGATCACCTACACACAGTATTCTCAAAACACATTGGGACTAATGATCTGTGGATGGTGGTCTGTTAGGAGAAGGGGTACTTCCCCAATTTTTTAAACGAGTTGGGGGTGACTGTCTATTATTGGCTCTGACTCCACCTACTGTTGGTCTTCCTGCCTTTTGCCTTACTGGTCCTGATGGGCACCAGTCACTACTGTTAGCGATAAGTGTACATGCACCCTTGCACTGTGGTTTGGAGCTGGCCCTTTCCTTCTTGGTGCGTATGTAGCATATGGATCTCCTATCACAGATTCATCATCATCACTACAGCCGGAACTTTTGTATCGCCTGATAAACATGGAAGCACAATCCTTTGGAATGGTGACACCATGCTGAGATTCATCAAATGATTAGATAAGAAGTGATGAGATATCAAGAGATGATGCATAAAAATCAGCCCTAAGCCCTGTTCAACCAGGGGGGCCACACATATTTCAACAATAAATAATGGAAACCAGGTACGTATTATTAGCAAACATGGCGTTAATATTACAGAATTACAGAATAGTAGCATTGGAAGAAACACCAAGGGTCATCTAGTCCAGTGCAGGGATCCTGCTCATAGCTATCATTGGGCAGGATTGAACCACCAACCTTCTGGTTAACAGCAAGACACACAGAACTTGTATATTGGAGGCAAAGTTTGTAGGCAAGATACTCCCAATTTATTGTTTTGTCTCCACATGCATCCAAATTTGCATTTTATAAAACACTCATTTCCATTGTTCAATGAGTATCAAAATGATTTAAAGACCCTTTTTGCTTAAAACTCACAAACATCAGATAATGAGAACAGGGACTTAGCATTTTCCTTCATTAATGCTTCTTCATTAATCTCCCACATCTTTAAGACTTCTCATTAATACAGTTCCAGCAGCTGCCCCCTGTGCTGGCTTTAACTCTTAACAGCATCGGAACAAGGAAAATAATTTAAGATTTTACCTTTGTGCCTGTCTCAGTGAGGTTGCTCCAGGGTTTCCTTTTTCAAAATTTGCTCCCCAAAGCACATCAGTTTGGGATCCAGTTCTTGAACACCAGTTTTTGACATCTTCTATGACGGTGCACGAATTTAAACTCTGCTTCAGCTACAAAAGGACCAATCAGCAGCCTTGAGGAAGAGAGTGATGTCATAAGGTGTCATCAGGCTTCCAGGCTGCCCCCGCTTCCCTTCTGCCTCCAAATGGACGTTTTCCCTAAAAATAAGCTGTGGTTCTCAAAATGACTAGACCAGTTTGCATTTAATGAGGGATCTTGCTAAGGGTTCATTTGGATTTCTAAATTTATACCACTTCTCATGCCTGCAGGTTTATGAGTGTAAACAATTGCAGTGTCACCCACATTTATACCCAAAGTGCTGTTATCCCCAGTCGCACTCGCTTCCTGCTAATATATGTATTATACCAGTAGACAGTTTGTACCGAAGTGCTTCCGAGAACCGTCTTTAGCATAAAAAGATCTGTGGGCTACCATATCTTCTCGCCTTACAGCCACCATGTGGGAGGATGCTTAGAACAGCTGCAGCACTGAAATGAAACTGCTGAATTTGCCCTTTGCAGCTGTGATACAACCAATTGGCATGCTACCGATGCCAAGGTTTGCACCCAGCTAGGATTTTCTTTAGCATGTCTGCTGTGACAGTTTAGGCAGTGGAAGAGGCAAGCCATTTTTCAGACTCAGCTTAAAATTTCAAACTGAAAAGTGGGTTGCCTCTTCAGTGTGCGGTAGACACAGGGCTGGATTAAACCCTGTGGAGGCCCCCAGGAAGTCAAAATTGGGGGTGGGGCTGAGGCCTCACAAGAGCGAAAACAAGCAATATTTCTGCTTCTACTCAGCTACTTGTGAATATTCTACTAGGATCTGGAGTTGGCAGGAACTTGCAACACGCTAACTGACAGAAAGCTTTATGAGGTTTCTGGTTCATGCACTCTAGTGGGATAACATTGAACTAAGAAAGCTTGATTGTAATTTTCTTTCAAGGTCAAATCAATATTATTTCGATGTGTTGTCACAGGCGCCCTACCTGAATAGGTAGCTATTATAGTCTTTCTTTAGTCCTTTTCTTAATATTTAGGCTGTGTTACTATATGCCTGAACATTTTGCTTGCCCTTTTCGCAATTTTTCCCAAGTCTACTGTGTCCTTTTAGAGGTGAAGCAACCAGAACTGTACACAGTATTCCAAGTGCTGTATCCTCCAGGTCGGCAGCTTGAATCCCCACGACAGAGTGAACTCCCATTGCTCTGTCCCAGCTTCTGCCAACCTAGCAGTTTGAAAGCACACCAGTGCCAGTAGATAAATAGGTACCTGTGGTGGGAAGGTAAACGGCGTTTCCATGCTCTCTGGTTTCTGTCATGCTGTCCAGTTGCACCAGAAGCGGTTTAGTCATGCTGGCCACATGACCCAGAAAGCTGAATGTGGACAAATGCTGGCTGTCTTGGCCTGAAAGCAAGATGAGCGGCGCAACCCCATAGTCGCCTTTGACTGGACCTAACCATCCAAGGTTCCTTTATATTTTTATTCTCCAATGATTATATTCTGTTGGTAGCTGCCCAGAGTGGCTGGGGCAACCCGATGGGCAAGGTAAAAGTTACAAATTATTAATATTACATTATTATTATTATTATTATTATTATTATTATTATTATTATTATTATTTGGTCACACCATAGATGTGTATAGTGGCATTATATAGAGGTAGTTTTCTTTGCGTGTTCTGCTGTGAATTGATCCTCCCAAATTAATGGGCTGATCCGAGTGTAAGTTTCCACCGGATCACAGATTAACATGGAAATGGGCCGGAAGGGACTTGGACATGAAATCATGTGAAAGCAACACAGACCAGAAATAATACTGTCTATCCCTATGAAGAGGTGCTGGGGAAACATACACCAATGACTGCGCCCAGTTTGGACCTAAATAAAACCTTGCCACATCCTGTTAGTGAGACATGAGGGACTGGAGGCAGAGAAAGCTTACCCAAGCAGAAGAAAATCCATGACGGCAACTACAGCTTCCCCACTTCCTCACACTCAGCTCAGCCATTTCCTGGTGACACCCACAAGGAATGTTAGGAATAGCTGCCAGGAAGGGCTTCTCCAAGCTTGCCTGAGAAACCAAGCCTTATATAAATTGCTAAGAAGAAGCGCTTAAGAACACAAAAACTTCACAAACTTGTTTCTAGCATAAAGCGGGCATATACATTGCTTCCAAGTGGGACTTCCACCTGAGGCTCTGGGAGTGGCCAAATCTATTCATTGTTATTGTTCCAGACTTAAATGTAGACCTCCACACTTCCACGTCACTTTGCGATCATCATTTGAAAGCCCTCGTAAAAATCCGTCAGGATCCGGGTGCAAATTTCTCCCTTACACAGATTTGTAAGGGAGAGCCAGTGTGGTGTAGTGGTTAAGAGCGGTAGTCACGTAATCTGGGAAACCGGGTTCGTGTCTCCGCTCCTCCACATGCAGCTGCTGGGTGACCTTGGGCCAGTCACACTTCTGTGAAGTCTCTCAGCCCCACTCACCTCACAGAGTGTTTGTTGTGGGGGAGGAAGGGAAAGGAGAATGTTAGCCGCTTTGAGACTCCTGAAGGGGAGTGAAAGGCGGGATATCAAGTCCAAACTCTTCTTCCAAACTCTTCTTGTATGCAATGTTGCCTACGATACACATTTTGCAAAGCAATTTCCCAGAGTATAAAATATTTTGCATGTCATTCTCACTCATTACATGCACGTTTTACCCCGATACATGGATATTTACCACCATTACTCGTCTTGAGAACTGCATTGCAAAACTTGGAGGGAAACTGGCGCATCCCTACATCCCAGACCTTGCAGCTGCCCTGCCCCATCCCCATCCTGGACAACAGACTCACAAGACCACATGAGTCACAGCTGCATGAATGGCATCAACCAGACACCTTGGAGAGCCACTGCCAATCAGAGCAGACAGTACTGGTGCTAAGTGGACAAGTAGCCTGGCAGTTGACTACCCAAGATCTCATTTTGAATTTTGTAATACACAGAACTGTTTTGAACTGAGGAATGAAGGGGGGGTTCTTTGGAAAGCACTGCTGGTGTGCTTGATTCTGCAGGTCCGCAATACCTGCTCAACCTGTCCATTTGTATATACAGTGGTACCTCGGGTTAAGTACTTAATTCGTTCCGGAGGTCTGTTCTTAACCTGAAACTGTTCTTAACCTGAAGCACCCCTTTAGCTAATGGGACCTTCTGCTGCTGCCAAGCCGCTGGAGCACGATTTCTGTTCTCATCCTGAAGCAAAGTTCTTAACCTGAGGTACTATTTCTGGGTTAGCGGAGTCTGTAACCTGAAGTGTATGTAACTTGAAGCATATGTAACCTGAGGTACCTCTGTAAATCTACTCTATCTTTCAAAGGGAAGCAGAGCTATCCCTCCTGACCAGGGCTCAGGAAAAGAGGAACGTGAAACAATATATTTTTGACATACTTTGGAAAGTTCAGGAAATGTAAAAAAATTCCCCTAGCCACCAACACACCAGTAGTGGTAGGTTCAGTTACTTACATACAAACCCCTAAATAACTCTGAACCAGCTTACCTGGGGGGCGGGGTGAATCTTCCTAGAGTCAGCATATGAAACCTGTTTAATTTTGCCATTGCCTGATGATTATTGGCCTGTGGTAGCATGGAAGTGGGCTTTTTCATTGGTGGTGCCTGTGTTGTGGAATGCCTTCTCTTCTGAAATATTAGAGGTCTTATCAACATTGGCATTCCACCGGCTCTTTAGGAAGCATTCCCTTGAGTTGAACTTGTGATTTTATTGTTTTAACTGATTTTTAAATGTATATTAATGTTATTGGATTGATTTCCTGTTTGTGAACACGTTAAAAGCCAGTTGGGCATGTAAGTGGCCTATAAGTTAAATAACAATAACTCTTGTTGTTCTTGTTCAGTTGTGGCGCTCACTGAAATATGGCTATACAAGGCTGCAAATTGAAAATACATTTCCTGCGACCAAATGATGTTTATATCAAGTAGTATATTTACTCATGTACAATTGTAAAAAGGATCTCAACCACTGGATTCAAGGCAAAACACGATTGCCTCCTGCACAGTCTTAAATTGATGAGGCTCAATAGCATCCCTTTCTCTGATTTCCTTTTGAAACAGAGAGTAAAAGCTGGGTGGGCCATTCCCAAGAAAAATACATGAAACAACATGAAAAATAATAATTTATTTTACAGTTTACACACAGGGCACATTTATAATCTTCTAAGAACCATGATATTGAACAAGTAAACCAAGAAAAAACGGGCCAGGTGGTGTTTACCAGGAATTCTATTTGCAATGTTTCATTCACATATGCAAGTCAGGATCCTGCAGCCAAGTAATGAATAACACTTATAAGAACCAACCCTGGAGGTCTTTGATGAATGAACATGTGTATCAGAACCTGGGCTTTTGTATCTGTTTACCAACAATTGAATACCCATTGTGCAAAGGCATATAATTTATTGCAAACAAAACCGCAGCACTCAAAAATGTATAAACACAGCATTTTTGATCCCCTGCGACTATAAGGACTGGGGCAGCTTTCCTGCTAATGCGTCCCCAATTCAACCTCGACCCTGATCCTAATCACACTTATACAGAGATCTTGTGGTGGTAACTTCCTGACAAATGTGTTTCGGCCTGTTGGCTTGGCTTCTGTGTCGTTGTCCAGTCTTCCTCTGCCATCATGAGCGCTCCCATTGCCGTAATTTGATCCTTCCTCAACCTTGCGTTAATAATCACTGGTTAGGTCGTTGCTCTGACTGCCTTCACTTATGGATTCACTCTCAGTGTCTCCACCTTCTGACTGAGCATCACTGTCACTCTCCTCGCTTGCTACAGATTCATCGTCACTTGCCATTTCCGCTGTATCTGAAGCACCGTCGCTGGCAGCACCGTTTTCCGCACTCAGAGGTGCACTCTCACTATCGCCGTCAGGTTGGTTTGCCGAATCGCTCTCACTTTCACTGCCCGTTAACTCACCACCGTCCTCGCTATCAGTGTCTGACTGGCTGCCATTTTCACTGCTTCCTGCTTGACTGCTACTTTCGCTGGTGTCCGATGGACCACTGCTATCACTCTCGCTACTGCTCTCGGATGTGGAGTCACTCTCACTGCTGCTATCAGATTCGCTGTCGTCCTCACTGCTGCTTTCACTCTCACTGCTGCTATCAGATTCACTGTCGTCCTCACTGCTGCTTTCACTCTCACTGCTGCTATCAGATTCGCTTTCACTGCTACTGCTCTCACTGCTGCTGCTGCTGCTGCTGCTGCTGCTCTCACTACTACTGCTACTGCTGCTGCTGGACTTCTCACTCTCACTGCTACTCTCACTGCTGGATTTCTCACTCTCACTGCTACTCTCACTGCTGGATTTCTCACTCTCACTGCTGGAATTCTCACTCTCACTGCTGGAATTCTCACTCTCACTGCTACTCTCACTCTCACTGCTACTCTCACTGCTGGAATTCTCGCTCTCACTGCTACTCTCACTTTCACTGCTACTCTCACTGCTGGATTTCTCACTCTCACTGCTACTCTCATTGCTGGACTTCTCACTCTCACTGCTACTCTCACTCTCACTGCTACTCTCACTCTCACTGCTGGACTTCTCACTCTCACTGCTACTCTCACTCCCACTGCTGCTATCAGACTCACTCTCACTGCTGCTTTCGTCAGCCTTGCCATCACTTTCGCTGCTACTGTCAGGCCCACTCTCGCTGCTGCTCTCAGACTCACTTTCTCCATTGCTTTCCGACTCGCTCCCACTGCTGCTATCAGATTGACCTTGGCTGCTGTCTTGATGGCTGTCACTGTTGCCGCTGTCTGACTGATCGTCACCCTCGCTGCTCTCTGGCTGACTGTCTTCGCCGTTGCTCTCGGCCTGCTCGCTGCTCTCGTTCTCACTGGCACTTTCTTCCTCTTCTCCATGAGACTCGTCTTCTGAGTCCTCCCCATCGCTTGCCTCACTTGACGCTTCTTGCTGGCTGCCTTCAGACTCGGGGCTTTCGTCGGGCTCGTCCCCTTGCATGAGTTCAGAACTCAAACTAGAAACGCTATTGCTCTCGGCTTCGCTGGTGTCCTCGTGGTCACTGGCATCCTCTAGGCGACCTTCACTGGCGTCCTGGGAGCTGCTTGCATTGGGAAGCCCATCCATGGCCTCTCTGTTGTCAGGGGTCCCATCCCTGCCAGTATCATTCACATTGCTGCCACCTGCGTGGTTCACAACTGATCCGTTACTGCTACCGCCAGCGCCCTGGAGACCAAAAGGAAAGGAGAATGCAAGCAAATCCCAAATGAAATCATTCAGTTAGCAATTCCATGAATGGATTTTAAACTGCAGGCAGATGGGGGGCCCTGGTGTAGATTGAAGGGGCTTGAACCCTTTGCCCCCCACTGGAGACCAACTCCAGACTGGGCCCATGCTGTTTGCAATTGAGGGAGGGAAGCTTTCATTAGAGTACAGTGGTACCTCAGGTTACATACCCTTCAGGTTACATACGCTTCAGGTTACAGACTCCGCTAACCCAGAAATAGTACCTCGGGTTAAGAACTTTGCTTCAGGATGAGAACAGAAATCATGCTCTGGCAGTGCGGCTGCAGCAGGAGGCCCCGTTAGCTAAAGTGGTGCTTCAGGTTAAGAACAGTTTCAGGTTAAGAACGGACCTCTGGAACGAATTAAGTACTTAACCCGAGGTACCACTGTAAATGGGAGCTTTTGCTGCAGTGCAGGTAGCGTGATCTGGATCAGGACCCACAACCGAAGGCAAAGGGGCTTAAAGCCCCACAACGACCCTTCCAGATGGGAAGGGAGATGTGCCTTCATTTTTTGTTTTGTTTTTGTTTTGTAGTGAACAATTGTCCACTAGGAGAATGGCATCTGAGAAGAGGGTTGTGCTAAAATGGTATAAAGTGGCAATTCCAAGCAGAGAAGCAGCTGCTGGGAGGCAGTGCTAAACTCTTCCCCCGGCTCCAACTTTTGGTTCCTGCAACCCCTCCCTCAAGCTGCTCTACTGCTCTACTTATTTCTAGTCTCAGAGTGCAGAAATGAGAGGGGTGGCAGGGGCAAAGGCAGGGCTTGGCAGAATAGTTCAGTGGCCTCCTCCCACCTGCTCCTTCTCTACTTGACATTGCCCCATCATGGGTCCCAACTCACCGTAGCAACACCCTCTGAGTCTAGAGTGTTATTCTCTTTCTTTTTGAGGCACAGCTCCACAGTTCCGTTGGCTGCAGCATCTCCACCAACATCTCTGTCATTGTCACAAGTCTGATTGCTATGCTTCCCTCTCTCATTTCCCCCCAGAGCTGTCGTGTCTTCGTCACGTCCATCCCCCCAGCCATCGCTAGAACCTTCTTCACTTGGATCTCTGCCATTACCACTGCCAGCTTCATTAACATCCGCCCAGTGAATGCTTTCTCCATGGACCATATTTATCATAGATGCCCTTGTTATGTTTCCTTCAGGTGCAGCATTTGCATATCCACCTCCACCTGCACCATTTAGGCCTTGGATGTTGTTACTCTGGTCTCCTGGGGTGCCACCATATCCTTCTGCAACCATGTTACCAATGTGGTTTTCCTTTCCATCGTCATTTTGAGTGACTGTCGAAAGGTCTGTTTGGATGGTATAATCAACACTCCCATCTCCAGTCCCGCGACTGGCATCACTTGAGTTTCCACCTTCCAAGCTACCCCTAAGGATTCCCTCTCCAGTAACATCCCTTTCTCTACTTCCATTTGTTGTGGCATGACTAGGGATGCTCTCAGGTCTTCTGCCAACATTTCCAAGAGCATTCACTAAATCATCAGCTCCACTGATTATATCTCTTTGTGTGGCAGATTCGATTCTTTCACATTCTTCATGGCCAACATCTCCTCTGTTGATGCAACCAGTGGTATTTCCAATGGTATTTCCACTGTTTCCACTTTCATAAAATCCCTCGTCATTCTCTGCACCGTCGTGTTTGCTGGTATGGCCCACGTTTGATTCATCCTATGGAGAGAAAAACATAATCAGGAAGCAGGAACTGAACAGAAATGAAAAGGGAACATAGGAACCTGTCTTACACTGAGTCAAGTCATAGGTCCTCCTAGCTCAATGTTGTCTCCACTAGCAGAAATGTTAGAAACAGAGATATGAAAGCTAGGAGCTAAAGTGCACCTTAAACCCAGGTTATGGGCACAACAGCAAAATGTCTAGGCACACTGTTTTATAACAAGAATACAAAGCTGATAGTGAATGAACTCCAGCTAAAATCTTACGTTCATTTTTCACATGATCTAGTCCTCACCAGAAGACTGCAAAACACAAAGCCATGCTTCCCTTGCCCGCCTCCCTAATATTCTTAAGAGGGTCACTTCTCCAGTCTTCAGAGAGTGGCTGGAAGTGGGGAGGCAGAAAAAGGTCCTCCTTTCCTTCCACTCTGCAGTCAAGCCCTGGATTCTTCTTACGCCCCCTTTCCTTCATATAAATATATCTTTCTGGCACCAGAATCAACACGTATTTAGGGCCTATACAACTGGTGGCAGAGACACCCACCATGAGTGTCCAGTTCACAAACCTTACTGTATTTTTCTGGATCTACTGGAAGTCTAGCGGGAATGAATTTCTCCTCCCTCACTCTCAGTACCAGCAGTGGCAGTTTTAATGTGAAATCTTAGGCACAGTACTGCACCCAAATCTCAGAAACTGCTTGTGTTTATGAAATTCCCTGTCACAAAACGCGCCTAGAACAATATGTTAGTTTCTGTTTGCCACTGAGCAGCTGCTTAGAGTCACAAGGCTCTGTTTACATTCCAGAAACAGTCCAAGCTATTGGAAGTCTCACGGGAGAAGGGAGACGGATGTGACGTACTGGTTTCTCTGTTCCTTTGTTCCTTTGTTTCAGTTGCTCTCTGCTCTCACAGAGAGAGGATGTATTTTTGTCTGCGTAGTAAGAAATAAAGCATAGCGATGTAGCCATAAATCTCATCACTTCTGCTGCTTTGAAACTCTGCTGAATGGGGGAACGTGCCTTGGAGCCTCATCAGAGGCTCAGGTCATTAATTATTCGTCGGAGGGCGATTCCGAAGGACTCGGCCGGAAGGTGAGCTTTATCAGCTTGGCCGAGTGGAGATTCCGGCACAATAGGAGTTTCAAACAGTGATTGGCAGTGGCCCTCCAGAGTTTCACTGGACATTGCTAGTCCTACCTGGAGATGTGGTCCGTGGCAGTCATGTGACAGGAGGGCTTGAGCCCACAGAGGGCCCAGAAAGATGTCAAACAGTTCCTGGAGGCAATGGGGTTGAGGGGGAAGGGAAACGTATCCTAAAAGGCTTTCCTGAATAACATCGCTGTGATGGCCTGGGAATCTGATTCAGAAGCTGAACCTGAGGAGTCCCAGCCTGCACAGGAGTCCCCACCTCCAGGGCCGGCTGAGCTGGGACAGGGGCTTGAACCTGAAGGGCCCTCACCTGTGCCGGATCCTCAGGAGCAGACACCAGCTGAATCCGCTCTGGCCCCCAAGGTGATTGAGGACCCATTGCCTGCAGGTGCTCCTCTCCCAGCCCTGTCAGGGGAAGGTGAGGTTGCCTCTGGGTCCAATAACCCTCCAGCCTCTCCGGAGCTGCAGAGGCTCAGGGCAGAGAGGCGGAGGGAACTGGTTTCTCCCAGGAGGAGTGCTCGCATTAAGGCCAGGAGAGGTGAGTCACCTGTGGGCCGGGACCACCCCTGGCCTCAGAGGAAATAAAGGCCAGTCAGCCCAGTCCCAGGTTGCGGGAGCAACATTGTTGGTAACCTGTTCCTGCCAGCACCCTGTCCTGCTCTTCCAGAGTTCCTGACCATGCCCGGCTCCGCTTTGCCCTTGACGGACAGCCTCCATACCCTCGACCTAGGACCGGACTCAGACCACGCCGCACGGTAACCCCCCCCTCCCCGGGACCAGACAAGATGCCAGGGTTGAACCAGAGACCTTCTGCTTACAAAGCAGCTGTCCTACCAGGGAGCGGCAACCCTTGCTCGAAGAAAAGTGGGAAGACTCCAAGCAAGAACCATGCAATACTCAGCTGAAGGCTGGCTTTGTGTTACTGAGACTATGTGGGAAAGAATTGACATTGCACCATGTGGTGGCAGTCATAATGTGGTCCGTGGCGGTCATGTGACAGGAGGGCTTGAGCCCGCAGAGGGCCCAGAGAGATGTCAAACAATTCCTGGAGGCAATGGGAGTGAGGGGGAAGGGAAACATATCCTAAAAGGCTTTCCTGGATAAAATCGCTTCCAATGAGAGAGGGCTTGTTGGAGTTGCCCAGGGAGAAAATTCCATATTGAAGGTGCCACGGTGGAAAGGGTCTCTCAAACGGAGACTGGAACCTAAGACGGTGATCTTAAATCAATGCAAATAAATAGGTCTCTTTGGGGGTATTTCCTCTACATGCCACTTCCTTCTCTACCTGTGTGGGTCCCTCGTGTGGTTTAGAATCCTGACCTTCCAGGGTTCTAAATTGTGGGGATCTGCTACAAGCAGGGAATCCTCCCCACGGCAGAAAGTTCAGCCCCCAATGCATGGAGGGGCAATGCAGCTGTCAACAGTGATGCTCTGAGGGGGTGTGGCTAGGAAGGGCCCTCCCCTTCTTCTTGGAATAAGCCTAGCACATGGGTAGGCAAGCTAAGGCCCGGGGGCCAGATCCAGCCCAATCACCTTCTAAATTGGGCCCGCGGACGGTCCGGGAATCAGCGTGTTTTTACATGATTAGAATGTGTGCTTTTATTTAAAATGCATCTCTGAATTATTTGTGGGGCATAGGAATTCGTTCATTATTATTATTATTTTCAAAATATAGCCCGGCCCCCCACAAGGTCTGAGGGACAGTGGACCGGCCCCCTGCTGAAAAAAATTGCTGACCCCCTGGGCTAGCATGTCTTTAAATGCTTTTCAGAGCAGGGTGCCAACCAGTTTTCAAATTGCAGGATGGCCAGAGGTGATCTAACCCTCTTAGGTATCATTTTCAGAAAGCTACAGAGGAAGAATTGGTTGCCTAAATTTGGGGAAGATGGGTTTGTGGTCTTCTGTCCATAATCCAATTGCTCTTTCAATTTCTTTTTTAAGAAAACACCAAAACCTGTCTATCTGTCACATTCTATTACCCATTCCTATAACTTTTCAAGCAACATATTTGTCAATGCATTTTCAAAAAACCCTTTCTAACACATTTTTTAAAAATATTCTGCTAGAGGTCACTCCCCGGTGACCAGAAATAAAAGGAGTTGACACGTTTTGCTTGACTGCTGTTGATCTTGCTTAGCCTTAATTGACGGCGACAATGGCAGGTGGGTGGGCTGTTTTCAAGGCTTCAGGCCACATGCTGGCACCTGTGACAAGAGCTAAAACGGGAGCTTAATTTGGCACAGACAGGAAAACCGCTGTTCTTTAAATATTAGTTTTTCAGGAAGTGCCAAGTTAGGCCTGGGCAGAATGTCAGATTTCAAAGGAGTGCAGGATCAAAACGACACGGTTGGGTGTAAAGATAGCATCACCTGATCGTCTTGTTTATTTCACTGAGGAATAGCTGCCATTATTAGGCTGCATACACAGTATAAGATTTAAAGCACTGTTATAATACTTGGACAATCATGGTTTCTAGGGAACCCTTCCCTGTTTTGCCTCTGGCACTGCCCAACACTGGTATGTAAGAAGGAATTGTGGTCCTCAGACTTAGAATAATCCAAATGTTCACCACTCCATCTTAATCTGCAACAAACCAGCCAGAGTATTGTGGGAGCACAGTAGGGTCACATCCTCACCATGCATTTAAAGCACTGCTATATTGCTTAAACAGTCATGGCTTCACCCCAAGGAATTCTGGGAGATGCAGTTTGTTAAGGGTGCTACAAGTTGTTAGAGGATATCTGTTCCCTTCACAGAGCTGAGGGACGACGACGAATGAGGAGGAGGCGGAGCTAGCACCACAGCATTAAGCTGCTACACACGCCCCCCGGAGGCACCTGGTTGGCCACCTCCGGTGGGCGTGGGCGCCAGCCAGGTAGGAGGGGAGGGGGCTAATGCCCCCTACCAGGGGCGGGGCTCGGTCTCCCGCCCACAACCACTCCCCTCTCTTCCAGGGAGGAGAGTCTTTGTTAGAGGATATCTGTTCCCTTCACAGAGCTACAATGTTCAGAGTAACCCAGGACCAGCCCAATACATTTTGGCACCTGAGGCAAATCACAAAATGGTGCCTTAATCCCCCCTCCCCACCTCCAGTGCATGAGTGAAGATCTACATCAGGAACAAGGGAGGAATAAAGAGCTACATCAGGATCAGCTGTTCCTGTGGATTCTGCCGCCAGAGGTGGTTGCCTCACCTTGCCTCATGGGTGGGTCAGCCCTGGAGTAACTCTCTGCCCAGGCTATACCTTATGTGCTGTGTTGCATTTGGAATGAGAGAGTTGGGCTCCCCATTTGCTCATAGTAGGGGCCAATATGGTTAAGCCCTTACTAGGAGCAGTGGATCTGAAATCTGGAAATCTGGAAATCTGAAATCTGGAAATCTGAAATCTGATTCAACTTTGCAGAATCAAATCACATAGCCAAGAAATTTCACAAAGATGAACTCACCTGATTTCTCCCGATGCTACTGTTGTTGTCCCTTGGCTCACTCTGCAAGAGCTTTTAAATCAGAAAACAAAGTTGAAAAGGCAATCGAAGCTCACTTTTAAAAATTAACCAACAGAGAATATCAAGATTGGTGGGGGGTTTTTTGTCTGATGTGTAGTGGGAATTTATGTAACAACACAGAAAATTCTGCAAAACGGGAGCAGGGAAAGATTTAAACTAAAGAGGCTATGGAAAAAGGACCAATTTAATTTGAGAATGTCCCACCAAAAATAATTTGCATTTGTAATTTGAGTCATTTCTCTCCTTAATAAATTTTAAAAAATAGTCCAGTAGCACCTTAGAGACCAACTAAGGTTGTACTGGCTTTCGTGTGCAGGCACTCTTCTTCAGATACACGAAAGCTTATACAGTGGTACCTCTGGTTGCGAACGCTTCAGGTTACGAACTCTGCTAACCCAGAAATAGCTGCTCCTGGTTGCAAACTTCGCCCCAGGATGCTAATGGAAATTGTGCGCCGGAGTCACGGATGCAGCAGGAGACCCCATTATCGAAAGCACGCCTCAGGATAAGAACGGTTTCAGCTTAAGAACGGACCTCCGGAACAAATTAAGTTCGTAACCAGAGGTATCACCCTACCCAGTACAAACTTAGTTGGTCTCTAAGGTGCTACTGGACTATTTTTTAATTTTTTATTTTGACTGCGTCAGACCAACACAGCTACCTAACTCTCCTTAACACGTGCTTCATAAGAACTGCTGCTGCTGCTCAGCAGAGAGGGCTTTCTCTTTTAACTTGTTTTTAAATTTAATAGCCTTTGAAATTCTTTTTTTAGTGTTTCAACGGTTTTTCACTGGCTGTAAGGGCACTTGGTGGGATGTGCCTAGGAGGAGAGCCGTGGGGGAGAGCAAGGGAGGCCCAATTACAGCGGTTCTGGGTAGGGGGAGGTATGGCTTGGGAGGAGGGGCAGTTAGTGACTGTGCTGGGTGCCAGCCTCTCCTCCCTCCTAGGGAATTAGGGTTGTCATATCAGCAAGCCCTCAAGTCTGCGACTGCTGCTGTTGAATGCCAGGCTGGTGGCTTTTTGCACATGCTTTGTGAGCCCTACTGCAGCGTGAGAAAGTTTCTAGGCCACAGCGTGCCTTGTGTGTGCAGAGTTGCACGTGCAGAGTTCTGGCCTGTTGCCGCGTTAATGACGCCGCTGCTCAGACCCCACGCTGGAATCTTCCACGCATGTTTCTCAAGCAATTCCACGCACTGTTCACCTGTCTTTAAGTACAATGTGCCCTGTGAGTTCTTCTACCCAACAGCCGTTGCTTTCACGTAAGAATATATTCCTTTCCATCTCTGCATGCGCCCATTTGACGGCTAATTCGTGCCCGTGGACATGTCTGACATATACGCAAGCCATTAAGAAGAACTTACTGGGGCTGCCCAGGCTACGGCAACAATGCAAAGAAACACAATGGTTCTCTTCATCTTCATCGGCAGGCACAGCCTGACCTTACAAATGGGGCTGCAAATAAACAGATCATTCAGTGAATTATAAATCCAAGCACACATTGCTACATGTACCATGGCGTACGCACTGTTTAGTGTATTGTTCAGGTGTAATTTAATTATCTTCAATTTTCCCTTTCTTTCTTTCTTTCTTTCTTTCTTTCTTTCTTTCTTTTTTCTTTCTTTCTTTCTTTCTTTCTAGGATGTAGTAGTTTCAATGTCAGATGAGGACCTGGAGACCAGAGCTCCAGTCCTCGTTTAGCCCAGAATTTCACTGGGGAGTTGCCCACATTGCCACTTAATATGGATTTGGAGCTTATACATTGCTTCCTCCAAAGAATCCCAGTAACTGCCTCTCATAGAGTTATAATTCCCAGCACCCTTAACAAACGACAGTTCCCTGGATTCTTTGGGTGAAGTAATGTGCTTTAATGTGCTTTGCAAGTGCTTCAAATGTAAGGTCTGTATGCAACCAGTGAGGAGGAGGAGGAGAATAAACTCTCCTACTTGCATTGTTGGTCTATTAGCTCCACCGCTGCTCCAAACAAGACTAGAATGATTTCCTGCATTGCACTTACAAAGCTTTGTGGCACAGGCTAGCCTTTTCTAAGCAATTATAATTCGAGAAACTTCCTCTCTTGTAATTCAAGACTCTCATATGCAAGAAAACATCAATGCAAACATCAATGGAAGTGTTTTCTACTTTTTCTTTTCACATGCACATGGACTGGAGAAGATGAAAGATCTGGAATATTTCCCTAAGATATGTGTATGTGGGGGGAGAATATTAATATATATTAGGAATTTTACATTCAAACTGTAATCTATTTCTTGCAACCCTTTTGGAAACCCAAGGCTTTTTTCCCCCAGCCAGAACTTGCCAGAACTCAGTTCCAACACATCTCAGGTGGGCACCATTGGCATTCTAAGAGAACAAGTGAGGCATTCATGGTGAGTTATCTTTTCCTAGAAAGATAACACTGAGTAGACCAGCTGAATAAGAAAATGATTCCTGCTCCCTCCTAAATCATCTCACACTTCCACCCATCTGGGTGATTCCGAGCAATGTTTCATCTTATAGTTTGATTCAGATTAGGCAGTAGTCTACAAAGCCTTATGCTACAATGAATCTGTTCAGCCCGATCGCAGCTCAAGACATTTTTAAATAGCAAAACTAACCAGCTGACACAGTGAGTTCTTACCTTGGCCTCCAAGACAGACACTATCTTCTAGACCTCGAATCCACCTCACCGACTCTGGATGAAGCTTTGCCCCTCACCTTTGAACCTGCCTGAAATTTAAAGTCCGACTGGGGAGGATACTAACCAATCATTGCTCTCGGGGAGCTGCAAGATGGAACTTTGGTGGTGAAGTACATATTAACCACCCACATTTCCTTAACAAGACGACAGGCTTTCAGGGGCCCGAAAATCAACTTGGTTCCAGTGTGACTAGACTGCTTTCCCTCCACTTAATTAAAAAGTTCACATCAAGCCAGTATAGCCTCTCTTAAATATATAGAATCAGCCGCCTGCAGACACGGTGACCCAGACATTTCTTTTCCCATTGTGGTCATTTTACTTTATAATCTCCCAACTTTCCCCGGTGAATAGCTTTAATCGACGAAAAACGCACTTTGCTTGGGATGGGCATTAATTACTCTTAACAGCCGCGAGAAAACATTGATTGCTCCATTGGTGGGTCATCATGACATCCTCAGTTTTTCCTTTATGCCAATGGTTTTAAAAGTCAGAAAAGTGCAGGAGCAATTGCCGTTCGATTGGTTACCCGGCAAATCTGCTTGCGAAGGGAAGTAGATCCCTGTGGCCCTGCATGGTATCTCCAGACCAGCCTTCCACAAACTTCTTCAGCCCCTGGCAGTGTCTGATAGGCCAGGGATGATGGGAGTTGTAGTCCAAAACCTCAGAATTTCACTCTCTGACATTCTAGAGAACGACTGCCAGTCAATGTGAGCTGGATAGACCAATGATCTGATGCTATTAAGATAGCTTCCTATGTTCCAAAATGGTGCCACCTGGAAGTTGTTTTCCCAGTAGTGATGTATGGAAGTGAGAGCTGGACCATAAAGAAGGCTGATCACCAAAGAATTGATGCTTTAGAATTATGGTGCAGGAGGAGACTCTTGAGAGTCCCATGGACTGCAAGAAGATCAAATGCATCCATTTTTAAGGAAATCAGCCCTGAGTGCTCACTGGAAGGACAGATTGTGAAGCTGAGGCTCCAATACTTTGGTCACCTCATGAGAAGAGAAGACTCCCTGGAAAAGACCCTGATGATGGGAAAGATGGAGGGCACAAGGAGAAGGGGACGACAGAAGACGAGATGGTTGGACAGTGTTCTTGAAGCTACCAGCATGAGTTTGACCAAACTGTGGGAGGCAATGGAAGACAGGAGTGCCTGGCGTGCTCTGGTCCATGGGGTCACGAAGAGTCGGACACGACTAAACAACAACAAGGAAGTTGTTCCATCTGTCCCATTCAGAATGGGCAACAGTCAGAGGAGATGGGGGTTGTAGTCCAACAACATTTGAAGCTCACCACATTGCTTACCACTCCCCTATAACCTGCTGTTTGTGCAGTCTTGACAAAAATGTCGCCATAACAAATGGAAGCAGCAGGGGACCGCAACA
This sequence comes from Podarcis liolepis, assembly GCF_965112155.1. Classification (NCBI taxonomy): domain Eukaryota; kingdom Metazoa; phylum Chordata; class Lepidosauria; order Squamata; family Lacertidae; genus Podarcis; species Podarcis liolepis. Next base: position 15,753,735 of record NC_139564.1, on the reverse strand, counting down.
GATGGGAAAATTAAGTTGAGGCCTAGAATGCAAGTAAACATAGGAGCTCTTAGAGGGCAGGGAACAGTCCTATAGAATGCCTTAAAGCTTTCTCATAGAAGGAAGTCGATATCCTTTGGGGCTTGTTTCCTGTAATTATGCCTCCAATTTGTCTAAATATATGAGTTCTGCATGTAGCAGGGTCAGGAAGCAGCACCACATACCGCTTCAAAGCTCGGGAAAGTGCTATTCTCAATGTCAACAACCTTCTGAGGCGATAGCTTAGCTTGTGTTTTGAATGAGACAGTCTGACTTAAGCTTCTATTCAATGCTTTCTAGGATCTGCACTGTGGTCCCCCAGTTCTGACTTGCCTTTATGCCAAAATCACACCCCCCTCAAAAAAAGCCATCCACAAACCACCAATATTTTGACAGAATTCTCCTGTACTGCACGCCATCCTGATCTCCGAAATTCCAGAGGTTCCAGCCACTCAGTCAAAGCCCATGTTTCTGCTTGGGAATAAGGCACAGCAGAGACTGTGGTGTCTTTAAGATATATGGTTCATTTACACACATATAGAACATGAGCTTTCGATGGAGGGGTTCACAGCATTAACACCCTGAAAGGATCCTGTTTCTCCCATAGCCACAGCCTTGGAGTCAAACAGATATCAAACATCATGATTTCTTCTCCACCCCCATCGTTCTGACCGGACACTGGGGTCCAGCGCTGAGGGCCTTCTGGCAGTTCCCTCGCTGCGAGAAGCCAAGTTGCAGGGAACCAGGCAGAGGGCCTTCTCAGTAGTGGCACCCGTGGAACACCCTCCCACCAGATGTCAAAGAGAAAAACAACTACCATACTTTTAGAAGATACCTGAAGGAAGCCCTGTTTAGGGAAGCTTTTAATGTTTGATGGACTATTGTATTTCAATATTTTGTTGGAAGCCACCCAGAGTGGCTGGGGAAACCCAGCCAGATGGGCGGGGTATAAATAACAAATTATTATTATTATTATTATTATTATTATTATTATTATTATTATTATTATTATTATTATTATGTGACACCAGAGAAGCCACCAACAATGGGAAACTCCTATGAAACTTTATAAAACTTTTTTAAAAAACAACAACAACACGTTTAGCAGATCGATGTAGATCCAGCCCAGGTTCCTTTTGATCTTTTGTTCTCTTAGTGGCCCATCACACAAGCCATCACCTCACGGGAACTAGCCTAGCTTAATTAGCTTTTAATACTTGCTGAGTTCAGAAATTAAAAGTGTCCAGCACACACTCCAAGCCTTAAATTAATTCTAACATGTGCTGAGTCCAAGAATTATAGGTGCCAGACACTCACAAACTCATAATATTTATTTGTCCATCTGTGATCATAGCACACAGAACAATATGTCTAGCATCTGACACACAGTATTTACAGCTGTATCAAGTGTTTCACTATATTTGATAAGTTGAATTTCAATGGTGTCTGGTGTTAGACACTATTTGATCGTTGACATGTGTTTTAAATACTATGCTGTGTTTAGATGCAGACAACATTTGCAGCTGCCAGTTTATAGTTCATATTTTGAAGACTGGAAGCAACAACCAAAAAAACCAGCCAAGAAGACTGAAGCAGTCAGATTTTGAAATTTGAGGTAGAAGTTCACATTCAATATGGAAATGTGAATCTACCTGGTAAGGTATATGATCTTGTTAAGTGTCACAACATTCTCATGAAGAATGGCTGAGAAATAGCCGTTTAAAAATATTGTCCCTTTCTAGGCCATATTTTGAACATTTTTGTACATCTGTCTATCAGTCTAGAACTCTAAAGCATATTTTAAAAAAGAAATTAAAGGATAGTGTGGAGGTCTCCTTTTTGCGAATTTGATTAAATTATGTTATGCATTCCAAAAATTATGAGGTTTCAATAACCATCCAGAGTGAGTTATTTACAGGGACGGATGAATCTGTCATTTTTGGTTCCCTTCAGTTTCTAATCTTTCCAATCTTATGCAGTTCTCCACATTGCCAGCTCAGTTTGTTGACTTCCTTTAAGCCCTTGTGAAAACTCACCAGAATTTTAGTGCCAATTTCTTAACGTTTTAACAAACAATTTTCACTAATATATGCGTTTTTATGCATGCTTTATCCTAGTTTTTTTTCCTTTTTTTGCTCCACACTATGAAGAGAGAGAACTGCATTGCAAAATTCAGAGAAGGATGGCTGTGTTCCAGTTCACGTCTTGCTTTAGGAAGGCTTGTGGTTGTCCACATGTTGTTGGACTACGCTTCCTAGCATGGCTCATGAACAGGAATGGGAATTCCAGTCAACCAACATGTGAGGAGCTGCAGTTCCCCCAACCCTGCTCTAACCACTGCACTCCACTGCATTTATTCTCTGTTTGTGTCAACTAGCCTTAAGTAAGCAGGCAGCAAAAGGTAAACTGCTGGAAGGCCGAAAACAATGAGTTGTATAAAGTTACCTTTTTTTGGCACTCGGCAGGGTCAAAGAAGGTGTGTAGTCTAAATAACTATGCTCATCCCAGTTATTATCTGTCTGGCAAAACAATGTTCTTGTGGGGAGAGGCTGCCTTTAAATAGATTAAACCACAGTGCATTAAACACAAAAGGGGAAGTTACTTCTGCAGGTTGCTTTGGAAATGAGACATAACAGCTCTAAGAACCACACGCACACGCACAAACAATTGTGGTGGGTGGGTGGGTTTTAAATCAGCTTATCAGTAAAGCATGTTCAGTTAGTTCTTTTTCCAACTGAATTCTCTTTTAAAAAACAAAAACCTGTAGTCATTTCATCTTGTAGCCACTAAAGCTATTTATCATCTCACAAGAAAGAAGATTCCACCTAAACATTAGGAAGAACTTCCTGACAGTAAGAGCTGTTCGACAGTGGAATTTGCTGCCAAGGAGTGTGGTGGAGTCTCCTTCTTTGGAGGTCTTTAAGCAGAGGCTTGACAACCATATGTCAGGAGTGCTCTGATGGTGTTTCCTGCTTGGCAGGGGGTTGGACTCGATGGCCCTTGTGGTCTCTTCCAACTCTATGATTCTAGGATTCTATGAAATGTGAGGGCTTCTTCACACTTCCACTAGAAAGCATGAGTCTGGGTGGCTTTGCACTTGTCCCATGCTTTCCTCCAGAAAACCCGCTCTTTAGCATCAAAATCAGAGCAAACATCAGTCTGGAGAAAACCTGGTTGACATTTCCTCCAATTCAGCAGTAAAGAACGGATTTCTCCAGGGGAAAGTAGAAGTGTGGATTTATATACAATATACGATATCTTTATTGTCATTGTCCCATGCAGAACAATGAAATTCAAAAACTACATAAAACTACATAAAACATTCAAAACCCCCTAAAAACTCTGAAACCCCATTTTAAAATATACTATACTATAGAGACCCCTTATGCTGCGTTTAGAACCAGAATTGCATTTGCGTAGAAACTGTTTCTCAGGCGGCTAGTCCTGGCCTTTATAACCCTATACCTTCTTCCAGAAGGCAGAAGCTGAAAGAGATCATTTCCGGGGTGCATACTATCCTGCGCTATCTCTGCCGCTTTCTTGTGGCACCTGGCAGCATAGATTTGATCTAAGGTGGGAAGAGTGCACCCAATTATTCTTTCTGCAGTCTTTACAACCCTGGATAGCATTGTTTTTCCCCTGACTGTGCAGCTCCCAAACCACACAGAGAGACCATAAGTTAATACACTCTCCACAGTGCAATGGTAAAATGCCATCAACAGGTCCTTTGAGAGATTGTTTTTTCCGGAGGATTCTCAGAAAATATAACCTCTGTTGTGCTCTCTTCACCAGGTCTTTGCTGTTTTCTCCCCAGGTTAGGTCGTCTCTCAACTCCATTCCCAGAAATCGAAACACCGAGACCTGTTCCACGCACTTCCCCTCAATAATAAATGGGTGAATAAGTGGGTGATTTTAATTTATTTTAATTTATTTATTAAATTTGTATGCTGCCCTTCCAGCCATAGACGCTTAGGGTGGCTCACTAAGTCTTCTAAAGTTAAATTTTCTGGAAAGTGGCTTTGTTGGGTGTTATATTGGATTGGGTTGAGTGAATATTGTTTTTATATAGTGGGCAGATGAAGAATCAGAAGTTCTTTACTTTACAGTGGCTTCTAAAGTCCCTTTAGAAGCAAACTTTGTTCATCTCCTATGGGGGGGGGGAGGCCACACACCGTTGACCATCCTTGCAAGTTTCCATACCACCTTTGACTAGCTGCTGGGGCTGCTTGTGCTGAGCTTGGGAGTAATTACACAGTACTGCTTGTGGTCGTCTTCAAGGAAATTGAGTAACTGCCACGTTCTTTGGAGAGGCATCCCTTAAGGCAACAACAGCAACAGGGAAGGCAGCACCATATATGGACTTCCTCTGGTTGCCCAGTGCTCTTCCTACAGACTGAAAGCCAGCATTAACTGAGAGCTTCCATGAAGGAATCAATGTACATCCCTCCGGACAACTAGGGATGGGCGCACCTGTCAATTTTGGTTTCTCCGTTTCTCATTAAGTCCAGGTTCTTCACTTTCCCACATCAGCCTACATTTTTTTTGTATTTTAAATGTCCTCAGCATTTCAGGGTAATATATGCAGAATTTTGCCTTGCAATTTTGACCCATTTTATGCATTTTATGGACATTTCCCTGTGTCCTGTGGACTTTTTTTTTTTAACTGCATCATAAAGTCTGGAGAAGTGAGAAGTTTTAAGGATAGTTATGTTTTGGTTTGAGTTGTATTGCTTCAGGAGATGCAAAGATGAATCATAGAGTCACAGAATTGTAGAATTGGAAGGGACCCCGAGGGCCACAGAGTCCGAATCCCTGTAATTCAGGAATCTCAGTTAGATCATACATGACGGATGGCCACCCAACCTCTGCTTAAAAACCTCCAAGGAAGGAGAGTCCACCATCTCCCGAGAGAGACTGTTCCACTGGCGAACAGCTCACTGTCTCAAAGTTCTTCTTGTTGTTTACTCGGAATCTCCTTTCTTGGAGCACACAGCCAGCAAAAGTTGAATTTAAGTGAAATATAGGGTTGTCGTCAATTAAGGCCTACTCATAACAGACCTATTTTAATTAATGAACCTAAGTTACTAACTTCCATTCATTTCAGTGGGTCTACTCTGAGTAGGACTAGCCATGAATTTGAGCCTTAATTTTTCAAATACATTAATAACATGATGGGAGCCTTGAAAATAACAAATAGATAAACCAATCAGCATCCGTTTCATGCATCTCTTGGGTCTTTTTTATGCTGATGGACCTATGCTGCTGTTTGAAGCTTTTTTTAAGAGACTAGTCATTTTAATGATAGATTTGTGCTGTTCGTAAAGGTAAAGGTAAAGGGACCCCTGACCATTAAGTCCAGCTGCGAATGACTTTGGGGTTGCGGCGCTCATCTTGCTTTATTCAGCATGACTAAGCTGCTTCTGGTGAACCAGAGCAGCACACAGAAACACCGTTTACCTTTCCGCTGGAGCTGTACCTATTTATCTACTTGCACTTTGAGATGCTTTCAAACTGCTAGGTTGGCAGGAGTTGGGACCGGGAGCTCACCCTGTCGTGGGGATTCGAACTGCCAGCCTTCTGATCAGCAAGCCCTAGGCTCTGTGGTTCAGACCACAGCACCACCCATGTCTCTATTGTGCTGTTCTTAATGGTGTTTTATAGTTTATTGGCCTGATATTGCAGTATACAAATGGAGGTATGTAAATATTTTTATAAATAATTTTAGAGGCAAAAATCTAAACTTTTTATCACAGAATTGCCATTGGTCTCCATTGATCCCAGTCAAAGGAAAAAGAGACCCCACACCGCTCAGAGAATACACACATGTATTCACACCAATCCCAGACTGTATAGAATGGTCTTTTGTGTTCTGCATTATTTTGATTCTAGTTACAAAATGTGCTTCGAAAAAATTCCACCTAAATATAGAGTTGACTTAGTGAAGCCTACAGGTGGGAGGGTGGGTTTGGTGTGGCTTCAGACTGGGCCATGAACATTCTGCACAGACATCCTGTTGACACAACGGAGGGAGCCTCCCTTGAAGCACATAGTATTTATAATAGGTTGGGATTTTCAGCCAGTAGACCCCAAACATCTAATTTTCTATGGGAAAGAAAATAATGCTCACCCAGTTCTCTCCACTGAGATGCTTATGTATCATGTACTCTCTCCCTCCCTCCCTCTCCCTCTCTGGTTTCTCCTTCCTTCGGGGCATACAGATATGAGAAACTTTACCCATGCACACACAAAAATAAGATGTGTGTGTGTTTGTGTGTGTTTCCATTGCCTGGTTCCTGCCCCCACTGCCACATTCTGTAGTGAAACTATAATTTCATCACAAGAGCTTTTCTGTTTCCAGAGCTATTTTTAAGGCAATGGTTTATTTATTTTCTTGAAGCTACAGCAGAATATCCTCTCTAATGTGGCTGACTAATTCATAATTATTATTATTTCCTTGATAGTAGTTCACTCTAGATAGTCCTGATGCAGAAATGTGAGATACTCCCTGCTCTCCCCATGTCTTCTAACACCATCCGGTTCATATTAATCCTAGAATCGTAGAGTTTGAAGAGACCTGAAAGGGTCATGCAGGAATCTCTACTAAAGCATCCATGACAGATGGCCATCCAACCTCTGCTTAAAAACCTCCAAGGAAGGAGAGTCCGCCACCTCTTGTGGGAGTCTGTTCCACCATCAAACAGCTCTTACTGTCAGAAAGTTATTCTTGATTTTTCATCAGAATCTCATCTCAGCTTGAATCCATTGGTCCTCTAGTCCAGGAGAAATCAAGTTTGCTCCATCTTCTGTGTGACAGCCCTTTAGATATTTGAAGATGTCTCCTCTTTTCCAGGCTAAACACTCGCAGCTCCCCAAATGGTTCTTCATAAGGCTTGGCTTCTAGATCCTTGATCATTTCGGTCACCCTCCTCTGCACACATCCCAGCTTGTCAATACAGTGGTACCTTGGGTTAAGAACTAAATTCATACTTAATTCAACTGAATTCAACTAAATTCATTAGCAGGATTTTAACAACACTTGTAAGGTAACAAATACGTCGGATAACATGGAAAGTTTTAAAATATGGATGATGAAATAATATGCAGTTGGAAAAGATGACAATAGGACCCATGGAAGGGATGAAGGGGAGTCTTGAGATTCAGAGGAATCTCTAAATCTGAGTATGTATTTGATATTGTTATAATTTTACACTTGTAAAATCAAATAAGAATTGTTGTTGTTTAGTCGTTTAGTCATGTCCGACTCCTCGTGACCCCATGGACCAGAGCACGCCAGGCACTCCTGTCCTCCACTGCCTCCCGCAACCTGGTCAAACTCATGCTGGTAGCTTTGAGAACACTGTCCAACCATCTCGTCCTCTGTCGTCCCCTTCTCCTTGTGCCCTCCATCTTTCCCACCATCAGGGTCTTTTACAGGGAGTCTTCTCTTCTCATGAGGTGGCCAAAGTATTGGAGCCTCAGCTTCAGGATCTGTCCTTCCAGTGAGCACTCAGGGCTGATTTCCTTCAAAATGGATAGGTTTGCTCTTCTTGCAGTCCATGGGACTCTCAAGAGTCTCCTCCAGCACCATAATTCAAAAGCGTCAATTCTTCGGTGATCAGCCTTCTTTATGGTCCAGCTCTCACTTCCATACATCACTACTGGGAAAACCATAGCTTTAACTATACGGACCTTTGTTGGCAAGGTGATGTCTCTGCTTTTTAAGATGCTGTCTAGGTTTGTCATTGCTTTTCTCCCAAGGAGCAGGCGTCTTTTAATTTCGTGGCTGCTGTCACCATCTGCAGTGATCATAGAGCCCAAGAAAGTAAAATCTCTCACTGGCTCCATTTCTTCCCCTGTTATTTGCCAGGAGGTGATGGGACCCGTGGCCATAGCTCAACATAAAAAATAAATAAATTACTCACACACAAAAAGAAAAGGTTGCTCCCAGTTGACAGCTGAGGGAGAGGAGGCCAGATGGAGCTGGGCTAGTAGATACTCTCCCTCTTAAATTGGTTGGAATAGTTGGAAAGTATAGAATAGAAATCTCTTTTTTGCCCCTTCGATGTTTTTAAAAGGCTCATGTGGGGGGAAGCAGCTCCATCTCCGATCATATATTTCTTCCAAAAACATCCACTTTCTGAGGCCTGGGAGAGGATGCTGGCTGATCCAGGGCTTTTGTGTTCCCAACCCATTTCCGAATTGGTGGAAACTTCTATCTTTGTTGCCTGTCCTTGTTAATTTTGGATGTTCCCAAGTATGAGATAATATAATTTTCCAAATTATAACCTGCGAGTACATTCTATGGTTAAAATATTTTTTCAGGCAATTTTTGAGGAAAAATAAACGATAATTTAAGGCATACACACACAGAGAGAGACACAGAAACACACACACACACATGGAAGAAATTCATCTTTATTAAGATGGTGTGCAATTTATTGCGATGAACATACAGAAACAGGGCAATTTAAGATGCAAGTTGAAGCATTTGCTTTAAGTCAATTGGCTTCCCTTTTGAGTTTGGGTTGTCATTTCACTCCAGTTAAGTCTGGAATGGAATTGGGGTTGGCAGAAAAAAATGCAATATTTGTATGTTCAGATTGTATAAAAATCACAAACTGACATAAGATCAGGAGAAAGTTTAAAGTTTAAACATGGATTGTGGTCCTTCGTATTTGTCAATCTGGCTCTAAACTTCCCCCTAGTGATCTTACACAGTAGAACATCCAATCGTGTTGTTTGTTTGTTTGACTGGCATGGCACCTATAAATGGGTGGTATAATGGGTTGGGAGTTACTCGTGCGTAATCCTGCTCCGTTTGAGCATTAGATTGCCTGGTTAAACCCTCCGGACTGCACAGCCCATCTCAGCATGGCTGCCCTTAGTCACTCGTAGAATCTGTCTGTGGGCATTTCTTAAAGCGCTGCCAACATAAGAGCTGTTTGACGCCCAAGCGTCTCCGCCTCTCACTGCGCGGGAGTCTCCTGCGCAGGGTGGGCGTGGGTAGCGGGGTGCCTGGGCTCTCCTCACTAACTTCCAGCGAAGAGTCCTGGAGCCCCTGCACCTCCCTGTCCCGTTGCCCTCCTGGATCCCTGGTGTTACACTCATTCTCTTCCCCTTCTTCCCAGCTGAGTCTCCCCCTAGCGCTTGGACCTTCCCCTGCAGAATCAGAGACCCTCTCCTTCTCCCGTGCCTCTGATGGCAGTTCCCTGACAGGTGGCAAGGCATTTGCAAAAACAGTGCTGTTCTTTCTTAAGTACGGAAAGTATCCTTCAATGCTTGGAAATCTAAGAAACCCAAAAATACTGAGATTCATAAATGGGTTGTGTAGTTTGTTGCTTTTCTGCTAAATCAGTGCAGTCTCGATTGGTTTATTCTGCCATCTTGGTTCAAAATGGCATTCAATGGTATCCAAACAAGACCTAAAACTGCTCCTCAGTCTCAGGAACCACCGTGCCAAATTTGGCGGTGATATCTTCAGAGGGCAATGCAACAAAAAGATGGTTTCAGGGCTGAAACAGCCTTGGTTACCCAGGTGGGTTACCTTTATCAAGAGAGGGACAGGGAGAGTGTGACCCTGCTGCCCCTGCTTGATCCATCATTGGCCTTTTATACCTTTGGAGACTCTTGAGAGTCCCATGGACTTCAAGAAGATCAAACCTCTCCATTCTGAAGGAAATCAGCCCTGAGTGCTCACTGGAAGGACAGATCCTGAAGCTGAGACTCCAATACTTTGGCCACCTCATGAGAAGAGAAGACTCCCTGGAAAAGACCCTGATGTTGGGAAAGATGGAGGGCAGAAGCAGAAGGGGACGACAGAGGACGAAGTGGTTGGACAGTGTTCTCGAAGCTACCAGCATGAGACTGACCAAACTGTGGGAGGCAATGAAAGACAGGAGTGCCTGGCGTGCTCTGGTCCATGGGGTCACGAAGAGTCAGACACGACTAAATGACTAAACAACAAGGCAAACTAGGGCCTGGGGGCCAGATCTGGCCCAATCGCCTTCTAAATCCAGCCCACGGAAGGTCCAGGAATCAGCGTGTTTTTACATGAGTAGAATGTGTGCTTTTATTTAAAATGCATCTCTGGGTTATTTGTGGGGCATAGGAATTGGTCCATCATTTTTTTACAAAATATAATCCTGCCCCCCACAAGGTCTGAAGGACAGTGGACTGGCCCCCTGCTGAAAAAGTTTGCTAACCCCTGCCTTTGACCATGGTATCCTTCTGGACCAGGGATGGGTATCAAAGGCCCTGAATTACAAGGGTTTCTTTCCTGCCAGAGAGTAGTGGTGGGGGAGTGTGTCTCAGTCCACTGGCATTTGTGCTATGGGGTTTTGCAGGGAGCTATTCTGTCCCCCTCACACAAAAAAGCTGCACTTGTTTTTCCCTCTTCCCCTCCTTTTTTTTTTTTTTTTAAGAAAACCACTGAGACAACTGCAGGTGTCATACAGCTGCTGATGGGACAAGTTCTTAAGTGCTTTTGTTGAGTCTGAGCATTACCGTCTAATCCCGAGGATGGTGATGTCAATGAAAACACTCCCAGTGGATTCCATGGGGTTTCCATGGGGTTTCAGCTTTTAAGTGGGTGCAGCTTAAGTTCCCTCCTTCTTTAGGTTGCTGTCGTGGGACTGGGAATGCTCAGGATGGAGTTTGGTAACCCTTGTGGCTTAGGTAGGACTCCAATGAACCATGCTTGAGGTTAGTGTTCGGAAGGGAGGGGGGTTGGAGAGGACTTGGAATCACAGGCTCCAAGTACAGTGGTCCCTCGGGTTACATACGCTTCAGGTTACAGACTCCACTAACCCAGAAATAGTACCTCGGGTTAAGAACTTTGCTTCAGGATGAGAACAGAAATCATGCTCCAGCGGTGCGGCAGCAGCAGGAGGCCCCATTAGCTAAAGTGGTGCTTCAGGTTAAGAACAGTTTCAGGTTAAGAACGGACCTCCGGAATGAATTAAGTATTTAACCCGAGGTACCACTGTATGGGGGAACTGTGGGGGCCTAGGTCCCTTCTGCAGCAGCTGCATGGGCATGCCACAGGGCGTCCACATAAATTTTCACAGAGACCTTTCATAAAGATACATGGCAAGCTGATGGGAAAATGTGGAGAATGGACTTAGATTAGAAAAATAAGAAACCAAGAGAAACCCAAACCCACACATTCACCCACCCTGGCTGGTGAGTAAACTCTGTGGGTTACTTTCTAGGTCTTAGAAGATTCACCACAGTGAGAGGGTTTGGCACTCTCCGAACTGAGGCCACGTATGATGAAGTTCCGTACTGGAAAGGGCTTCTTAATCCTGCAAAAATAAAACAAATCCCATGTGAGTATTAGACATAACAAAGTAAAACTCTGGAGTTAGAAGCCAATGGTTGGGATTAGCAGACGTGTTTTTCACAAAAGCCTTGCAGAAACATCATGCCAGCTCCTTGACCCTGTTAAGGTTTTTACACACGATGGGAAGAGTGGAGTGCATTTTGCTAAGCTCCCACTCCCTCCGGCATGTCACCTTCTCCTCCCCACCATCCTTCTACTGGTGGGGAAAACTTGCATGCAAATCCTTGGTATGAGACTCAAATAAGGGATAGGAAAGGGGAAGCAGAATGATAAAGGGACTGGAGAAACTCCCCTATGAGGAAATAACGCAATGTTTTGGTCCTTTTAGTTTAGAGGGAAAAGGTGAGTCTGGAGGGAATGGAAAGAGGTGTATGAAATGATGTGCAATACAGATACAGTGGTACCTCTGGATACGAACGGGATCCGTTCTGGAGCCCTGTTCGCATCCTGAAGCGAACGCAACCCGTGTCTGCACGTGCACGGGTCGCGATTCGCCACCTTCCACACATGCACGTGACGTCATTTTGAGCACATGCGCATGCACGAGCGGCGAAACCCAGGTCGCCGCAGAGCGCAACCCGAAAACGCTCAAGCCGAAGCTACTTTAACCCAAGGTATGACTGTAAAGGGAAATAGTGCTTCAGGTTAAGAACTTCGCTTCAGGATGAGAACAGAAATCGGGCTCCGGCAGCGCAGCAACAGCAGGAGGCCCCATTAGCTAAAGTGGTCTACAGGTTAAGAACAGTTTCAGGTTAAGTACGGACCTCCAGAACAAATTAAGTACTTAACCTGAGGTACCACTGTATTATTATTATTATGTGTGTGGAGCACGTCTTTCCTTCTTTGCTAAGGTGAGTTATGAGAAAGGGGGCCCCTTCATAACTATTGGACGGTTGCAACACCTGCTGTGGCTGTAAGAGACCAATGCGGTAAATACGTGTTTTGTTGCGGCTGGGGCAGATGAAGGTATCCAGTTGTGCTGCTGGCTTGAGTAATATTGTATTCCAGCATTTTGCCCTCCCATTTGTCCAGAGTCAGGACTCCAGGATGGAAGAACGATTGCTGGGCAATGGTGTTTGGGGGCCTGTCGGAGCAAAGCAAAAACAGATAACATACACAGAAGGCAAGGCATGCCAGAAACTGTGGCTGCTGTGCAATTTATTCAGAAGTCAAAGAATTGTTTCGTTATGTGTTTCAGAAAATATTGGCAGCTTGACATAACAAATAGGAGGGTACATAATGTACAGCCATCCCAAACTTTAGTCAAAGGTTTGTAAGAAAAAACTGTTACAAATATAACCAATGAGAAGCTGGCTTGCTTAACAGGTTAGCGTCATCGGTGATTTGCAGATAAGCCTTCCTCACAGGGATGGTTCCAAAGTATAATGACCTCCATGTCACGAAGAGACTCTAACAGTGGCCTGGAGGCAAACTAATAAGGCAAAACTAAGAGTGGTCCAAGGCAGTTTACAATCACTTTGCGGCAGCATATGTATGTGTGTGTAGCTTTCCTTTGAGGAAGACAACTCAGCAGCACATCTTTTCTCCCTTGCTAAGGTGAGTTGTCGCCGAAGAATTGATGCTTTTGAATTATGGTTCTGGAGGAGACTCTTGAGAGTCCCATGGACTGCAAGAAGGTCAAACCTATCCATTCTTAAGGAAATCAGCCCTGAGTGCTCACTGGAAGGACAGATCCTGAAGCTGAGGCTCCAATACTTTGGCCACCTCATGAGAAGACTCCCTGCAAAAGACCCTGATGTTGGGAAAGATGGAGGGCACAAGGAGAAGGGGACGGCAGAGGACGAGATGGGTGGACAGGGTTCTCGAAGCTACCAGCATGAGTTTGACCAAACTGCGGGAGGAGTGGAAGACAGAAGTGCCTGGCGTGCTCTGGTCCATGGGGTCACGAAGAGTCGGACACGACTAAACGACTAAACAAGAAGAAGAAGAAGAAGAAGAAGAAGAAGAAGAAGAAGAAGAAGAAGAAGAGGAGGAGTTTGGATTTGATATCCCGCCTTTCACTCCCCTTCAGGAGTCTCAAAGCGGCTAACAATCTCCTTTCCCTTCCTCTCCCACAACAAACACTCTGTGAGGTAAGTGGGGCTGAGAGACTTCAAAGAAGTGTGACTGGCCCAAGGTCACCCAGCAGCTGCATGTGGAGGAGCGGAGACGCGAACCCGGTTACCCAGATTACGTGACTACCGCTCTTAACCACTACACCACACTGGCTCTCAGGGTGAGTTGTGAGAAAGGGGGCCCCTTCATAACATTTTTTTCCCCATTTGTGGGTAGGATACTGTCATGGGACAGGAGGCAGCTTTACCTGCTGAACAGCAGCCTGAAGGTGGAGAAGTTGGAGTGACTCCACCTGCAGCTGATCAGCCTTCAAGGTCACAGAGCAGAAGGCACTGATGAGAACCAACTGGCTTCAGCCTTCTTAAACACAGCTCTCAGCACCAGAGTCAGATGCTGGAAACAACATCTGTGGTTCCTGGTCCGGCTTTGCTGCTGCCTGCTCTCCATCTGAACCCTTGGCTTTGATCATTGGATTCCTTGACCACTGGACTGTCTGACTATGTGGATTGCTGTTTGCCTGACCCTCGAAACGGACTTGACTTCATATGCTGACTCTGTCGAGCATATCCTAGAGTCTCTTCTCTTTTGTTTGATTTTGCCCTGCACTCCACCAAGTCCTGCATGCTGTTGCTCAGCACTGGGACTACAACAAGTAGGAAGAATGCCTCTGAAGAAGAGTTGAGGGAAATCACAAGCTCACACTCAGGTCCTACTTGCAGACTTCCCATGGGCATTGAGTTGGCCACTGTGAGAACAGGATCCTCAGCTAGATGAGCCATTGGCAGCTGGCCTGATCCACCGGGGCTCTTGTGTTCTTCCTTAATCTATGGGATTTGCAACCACAAGATGTGGTGATGGCCACTAATTTAGATGGCTTTAAAAAGGGATTAGGCAAATTAATGGAGGATGACTGTGTGCTACCTCCAAGATCAGAGGTGACATGCTCTGAATACCAGTTGTTAGTACTCATGTCCAGTTTACGGGCTTTCCCATAGACGTCTGGTTGACCACTGTGAGAAGTCCACTCACCTTTTACCCAGTGGGCAGCCTTGCAGCCAAGCAGCTGGGCCTCAACAGTTTTCTAGCGCAGGGGTGAAGGTACGCTGCCTCCTCCCTACGTCACGGCCGACCGTGTCATCTGTGCTGTGGGACAGCCCCAGCCAATCAGCTGGCAAGGTGGGTGTGGCCATGGGCAATTTAATCACAGATATTGAGAAGATATTGAATTATTTGAGTAGGTTTGAACAATTTGGGGCATTTAAAATGTTAAAAGTTAAATAAACTTTGTGGAAGGAGAAGTGTTAAGGTATATAGAAGTGCACATATGGTTGATTTGAATATGTTATTGAATATTATTGAATATGTATATTATTGAATATTGTATACCCAATGTATCAGCTGCCTGGGAGGTTTCACTGTTTGTGTTTTGGTGATTGGTAAACAACAACAACAATAATTGATCACAGCGTTGCCGGTCGGCACCCTCTTGCCTCTTTTTCGGATCAAACCCTCTTTTCATGCCTTGCTATGGCAGTTGTCAGTCGCCATGGTATTGGGGCTGGGTAGGAATTTTCCCCACTTGGCAAATTGGCCATTTTGTTTTCGCCTACCTAGTAGCAATCATCACAACTTTTGTGAGCTTAGGCATTGGGTAAGCCTTTGGTTGGTTGTAGGGGAGGTTGCTGCCTTCGCCTGCCCCTCCTCAGTAAGGGTATCCTGTTAAAGGGATCCAGGGTGTGAATACTATCTGAAGCCTGGATTTTGGCTTAGGGCCATGTCACAGCCCTTACGGGGACCCTGAGGGTACCCCTATATAGTGTAAGTCATAGGGCACCCTATCAGTGGTTTACCCTTCCGTGGACTCCCTGCCAGAAGTCAACATATAGCCTGGCTTCACCCCAGTGCCTAAGCCAAACTGCTCACATCTGTAACCGATAAAGTTATGCCCTATTTGAACCCACAAACCAAAATACTGTCAGGATGTTTTATTGTTCTCCTGGGAACTTTGTGGCTCTGGTGCCTTGGCACACAACAGAATGTTGGATCAGACAGACCTAATCTAACTGGGTTGTTCTTGTGTTCTTCACTGGATGTAACGTGTGTTCCTGTTTTCATCTGGGAAGTCTTGGATGACATGCTGCTTCATCATTTTACATTCAAACGCAAATTTTAGATGTGAGCCATGAACCAGAAGTCCCAGATGATGGGCCAGGCATGGGAGTCAGTCATGGGTAGCACAGAAATGTTCCAGGACTAGGCAGACTTTGTTACCAAGGCAAACTCCTAGCCCAAACAATAAGCATATTAAACCCCTTCCTATCTAATATGACCCAATGATGGCTAGCCTCGGTGAACAAAGCTAGTCCAGAGCCTTCCTTCCTGGTAGGATGATGTTCGGTGTAGCAGTGGTGAGAGTTTGGGAGCTGCTCATAGGACCAAAGATTCTTGGGTCTGTACCTGGGAGCACCTGACACTGACTCTGGTGTTGGTCACCTGATGCCCTTCTGAAGTTTTGGACCACGTCTCCGATTGGCCCCAGCCAGCATGGTCAACAGTCAAGGAAGATGTACGCCAAACATCTGGAGCGCACTAGGTTGGGGGAAGAGTGGTTGAATTCCTAGCAGGCCTTCTCTCTCTCCCTACTACTGCCAAACACATTATTTGTCTTTCCTGCCAATTTTATAGCAATTTGGATGACACAGTGGCAAATCTACTCAGAGGGATATGGAAGCCTGAACTAAGAAGATAATTATCTGTGGTGGGTGGTGTTCCCGATGTTTCACTTTGGGGTGTTGTCTTCAGATATTTTAAACCGGAGAAGATTACTGACTGACAAATATTTAGAAAGTAAGGTTTCAAAATAGGCAAGCAATGTAAGAACAGAGGATTTTGGACGGGGTGGGTCTTGGCTATGAGATGGTAATAAGGTTTTTTCCCCTTTAATAATAGGAGTTGGGTAAGCGTCAACTTCCCTAAGCTTTGTAAAGATATGAATAGGATCACCTGGGCATAATTTATTAATGGATAGCATTTGCTTAGTCCAGTGGCTAACGTGTGGTCTTGAACAAAAAAACACCTTGGGATCAGATCCTGTACCTGAGATGCAATAGTGGTCATAAGCAAAGGCCATTGCATATAGATCCAACCATATCAGCCCAGAGTGGGGCAGTCATCTTTATGGAACCATCCCTATCAGTGCAATCCTGTGAATGTAGAGTCAAAAATAAAATTCACTGTTTTTAAATTCACTTACTCCCAGATACATGGATTTTAGCTTAATAATTTGGATCTCAATAAGCTGCACACAGTCTCATTCTCTGTGTCCCAAATCTGAGGAATGGATCTGAAGTTTCGGAAGCAGCCCAAAGTTGGAGGAGGTTGCTTTGCTTCAAACAAGGTCCACAACTCTTTGAAACAGGTTGCCACTGTACAGGTTGTCCAGAGCAGATGCACACCCTAGGAATTTCTGCCACTGTGGTACTCAATGCAATGGAGATATTATTCCCCAGATGATATTGAGGTACTGACCTTGGCTTCAGCAAGACTGCTGCATTAGTACATACTTCATCAGTTATGGGCAGTTCCTCTGACAATCGCTTCTTATCACAATAAAAAGATAGCCCAGGAATTTCTGAAGGTAAACCACAGACACGAAACCAAAACTCCTAATCTTATTGGGTATGAACAAATTATGACTCATGAAGACCAGTGATTTTTTTTCTTTGATGATTAAAGCCATGTTATTGGGACATGACTATACAGTAATATAAATACCAGCTACTCACATAGAGTTGTGAGATCAAGTTGACTAGATTTTTCTTCAGCCAACCTTGAAGCAAAGTAAAGGTAAGACTTGGGGTGCTTGAGAGCCAGTGTGGTGTAGTGGTTAAGAGTTAAGAGCGGTAGTCTCGTAATCTGGGGAACCAGGTTCGCGTCTCTGCTCCTCCACATGCAGCTGCTGAGTGACCTTGGGCCAGTCACACTTCTCTGAAGTCTCTCAGCCCCACTCACCTCACAGAGTGTTTGTTGTGGGGGAGGAAGGGAAAGGAGAATGTTAGCCGCTTTGAGACTCCTTCGGGTAGTGATAAAGCGGGATATCAAATCCAAACTCTTCTTCTTCTTCCATTTTGGGGCTTAGCATTGCAAACGGATTCCTGAGTTATCACATGTGGCTTGTTGACAACATGTGTTTATTTGTTTTCAGCTTAATGGATTTTCCTTGGTAATTGAAAATCTGAATTGGGGAGGGAGAGATACAGGGTAGCATTTTGATGGCAACAACACTGTGTGCTTACTGCCAAAAAGAAAAGCTTTTCATGCATTGGGAGCATCGATCCCACAATAATCACCCATCTGGATGCACCCAAGGATTTTAGTGCAATTTAGAGAGCCTAAACTACTTGGATGTGTCACAAATGTACTCTACAGGTAAAATTACATATATTCGTTACATCTCATCAGGGCTGGCATCCAGGTTAGACTCCAGCTATGAGCCAAAATGTATATCTAGTAGTCAAAAAGTAACCTGAACAGCTGCTTCCGCTAGAATGTCATAACATTACTAAAATATATTGTTTTGGTAGAAATAAGTAATTAATTTCAATGGGATTTACATCCAAGTAAAATTTTATGCAGAAATTGTCCTTGAAGAACACATGGGGGGGGGGGAGAGTGAGGTCACACACTGACCATGCCCACAATATCACAGTTGTTGCCAGCTCCGTCATTCATTGGGTGGAAGTTCTGAAGGGTAAATGATGTTCATTCTGGAGGAACCTATTGTGTTCTAGCCAAACCCAGCAGACATGAAGGACTGGGAGTGGAGCCAGTGGGTCGTGAGATGTTTGGGTAGCAGCAGCACATGTGGCTCCCCTCCCCTATCTCCACACAATCTTGGATAACCTCTAGATAATTTTTGTAAAGAGTTCTGCTGACTACCCAATCTTTAGCAAGCTGGAAAAAAACCCCTGCATCAATTGTTCCTTACTTATGTTGCTTCAGGTTCTTCTGCCACAATGAAACTGCTGATTTGTCTTTCCTGCATTCTGAGCATAGCAGCCGCTGTCCCAGTCCGTGTAAGTAGCACTGAACCTGTGGAATGGGGAAACCTGTCAGGCCAACTACAGCTGGAATCTCTTCGTAATACAGTTGTTGCGCACTGTAACAACATCACAATGAGATAAAAATAAGTAAAGGTGGTGGGAGATGTCAAAGAGATAATCAGAGCCTTTTGGGCTGCTAAACACATGACATATTTCCTACTCTGGGTATCAGTTCTGCATAGAAAGTTGCAAGTGTGCCACCACATGTGCATTTTGCCCAGTGCGCATATAATGGGAAAGCCTGTTTCACAGGCTCTTCCAATCTTGTGTATGTTATACAAACAGCAATTTATCACACTTGAGTTCACCATTTCAGAGATGTGTATGCCCCAAACTGGTATTCATGGAATAACCAACTCTGTATACTGATTATATAAACAAGTCCTGGCTCATATGAAGTGGTTGCCTCAATCTCCTTCCTTCCTTCCTTCCTTCCTTCCTTCCTTCCTTCCTTCCTTCCTTCCCTCCTTCCCTCCTTCCCTCCTTCCCTCCTTCCCTCCTTCCCTCCTGTTATGCCAGGCACCAGACTCTAGCTGCTGAATCATCATCTTCCTTTCCTTACACCAGCTGCCCCTCTCCTCCTTTGCTCAGGGAAATGTCTCTGGGCTCAGAGACATGTTAGGGAAGGCTGAGGGGTCTACACACCTGAAATTCATTTTCGAGCTGGGCCAGCGTTGCCCAAATGAAAACAAGTGACAAAAGAACTGTTTGGAGAGGTAGAAGCCTCCATGGGCTGCAAGAGGGGTGCCTGGAGGCATCATGCTAGGGGCTCTGGCCCTCTCCCAGCAAACTCTCATTGACCAATCCATGGGCAAGGACAAGTTGTGCCTCCAACTGCATTGTGAGATGAGGGAAGAGAGAAGAATTCACATGGGAGGTGACAGGAACCTGAGGAAATGGGGAATAAAGGATATGTGGAACCTTTGCTTGGGTTCTAGAGGATGGGATGACCCAGTGTCATCCTGTGAGGATAAAGCATGAAATCCAACCCACAAAACACGAAATCTAACCCTGGTTTTATTTCATATGTTTTGACAGCGGTCAGCAAGTGGCAGTGCCAGCAACGAGGTAAACCATCTTGTGTATTTCTTAACTGTTTTAATTGTAATATTTTATTGTTTGTTTTATTGTATATTTTAATTCAGGATGGTAAGATGCCCCAATGGATTTGTTATTGTGTATTTTGATTGTGCATTGATTTTATAGTTGTATGCCACTTAGAAGCCTTTCTGGTATATAAGTGGTATATAAAATAAAAATTATAATTATATCAATAACCGTCTGTGTGCAAGAGTGTTAGTGCCATGGAAACAATATTAAAAGCACACATTCTGGAAGATGCTTTTGATTTCTGGCAGGGTTTTTTTAAGAGCAGCATGAATATGTTTGCTTGTTTGTTACCTTAATTTTGACTCCACTATTTTTAGGGCAGACCCTTCACAAGGCCGCTCCCCAAATTTAGTAAACTTCGTATATCAAACAGTATGAGGGGTGTGTGGGTGTGGGTGTGTGGGTGTGTGGGTGTGGGTGGGTGTGGGTGTGTGTGGGTGTGTGTGTAAAAGCATAAAGCCATCAATCAAATACCAACCAGAGCAAATCAGTTTTCAAAATCTGCTTGATTTTGATAGGCTTCTGATGATGACTGATCTCATGTTCACCAGGATGCAGGTAGCCTTTCGAGCAACCTGGTCCTTAACTGTTCAGGGTTTAAAATATCAAAACCAGCTCTTTAATATAGCCATGCTGAGACTGATAGGAGTTGTTCTCTGCAACATCCAGAGAGCAACAGGTTAAAAAGGGCCAATATACATCGAGCCTCAAAACACACACACAACCAATTAAATAGGAAAAGAATGGGTGTCACATGATCCCATAAGCATTTTGACAGCTGCTTTCTTAAAGGTAGCCCTGCAGAGAGAGCATTACAGGAATCAAGTGTGGATGTCAGCAGAGTGTGTTCAAGCCACTTCCACCACACTTGCGGTGTTGTCTGTCTCCACCTTCTGTTTCTCTGTTTCCACAGCGCATTCCTATCATGGTTCCTCAAGTGCCTCCTCAGGTTCCTCCTCAGTTTCCTCCTCAGTTTCCTCCTCCACTTCCAGCACAACCATACCCACCTCAGATTCCAGCACAGCCATACCCACCTCAGGTAATACCAGCACAGCATGCCTATGCTTGTGGCAAGTACTAAGTTCATTCCTTCAATGGCACAAAACCCATTCACCAAAATGAAGAGCTATGCTTCTGCATCCCTGGATCCCTTGCTCCCCAAACAGGAAGAGCCCACTGATGGCAAGTTGCAAGAGGGTGGTCTACATCGTCATCTAGAGGCCATTTTAAAGGGCGCCATATTGTCAGGCTGGATTTGGATATTACCTGGGAGCAACAAGAGATGGTGCGCAAGGCTGCTCCTGACTACTGCTTTGTTGTGGGCAGCCGCGCCAACTATAGGGGTTGGAAGGGGATTCGGCCCCCTGAATATTTGTGGGCAAGGGGCTGAGCCCTCCCCCCAAATATTGAGGTCATGTGTATGACTGAAGGAGCGTCTCCACCCCCATCATTCTGCCCGGACACTGAGGTCCAGCACCAAGGGCCTTCTGGCGGTTCCCTCACTGCGAGAAGCCAAGTTACAGGGAACCAGGCAGAGGGCCTTTTCAGTAGTGGTGCCCTCCCTGTGGAATGCCCTCCCACTAGATGTCAAAGAGAAAAACAATTACCAGACTTTTAGAAGACATCTGAAGGCAGCCCTATTTAGGGAAGCTTTTAATATTTGATGTATTACAGTATTTTAATATTTTTCTGGAAGCTGCCCAGAGTGGCTGGGGAAGCCCAGCAAGATGGCGGGGTATAAATAATAAATTATGATGATGATGATGATGATGACTTCACATGATGCTGGGCCACCTTAATGTGGGGGGCAAGTCAGCACCCCTAATTGTGGGTGTATTCTGCAGCATGCTCTTGATACATGCTGCCTTAATTCTGCTTTGCAGTCATACCTCAGGTTACAGCCGCTTCAGGTTGCGTTTTTTCAGATTGCGGACCGCCGAAACCCGGAAGTACCGCAACGGGTAACTTCCGGGTTTCGGTGGTCGTGCATGCGCACCAAATCGCAATCCGTGCATGCGCAGACGCCGGTTGTGAACGCTGCAGGTTGCGAACGTGCATCCCACACAGATCATGTTCGCAACCTGAGCATCCACTGTACTTTGTTCTTCAGTGCTTCTCCAATACTACTGCGTTATTGCTGTCGGGGCAGGTGGGGTGGGGTGGAGTGGAGAGTTATAGCACAACAAAAGAAAGACAAAAATAAACCAGAGCATTTGTGCTGTAAAAGTTACAGAATCTCAGCAGGCTGTTGCAGGATATGCACTAATCGGAAATGGAGCATTGTGACTGCCCTGGAACTTTTTGTGGGCGCAAACAGTATTGAGAGCAAGATCTCGTATGAGCAGCTCAGTAGCATGAACGTAAGTCATTATGAATGCAGGATAAATAGGATGTCTGGAGGGGATCTTAGCAACACTTTGTTTTCCTAGGCATTGTATTCAACTCGTTTATACACAAAGCACATTTTCATTGTACCTTCAATTAAAAATAACAAGGTGATACAGTATACAATAAAATGCAATAAAATATGCTGCTGTAACATCCAAGAACTGACCATACATATTTCTAGTATGAGGTTGGTTTGATGCTGTTCTGTTATGCATAGAGCCCAAATTACTAGCCCTTCCTTTAGCTGATTCCTGGGTGGCTGAACACTTCCTAAAACCCTTCTAGAATTGCTATACCACCAGATGGCACCATTGTTTCAAACAACTGTAGTTCTCAATAAGAACCTTGGTTTTCTTCGCCAAAGTCTGGTGTGTACTGTACACAAGGGGGAAAATGACATTTCATGCAGCTGACTGTTTTGTTGAGAAGATGCCTTAGCAACTGGACAGAGACATTTAATGAGGGGGATGTGAATAACAAGATAATTAAAGTCACATGTAAGTAGCCGTGTTGGTCTGCTGTAGTTGAAACAAAATTTAAAAAAAATTCTTTCCAGTAGCACCTTAGGTAAGGGACCCCTGACCATTAGGTCCAGTCGTGACCGACTCTGGGGTTGCGGCGCTCATCTCGCTTTACTGGCCAAGGAAGCCGGCATACAGCTTCCGGGTCATGTGGCCAGCATGACTAAGCTGCTTCTGGCGAACCAGAGCAGCGCACGGAAATGCCGTTTACCTTCCCGCCGGAGCGGTACCCATTTATCTACTTGCACTTTGACGTGCTTTCGAACTGCTAGGTTGGCAGGAGCAGGGACCAAGCAACGGGAGCGTTACGGGGATTCGAACCGCCGACCTTCTGATCGGCAAGCCCTAGGCTATGTGGTTTAACCCACAGAACTACCCGCGTCCCTATACCAATAACAAACTTAGTTGGTCTCTAAGGTGCTATGGAAGGAATTTTTTTTAATTAAGATAATTAAAGGCAAATATGTTAGCGCGATTTGTTTCATAGCCTTGTTTCTTTTACAGATGATCCCGATCTATGTGACCTATGATCCAGCTCAGGTAACGCCTTAATATCCATGCATGGGGGAATTCTAGCACAGAGGGGGAAAGCAAGGATTCAGACTGGGGGGATAAGGGCTAGGTGGGAAATCCTGTGATGAGTGTTTATATTTTGAAGATAAACCAGGTGAAGGTAGCCGTCGGGTCTTGAATCCTTGGTGAGTTAGGGACTTTCCCTGCATCCAAAGACAGGCACTGGTAGACTGAGCAGATGAGACCAACACTGAGTCCATGAGGGTGGTTTCTGCCCATGTTGTAGAGCAGGCTTCCTCAAACTCGGCCCTCCAGGTGTTTTGAGACTACAATCTCCATCATCCCTGACCACTGGCCCTGCTAACTAGGGGTCATGGGAGTTGTAGGCCAAAAACATCTGGAGGGCTGAGTTTGAGGAAGCCTGTAGTAGAGGGAAGTGAGGGGCAGATTGGGCTTGACAACCAGGGAAGGGAGCCCACCTAGAAGAAGGAATACTCTGAGCATTGATCAGTGTGTGTTAGTAATTAACCTGCTTTGCAACAAGGAGGCAACCTAGATAGTGTAACCCATCAGATTTTTCTGTTTTGTTTTAATGTGTGTGTGTTATTTACCGTTGTGAGTCACTTTGAGTCGCTTTTGCTTTTTTTAAAAGTGACTAATTTAAATATTGATATTGAATCAAAACCAAATATCTCCCTTGTTTTCTTGTTTTCGCTTAGGGTTTGCCCTCTATTCTCTCCAATCTGCCAGGCGTGGTAAGTTCAAAATTCTGCTTGCTTTCTATACCACCACCTATTTCAGACTTTCATAAGCAGCAGCTGTGGTTAACACTCAGATTGAGTAAGAAATGAGAGTTCAAGAGTGAAATATCATCCACAAGGTAGTTCCTTTGTTATCTCCTGCCATCTCTCCTATGGTTTCACCAGTCCTTTTTTTTTTTTTAAATAAAAAAAGGTCACATTTTTGAATGTCTATGCTGTTTTCCAGCCTGTTTTCTTCCTATCAGAACCAACTTGTATGACTCTCCTGGCTGGGGCTGATGGAAGTTTTAGTCTAGAACATCTGGAGGGTGTCAGTTTGTATCCACTTCCATACAAAAACTCATGCGCATTTGGTGAAATGAACTGAAAAATAAATATAAAATGCCAATTCTGGCTTAACCAATTTCAGAACAGACTTCTTTGTGGGGATTCAAAAGAGCACTAATCAAGTAACGTTAGTTTTGATCATTGAATGAGTGCATTTGCAGCATAATACTCAAAACCTCTCTACTCAGAAGTAAGCCACATTGAGTTCAATGTTATACCTGTTTACCAGGAAGGAAAAAGTCCCTATGAACTCAGTGGGAGTTACAGCACTTTCTGAGCAAACATGGATAAGATTGCATTGTGGAATGCCACTTACTTTCTCTGGGTTGCTCCCCAAATCTATGAAATTTAAGAGATGGGAAAGGAATAAAATCCACCAAGAGAGCAACACTTCTCGTCAAATTCTGCATCGGTGTTGTAAATACTTTAGCTAAAGTGAATGATCTCATAGTTTCCTCATTGCCACCACATTGTGGCAGCTCCCGGATATAGAAAACCACCATTTGAAACCAAGCTTTATATGATTGAATGAGGTCCCTTTTCTTTAGGTGAACCCTGGAGCTGGAGGTGTTGGTGGCCCATTTCTGGTAAGACAATTTACTGTTCATCATTATTACTAGATTGTAGCACAGTGGCCGGGGGGTGGGGGGTATCTACACTGCACTGTGGAAATCGGCCCATAATGCTCACCAAATAACCGTGTGACTGACCAAGAATGCAGTGTACTGATTTATTGCCTCTCTCTAGATCCCTTATCCTGGAACTCCTGGGGCGGTAAGTTCATTGATCTTCATTGCATCATACTTCCATAGTCAGAGATCCAAGGGGAAACTCAGAGGTCTTTGAATGGTTGCCTGATTATATGAGTGGGTTTAGGCCATTGCACTTAATGAAAGGTATTCTGCAATAGAAGCGGGGAGAGAAAGCCCTCAATGTTTGTGGGGGAGGCCATGGGCACACTTGGAATTTTGAAAAAGTGGCTTCCGTGGAGTTGTAACCTGTCAGAACCAAAAAAAATATATGAAATATGAAGACATATTATTTCATTATTTGCAACTTTTAACATATTTATGATCTCAATAAAAATTAACAATACACAGTGTTTCATTTAAAAACCAAAAGGCAAACAAAATCTTCAAAAGATTTTATAGTGCTCTGTTTTGAATTCCAAAACACTCTAGAAGTTTCCAGTTCTTCAGATTTATTGGCAAACAGTTTTCCTTGCCCTCACATAAAGGTAAAGGTAAATGGACCCCTGACCATTAGGTCCAGTCGTGACCGACTCTGGGGTTGCGGCGCACATCTCGCTTTATTGGCCGAGGGAGCCGGCGTACAGCTTCCAGGTCATGTGGCCAACATGACTAAGCCGCTTCTGGCGAACCAGAACAGCGCACGGAAACGCCGTTTGCCTTCCCGGCGGAGTGGTACCTATTTATCTACTTGCACTTTGACGTGCTTTAGAACTGCTAGGTTGGCCGGAGCAGGGACCGAACAACAGGAGCTCACCCTGTCGCAGGGATTCGAACCGCCGACCTTCTGATCAGCAAGTTCTAGGCTCTGTGGTTTAACCCACAGTGCCACCTGTGTCCCTGCCCTCACATATACATGCTAAATACTTTTATTGAATTCTGCAAGATCCCAAGAGTTAAATATACCAAGATCATAGCTTGTTTTTACTCATAATTTGACTATATGAGTAGGGGACATTTATGTTTTTTATAAGTATGAGACTTTTACATATATTTGGGGAGTGTAAGATATCCAGCAAGTCAGGGGAAGTTGAACAGAGAGAAAGCTTGTTTTCTAGAGCTGGTGGTAATTAATCATACTGAGTTTTAGGGTGTACCGGTATACCTTTCCTAGTCCTAGAAATAAATTTAATTCATGCTCAGACAATCCTGATCTAGATGGGCAAATATAAGAAATATAAATAGATAGCTTACACTGTGCCGTCATGCAGGGATGGGTAGGAAATGGGTTGAGATCTACTGCGGATATCTGAGTGATTTGAAGTAGATCGGCAAGGATTTCTGAATCCAATTATTTTACAGAATACCCCCTCCAAATATATATACTATGCTAAAATGAAGAAAACCGTGAGCAGGTGGAGCAGTAACAAAGAGTTTGGAAGAACAAAGGGTTAGGAAGAACTATAAGCTCAGAGCACAGTTCAGTTTGGCACTAAAAACAAATTCCTGGGCTCAGAAGTCTTTAACTCTTAAGTCAGGGGTCACCAGTCTCTTGGGGTCTGTGGACACATTTGAGATCTGGTGAAACTGTTGCAGACCACATGCAATGGCCAGTCACACACTGCGACCTATTCCATTGGCTACAGTGGAATACTACTTTCATGTGTAATTTCAGAAGTGGGAGGGGTACCTTTTGAGTACCAGGGAAGGTACCTAGTGGTGAATCAATGTTTTTTGCACATGCTCTTATTGGTGGATTTCAGTTTCTGGGTGCGGGAAGTGGGTAGCAAAGAAAGCAGATTCCTTTCTGCCTGATATCTGCCCACACCTTTCTTGGAGGATACCAAGATTTATGTCAAATGCTTTTCAACAGTCTTACTGTCTTACACATTTTTAGGGCTTCCCACCTATTGTGGGGGTAAGTAGTTTTATGCTTCTATTGGTACTAAGAACAACCAGCTGGAGTCTGCGGGGGGCTGGTTTGTGCCCCCTCAAAAATGTGCACCCAGGGCCACGGCCTCCCTGCTTCCCCCACTATGCCCCTGCCTACCGAAAAGGTTCAGTTTCTATGCCCCTCATCCACAGTCATGCTTGCCCCATGCCTTTCCCAGGTAAAACCTATTCTTTAGCTCAAAATCGGAGCAAAAACTCAACTTGCCATTTGCTCTGAGTGGTAAAGAATGGTCCCGTCCCCCTATGGAGATAGCAACGGAATAAGAGGGAAAGCTGGGATAGCTCTGTCAGTAGAGCATGAGGCTCTTAATCTCAGGGCTGTGGGTTCAAGCCCCTCATTGGGCAAAAAAATTCTGCATTGCTGGGGGTTGTGCAAGATGACCCTTGTGGTCCCTTTCAACTATTCAGTCCTATGATTCTATGCCCTAAGGGGAGGAAGCCTAAAGAAACCACTACAGCATATGCATGAACTCCCAAAGGCTTCCCCCAACATCTCCTCAAAAAACATAACATAGTATTATGAACAAATCATGGTTTATGAATGAGCCTCAGGGCTGAGTACTACCCACTCTCCTTCCTTCATGGCTTGTGTTAAGCCAGAGTTCCCCATTACATCTGAACTGATGAACTTTAACTGAATGATGGGATAAGAAACCATCCAGGGCTGTGGTGGATGAAGCTTTAAAAGATCATCCAAACTGGGACAGAGTTTTACCAGGGACCAGAATCAGACATTGGGAACAAGTGCTGTCTACATACTTTCTGTATAAGAACTTTTAACCAATGAAACATTACTTTCTTCAACAGAAATAGCATCCCAGCTGATATACCCTCCTGCGGTATGTACCAAATGTTTTGTTGGCAAATTCCATTTCATATCATTTATAGCTTTGCTGCTTTATGAAATGCTTAACTGTCAGCAAGCCCAAGGCACAAGGCTTATGTTTAATACTAGTATGCCAAAACCTGTACAGCATCCCGTCATGTGTGCCAACTTCCCTCACTTATTCAGGACACATTCCAGTGAATGTTTAAAAATGCTTAAGGCTACAATCCTATTGAGAGCAGGTTTGATTGTATCCCCAAGTAAAAATGCATAAAATTGGGCTGGGTGCCCCATGGCTTTCAGTGAAGCAGAAACCAATGGGATTTTCAAGGACTTTGCTTTGGCTGAATTGGAGAGCAGATTTGTAGCGCAATGAGACAAGTGACCAGGGCCAGCCCAAGACATTATGGATGTCCGAGGAAAACCACAAAAAGGCACCCCCCTCCCCGCCAGGGAAGAAGGGATGAGTGAAGATCTACATCAGGAACAGGAGGAGAATAATGATCTACATCTGCTGCCCCTGTGGGTCCTGCTGCCTGAGGCGGTTGCTTCACCTTGCCTCATGGGTGGGCCGGCCCTGCAAGCTTGTAAATCTCTGTCACACATCAAATCAGACTATTGGTCCATCAAGCTCAATATTGTATACATTAACTAGCAATGGCTCTCTAGAATTTTCAGGCTGAGGTCTTTTTCCTAACCCTATCTGGGATCTTCTAGGTACAAAGTATATGCTCTACTACAGAGTGAAGCAGAGTAGATTGATGGGATCTTGCAAAAAAGAGAGAAAGAGTTGTTGCCTATGCTTTTTAAACCCAGTTTAAGAGATTCGTTCAGCTTCAAATCTGATTTTGTGTTCTAAAGGTGACAGCAAGAACATGAAGGATGTGCTCCATGCCTGCTTTTACTTCCCTGCTGCAGTCTTCAAGCCACATTTGTATGCATCTTGAATGGCAGTTGTTTGCTTTAAATGGCTATAAGTAATAGTAAATTTCTTTTTTTGACAATGATACACCATCTGTCATCTCTTGTGAAGAATTGTTTTCACCTAATGCAATATAAAGGCATCAGCTTGTAATCTAAGCAGTGTTCATATTTGATTGGGTAAATGTAAGCACTGAGAGTTCCATTTTGAAATTGTCAAATTTTAAAAGAAAAGACCACGGGTTTTAACTATGGGTTTAAAGTTCATTACCACCACTAAAGATGATAAATGTATGAATGCTGCATTGTGTAACACATTGGTAGAAATGCATAAATTTTGGTTTGCTGCTCTGCCTCAGTGATTGAAATGTCTCGCTTAACAGATTTCAGTCAAATAGGTCACTTTCAATTAATTGTGTTTGAATTCCATTCCAAGCAATGAGAAAAATTAGTTATGACTAACTTAAGTCCCACGGTACTAAGATGTAACTAACAGTACCCAGCCCACAATATCTTTTATGTTTCTTGCTGGAAAATGGGAGGGGTATTCCCTTTAAAAATTGCATGAATAAAGAATACAAATGAGCACATCAAATTTATGTTTATGGTCTGTTTGGAGCAGAATCAACACATCACAATTTTTCACACCTCAGTATTTTGGGTTTTTCTCTTCCATGTAGATTCAGTAGCTTCTAACAAAGCCTAACCACAGTGCTGGCCTAGTTTGCACACAACAGTAAGCCGTGGTTTGCTTAATGAACCACAATTAACAATGTGTTATTCCACAAGTGACTGAACAAACCATGGCTTGTTTTCTAGCTGCAAAGGACTTGGCAGCTTGATGAATGTCTGAGGCCAAAAACAACAACCCCAAAAACCCCTATGGTTAAAGAATGGTGTTGCATTCTCACATAGTGCCAACCCTTGGTTAAAACAAATCAAGGTTCATAAGCTAAGGGCTTCATGCTATAAACAAACCATTGTTAAGCTGCTGTGCAGGATTTATATATAACACTTAATACAAAAAATTGTTCAATAAACCTTAGCATAAGGTGTGAGCCAGATGGTTTTATTATATCAGCATTTCCCAAACATTTGATATCTGGGTTAATTTTTCTTCCGGAATAAATGGAGGTCATATCACATTCAAAAAGATTAAAAACCAGCTCCCAGGATGATGAGCATACGTTCTCCTTACAATGACAGGATTTTGTTGGCATCAGTCTGCCTCGGGAGCCAACGGAGCAGTGTGCCTTTGGGGATGAGGTCAAGCTGTTGGATGATTGCAGTACCTACAGTAGCTGTAGAGACCAATGTGGTAAATACGTGTTTTGTTGTGGCTGGGGCAGATGAAGGTATCCAGTTGTGCTGCTGGCTTGAGTAATATTGTATTCCAGCATTTTGCCCTCCCATTTGTCCAGAGTCAGGACTCCGGGATGGAAGAACGATTGCTGGGCAATGGTGTTTTTGGGCCTGTCGGAGCAAAGCAAAAACAGGTAACATATGCAGAAGGCAAGGCATGCCAGAAACTGTGGCTGCTGTGTAATTTATTCAAAAGTCAAAGAATAAAACCACTTCGTTATGTGTTTCAGAAAATATTGGCAGCTTGACATAACAAATAGAAGGGTACATAATGAACAGCCATCCCAAACTTTAGCCAAAGGTTCATAAGAAAAAACTAAGCACTACAGTATAACCAATGAGAAGCTGGCTGGCATAAAAGGTTAGCGTTATTGATTTGTTGATAAGACTTTGTCATTACGGTTCCAAAGTATAATGACCTTTAGGCAGGCCATGGCATGAAGACACTCCAACAGTGGCTCGGAGGCAAAGCTATTCTTTAGAGTGGTCCAAGGTAGTTTACAATCACTTTGGTGGTAGAAATATTAAGTGCTTGAAAGCAGGTTTCTAAACTGCTGGTGGTTTCAAACAAGAATATTCTGTGACTGGAGTCCAGAGAGCTTCTGTTCAAACACTAAAACATCTAGTTCCTGTATATCAAAATATTCTCCAGTAGCCAAAACAGTGAAAGCTCAGCCAGTACAGGAAACGAGAATAATTAAAAGAGCTCCCACTTTTTTAAAAAATTGGAAATGGCAATATAAGATAAGCTTACTGGAGTGTTTCATTCCAATATGAGCTAAGCCTAGAGGTGTGTTTCATTCAGCCAAGTAAATATTTTAAAATATGTTTGTGTTGCCCTCTGTTTCCTCAATCATAGGCTCCTGGGTCAAATCCTATATTACATTTTCTTTGCGATTATACCAAAGATCTCTTTTCCCTTCTCTACAAATACTAGGATCAGTGTGGTAAAAACAACAATAGTACGGTGGCTTATTTTGTATGATGAACAAGAGATAATTCAGATTATGATTTAAAGATACACAATGCAACTCTGTGCATGGTTTACTCAGAAGCAAGTCCCTCTGGGTTCAATGGGGTTTATTTCCAGATTAAGTGCATAGGAACGCAACCTAAATTGCTTCCTGATTATGGCAATAAATATTAAGCGCAGACACTAAAGGGTTATTTCCAGAACATTAGATCAATGTCAGGAAGTAAAACTGATTGCAGCTGTTAATTTTTATAATTGTAAAATACCTCTCAACACTCCTGTTGATCAACAAAAACCACACCCTTATACATGTTTTTATTTACGTATAATGGATGCAGAATGTGTTCTTGAATACCTTAGCAATATTTCTTGATAGAAAGAGAGGGCACCGTGCAGCGTAAGCTAGACATTTAGAAGTCACACTGATTTTATTTTACTGGAAAATTTAATGGGGATTTGGCTTCACTTAAATTTGGCTGCTCATCCTTTGCGGCTTTAAGACAAGGATGAGGAAGCTGTGGAACTCTAGATGCTGTTGGATTACAACTCCTATCAGCCCTGCCCACTGGCACATGGTGGATGGGGTTAATGGGAACTGGAGTCCAACAAATCTGAAGGGCTGTAGGTTCTCCATCCATACATCAGTAATCTCATTCTTCAAAGCAGTATTAACACCTCATTCCATCCCTAAACTTCTATCAGCCATGTTTAGGCTTTAGTTTAGGCCTTGATCTCAGCCCCATCATGGCAAACCAGGTTATGATCTTCCCTCCAGTGTGCTCCTCTTTTCTCTGCTACGAGCTTGACAAAGTCAGCATGACTGGCATAGAGTTTCAGCTTTTCTCCAATGTCAACCCATTTCACTTTCCCAGCATCATCTCCTGCTTCCAACTGTAAATTCTCCATTGCTTCACCTGTTATGCAAAGAGAGATTCTGGCATTAGTTTGAATCCTTTTAACCTACAGCACAACCCACTAAATCCTCCACCAGGACTTCTACCCCATGACAGCTTCCATGGCAAAGGACATAAGTAAACACCGAATATTCTTGTGACAGAGGTTCTCATACTTTCTGTAGATTTGACAGCCCACCTTGTCCCAAGGAATCAGGCTTGAACACAAAGGAAGGGTGATAGCTCAGTGGCAGAGTGCATATTTTGCATGCAGGAGGTCCCAGGTTCCATCACTAACATCTTGATTAAGAGCTGGGAAAGATCCCTATCTGAATAGCCACTGCAATACTGAGCTACATGAACCAATGGACTGGTTTGGTATGCAGAAACATAGGAGTCGGCTTGAAACTTAAAGCAACAAATGATAACAAGATGACATTTTTTGTGCAATGGTACTCATGTGCCACTTAGTCATCAGGAAACTTTTTTTGGTTTTTAGTGTTGAACTTTAAAAAAAATAACAATCTAGCATAACAATGCACAAGTAAGTGTGCCAACAATTAGGCATTCAAGTATTACTTAAATTTCTTTTTCTGTCCTCCTCCAACTTCCTATAGTCAAGAATGTGGGGGGGAAATGGTTAGCAACTGGAAAAATAATTATTATCCTTCCCATCTTCTAACAGAGATGAGGAAATTGTGGTCCTCCAGTTGTTAGACTATAGTTCCCATCATCCCTGTCCACTGGCCATGCTGGCTCGTGCTGAGAATTGTAGTGCAGAACGTCTGAAGGCCCCTGGTTCCCCACCCTTGTTCCAACAACATGACAATGGGTGTGGCCACAAGGAAGGCAGCATCCCTTACTCACCAGTTTCATCATGGTAGTTTACGGCTTCTGTCTCCATCCAAGCATTGTCTGTGTTACGAGGATCATCCACATACCCTTTGTATACCTGGAAAGCCAAGATACAGGCTGACAACTGTCCTGTTTACTATTTGGGCTCTAGCCCAATTAAAGAAGTCTTAGGCAGATAATCACGTGAGTTTGTCAACTAAATAAATCTACAAAAAATGTGCAGCTGAGATGGGAAATTTAAAGAAAAAAATATTTGTTTTTGAATGGTGCATGCTTAAGTCACACCAGGTATCGTCTTGGAACAAGGGAAATGCCATTTAATGTATGCTTGCCACTGGCAGTTTTTAAAAGCACTTTTCTTTAAAATGTACTAAAAACGGGGTGGAGAGAATGTTGTACAGATTATTTTAATCAGTCCATTAAAGGTTGTTATACTTCCTGCTACCAAAAGCTGCTTAATAAGAAGCTGCTACTCTTTGAAATGTAATTGAAAAGAGTTCCATCGACCTTCGCATGTAATATTTAATGGGCTTGCAAAATTATAACAGGAGCAGAGAGGGCACTCACCACAAAGTAATCTTGACTGAACAGCCTGTTCAGTTGTTTCTCCATCTCTTCCTTCTCAGCCTCAGTTTTCTGTAAGGAGTTCAAGGCCTCCTCGCTAAATTCTCTCTTTAGTGCAGCCGACAATTTTTCCCCTGGGTCTACCATGCCCTAAAATAAAAGGTTGTCACTTGTTACAACTTCCTTCAGAGCCTGGATGCTTTCCCTTTGAGGCTAATCCCACCTTTGTTGGGGAGGGCGATTGTCAGAGCTGCTTGAAGATCCTAGCTCACAGAGGATCACGCTAGCCAGCGATCATTAAGTAAAAGTCTTTATTGAATTACAGTTTCCATTCTCACGCTGCTGCGCGCAACTCTACGTCTAGTAGCTAGATCGGCGAAGCTCCGTCTGAGTCTCCGCCCCGTGTGCACCAACTTAATATCCTAGCCTTGCTCCACCTTTTCCGCCTGACTGTCCTCCTCTGGGTCCCTCTACCCCCCGGGGCTTCTTCCCTCCGGGATTCTTCTGACGCTGACCCGGACCCTCCTGCCTCCTTGCGCCGGGCTTTAGGACCTGGTTCCCTTTCGGGGCTGCTTACTGCGCCGCCTTCCTCTGCATTTGAACTTGGCGCGCGCGCCCAACCTTCCACTTTCCTCTTAACCGTTTCTTCGCTCCCCGATGGAGGTGTGGCCACTCCTGACTCATGCCCTCCCTCCTGTGGTGAGCTGCCAGCGCTTCCCCCCTGGCTCCCTTCCTCTTCCCTGCTTCCTGGCGGTGACGCTGGTCCCGATTTCCAGCTGCTCCCCCCTGAGTCCCCTCTGGCTCTATCTTCCTGGGGTGCCCCCCTAGACTCCCCCCTTGCCCTGGCCACTGGTGCTCCTTTCTGTGAATCCTCTGATTCACTGGAAAGACTAGGAGATCTCGGGTCGTCGTCATCACTCATCTTTTCTTCTGCCTCCTCCCCTTCGCTCTCTGTTTCCTCCCTTGCCCGTGCCTCTGCTTCTAAACCCCTGACATCCATCCCCCCCTCGAAGCCCCCCATTCCCCCCTCCCCTCCTTCCGGTGCTGGAGCTGGGGGCTGCTGTTGCAAAGGGACGAACGTCGGATATCGGTCGCTTCCCGTGGCGGGCCTCCATCTGAAGTCTCCCGGGTCTTCCTCCCTGCTCTCGTCGACGACGGTCACCTCCGCTTCCATCTCTGTGCCGCCGTGCTCGAAACCAGGGTCGTCCCCGAAAATGTCCATGTCCGTCTCTCCCTCACTTCCTCCTGGCGGCGTTGCTCGTCCTGAGCATTCCAGCCACTTTCTGCGGAACTGCTCCTCTGGCCTATCGTCCCACCAATACGAGGGTTCTGAGGCAGATCCCGAGGGTGACCCCTCCGGGGAACGGACGTCTCGTGTCGGGTCCTCGTCCGAGTCGAACCCCCGGAACGTGCTGGCCGAAAGCGTGGGCGTGAAAAACCAGTCGTCGAAAAAGTCTGCTGGCATGGGTCTATGTGGGAAGAGGGCATGAAACTCGTCTTTGAGCAGAGGTTCGTCCAAGGCGTAGCCCGGCACCCAGCTGTTCGCACTGGCCGGGGTGCCCTCCTTGGCGAGAAAGTATTCTACCCCCTCTTCCCCCCACCTGGAGTCCAAAATCTCCGTGACTTCGTTGATGCGCTCCTTCTGTGCCACTCCCGCGTGCCCTGTTCTGTCTCTGACCGGACTCGGCGCCGTTCCGGGTTCCTGGAACCTGTGCGGTGCCTTGTAGGGAGTGAGCACCGATCTGTGGAATACCGGATGCATTCTGGAACCCTCCGGAAGTGCCAGTCTGAAAGCTACCGGGTTGACCTGCTCTTCGACTTGGTAGGGCCCCAGTTGTTTATGCCCTAGTTTCTTCTTGGCCAACGACCTGGCCGGCACTGCGTGGGCTGCTAACCAAACCCAGTCTCCCACGTGGAGCTCTTCGCCAACCCTTCTGTGCCTGTCCGCTTGTACCTTGTATGCGTGCTTGGCCAGCTCCAGGTGGCGCCTCAGCTGATCGTGGACTTCCTGCAGCTCCGACGCGAACGCACCTGCTGTCTGCGGCTCCCCCTCCCCCATTCTTTCCAGTCCCGGGAAGGTTCTGGGGTGCCTCCCGTTGTTGGCGAAGAACGGCGTGACCCCCGTGGACACGTGCTTCGTGTTGTTGTAGGCGAACTCGGCAAGCGGCAGGTAATCTACCCACGTCGCAGGCTGTTGATTTGCATAACATCTCAGGTACTGCTGCATGATGGCATTGACCCGCTCCGCTTGCCCGTTGGTCTGCGGGTGTCTCGCCGATGCCAGGTTGATCTTGACGTTCAGGAAGCCCATCAGCTTCTGCCAGAAATTCGAGATGAACTGCCGCCCCCGGTCGGACAGAATAGACCGTGGCAGACCGTGAACCTTGAACACGTGGTCTATGAACAGTTTGGCGGTTTGCTCCGCCGTGGCCACCTTAGCACACGGAATGAAATGCGCCATCTTGGAAAACAGGTCCACCACCACCAGCACTGCCGTCTTGCCCCTCGAGCTGGGCAGATCCGTGACAAAGTCCAGGGCCACCCTTTCCCAAGGTTCAACCGGAGTTTGCAGCGGTTCCAACAGTCCGGCCGGCGGTTTGTGCACTGGTTTGGCCCTCTGGCAGGTGTCACACCTCGCCACGTAGTCTGCGACCTCCCCTCTCATTCCAGGCCACCAGAAATCCCTGGCTACTAATTCCACCGTCTTCTCCTTGCCAAAGTGCCCGGCCGTGGGCGCGTCGTGCAGCTGCTGCAGCACCTTGGCGCGAAGGTCGTCTCCCGGCACGAAGATGGCCCCCTTACGGATGAGCAATCCATCTCGTAGCTGGAAACCGTCGGCCGCAGCCGTGCCCCTTTGCACCTCTGCCATCTTTGCTTGCGCGAAGGAGTCATCCTGCAACGCTCGTCGCACCGCCTCCAGGTCCACGGTGGCCGCGGCGCACGCCCATACTGTTGGTGCGAAGATGTGCATGGCGGCCGCTGGCGTTGCGTCCTCCAGATACTGTGGCTTACGGGAGAGGGCGTCCGCCATGATGTTAGTGTCCCCCGGGACATACTCTATGCGGAAGTCGAAGTTCGCAAAAAACTCAGCCCAACGTATCTGCCTCTGGTTTAGGAACTGTGCCGTGCGCCAGTGCTCCAGATTCTTGTGGTCCGTGCAAACCTGCACCGTGTGCTTGGCGCCGATCAGGAAGTGCCTCCACGCTTTGAACGCTGCATGAATGGCCAGCAACTCCCTGTCCCAGATGGTGTAGTTCTGCTCGGACTTGCTGAGCTTCCTGGAGTAAAACGCTGCCGGTCGCCACACCCCCTGCTGGTCCTTTTGCAGCAGGACCGCCCCCACGGCTCTGTCCGAGGCGTCTGTCTCCACCCTCATCGGCCTGCTGGGGTTGACGTGAAGCAGCTGCTCTTCCGACGCGAAGAGACGCTTGAGTGCCTGAAAGGACTGCTCCGCCTCCTCTGTCCAAACGAACTTCTTTTTCTTGGAGCTAAGCGTGTCTGTGATGGCCGCTGTCTGCATAGCGAAGCCCTTGATAAACTTGCGATAGAAGTTCGCAAAGCCGACAAACCTCTGGACCTCCTTCCGGTTGCGTGGACTCTTCCAATCCAATACCGCGCGAACCTTGGCGCTGTCCATGGCGAGCCCCTTGTCAGACAACTTGTAGCCCAGAAAATCCACCTCCGTCACGTCAAATTGGCACTTCTCCAGCTTGGCGTAGAGCCTATGTTGCTTTAGTCTGGTCAGCACTTCCTTGACGTGTCTGTCATGCTCCTGCTGCGATTCCGAAAAGATCAGGATGTCATCTAAGAAACAGACGCACGTCTTGTAGAGAAGTCCCGCCAACACGTGATGCATGAAAGCTTGAAAAACGTGGGAGCCATTTTGCAATCCAAAGGGCATAACTCTGTATTCGTAGGTACCCAGTGGCGTGAACATGGCCGTCTTCCACTCATCTCTCTCCCGCATACGAATGAGGTTGTACGCCCCTCGCAGGTCTAACTTGGTGAACACTTTTCCCTTCCGCACCTTCGCCAGGAGGTCGTCGATTCGGGGCATGGGGAAGTCCAACGGCTTGGTCCCATTGTTTAAAATGCGATAGTCCACGACCAGTCTTTTTTGGGGCGTGTCTCGCTTTTTAACAAAGAATACTGGACTGCCCCCCGCTGCCTTGGACTCTCGGATGAAACCGCGCTCCAAATTATGATCTATGAACTGTTTGAGTTCCTGCAGCTCGTCCTCTGACATGGAATACAGTTTCCCCTTAGGCAGCGCCACCCCCGGCAGCAGGTCAATCTTGCAGTCATATGGTCTGTGAGGGGGTAGCCTGTCTGCCTCCTTCTCGCAGAAAACTTCCAAAAATTCTGCGTACTTGTGGGGAATCGCTTGCAGCGTGCCTAGCAGCAGCTGTGACTCCTCTTCCTCTCCTTCCTGCCGGGGCACGATGCAGTGTTCAGCACAAAAGGAAGAGCCGAAGATCAGCTGCCTCTGGTACCAAGCCAGCGTTGGGCTGTGCTTGTCCAGCCAACTCATTCCCAATACAATGGGCGTATCCGATAGTTGAGTGACATTGAAGCTGATGATTTCTTTGTGATTTCCAAGTCGCATCGCCATGGGCGGCGTCTGCTTCACCACTTGCCCCCCTAGCAACTCCCTGCCATCCACCGTGACAACCTGCAGGGGCAGTGTGGCCGGCAGCAACTGTATAGCGTGCTTGTCGACAAAGTCCTGCCCTATAAAGTCCGCATTGCTGCCTGAGTCAATGGTGATTGGCACGTCAACGGTGATTCCATTGGGCAGCTGGAGAGATGCGGTGAGCCTCACCACTGGTTTGGGCGGGAGGGGGTTCACGGGCTGTAAAACCTCTGGGGACTGCGTCACTAACACGTCTGGCTGGGCCCCAGGGCCTCTTCCTCCAGCCAGACTGCGTCGTTTCCCTGCTGTGGTCCCCCTTGCTGCGTTGCTGCAGTCACCATTGCCGAGGCTGCAGTAAGCTTGTGGAGCCTCTGGGGACACTCTTTTGCCATATGCCCTGGCTCCTCACAGACGTAACACTTCCTGTTCCCTCTAGGAGGCTTCGCTTTCACTGCTGCCGGTGCTAGGGCTCTGGTTGCTGACTGAGCCCTTGCACCTCCAACCTCCATAGGTTCGGCTCCTCCTCCTGGCGGAGGCGTGGATTGCGCCCGCGCTGCTTCTCTGGGAAGGAAGGAGGGGCCCCTGGCTGGTTCGCGCCCTCCACGCCCTTCGTCCCTGCTCCACGGACGTCCTTCCAGCCTCACCCCCACTGCCAGTGCCCTCTGAACGACCTCCTGGGTGGTTCGGGGTCTCTCCCCCCTCGCGATCTCATCTTTAATCGAGTTGTGCAGCCCCTCCCAAAAGAGGTCTCTTACAGGAGCCGAATCTCTGTCCCATTCCAGGGCACTGACCAAGGCGAAAAAGCGGGCATGATACTGCCTGACGCTGGCCCCCCCTTGTCTCAGCCCATGCACCTCCTTCCGTGCAAGATCCACGTCAATACTTGATAAAAAACACCCATCCATCGCTTTAATAAAGGCATCTGCATTCTGGAGCGCCGGATCCTTATCTCTCCATAAATTGCGTAGCCATGCTCTAGCATCCCCATGCAAATGAGACATGATGAATCCCACTCTCTCTTGCTCATCTCTAAAGTCTTTATGCAGCAGTTGCAGTGCGCACAGTACGTCGGCTCTAAAGTTGGGATACTGTTGCAGGTTCCCATCGAAGTGAGAGACCAGCCCGCCTGTCCGTCTCGCCAACCCAATTCCCTCCTGCCGGGGTGTCTGCTTTGTCAGCACGTCTAACCTGACCTGGAGATCCCTGCAGGCGGCAGCTGCCTCCTCCTCTCTCTTCCTGGATGCGAGAGCCTTGGCGTTCAGTTGTGCCACTGCTTTTCTGAGTTCCTCTATCTGCTGCTCAGCCGTCATGTCGTCTGCCGTTCGTGA
This sequence comes from Podarcis liolepis, assembly GCF_965112155.1. Taxonomy (NCBI): domain Eukaryota; kingdom Metazoa; phylum Chordata; class Lepidosauria; order Squamata; family Lacertidae; genus Podarcis; species Podarcis liolepis. The sequence goes on along the minus strand of NC_139564.1, from coordinate 15,714,581 downwards.
GCTCGCTAGTAGGCACCTGTTTCTCTCCCCTCCTCGAGGCTGTAGATGCCCACAATACTGAGACGGAGCTTACTGTCAGAGCTGCTTGAAGATCCTAGCTCACAGAGGATCACGCTAGCCAGCGATCATTAAGTAAAAGTCTTTATTGAATTACAGTTTCCATTCTCACGCTGCTGCGCGCAACTCTACGTCTAGTAGCTAGATCGGCGAAGCTCCGTCTGAGTCTCCGCCCCGTGTGCACCAACTTAATATCCTAGCCTTGCTCCACCTTTTCCGCCTGACTGTCCTCCTCTGGGTCCCTCTACCCCCCGGGGCTTCTTCCCTCCGGGATTCTTCTGACGCTGACCCGGACCCTCCTGCCTCCTTGCGCCGGGCTTTAGGACCTGGTTCCCTTTCGGGGCTGCTTACTGCGCCGCCTTCCTCTGCATTTGAACTTGGCGCGCGCGCCCAACCTTCCACTTTCCTCTTAACCGTTTCTTCGCTCCCCGATGGAGGTGTGGCCACTCCTGACTCATGCCCTCCCTCCTGTGGTGAGCTGCCAGCGCTTCCCCCCTGGCTCCCTTCCTCTTCCCTGCTTCCTGGCGGTGACGCTGGTCCCGATTTCCAGCTGCTCCCCCCTGAGTCCCCTCTGGCTCTATCTTCCTGGGGTGCCCCCCTAGACTCCCCCCTTGCCCTGGCCACTGGTGCTCCTTTCTGTGAATCCTCTGATTCACTGGAAAGACTAGGAGATCTCGGGTCGTCGTCATCACTCATCTTTTCTTCTGCCTCCTCCCCTTCGCTCTCTGTTTCCTCCCTTGCCCGTGCCTCTGCTTCTAAACCCCTGACAGCGATTATCATTATAAAAACCATATCAAGAGGTGAGGCAGGGATGATATGAAATGTGATAACGGCAGATGATACTTTAAAAAATGAAATACAATGGAGATATCTGATGACAGATCTCTCGACATGTCAGTTATGTCCTTACTCACAGCCTAATATGCCATGTAACAATGAATAGCCAGCTGCTGAGTGTTGTAAGTTTTTCTGGGTGTAGCTCAGGGGTGAGGAACCTCAGGCGGGGGGTGGGGGGTAATGCAGCTGTTCAGACCTCTCTATCCGGCACTCAGAACTTTCCCCAGACTGCCACCACTCTCTGCAAGCCACAGTCCCCACTGGCTCTGCTTTAAACCCATGTTTTTGCCTGGCTGCAATGTGCCCTTGAACTGTGACAGTACCTCTTGCTCATCTGGATGAAGGAATCACAGAATCATAGAGTTGGAAGGGACTCAAGGGTCATCTAGTCCAACCCCCTGCAATGCAGGAATCAATACAGAGGGGTACAGTGGTACCTCGGGTTAAGAACTTAATTCGTTCCGGAGGTCCGTTCTTAATCTGAAACTGTTCTTAACCTGAGGTACCACTTAAGCTAATGGGGCTTCCCGCTGCCGCCGCGCCGCTACCACGCGATTTCTGTTCTCATCTTGAAGCAAAGTTCTTAACCCGAGGTACTATTTCTGGGTTAGCGGAGTCTGTAACCTGAAGCGTCTGTAACCTAAAACGTCTGTAACCTGAAGCGTCTGTAACCCAAGGTACCACTGTATGTACAGGAGCTAGTGTGCGGCCCTCAGAAGGAAATGTGGCCCTCAGAATGAAAAAGTTTCCCCTCTCCTGGTGAAGATTTTAGTAATCCTTCAAATGCTTAGCGAGAAAGGGAGCTGTGACACACACACAGAGTCCTTTGGAGACCAGCACATTTTTTAAAGCCAATTCTGTCAATTCTCTCTTCTCACCCCTGGAATGGCCCATTCCCCGCAGTCCTTCCTTTTGATTGCGATGAACTGCAAGATACTTTTGCCAGATGCTGGGTGAGCTACTTTATTGCCACTGCCGTCTCTCTTCCACCTGCAAAGAGTAACAGGGGAAAAAAGATTAATCTGTGGTTCAGCTCAAGACATGCAGGAAAATGCCACTTCAGATGTAACATCAAACCATAGCTATGGCCCCAATGCCTGCATACTTCCCACTCACACCACATGCTCAGATTCTCTTGCTTGCAATTTAGCTGCAAGACACAATTTGCTGCTACTTCTGAACCATGTTTCGCCGGATTTTGTTGCAGTTGCAAATGTAAGGCTTGCTGCTGAACTGGAAGTGAGGGAGGTAAACAGAGGAAATGAAGAGAAGAAGGAGAGAGTGTGTGAGCTCTGGGCTCATTCATACAGTTCCACAGTTTGGTATTCTGTCTGAACCCACCCAGAACATTGGAACTGAAATGAATGTGGAAACCTTGGGTCTGCTCAGCAAGGATGCATTGTGGGGGCTCAGGCAACATAGCAATTGCTTCCATATAGTTTTTTAAGTCATCTTAAAGTAGAATTAGAAGCAATATCATGATCAGCATTTTTAATATTTCACATATTGACTTGAACGTAAAATATTCCCATTTGACATCATCTGGAATGATATTACTTACTTAGTTACAAGAGGATCTGCAGCATGATTTGGTCCCCAACGCCCCAAGAGACCTCGGCCCACTAATCCTGTCCTGCCTACAGGATTCCTGAAAAACAACAGAGCACAAATGAATGCCTGGATATGATCCAAAGGCCCACAGAACTGAAGTTCCACATGGCCAAAGAAGATTGCAGCTCATCTTTCTTGAACAGCAACGCCCCCTCTTAACCAAATGCCACTTAGCACACTACTTTTGAAACATGGAAGCCTTTCAAATGCAGTCTGTGATACAGAATTGGGAGCGGGATGGATCTGCTGTTCAAAGACCAAAACCCTACTGGGCATGTCTAGCCTCTCTGGTGCACCCAAAATAGGTCTTCGAAGCATATGTATTTTAAAAAATATTTAACGAAACAGTGTTATGACAGTGTTATAGCAGGGGTTCCCAAACTGTGGTCTGTAGACCACCAGTGGTCTGTGAGTTTCATTCAGGTGGTCCGCGGCATGTCTACATTAAGTATTCATATTGATTTTTAATTGCATTTTAATCGTTCATCTTATTTTTCATATCTTTTTGTTGTATTACAATGTAAGGGATGAAAATAGTATTATTATAAAATACTATGTAAGAAATAAAAGCAATTAAATACAGCATCTAGCACACTGCATTACGATTGCTACAATAGGCGGGGGGGCGGATGATTGGGAACAAATGGCTTACAGGGTATTCAAGATTTTGTTAGAGATGTTTTTCTTATATTCTCATTTTTTAGAATGCATTTTAAAAGCATGTAATAGTTTCAGTGTTTTCTTTTTAAATGCTAAAGTCCTGAATATAATTTTCTGAGGAATAAGAATGTATAATCTGGTTTACATGCCTAATGCACTATCAAGGAGTTTACATTAAATACACAGTTAAGAAAAACATTATCAAGAACAACTCATGGAGCTATGAAACAGCATGAGATAAACCTTTTCTTCCTGCTTCATTCTTTACACTTGGGCCACATAACAACCATTACTTTGCCTTTCACATAATAGCAATACTGGTTGAAGTTATGCTCTTTTAATTGTCTTTTAAACCCATGGTCCTAATGGCAATCAAGGCTTCAGAAAACAGCTTCAGAAGAGTTTTAACTTGGAAACTTGCAAATATGTATTGGACACACATTTTAGCAGACAGGCAACCAGGATTCTGAACCAGTGAATCAGTGCTGACCTCTTAGGTTATTTCCACTAAGGTATGTGATCAGATCAAGACCTTCACTCACAGACTTTTGATGCATGCACAAGCACCAACGCAGAATGTCAAATACCTGGGCCTCTCATTTTCCACGTGATAGAAACCATTCTGGCTCCTCCTCTCCACTTGCCCATCCTTCTCGTTGAACTTTGGAGAAAAGTTTTTCACCCTTTTCAAGAAAATAATAACAAAACTGAAATAAACAATTTTAAAACCCTTCAATGTGCATTACCAACATCCCAGTTTCTATGGAACTTATTTCCAATGTTAGCTGTATTCAGGATCACAACCTGGCAGCCCAATCCTATCTGGTAAGATGTCCTTTACTGTAATCCTTTTGCCCTATCCTCAAACTGTCTATCAGATTCTTCAGTCTGTTTTCGCATTACTGTGTGTGCTCTTTAGCTTGCTCATTTCATTTGTGCTTCTCTGTGATATCCATGTGTTTGGCATGAGTTTGTGTGCCAACTGTTAGAAAAAGTTTGTGGTGTGCAGGTATGTAGGGAATTAGACTTGTGTTGGGGTGCTCTTTTTGGGATGGTTGCAGGGCACATGCCATCTTTGTCTAGCCAGGACCTACCTAATGCAATGATGAAGGGCAGACTTTCATTTTTCATTGCTTGACAGATGCCAGTTACAGACAACTTAGTTAAAAGCTTAGCATGGACAGCCTAGAGTTTCGTGTAGGTGGGAGAAGCATTCTGCTTTCAAGCATGTGCACATCTGACCTATCTTTTTTAGACAAAAGCTGTCTCCTTCTCTAGCCCGTACATAAAGAAGTTTGTAGCCCAAGGCCAGTGCTTGTTTGGCAACAATTTGGCAGCTGCTTGATTGCTGACCGGCTCTTGATTTTCTCACAGTCAGAGAGCGAGCGGTAAAACCTCTAGTTATTTAATGGTTCAAAAGAATAAGCCATAATGACATCAATTTTGCACTAAACAAACAATGCTAATATTTGGCTTTTTTCAAATCATGCTTATTTTTAGCATTGTGGCTGCTAAAATCTGGGGACACTAGGTAGCTGTGCTATATGAAAATGGCAAAGTTCTTCCCTGTGACACAGCCAAGTTATGTTGCTAGGCTCAGTTGTCACCCTGGCCTGCAAATAAGCCTTCAGTACATGCAGGACAATGCATGATAAATTCCTCCATTATGTAAACCAAGAGAGGACTAGATTTATAACTTTGCTTCTAGTAAAGTAAGACCTTCATGCTTCGATTTGTCACTTGGTGGTCTGGAATTAAGCTAGTAAATCTCCTTAAGGTTTTAAAACTGCTTTGAGGGTTTTTGTTTTTTACAACTAAGTGGTCTATACATTTTATGAAACAAAATAAATAAAAGGTGGTAGTTTAAAGCTACCAGTGTGGTATAGATGGTGCTGGATGGGGACTCACGGCAACTGTTTAAATTCTCCCACAAGCATGCAATGATTTTTTTGAACTTCTTTAAAAAATGTGTTTTCTACCTTCCAGAACCTCTGAAAAAGGGCATGCCACAATAAATATATACAATATCAAATGCATGATAAAATTAAAGAATGCATCCTTTACTTTTGCATTTGTTGATTGTGAACAAGCCCTACAAATTTATAAAGTGCTTAACTTGGGTACTGTTGGTAGCTTCCCCAATCCCACCACCCCATATCAAAATTAAACACTTTGGTTAATTTGTAGGATCTCAGCACAATTCCTCTGGAATTGTATTCATGCCTAGTAATACGTTTGCTATTACCAGACGAAATAAGATAAAGGAAGCACCTTATCCAAAGCTGCTGCTATATTTAAGTTTAGCTGCTAGTCAACAGCTGGAAGGATTAAGTGGCAGTGCCAACTCACCAAGCAGAAGGGAGGGCTTCCCCCTTGAGCCTTCATTATTCCCTGCCACTCTCACCAAAAGTGTCATGGACTTTGAAGACGCTGGAACTCAGGACGAAAGGGAAAAACGTCCTAAGAGGAAGGCACGTTTGGCAAACTCTCACCATGATCGACTCCCACCCGGAAACCTATGTCCCCACTGTGGAAGGAGGTGTGGATCCAGAATAGGCCTCCACAGTCACTTACGGACTCACTGTTAAGACCGTGTTCATGGAAGACAATCTTACTCGGCTACGAGTGATCGCCAAAGAAGGAAGAAGATGACTCCCTGCCACTGTCAGAAAGCATGTATGCATTAGCAAAACTTACATAAAATATTTGCTGCCCTTGATATAACTACAGTTAGAAGTGCAATGAACAGAGCTGGATTTTTACGTGTCAACGAGATTCCAAAATTTACCCTATAAGTGCCAAAATCTGTACAGCAAGCTATTTCCACAATGGTGAGCTTAAGCACTGCATATTCTAACTGCAGCATTTGTGGCTCCCTTAGTCCAAAATTTAAGTCCCATTTAAGTCTTGGGGTATAAATAACCTGAACTGGAACTGTATTATTGCTTGTTAGCTGCCCTGAGCCCGCCCTTGGCTAGGAAGGGCGGGGTATAAATAACAAAATTATTATTATTATTATTATTATTATTATTATTCAGCAGCCTCCCTGGAGAACTTAATAACTGAACACAACTCCTCTTTCAACAGTTTCTCTCTTATAACTAAGAACGAAGGCAATATATGGTCACATTCATAAATATTATGCCCACCATTTACTTTTAGTCAAGCAAAAGCGAAGTCATTCTCAAAAACAAGCCCTCCCCTTTTACTGCACCCCATTAGTCAACCAACAGTGCTCACCCAATTTCTGGATCTGCCCATTTAGGTCCTGCCAAAACAGATTGTGCTGTATATTCCACAGGGCTGTAATCCTCCCATTCAGTTGACCAATCCACCTTATCGTTGGGAACTCTGCTGCGCTCAATGTTTGATCCTGGATATGGGGAGGTCCTTGCTTTGTTATGCAAATTTTCTCTTGCATCTTTACAATTCGACATTTTAGCAGCCTTGCTGTGAAACCAACTTTCTGAAGATGGGCTGTAGAAAAATAGAAGGAGTTGCACACAAAGGGGAAAATAAACTTGATGTAATGCTGTGCGTTGCAGGATTGGGACATTTCATACATAGTAAATTGCACACAAACACCATCAATATCACAGCCATCCAGGAAAACTCCACATCTTGTGTGATTTAAGTGCTAAATAACCAACTGTTAAAAATGTGGGCAAGTGGGGAAAGTTCATCCTCCCCCAGGAGGATGGCCCAGTCTGTTGAAAATGAGATTCTTAATCTCAGGGTCATAGGCTCAAGGCCCAAATTGGGCAAAAGATTCCTGCATTGCAAGGGGGTTGGACTAGATGACCTTGCGGTCCCTTTCAACTCTGCAATTCTATAATTCTATGAAGGTGGAAATTTCCTTACACAAGCTGTTGACCTATCAACCAAACTGTAGTTTCATCACATTGTAAAAATAAAATATCAAGTATGGTGCTCATGGGTATTATAGGGGTGGCATGGTGAACTTTTCTAATGCTCGTTTGTTCAAAGAGGGGGGAAGGTGGATGGGGACACTTTAGTAAATGACTTAAATAATTTGCAAAAAAACAAAACAAAACCAAGGAAAGGGAAGGGCCGCGTGTGGCATTGCCTCCCCCCCCCCATGCAGCCCACGCGCCCCCGTAGGCATGGGGGGCAGCCAGAGGGGTCCCCGTGCCACCACCCAGCACTCTGGGGCATCAGGGCCCGCCTAGGGAAAAGGATCCCCTTTAAAAGGGGATCCTTAAATCCGTTTCCCCCCCTCCCCGCTATCCCTTGGGAACCCTGTCGCGGGGGGGGGGAGGCCAAAGGCCCCAGGCTTACCTTTGGAGCGAGGAAGTCCTTGAAGTCCTTCCAGGAGAAGCTCTGGAGCCAAGTGAGGATTCCTAGGTAAGATCCTCCCTCTATTGTGTGGGCAGGTAATCCCTCCCCTACCTGGCCTGGTCCCCTTGGCAACGCTTCCCCCAGGTGGGATTGGACAACTGACTGAGGTAGGCGGAGACCTCCAGGTATCCCACCTGAGGGAAGGCAAAGCCAAGCCTATGCTGTTGGAGCCGCTCCAGATCTAGGGGCTGCACGCGTCCACGCAAAGGGCGCCCCCCATTTTAAGCGGGGAGCGGTCATTCCTTAATAAATTATCAGGTTTTTTTAAAAAAAAATGAAAATGAAGAACTAAAGTACATTTCTAGTTGTTTTAGTTAGGGAGATACATTTTTTTAAAGGCAATATTGCTTCCTCTGCTACTGAGCCATGGGTGAGTGATGATAGGATTGCAGCCAAACCACAGTTACTGAGAAATAAGGAGGTGGTATAAAAGCAGAGACATCACCTTGCCAACAAAGGTCCGTATAGTTAAAGCTATGGTTTTCCCAGTAGTGATGTATGGAAGTGAGAGCTGGACCATAAAGAAGGCTGATCGCCGAAGAATTGATGCTTCTGAATTATGGTGCTGGAGGAGACTCTTGAGAGTCCCATGGACTGCAAGAACAAACCTATCCATTCTGAAGGAAATCAGCCCTGAGTGCTCACTGGAAGGACAAATCGTGAAGCTGAGGCTCCAATACTTTGGCCACCTCATGAGAAGAGAAGACTCCCTTGAAAAACCCTGATGTTGGAAAAGATTGAGGGCACAAGGAGAAGGGGACAACAGAGGACGAGATGGTTAGACAGTGTTCTCGAAGCTCCCAGCATGAGTTTGACCAAACTGCGGGAGGCAGTGGGAGACAGGAGTGCCTGGCGTGCTCTGGTCCATGGGGTCACGAAGAGTCAGACACGACTAAACGACTAAACAACAACAAATGTGTATAAAGGTTAAAATGCACACCGAAGGGAAAACTCACCATCACCATTAATGAACACTGAGTATGATCAGTAGCCATGGAACACTGAATGTTAGTTGGAAAAGAAAGTCAGCAAAGGACAATTAGGGGACAAGGGAAAGAGGGAATGGAGTATTTTGGAGGAAGGTGTGGTGGCTGGAAACCTGAATAAGAGCACTGCTTTTAGGCGGCGAGAATACACTGCAACGTTTTGTTGCAGGCTCCATTTCCGCTACGCAGTTGTTTCACCAAGAAGCAAACTTGCTCCCAGATTTCAACATTCTAGCCAAGGAGCTTAAAGGTGCTAGCTAGAATAACTCAGAATTCCTTATGCTTACATTTAAAATGTATAAAATTAAAATACATTTTATTAATTTTCCATATCAATACAATTAAGTCGGCTGTGAAAACTATTAGGCTACCAGCATTATCATTCTGACATTATTCCCCACACATCTAGGAGCCCTTGCTCACTGATCTATGTAGAAAGCAGGAGTGTAATATTAGATCTTGGGACAAATACCTGTAGGCTAGATTCCTGGCTGCTTGAAATAGTGGGTAGAAGTAAGTGCAGGAAGAAGACTTAGCAGCAACAGCAGTTAAAGTCACAGTGAGAGAAACCACGGTAACCGTCCGGGCCAGGAAACCCCTTGCCATCCCATGCAGTAAGCTCAAAGAGAAATGCCCACCAGTTGTGGAGCAACCTGGAAAGTCAGGAAACCAAATAGAAAACATCTTAGCATAGTATGTGTTGATCCTTCTCCATTCCCCGCAAGACAAACTGACAATTCACTTCACAATTTATACTTTATACAAATTATGGGGCGGAAGGCAGGTATTGTTGCGAATATTACGGTACATAAGACTTGCTACCTTTATTTTATGTAAACTCGCCCCCAAGATTCGGCTTGTGTGGCCGAAGATAAAACACATTTTTGCATTTTAATCTCCACAAGTATTGGCTGTTGCATTATTTATCTAGGACAAGCCATTTTGCAAAATACACCAACGTATGAGATGAAATAAGACTGCACTGCAATCCTATTTTTATTTTCACAGGAGTAAGTCCCACTGAGTTAAATGTGTAGCAGGAACCCCCCACCCCAATCATTCTGTTTGCACAAACTCCACACACACTCACACTCACACACTACATACGCCACATTTCTGTTATAAATTCATAGAAAATCAACCATATATCGGACTCCATATGACAAGGACTATCAAAGGGGGGGGGTGACTTGATTCTGGTCAGCCATAATCCCTTCATCATCCCAGCACATCCACAGGAGCCCTGCCCAGTTGCTATGTCAACCCTGATAATCCCAGACAGAAGACAATCAAAATCACAAAAACTTGCATATGGGAGTGGATTCAGCACAGACTGAAACAAAGGACAATGATCAGATCTTCCCTCTGGGGGCAGGAAACTGCAAACTCCCCTTTGTCTCCTGGAAGTGACTCATGGGCAGGGGGAAAGGAGGAACCAGCCAGGTGACAGGACACTCAGGTTACCACCACAACTCCTCCCTCAACCCCTCCTTTCTGTAATGTATGCATGATGTCAACCCCTCCTTTCTGTAATGTATGCATGATGTTTCTGGGGGTGGGCTTGACCTGGAGGATGGGAATTTCAAAAGTTTTTATAAGGTCTTGCACACCATCTTTCTGGGTCTTTCCTCTCTCCTGCAAGTGAGGGGAATACCCTGTTGAAACAGTTCAATAAAGGCCAAGCCTACAGGCTGCTGTTTTGCTCCAAGTTATCCTGGTTGGTGTCTTTGTTTTTGTCCAAGGGAGCCCTCGGATTTTTCCGGTAACAAATGGGAGACTGCATCTTGGTTTTTGTGGCAATTAAAGAAACCATTCGGATTAGAAAGCACTGATTTAAATCCTTAACATTAGTCAACATTTTTCATTGACATATCACAGGGTTGGACTGTCGTCCCCCTCCCCCCACCCCAAAAAGTGTATTGCAGTTTTTACGTAACTGTTAAATTGTGTTTACAACTAGGCAGAACACTTGCAATTATATTAGTAGGAGTACTTTATAGCTATAGGCATTGAATTATATTGTGACATTTTCATACTGGGTACCAGGGCAAAAAAACTTGTGCTTTTAATAGCTGAAGAGGAGAGGACATTCTAGCAAGTTTAGCTTTTTCTGCGCCTGCACTAAAGCTGTATCTGGCAACATTATACACCTGGCATCATAACCAGCAGGGTGCAGGTGGCAATATTCTTCTACACATGTATTGACGGTTCAGAAACATTTTATTACAGGATAAAACCCATAAACAAACAAGGCTGCTTTACTATATTCGGACAGGCTTGCTTTGACTAGCCAGTCAACAACTATTTGCATTTTTTTTAAAGGATGTCTTATGTTTTTGCATTGTAAAACACCCTGATATTCATAACATTGTAGCGTTCGAAGGATCCCAACACCCCATGGTCATTTAACTGAGCCTCCTGCAATGCTGAAATCACAGCCAAAGAATCCCTGGTGGTCATCCAACCTCTTATTTTAAAAAACTCAATGGAGTTTTCTTAAGGGGAAGCTATTCCTAATGTTTAGTCAGACTCTCCCTTCTTGTGCATTTGAGTCCATATCATCATTACTGCTGTATATTTATTTACACTCCGCCTTTTCCCCTGACTGAAGGCAGCTTACAAATAAAAAATAAGAACAGCTAAAAACATAGGGGTTATTATTGTTATTATTACTAGGTGTTATAGAAACAGTTCTGTAAACAAATATCCATTGAAGTAACTATTGCTATATATTTATTTACGCCCCACCTTTTTCCTTGACTGAAGGCAGCTTACAAAAAAAAGAACAGTTAAAAACAGGATTATTATTATTAGGTGTTATAGAAACAGTTCTATAGACAAAATATCCATTGAAGTAATTATTGTTATATATTTATTTACGCCCCGCCTTTTTCCTTAACCTGAAGGCAGCTTACAAAAAAAAAGAACAGTTAAAAACATAGGATGATTATTAGGTGTTATAGAAACAGTTCTATAAACAAAATATCCATTGAAGTAACTATTGTTATATATTTATTTACGCCCCGTCTTTTTCCTTGACTGAAGGCAGCTTACCCCCAAAAAAGTTAAAAACATAGGGATCATTATTATTATTGAGTGGTATAGAAACAGTTCTATAAACAGAATAAATATCCACTGAAGTAATAGCCGAGGCATAAATACGTTTTGTTGTTTTATCTTTTTTGCTCTGAGGTGTTCTGTTCTGATTTTTGTTTTTCTATGAAGTGGTGCATATACCGTAAATCTTAGGGAAATATGAAATTCCCCACTCAGCCGTTAAAGCTCACGGGGCTGCCTCCTGTCAGGCGAGCCTACCTCGCAGGGTCGTCGTGGATTAAACCGAGGGCTTTGCGCTTCAGAGGAAAGGGAGAGCTAGATCAATGCGGGTTTAGATAAGAGCCGCGTAACATTTGTCCCGTATGTATACGCGTCTCTGCATACATATTTCTAGAACCGAAATACAGATCGCATCTCATTTATTTTTGACATTCGCGTTATCTATATAGGAAAAAAAGCGCGGGAACTGGCGAGGGGGGGAGAGAACCGGCCTCCCCTCCCCCTCTCGCTCTCGCCTCAGCACTCACCCCCCGCAAAGCTTCCTCTCTTCAGCCCTTTTTTTCCTCCCAAGCCGCCTTTGCCCCCCGTCAGTCAAATCTCTGCTCCGTGATTGGCTGCGACGGGGACAAAAAAGAAAAACTGTCGCCGCCCTTACCCAATGGGCCACGTCCGTGTGGCCTTTACCCCGCCTCCCTCCACCCCTCAGGGAAATGAAGCCAGGGGATTAGCGGCGTCTCGTTCGCCCCGCCTATTCTGGATGGTCGATAGGGCAGCGCGGGTGGCGATGTGTTGACGTCGCCTGTCACCTTTCCTCGAAAAACAAAAACAAAAAGCGCTTCTACGTCACACGTCGCCCGTATTCTGATTGGGTTTCAGATGAAGGAGAGGCGTCAGGCCTTTACCACTGCCCTCTCGCCTTTCCACACATAGAGGTAGAAATATAGACTCACACACCATCCAAGAGGCTGAGAATAAGCAATAAATTAATAGGGAACCGCATAGGTCGGAACCCATGAGGATTTCCCTACATTGCAGGGGGTTGGACTAGATGTCTGTGGATCTCTTCCCGCTCTACAAAGCTACCCGAGAACGGTCTGCCAAAAATTCATGTTTTGCGCCGCTCTACATTTTTCCTACCTCTATGGTCCCTGTGACGAACGTGGCAAATACTCTTAAAGGGATATCGCCCCAGGTCCAGTTCACAGAGAACTGACACCACAGAGATAGGCAGCAGTAGAGTTACTTTACCAGCAAAGGTGTCTGCGCTGACCAATGGGCAACATTAGAATCATAGCATTGTTGGAAGGGTACCCAGGGTCATTTAGTCCAACCCCCTGCAATGCAGGAATTATATAAAATGCATTAAAAACCTTGCCCATAATTACCATAAAAACAGCATGGCGTCAACCCTTTCCTTAAAACCAGTTAGTTCCCAAAAGCCTGTTGGAACAAGAAAGTCTAAGGAGGGAGTTCCGAACTAGGAGCAGCCACCAAGAAGGCCCTGTCCTATGTCTCTACTAAGCATGCCTGGGAGGGTGGTGCTGGGACTAGGAGAAGGGATAGGAGCGTAGTAACATGACTGGGGTTAGGGTGCTTTAACACTTGGTTGTCCCCACACTGATTCCTGCATTTCAAGGGGTTGGACTAGATGACCCTCAGGATCCCTTCCAACTCTATGATTCTATCATGCTAGAATCAAGAATTTTACTTAAGGCTTTTACTTTAAACATGCTTCTAAATCAACTGGCTATTTGTTCTGCTAAGCCAGGAAAACATTTCCAGATGCTTTCTAGGATCTTTTCCTACCCTTGAGGGAAATTATCCTAACCACCCAGCTCATCCCTTAGCCAAGCCCTACCCAAACCCTCTCCAAACCCTCTTTCTGACAGCTGATCTGTCAGGTTCTGTCTTACTCTCCACTCCCTCCTGATCCGCCAACCCTGATGGGATGCACCATCTCCAGGGGGGTAACTCTAGCTCTCTGTCGGGCCTGCAGAGAGCATTTTAAACAGCTTGATTCTGTCTCCCAGCCCTCATTTTTAAAGGTCCTTTCTCAAATTCAGTTCCTCCACTGTGCAACAGGCTGCTCCCAAAACTGCAGCAGGTCAGAGAGCTTTAATGGGGGAGGGAGTACTCTAGCAAGAATATACACACACACACACACACACACACACACACACACACAAATTATTCCTACAAGGTTGTTCCTCCACCCATTTCATCTTCACAACAACCCTGTAAGGTAGCTTAAAAGGTAACGGCTATATTTCAAGTTTGGGAAAGAAACAAAGACCTATTGGAAAAGAAAACCCCTTGGTGGATTTCACCAATAGAAGTTTTAACCATCAAAAAAGTCAACATGGAAGGGAAAAAAGCTACTTTTGAAGAACTAACCAAAAAGACAGATCATGGTATAAAACTCTAGCCGTATGAGGAGGTAGAAAGTTTATTTACAGGGTGGTTACAGTATCACCAAGTTAATGATTTACTAAAAGAAGATAAAAGGAAAAAGGGATTTGAGGATAAGAAATCTAAATTCAATATCAATATTCTAGAAGGTAAAAATAAAGTACTATCAAAAACATACCATTTATTATTGGATTGGTATATGAAAGATGAAGAGATAAAGGAAGCCATGGTTAAATGGGCTATCGATTTTGGCCATAATATCGAGTTTGATGCGTGGCAAGAACTATGGAATGTAAACATGAAATTTACGGCTTGCACTGCCTTAAAGGAGAATTTGTGGAAAATGATCTACAGATGGCATCTAACGCCAGTAAAGCTAGCAAGGATGTATAGAACAAAAAATAAAAAATGTTGGAAGTGTGGAGAGGTGGAGGGGGACCTCTACCATATGTGGTGGACCTGTAGTAAAGTGAAGGGCTTTTGGGAATTAATCTATAACGAACTTTAAAAAAATCTTTAAATATACTTTCCCAAAAAGACCTGAAGCTTTTCTACTGGGATTGATTGGAAAGGAAATTGAAAAAAAAAGATAAAAACCTCTTTTTATATGCCACGACAGCAGCCAGAAATATGTTAGCTCAGAATTGGAAAACAGACATAATACCAAATATGATGGACTGGCAGGTTAAAATGATGGACTACGCAGAACTGGCCAGACTATCAGGAAAATTAAGAGATCAGGACGAGCAGAAGTTTCAAGAAAATTGGAGTAAATATTTGATGTATATAAGAAAAAATTGTAAATCTTTGAAGACACTGGTAGGGTTGGAATAACTCTTACAGCGTGTAGTTGATAATATGATATATAAAGTACGTGACATTAGAATTTTATTTGATACTTACCTGTTACCGGAAAAATCCGAGGGCTCCCTTGGACAAAAACAAAGACACCAACCAGGATAACTTGGAGCAAAACAGCAGCCTGTAGGCTTGGCCTTTATTGAACTGTTTCAACAGGGTATTCCCCTCACTTGCAGGAGAGAGGAAAGACCCAGAAAGATGGTGTGCAAGACCTTATAAAAACTTTTGAAATTCCCATCCTCCAGGTCAAGCCCACCCCCAGAAACATCATGCATACATTACAGAAAGGAGGGGTTGAGGGAGGAGTTGTGGTGGTAACCTGAGTGTCCTGTCACCTGGCTGGTTCCTCCTTTCCCCCTGCCCATGAGTCACTTCCAGGAGACAAAGGGGAGTTGGCAGTTTCCTGCCCCCAGAGGGAAGATCTGATCATTGTCCTTCGTTTCAGTCCATGCTGAATCCACTCCCATATGCAAGTTCTTTGTGATCTTGATGGTCTTCTGTCTAGGACCATCAGGGTTGGCATAGCAACTGGGCAGGGCTCCTGTGGATGTGCTGGGATGGTGAAGGGATTATGGCTGACCAGAACCAAGCCACCCCCCTTTGATAGTCCTTGTCATATGGAGTAAAATAAAAATGGAACAGTGCAAATCCGATGTATGGTTGATTTTTCTATGAATTTATAACAGAAGTGTGGCATATGTAGTGTGTGAGTTGTGATAGGAATTTTATGGTCTGAGATATATGGTAATGTTCATAACTGCACATACATAGATCAACACAGGAAGACCAACCTGGAACCATTTTGATTCCTAAACTGACCAAATCCTTTCTCTGCAAGGTTAACCTGGAAAAGCCTCCCCATTGTCTCTTTCCTCACAAATCCTGTCTCAAGGATATGTCTGTTTGAATAAGGTGTGAGCCTGTGACCTGGCCCAGGAAATAAGTATTTTACCACTACAAAAGAATGGCCAGGCTCCCCAGGCAATCCAATCAAGTAACTTGCCAGACAGGAGATAAACTGTGACAGGAGAAAAACAACATTTAAATTTTTGTGATGCATGCATAATGTTTCTGGGGGTGGTCTTGATCTAGAGCATGGGAATTTCAAAAGTCTTTATAAGCCATTGCACAGCATTTTTGTGGGTCCTCTTCCTCTCCTGCGTGTGAGGGGAGCACCCTGTTGCAACAGATTAATAAAGATCAAGCTTACTAGCTGCTTTGCTTCTCAATATTCTCTGGTTGGCCTCTGTTATTTTCTCCTACCAATAGGGAACCTATGTAAGGACTCTATATGGGCTCTTGGATACCCCATAAGGGAAAGGGCATATTTTTTA
Organism: Podarcis liolepis; assembly: GCF_965112155.1. Taxonomy (NCBI): domain Eukaryota; kingdom Metazoa; phylum Chordata; class Lepidosauria; order Squamata; family Lacertidae; genus Podarcis; species Podarcis liolepis. Next base: position 15,698,410 of record NC_139564.1, on the reverse strand, counting down.
TTTACAACAGAGTGTGAGTGTGTGAAGTTTGTACAAACTGAATGATTGGGGTGGGGGGTTCCTGCTACATACCAAAGAAATGGAGGGAACTCAAAGGCACGATAGAGCCTAAGTTAAATATGTAACCTATATATGTGTATTTATGAATGTATGTATGTTTACTGAAAATCAATAAAAACTTGATTTGCAAAAAAAAAGGTAGCGACTACCCCAGAGGGAGAACCATGTATGGTGCATTGAGCTCCCTGGAGGACAAAGAAACACTTTCATGTACTTTCCTTTGGACCTTTGAGCTTCTCTGTAAACTGAGCCACTGCCACAATACTTTGTTTCTTCAGTAACCTGCAAGAAAGTGGCACACATACATACATGCTGATCTCAGTTTATTTATTAAGCCATGTGGTAAGGGTGTAAAAAAAAGTCCAATGCATTAGGTAATTTTCAAAGTAATTTGTATGTTGAAAAGTGCTGCAGAACTGCAAATATTTCTGCAACCTTTGAGATGACATTGTTAAAAAGGGTTTTTTAAAAACAACAACAACTGTGGCATCGTGAACGCGAGTGAAAGTGAGGCAAATATAGAGAGGATTTCTGCCTCTGTAGACCAAGGTTCAGTCACTATTTCTCAGCCTAGCCTATGTGATAGGAATTTTATGGTCTTAGATATATGGTAATGTTCATAACTGCACATACATAGATCAACACAGGAAGACCAACCTGGAACCATTTTGATTCCTAAACTGACCAAATCCTTTCTCTGCAAGGTTAAACTGGAAAAGCCTCCCCATTGTCTCTTTCCTCACAAATCCTGTCTCAAAGATATGAATAAGGTGTGAGCCTGTGACCTGGCCCAGGAAATAAGTATTTTACCACTACAAAAGAATGGCCAGGCTCCCCAGGCAATCCAATCAAGTAACTTGCCAGACAGGAGATAAACAAGGACAAGAGAAAAACAACATTTAAATTTCTGTGATGTAGGTGGGATGTATCTGAGGGGTGGTCTTAGGTTACACCCCTTCTGTGATGTATGCATAATGTTTCTGGGGGTGGTCTTGATCTAGAGAATGGGAATTTCAAAAGTCTTTATAAGCCCTTGCACGGCATTTTAGGGCGTCCTCTTCCTCTCCTGCGTGTGAGGGGAGCACCCTGTTGCAACAGATCAATAAAGATCAGGCTTACTAGCTGCTTTGCTTCTCAATATTCTCTGGTTGGCCTCTGTTATTTTCTCCTACCAATAGGGAACCTATGTAAGGACTCTATATGGGCTCTTGGATACCCAATAAGGGAAAAGGGCATATTTTTATTTACAACACCTACTTCACAGCATTGTTGTGAGAGGAAATTGAGGAAAGGGAGAACCATGTATGGTGTCCTGAGCACTGAAATGAGGCTGCATTTTAATGTTGTATTTTAATCTTGTTTTTAAGTTGTATTTTAATCAATTGTTTTTTATCCCTGGTGTTAGCCGCCCTGAGCTCGGTCTTGGCTGGGGAGGGCGGGGTATAAATAATTTTTTTTATTATTATTACTACTCAACTAAATATAAAACCCACAAACAACTAAGATCTGTGACCATCTGCAATCTAGTTTCACGAACAGGTTTGCTTACAATAGTGTGCAATATATAATCACACAGGTTAATTGCTAATATAGAAATTGCATCCTTCTAAGCAACTGGGTGTGTTCCCCCCCCCCTTGTTCATCACTATTAAACACACACACACACACACAACTTAGTAAATGAATAGCCTGTTGTATTACAAAGTCCTCCCAGCTGTCAGCTAAGTCACAGACGAGCAGGAGGAATTAAAATGAATCTCATACTGGAACTCCTGCGGCTCGTAGGCATTATAGTCTATTCGTACCTGGAAGCTTGTGTGAAACTTGTTATTCCTGCGAAAAGAAAATCTGTCAGTGGTGAGATTGTGCTTATCACTGGAGCGGGACACGGCATCGGAAGACTCACTGCCTATGAATTTGCCAAACGGCACAGCAAACTGGTGCTCTGGGATCTAAACAAGGTACAAAATAGGTCCCCCTTTGAAACCCTATAACGAATGGGAATGGTAAATGCTGGTGTGTGGAAATAATGGCTAGCAGGCTTCCTGGGTTCTTAGAATCATTTGCAGTCAGTCCTACTCATGTTTTCCTGGAAAGAAACTCCATTGACTTCAGTGGGATGTACTGTGCTCCTTCATTATGTCCGTTTGCCCTTCTGCGGCAGGCAGGCGGATTTGCGGGCAGGCCACGGGGATGCTCCCAGGATTGGTATATGACCAGCTGGATTGTTCCCTGCCACCCTTTTGACAGGTAAGGGTATCCTGTTAAAAGGATCCGGAAGGGATGGCTCCTTTCTGACGCCCAGATGGGGGCTAGGGCCTTTCCACTCCTCTGAAGGGAACCACTTGGGGGATGCCCTGATTTGACATGGGTCATAGGTTGGCTTCACTCTTGGAGATACTTCCAGCAGATGGGCTGGAGTGATATTTGCGGTGACTTACCTCAATGCCTATGGCCTAAACCTACACATCTTAGTTTGCCTACCCATGGCGTACATGATTTTGCCCCTGAAAGGCAGTGACTGGCCCAAGGTCATCTCATGGGCTAAGTGGCCCTTTGAATTCCGGTCTCCCGGATCCTAGCTAGACACTCAGTTATGTACAGAATGCAAGGAAATGAGCCATTTTTCTCCCTTTCTGCGTGGCATAGCATGGCGTTGAGGAAACAGCTGAAGAGTGCAGAAATCTGGGAGCCACAGTTCATGCCTCTGTTGTGGACTGCAGCGTCAGAGAGGAAATCTACAGTGCTGCAGAGAAGGTGAGACCTGAAAGCGGCAACGTTTGTTTGTTTGTTTGTTTGTTTGTTTTTGTGTGTGCCCCCCCCCCTTTCTCTCATCCCCCTCCCATTTATGTTATATCCAGCCTGAAGAGCTCTGGAGTACTCAAAGACTTCCTCACTATTTTGTGATATTTTGTTTAGTCCTATAATAAAGGTATTGCCTGCCTCTGGATTCTGTGACTGTAAATCTAATCCCGGCTGCTCTTCTCGTTTGTCACATTTTAAAGGTGAAAAGAGACATAGGAGATGTCAGTATTTTAGTGAATAATGCCGGTGTGATAGCAACAGCAGATCTCCTTTCCACCCAGGACAAGCAAATACAGAAAACGTTTGAGGTCAACGTGCTCGCTCATCACTGGGTAAATATTGTTACGGTACTGCTAATTGGTGCTTTTTCTCTATTAAAAAAAAATGTTTAGGGGTACTCTCATTGTCCTACTCATATTGAAATACTGCCCTTCAATGAGGCTGAACTTAGATTCACAAAATGTTTAGGGGTATGCGTACCTCTGCATCCCCCCTGATGTTGATAATAATAATAATAATAATAATAATAATAATAATAATAATAATAATAATAATATTTTTTTGTTTATATCCCACCCTCCCCGGCCAAAGCCGGGCTCAGAGCGGCAGCTAACAGCAAGTAAAAATAGCAGAGTGGACATAGAATCACACAGTCAATTAATTAAAATACATTCTAAAATCAGTTCAGAATCAAATTAATGGCTTCTATGAGGATTACAGAAGGAGAGAGGGGGTCAGACTGTGCCTTGGCCAAAGGCCTGGTGGAACAGCTCTGTCTTGCAGGCCCTGCGGAAAGATGTCAAGTCCCACAGGGCCCTAGTCTCTTGTGACAGAGCGTTCCACCAGATCGGGGCCACGGCTGAAAAAGCCCTGGCTCTGGTCGAGGCCAGCCTAATACATTAAAAAGTACTAATACACTGCTACAGTTATATCTGATAATCCAAACTAAACCATGACCAATGCACTTATATCATTTACATGCTAAATATTATGGTTGATACACACTTTGCCATAACTTAAGCTGATTTCCACGGAGGGAATCTATTCGTTTGGAGGCCGACACCGAGCTGGTCATCAAAATCATCAAGCTACACCCCTTTTCCCAAAAGCAAACATATTTTCAAAAGCAAACTGCTTTAAGGGGGAATGACTATCTCCTCCACCCCAAAAACCCTAGGCAGAAAATGCCTTGCAAGCAGGGCATGCAAGGAAGTAGCCATTGCCTGGGTTTAAAATTCATTCTTCATAGACAGTTGGAATAGCTCAGCTGGTAGAGCATGAGACTCTTGATCTGAAGGTCTTCTCCAACTCTACAGTTCTATGATTCTATAAAGACCTTGGGCGATCAGCGTAGCTCCTATTTGGTGCTCATCACCCCTGAGGTTAATGTCATAGAGCATCTCCAGCAAAGAGAATGAAGATGCTCCCTTCCTTTTCTTGCCATGTCAGTTCCGTAGCATCTGATGGTGGCGTGCCACTGCGGACCAGCCCCAATGGGGAAGTTCTGTTTGAGGCACTCCATCAGGGTGTGACAAGGGTGCAGAAATTCACCATGGGCAAATGGTTGTGGATGAGCTTCCTCCTAGCTTAGAAACTGGGGCAGCTGATGGGGTGTGGGAGTAAACCTGAACAGGTTTGTTTGTGGACGGAGTGAGTGAACTCGTATTCCAAGCAAGACATGGAACTCTAGGTAAAGTGTGGATGTGGTTCATGAACTTGCATCCAGCGTGATTACAGGGTATTTGTGGGTTGGGGGGGCGTTGAAATATTTGTTTGATTTCTGTTGCATTTTTATTGAATATTTCACTTGCGATAATATGCTCTTTAGGCCAAAAAGCAGCATATAAACAAACAGTAATATAGCAAAAGGAAATACTAGATATGTGGGAATCTAACAAAGTCTTCCCCCTTCTTTTCAAACTTCAAGACAACAAAAGCATTCCTGCCAGCAATGATGGCAAAGAACCATGGCCATATTGTCACTGTTGCATCAGCTGGTGGGCATCTGACAGTCCCTTTTATGGTGTCTTATTGGTGAGTGTAATAGAAACATTTCTGTTCATACCAAAGAATGCTCTAGAATTAGTCTAGAATAAAATTGTTACGTCTTCCGTGGTCTGTGTTTGCCTGAGCTTGAGTCTGGGCTAAGGATTCTCAGCCCCTGTGTTCTGATTCGATACATGATATCCAATCACAGGACATTTCAGGATTTGGGCCTCTGCCATTGGCCCTTAAACTCTGACTTATGATTCGCGGCTTGGAAGTTTAGCCAGCCAATCACGTTGGGAGTAGGAGTGGCCTAGGCCTTCAGAAATGTATATAAGCAATTGCTTTGCCCCTGTTGTCCAGTTCTGTAGTTCAATAAAGGTTCTTGCCGTTATCACTATGTCTTTCCTTGTGGGTGATATCCAACAAAGGCATATTCAGGGTAAACCCACTGAAATTAATTAATTTTTATAATGAATGATTTTAGAATGTTGTTTATGTTGTACTTTTGTACTGTTTTATTGTTGTTAGCCGCCCTGAGCCCGGCTTCGGCTGGGGAGGGCGGGATATAAATAAAATTTATTTTTATTATTATTATTAAATCAGTTTAAGTGTTGTGAAGAACTTTGGTCACTTATAAGTGATTTATTTTCTGTAAGTTTGTTACTAATTCTCTAGTATTATCTGTCTTAGCAATTCATTGATTGCGGCTATATTTTGAAAGCTTGCATGTTGCACATACATTGGGTAATGTATATCAATCTGCTACTGGGTCAAGTTCATGGTGTTAGTACTAATAGATAAGGTCCTTTACAGCTCAGGACCGGGTTGCCTGAGAGACTCCCTTATCCCTTACACACCCAATCGATGTCTGTGGGAACATTTCTCGGGCAAGTTCCAAAGATCTCTACTGTAGCAGGGCTTTTAGTGTGACTGCCCCTGTTCTGTGGAATAGTATATTCCTACATTGCAGGGGACTAGATGACACTTGGGATCCCTTAAAACTCTTTGATTCTAGGCACCCACAACTGGATACATTTTTCTTCTGAACGGTACAGAACACTGATCCAAATCCCTACTCAGAAGTCAGTCCCACTGAATTCAATGGGGTTTCTTGTCAAAAAGTATTTTCAGGACTTTCCCAGGTGGACAAATATCTCTTTGCTACGAGTGTCATTTTTTTAGAAGTTGTATTAAATGTATCAGCTTTTTTGTATGTGTGCTATTAACTGTTTTTTTCTGCTTTCATTGTACAACATCTTGAAATGGTTGTGTAGATTGTGATTATTATTATTATTAATAATAATAGCTAAGAAATGTTTTCAAAGATCTCCCAAATCTCCTCTTCCTCTTAGCTCAAGCAAGTTTGCTGCTGTTGGGTTTCACAAAAGTCTGACTCAAGAACTGTCTGCTTTGGGAAAGGATGGGATAAAAACCTCATGCCTTTGTCCAGTGTTTATTAACACTGGCTTTATTAAAAATCCAAGATCAAGGTAAGTAATGCGAAGGCTCTTTTCCTTTTTTTAAAAAAAAATCCCCTTTTGAAACAGCTGCTCCTGTTCTAGAAAAACATGTATAATAGTCCCCGGATTCATTGAAAAAAATCTGGTAACCATAGTCTACTGACATATCTGTTGGCTGAACAGCTTCTTAGTCTTCCACCACCACATGTAGTACAACGTCCTCTGTCTCAGACTGCGCTGACTCCCCCCACTCCTGGTTCCTGCCTCGCAGGTGGCATCAAACCCCATAAATTACTGGTTCCTTCTCCTAGATCACTTTCCTGGTCCCCTGCCTCTGCCCCATGCTCTTCAGGGTCCTGTCAGTCACTGACATCATGGGATTAATTTCATGGGCTAGCAACAAAGGAAACCATTACAGTGCTCCTTGGGTTACATATGCTTCAGGTTACATATGCTTCAGGTTACAGACTCCGCTATTCTTCAGGTTAAGAACTTTGCTTCAGGATGAAAACAGAAATTGTGCTCCGGCGGCGCGGCGGCAGTGGGAGGCCCCATTAGCTAAAGTGGTGCTTCAGGTTAAAAACAGTTTCAGGTTAAGTACGGACCTCCGGAACGAATTAAGTACTTAAACTAAGGTACCACTGTAGACCTTTGGAGGAATTGCAGAGAGTTAACAACATTTAAGAAACATTCTGGCAATTATTATAACAATGTTGCTACAGCTAATCTCAAATTGCCCCATATCCATGTTTCTGGCAACATTTTAGTGAGTGTTTTCCTTTAACCGCAGGTTGTCGCCTATTCTGGAGCCTGATGTAGTTGCGAAGAAACTCATCAATGGAATTCTTTGCAATCAAAACATGATTTTCGTTCCTTCAATTGTGAAATTCCGCTTGCTGCTGGAAAGGTATATGGGGTGCACGTAGGAAAGGAGCAATGAATTTCCGAGTTGTTATTTGGGTTAAAAACATGCCTTGTGGTCAAAACAACATCAGCAAAAAACAGGCAACCAAAGTCAAGTAACTGTATCTAAAAGAATTCTGAGCTTCTGTGACGGTTGTAACTTGATGCTTCTATTTTCTTTGCAGAATCTTACCCGATCGTGCCTTGGTGGCTTTGAACAAGTTCACAAACGTAAAATTCGATGCAGTTGTTGGAAGCAAGGGAAAAGAACATTAGATTAAGAGAAGAGATGCCTTCACTTGGGGTGTATATGAATCCATTATTCAGGTGTCTGATTAATGCCAGGCAAAGGGTAAATTATGTAACACCTTGTCTGTAACCTGCAGATGCAATCCCCTGAACTTCCCATCCCAAATATATTAAAAGCACAGTATCTTGGCATGTATATTGCTTCTTGGTATGTTGCAATCACGTACTTTCTTCCATTCTTTATGTTTATATGCCACCTTATGGGAGCAGCTCATCCATTAAGGCAGAGATGCAGCAATGCAGCCCTAGAAGCTCCTTGCTGCTTTCGAGGAGGAAGAGCGATGAGCTGGTAGCAAGTTTGTGACTGTGTGGGTGTACTGGCACAGCCAGTTCCACTGGCGGTGTGCCTGTGCAGCTCCCCCTTGCAGTTCCCTTGCCTCTCTTCCTTTTTAGTAAGCAGCAGCAACACCACAGCCATACAATCATAGAATTATAGAATTGTAGAGGACCCTGATGCTGGGAAAGATGGAGGGCACAAGGAGAAGGGGAAAGATGGAGGGCACAAGGAGATGCTGGGAAAGATGGAGGGCACAAGGAGAAGGGGAAAGATGGAGGGCACAAGGAGATGCTGGGAAAGATGGAGGGCACAAGGAGATGTTGGGAAAGATGGAGGGCACAAGGAGATGCTGGGAAAGATGGAGGGCACAAGGAGATGCTGGGAAAGATGGAGGGCACAAGGAGAAGGGGACGACAGAGGACGAGATGGTTGGATAGTGTTCTCGAAGCTACCAGCATGAGTTTGACCAAACTGCGGGAGGCAGTGGAAGACAGGAGTGCTTGGCGTGCTCTGGTCCATGGGGTCACGAAGAGTCGGACACGACTAAACAACAAGAGGACCCTGAGGATCATCTAGTCCAACTGGCTGAAATGCAGCTGTGCTGCACAGGGATCGAACCTGCAACCTTGGTGTTACCAGCACCAGCTGAGCTATCCAGGCTTTGCTATTGCCATGTCTCCACAAGGGCTGGGCGATATATCAATATATCATCCAAAACTGGTTTGAAATCCATATTGTGATGTTTAGCTAGTGATATATCATGATGTTGAAAACTAGGTATCGCCCAGCCCTACTGTTCGACTCTACATAGTTCCACCCTTATTTCACAAATCATGATGTATCTGCAATTCAGATGTTTAGCTGGCAATGCCATAGAATTAATTAAGCAATGGCAGGGCAATATTAACTTGACATGCAAGTAGAAAGTACAATTACTGATAACGGCAGTAATTACAGGGGCAATGACTGACGCCATGCTAATCGTAATACTAGTGGCAAAGGTTGGTTTCGATGGGAGAGAAACATCCAGGAATGGGTAAAATCAGCCAGATACACTTCATGTAATCTGTTTGTAGACACTCAGCAGGAAATACTACATTACTTGCCATTGTGACATGCATTTTCCAGGCACAAAACAAAGGATCACATGAGTGAAAAAATGTGGGCACACATAAATATTCATGCTATTAATTGTTTGATCCTGATATTTCCTAACATAGTTTGTAAAGTATGAAGGAGACATCCTTCCCTGTCTCCCACCAACATTACATCCATGATCACACAGTAGGAAAACCATATTTCACACTCATGTTTATTGGGTTCTGCTACATTATTTCATACTTCAAGGGAGAAAGTTGTAAATGCCTCATCCACCGTCCAGTGACATTTTGCATTTCTCCCTGAAAGAACTGAGTTAGAGGCTTCATTCATTTCATGATACAAAACATTATTATTTCTTTGTTTACGGAGGGAGGAAACTTAACTCTGGATTACACCATTCTTGAGAGATAGGAAGACATCATTTCAGTTGCAAGGAAAAGTTGATTTCTCCGTGCCATTCATGCATACATAGGTTGATGGAGCTACTTGCTACAAGGAGGAAGTGTATGATAGGTTTCATAACAGATTAGATTCTATCCAGAATTACAGCTTCAAAGAGTTAAAAGCAATTAAAAACGGGAATCCTATCCCCTTAGTTTTCCTTGTCCTTGTATCCAATGGTAAAATCAAAATTAAGTTTATTCAACTTCCACAAAGCTTTAGCTCCACGAGCTGGAAGAAACCTGGAGAAAAGAGGAAGATATATTAGTTTTTCAGTGTTGGGCATCCTGCAACTTTCTAAATATTGGACTTTGACTCCCATCAGCTGTGGCCAGCACGGCAATGGTAAGGGATGACTGAAGTTATAGTCATGTGAAGACCTATATGTTCCCTATAAAAAAATTCTGAAGTGTGTACTGCAGTGTGTATCTGAAGAAGTGTGCATGCACACGAAAGCTCATACCAAGAACTAACTTAGTTGGTCTTTAAGGTGCTACTGGAAGGAATTTTTTTATTTTGACTATGGCAGACCAACATGGCTACCTATCTACTATATGTTCCCTGTCATTTGTCTACCTGGAAGTAACACTCTGAAAGCAACAGACACATTAATTAGGCCAAAAGTGGTTTTGGTTTTTGTGCTTTGGTTTTAAAAAAATACATTTAGCAGTTGGCTTTAATTTTTCAGCATACTTACCTATCCAGCATGACACTGACTTTCAGAAATCGTGGGATGAAAATCATGCTCTCATTGGTTAGAATTCCCTTCATTGCTTGACTTGCGACTTCTTCAGGCTCCAATGGAGGCATTAATCTGAAGTTAGAGAGGAAAAAAGCAACATTCTATTTGCATATTCTTTGCAAGGTCAAGGCTTGGAACTTGCGACCAGTACAAAAATCAGGCAATGGGATGATGCTCACATGATAGGCCAGGAGCACAGGTAAATGAAGCCAAAACACAAGAGAAGGTAGGGGAGGATTTCTTTTAACTGAACTACCTGAAACAAATCTAAATGGAAACTCAGATTATTTTTAAAAGAGGCTGGGCCACTCCAGACCGTTATTTTATTGCAGCAATATTTTGCAACATGCTCTCTGATGCTATAAAAGTGCTTTAGTGGTGGATTTATTTTGCTTTATTTGTTGTTCTGCGACGCTTCCCCAATACCACCTACCACATTATTGCTGTCTGGAAAGCACGACAAAAAACCAAGCCATGCCACCGATATAATCTGTGGCGTGAAAAGTTACAGGATTTCAGCAGGAAGTTACTGCTGGAAATGAAGCAGTATGACCTGCAAAAAGAGTATTGAAAGTGATATTATGTATGACCGCTGTAATGGTTCTAGGGGTTGCTCGTGCGTAAATCGGAGCCACACCTGGCTGGGTTGCCTGAGTGAACCCTTTCTGTCCGGACACCACTCGCCCATGGCTGTCTCAATCGCTGGCAGAATCCGTCAGTGGGCGTTTCTTGAACTTCTTCCAGCAAAGAAGTTCTTTGACGCCTAGTCTCCGCCTGCTCTCCCTGCGCAGAAGCCTTCTGCGCAGGGAGGGTGTGGGCAGCGGAGGACCCGTGCTCTCCCCGCTGGTCCCCGGCGAGGAGTCATGGAGCCACCTCGCCAATTCCCCCATCTGCCCTCCTTCTCCACTGGTACTACGCTGATTTCCTTCCCCAGAAGATGTGCTGCTTCTCTCCCTCCCGAGACCCTCTCCGGAATCCCTCTGGAGCCCTCCCTCTCCCCCTGGCTCCGATGGCAGTTCCCTGACAACCGCCAAAATAACATCTTGATAAGCACAAATCATCATGAATGTTCAATAAAAAAAAGACATCTGGGACACAACAATAGATGGAACAAAAGGAAAGGAAGGACTAAATGGCTGGCACTACAAAAGGGCACTTTTAACATTGGATTTTTCTAACTGTCAATGTCACACCTTTCTTATTCAGTACCTTGACGACGGATTTTTGACAAAGTCAGAATTTATAAACATAGGGCAGATGCATGAAGTCTTGACCCCGTCTTTCTTCAATGCAGACAGCTCTTCTGTCAGAGCTCGGTGGAGCCCAACTGCAGCGAATTTGGACGAGCTACGAGAAATTTTGGACATAGCTTAGTGGCTGGATGATCATGATTGCCTTCTGCACAATACAAATCTCACATGAAACATCACAAATATTCAGGGACAACATGCAGCTGTTTTAGAGCTGTCAGCCCTCACTAACCTCAGACCTACACATATGGAGTGATTGTATTTGTTATAGACTAGACTTATGAGCTGCTTCTCCACATGCTAATTTTATATTTTTTAAATATACATTTTTATTAGTTTTTTTAACATATCATTTCCAACAATCATATAATATAACTTCTTGTCTTATACAATATTTTAGACTTCCGTCAACACCTCTGATGATTTTCTGTTCTTTATCACTTATTCTGCATTCCTTAATTTCTCTATTACTCTTTATTATCATTACCGGTAACTAATAGTTCTCCTCATAGTCTTTCTTGCAATATTTCAAATAATCATCCTTACAAAACTTCTTGCAATCCTACTAGCACAATCTGTTCATTACAATTACTTTTCAGATCGTTTGTATATTTACTCCTACATGCGAATTTTACAATGCATGCATGTGCTTTTGCCACTCAACTGCTGTTCAGCTACTGGAAGCACATTTTGGCCAACTGGGATTTAGATATTCAGTGAAATCTTCGCCCACTCAGCAATCCCAGGGTCATGAGAATTAGCTTTAGGTTAGCAATCAAGCACCACTCAGTTCCTCTGGTTAAAGTAAGATGACTATAGTTATGATGATCTCTTATTGACTGGGCTCAGGTTTCTAGCTCCTAAGCATGTGGGATGTGGAAATGGTGAGAGCACTCTGAAATCCTTTAGTTTGGGAGGGAATCATTTTATTCTTCTCCTTCTGCATCAGGGATCGAGAAATGGTGGTGCGTCAACTGTTGCTGGACTGCAATTCCCATCATCCCTCACTATATTGGCCATGCTGACCAGGACTGATGGGAGTTGGGAGTCCAGCAACATATGGAGGGTCACAATTTCCCCACCCCTGCCCGATGCTGCGATTCCGCTGCCTTACATGTATCATAATTTTGACGGATGATTGGCTTATTGCATTTCATGGTACTTTCATTGTATCTTTGGTGGCATCCATGCGCTGTTCACCAAAGTGGGGACCTCTGGTCCAAGAGGTAAAGGTAAAGGGACCCCTGACCATTAGGTCCAGTCGTGACCGACTCTGGGGTTATGGCGCTCATCTCGCTTTATTGGCCGAGGGAGCCGGCGTACAGCTTCCGGGTCATGTGGCCAGCAGGACTAAATCGTTTCTGGCAAACCAGAGCAGCGCACGGAAACGCCGTTTACCTTCCCGCCGGAGAGGTACCTATTTATCTACTTGCACTTTGATGTGCTTTCGAACTGCTAGGTTGGCAGGAGCAGGGACCGAGCAACGGGAGCTCACCCCGTCGTGGGAATTCAAACTGCTGACCTTCTGATCAGCAAGCCCTAGGCTCTGCGGTTTAGACCACAGAGCCACCTGTGTTGCTTGGGGTGCAGGTAAGGGGGCCCTTAGTCAAGCCCAAACATCCAATGGGAGGACAGAGGAGAACCTTTTGATCAGCAAGTCCTAGGCTCTGTGGTTTAACCCACAGCGCCACCCGTGTCCCTGATCCAAGAAGCAGTATATAAATTAAGAATTGCAAGCTCGTGGACTTCAAGTATGTATTGGCATTGGCTGGACACTTATGATGTAGTCCAAAGAGCTTCTGCCTGAATTCCAGAACATCTGAACCCTTGCCTTCCACACCACAGACATTCATGCTCCCAGAAAATGGCGCCACACCATTGGGAATCCATGGGTGCAGCTTCTGAAACAGGAGCAGGCGCTGCATTTAGAACAGGAACTGCCATTCTTCTTGTGCGGCAAATGTCCACTTGTACAACAGAACACACACACCCCGTCCTCTCTGTGGCTGCTCCTCACACATACTCAGAATGTCCTCCAGATAGCTGGGGGACCCTCGGGAAAACATTTCTGGGGTGCACACACTGGGAGAGGGGAGGAAGAAAAAGCTGAATCCCATCCAAAGTATTCTTCCGATAAGCTGCATTTCTCAAAAGGTCAGATTCCATATAAAATCACTTGTTGGGTAAATAAAACCAATACAGGTAAATTTACTCACAAATTTAACAAGAGTAGGGTATTATTTTATGGCTTCTTTTATTTCTGCTGATGGGGAAATGTCTCTCCTATATACGCACCAATAAGCCACGAGGAATGGAGCCACTATGTGTCCCCCGGCAGAAGCCACGGTGATGATATGGCCGTGGTTGTTCTTCATCATGGTCGGTAGAAATGCTTTTGTGGTCTGAAAGTTTAAAAAGAAAGGGGGTAACTTTCAGGGCCGTCTTAAACATATGCGGCACCGGGGTGCAAAGATCCACCCGGCAACCTTCCCCCCCCCCAGTTTGCCCAGAGTTGTTGACCTGTTTTTAGGGAGGAGAAACCCCAAATTGATGACCTTTTTTTAGGGTGGGCTGGTGAGTCGCGCACAGCAGAGCTGGCTTCGCCAGCCGCCTCAGCAGCAATAGAGGAGCCCAAGGCAGCAGCGGCAGCAGAGCAAAGGGGGGCGCCTGGGGGGCGGGCAAGCAGAGCCCAGCTGTGATGGCCTGGGAATCTGATTCAGAGGCTGAACCTGAGGAATCCCAGCCTGCACAGAAGTCCCCACCTCCAGGGCCGGCTGAGCCATGGCAGGGGCTTGAACCTGAAGGGCTCTCACCTGTGCTGGATCCTCAGGAGCAGACACCAGCTGAATCCGCTCTGGCTCCAGAGGTGATCGAGGACCCATTGCCTGCAGGTGCTCCTCTCCCAGCCCTGTCCGGGGAAGGTGAGGTTGCCTCTGGGTCCAGTAACCCTCCAGCCTCTCCTGAGCTGCAGAGGCTCAGGGCAGAGAGGCGGAGGGAACTAAGGTCTCTCAGGAGGAGTGCTCACCTTAAGGCCAGGAGAGGCGAGTCACCTGTGGGCCGGGGCCACCTTAGGCCTCAGAGGAGATAAAGGCCAGTCAGCCCAGACCCAAGTTGCGGGAGCAACATCGTTGATATCTTGTTCCTGCCGGCACCCTGACCTGCTCTCCTGAGTTCCTGACCACGCCCGACTCCTCGCTTTGGACCTCGCTCCGCCCCTGACGGACAGCCTCCTTACCCTCGACCTAGGACCAGACTTAGACCACGCTGCACGGTAACCCCCCCGGGACCAGCACACCAGCACAACAACAGTTGAGTGTGAGGAGGTGGCAGCGGCAACTGAGTGAACCCGGGCGCCTCATGTGAGCAGCATGCACTGGGCGGGCGTCTCAATGGCCCACCAATCCCAGGTGTGCAGGAGGGCAGAGCCGGCCAGCTGCCTCTGCCTTGCTCGCCCACAGAAGAGCTGCGGCGCTCCGATGGACTCTGCTCCACTCGGCAGTGGCTGTCGGCTCTTCCCAATCCCTGGACTCCAAATCTCGGCCCTGGACTCTCAGTCTGGCGTCCCTGAGAGTTCGGGGCCTGGGTGCCCTGCACCCCTAGCACCTATGGGTAAGACGGCCCTGGTAACTTTCCATAGAAGTCAGCCATTTAGTAAAACAGTAGCGACTGTTGTGCCAGCTCTGCTGTTGTTGTTTCAGGTTTGTTTGTTCTTAGTTTCCTTTATTTATTCTGAAGTGGGTTTTATTCCGTAGGGGTCAATGCAGTCACGTAGGTTCCACTCTCCCGTCTTCCAAGTGCAAGTGGCAATTACAGTGGGGAGGGGCAAGGAGAAGGGACCCTAGTTCTTTATGTACATGCGTTATTTAATATCACACGTCTTCAATCCATAGGATGAGCAGAACAATTTATGGTATAAATTTGAAAACCAGATGCAGAAATGAAAACGAAATAGTGCTGTGCTGCACTAATAAAACAGCGCTGAACCACGCTGCATCTTTTCATTCCGGTGTAATGTCACATCAGATGATGGAAATTGGGGTGGGAAGTCAGCAAAAGAAAAGAAAATAAATATTATGTATTGGAGTGTATATGTGATTGTTTTTGAAAATTTAATAAAATATAACTGGGGGGTGGGGGAGATGATCGCCTTTTCCAACAACATAACAGCAGCCTGCCCTGTGGCACTCATGGGAACGCTCCAACATTATCCATGTGAGAGAGTAGTCCGCCCTTTCGCCAGCATGGCACCTTCCAAATGTTTTGAACTACAACTCCCATCAGCCCCTGCCAGGACTACCATGAAAGCTTGTCATTCAAATAATCTGGAGGCCAGTAGGTTGCCTGAAGGCTATAGGAGATCATGGCAAGCATTATCAGTAACTCTCATTACACAATGATGGGTTCATAGGGCTGTTCTTGCAACAGGGCTGTGCTTAATGATTCTTTATTACCCAGTAGTGAGCAAGGATGTTGACTTCAAACATTTTTTGGATGGCTTCATCCTCAGTTGACAGCACGTCTGTTGGGGAGATCACCCCAGCGTTGTTCATCAAGATGTCCACATCACCAATCTCCTTTCTCACCTTTAAAGAAAGGGAGTAATATAGGGCAGAGGTGTTTAGCTGCTCTGAGACATTTTATGATGTATGGAATGAATAAATGCAAATAATAATAAAATTACAGATTACAGGAGGTTAGATTAGTTTGCTTATATGGTGGTTGGACATACTGCAAAGCACAGTGTCAGCACAGAACACCTTTAGCAGCTGCTCAATGCCTTCCTTTCCCCGGGGCATCTATACTGTAAATATAAATAAGCACATTCAAATTTTATGCAGAAATGTAGAGTGATCCTGTGCCTCAATCTCCACAAGCGTATGTGCCAGGATTGCAACTTTCTTGAATTTCTCATATTCATTTTGCTATCGCCAGTGAGTATGGACAGGTAAAATAAAAAAATTCCTTCCAGTAGCACCTTAAAGACCAACTAAGTTAGTTCTTGGTATGAGCTTTCGTGTGCATGCACACTTCCATGCACACTTCATGAGCACACGAAAGCTCATACCAAGACCTAACTTAGTTGGTCTTTAAGATGCTACTGGAAGGATTTTTTTTATTTTGACTATGGCAGACCAACACGGCTACCTATCTACATATGGACAGGTAGGTTTGCATGACTCACCTTTGTCATTGACCCTGCTGAGTGGGTTAATGAAGCCATAACAGTGCCATTCTACACATGTCTACCCCGAATGAAATCCTATGGAGTTCAATAAGGCTTGCTCCCAGGCAGGAGGGTACTAGATTGTAGCATAAAGCAATTTTTTATTGTTAAATTTCTTTCCCCCCCCCATTGAAGTCAATAGGGCTAGGGTTAGGGAAAGTGCTTAACTTTGACAGGATCTTGTCCTGAACCCCTAATTAATACAAAAAGCATAAGAAGTCCAGTTGGTCCATTATTTTCATTATTGGCTGTTTTTATTCCATTTATTATTCCATCTTGGCTGTGAGTCCTGGAAGACCTGCTCCCTGCCTTTCAGGCCTTTTCCCACCTGGCCTGGGAGGGAGGGTTCTAGACTGACTCCAGCTACAAAAGCTGAAGCTGCTGAACAGACACTTTGGCCGGGGTATTGTTTCGGGGTGGGGTTGTTGGGGTTTTTTGTTTTTGCTGTTATTGATAATTTTTTTTAGATCTCATGATTTATGCGGAAGTTGTTCAGTTTGGTTGTGTTCTTTGTGATGTGTTTTGTTAATTGTTTTTGGCTAATTTCATTATACTTGTATTTATGTAAATCTTTTCATGTAAGCTGCCTTGTGCATGGTTTTTACTATGGAAAGGCAACATACAAATAAGATTATGATGATGATTTAAAAGGGCAATGCATTTATTAGGAGTAAACTCTCCACCAGGGAGGGATCTCCAGTATGAGCAGTGCAGAGAGCTGATTCTCCGGAGAAGAGGAGAGGGACAGAAATGTCTCCACGGGTCTCTCTCAGGTGAAGTGGAAGGATTTGATGGTAGGAGAAAGAGCCTGGTTTTGAGATAGTGCAGGACTTTAAAAAATATTTTATTTTTTTACTGGTGCATTGCCCTAATGCACAAATCTCCACTGAATATATCTCTGCAATTTGGCTAGCTGCCAACGAGCAAGAGACACCTCTCTTTGCAACGCTGCTTACTTAATATAAAACAAATGGAATGAGAATGAGAAACCATCTTGCACAAGAAGCTATGGGCATGTTTTCCTTTAAGTCTTCCGCATGCAACCTATCATTTCCCAAGCATTCCTGCTGCTAAGCTGATAATGAAGCCTAGATATGTGTAACACCTCAGAAGGTCTCAGGCTCAATCCTTAACAATTCCAGGGAGGGCTGGGAAAGGTTCCTGCTCAAAACTCTGGAGAACTACTCCCAATCATTGTGGAGAATACTGAGCTAGAAAGTCCAATGATCTGACTTGGTATAACCCAAAGAAAATCCCGTGTGTTGCAAATCAGAACACTCTAAACAACAACAAGCAACAAGTCAGCTAATAATATACAGACAATATTTTTATAACACTATACTGTTTCAAAATTCATAAACAGAAGACATATAATATGTGCATGGAGTCACAAACTAATAAGAATCAAATAAATGTTCCATGAACAGGAATGGTGGGAGTGGTAGGTCACTGTCAAAGGTCTTTCAGGATAATGAACTGTTTCAATGATAAATCTTCATCAGCTAGCAATAATATGAAATGAAAACCATTACCATTCAAATACAGTCCTGTGAAAGAAATGACAGGCCTGCATGTTAACCAGCCAATAATAAATACACACCAAATTAATAGGCCCCAAGGTACATCAAATGGCCATGGATCAGCTATCACTAAAAAGTGTAGTAAGCTGATGCTGTTGGCAAAACCCTAGCAGTAGCATTATCAAGGCCTCCATTTCAGTGATCTTTGACAGTGACTTACCACTCCTACCATTCCTGTTCATGGGAAGACAGGCGAACCAATATCAGTGTACTGGCAGAAGCAAAGATCACCAGTGTTGAAACAATGATTCTTCAACACCAACTTCATTGGACTGGTCATGTTGTGCGGATGCCTGATGATCATCTTCCAAATCAACTACTCTATTCCGAACTTAAAAAGGGAAAGCGTAATGCTGGTGGTCAACAAAAGAGGTTTAAAGGCTGTCTCAAGGCAAATATTTAAAAATGTAGTATAAACACTGACAACTGGGAAACACTGGCCTGTGAATGCTTCAGTTGGAAAATAGCCTTTACCAAAGACACTCAAACTCAGGACGCAAGGGAGAAGTATGCTAAGAGGAAGGCACACTTGGCAAATCCACACCGTGATCAACTCCCGCCTAGAAACTAATGTCCCCACTGTGGAAGGACGTGTGGATCCAGAATTGGCCTCCACAGTCACTTACGGACTCATTGTTAAAACCGTGTTTATGGAAGACAATCTTACTCGGCTATGAGTGATTGCCAAAGGAGGAGGAGGAGGAGAGTGTGCACTAATAGCGATATTATATAAATAACAAATAACAATATTTAATAATTTGCTGAACTTTAGGTAAAAAGGTAAAGGACCCTGGACAGTTAAGTCCATTCAAAAGTGACTATGGGATTGTGGCGCTCATCTCGCTTTCAGGCTGAGGGAGCCGGCATTTGTCCACAGACAGCTTTCCGGGTCATGTGGCCAGCATGACTAAACCACTTCTGGAGCAATGGAACACAGTGACAGAAACCAGAGCATACGGAAACGCCATTTACCTTCCCACCGCAGTGGTACCTATTTATCGACTTGCACTGGCGTGTTTTCGAACTGCTAGGTTGGCAGGAGCTGAACTTTAGGATACTGGCATCATAGCAGGTTGGGGAAGCCTTTGGGAAGCCTTTGGGGGAATCTGAAGGCTCACCTTCTCTGCAGCGCTGTAGATGTCCTCTTTCTTGCTACAGTCCACCACAAAAGCATGCGCTGTAACTCCCAGCCTCCTGCATTCTTCAGCAGTTTCTTCAACGCCATTCTAGAAGTGGAAAGGGATTGAAAGCTCACTGGGAAAGGGTCTCAAAAACCAGTTAGAATTCTTTTAGAGGATGCTATTGAAAAAGGTCCAGTCAGTGTAGACTAACCCAGCTCTAATCCTAGTAATAAAGCAATCATACCTTGTTGATGTCCCACAGAACTAACTTGCATTGACGCCTCGCAAATTCGTAAGCAGTGGCTCTCCCAAGCCCATGGCCGGATCCAGTGATCAGAACAATTTGTCCGCTGACACATTTTTCCTTCACGGGAATGAAAAGCTTGACAAGAGCCTCTAAATAGGAGTAGAGGACTACAAGGAAAAACACAGGGATCTCTAGCAAGAGATGCATCTTCTTTTGAGAAAAGTTCTGCACACTGAGACCAGTGCACACCTGTGTGCGCACTGTTATTTATTAATCAGAAACTGACGTCCTGGCTAGGTTCCACATGGCCACGCAGCTACCCTCAACGCTCCTGATGCAATGCTCCAAAGATCTGGCTTTCCATGCAAACATTTTGCAGATTTATGCCTGCCTAACTGACACCCCACTGAACAGCCTCAAGCCCCCATCCCATGAGAACAGCCACAAGTCCCTGGTCTCCTTGGCTTGGCTTGGCTGGCTGGAAGTGGAAGTAGAAATGTATCCTTATTGGCTTTGGAAAATGGAGAAAAAAGTCCCCCCCCACCCCGATAATATAATCACTCAATCTGCTGTTCTTCCTTTAGCCTCCTAGCCCCTCTCTCAGACATTAAGCTGACCAATGTGTCCCAGCCAATCTAAATAGTCCAGTGCTCAAACTGGGTTTGGGGTGCAGGTAGAGGTAAAGGTACCCCTGACCGTTAGGTCCAGTCATGGATGACTCTGGGGTTGCACGCTCATCTTGCTCTATAGGCCGAGGGAGCTGGCGTTTGTCCGCAGACAGCTTCCGGGTTACGTGGCCAGCATGACCAAGCCGCTTCTGGCGAACCAGAGTAGCGCACAGAAACGCTGTTCACCTTCCCGCTGGAGCGGTACCTATTTATCTACTTGCACTTTGACATGCTTTCGAACTGCTAGGTTGGCAGGAGCTGGGACTGAGCAATGGGAGCTCACCCCGTTATGGGGATTTGAACCGCCGACCTTCTGATCGGCAAGTCCTAGGCTCTGTGGTTTAGACCACAGCGCCACCCTCATCGCTTGGGGTGCAGGTAAGGGGCCCCTTAATCAAGCCCAAACATCCTATGGGAGAACAGAGGAGAAGCAGTTTTGTTGTTTTTAAGGTACATGATAAAATAAAATTGCATGTCAGAATTATATAGGCTTGCCTATTTAGCAAGTGCTGAAAATAATACAGAGCAAGTGCCTGACTCTAAAAAAGAAAAGAAAAAAAGGGACCTCACCAAAATGCTGGAGAGGGTGCACCTCCACAGGCACATGCCTCCACATGTGGTGAGAGTGTCCCAAAATCCAACTGTTCTGGACAACAGTCATACGAGAAATGTGTAAAATAACTAAGCAAATATTAGAAATCACCCCAGAATTGGCCCTACTAAACATCTTCCAAGACAATAATGCCCATTTACACCACAAAGAACTCATAACCCACCTACATTCAGCAGCCAGAAACTTCATAACCAGACACTGGAGAGACCTGTCAGGAGTAAGCATGGACCAATGGTACAAAATAGTATGGGAAACAGCCTTACTAGAAAAATTAACCAATAAACTGAAACTGACACGGGGACAAATAGAAGAAGACGTCTTCACCCCGGTATGGCTCCCCTTTATCACATACACAGCTCAATAAGACAATGACAAAAATCCACCAGCAGCATACAAATCAATATGACTAACCTGATCCAAAACACCCACTCCACTCACACATGAAAACAAAGATCACCACAGCCAATCACAAACAAACAACCACACCCGAGGCCAACCCCAACCTCTCTCACCACCAAAGAAACACAAGTGAATAGCAGAGAACCTGCACAAGCGACGCTGACACAAAACCCCACATATATTAAGTATAATAGAAACATCGCCACCCAACCCCACCCATCTTTCCCCCTCCACCTCTTTCCCCCTTTTCTTCCTAATGTCTCAACAAATGAAACTGATCTGTAAAAAAATGTTACTTGAAGAAAAAAAAAGAGAGAGGATTGCAGATACTTTTGTAAACCACGAAAATCTTTAATAAAAATACATTTAAAAAAAATAGCAAATTGATGTGGGAATGTGGAGAACTGAACTTCGACTTAGAAAAACAAGGAGAGAGAAACCAAAATGGACATATTCATCCATCTCTAATTCCTTCAGTGTCTTCCTGGTTCCCTGAAAATGCTCAGTGTTACAAGAGTTGGGGGCCTCCCCCTGTTTCTGAAGAGCAGTAGCAAGATCACAGGGGGTTCCCTGGACCTGTGTTCCTTTGGAGAACTGAGACACGGAGGACACTGTTGTAGCTTTAAGAAATATGGTTTATTCGCCTATTTACACTTTCAGCATTTTTATTTCAAGAGGGGCTTCTTACAGCAGTGCAGCCCTGGAGTCCAAGGGATCTCTCCTAGCCAGCCTTCAGCCAACCTGCCTAAGATGGATCCCAGTTTTTCTTCTCTCATTTCTTCTTCCCAGAACACCTTGCTAAAAGACTCCCTTTTCCTGTCACCTCACACCCAGTTCCCCTGGCACCATCTGTCTCCTCAGGCAAAAGGATTCTTCTCAGACGGCGAATCAACACCATTTGTCATGTTTACAGATTTGCTCTTCAATAGGTCAGCCAACCTGGTTTGTGGAAGTCAGCCCAGGAATTCCTTGTCTGGGACTGCCATACATCTGGGTTTTCCTGGACGTGTCCGGGAATCAGACTGTCAAAATGGCGTCCGGGCAGATTTTTGCTGAATCAGCAAAATGTCCAGGAAAAACCTGGGCATATGGCAACTAGGGTGATTTTTTAAAGAAAAATTATGGGGGGACACCACATTTTTGAGATGTTCCCAAAAAAAGCTCAACAACCCTCTTCTGCTGAGGCAAGTACCCAAAATTTCAGAAACTGGTGGAAGACCAAACCAAAGGCCAATCATAGAATGAAGCGATTAAAACTTTGGGGGCCTGTGTGTCAAAGCAAGGAGATACAATGAAGCAAGAGATGGTTTACTAATTTATGGTTTTTTAAATGGCTAAGAAACTCAAAGTACATCTTAAGGGAGAAGGGGGTCTTTTTTTCTATGACTTTCCTTGAGGCAAACGGAAGGAGACACTATTTTTAACCCACTAGGCCGGGGGTCTGCAACCTTTAAGACAAAAAGAGCCACTTGGACCCGTTTCCGAAGAAAAAAAACCTGGAAGCCGCAAAACTGGGAAGGTGATGTCGGGACGGTGCATGACTAACACACGCACCGCCCCCATGCGACGTCACAGCCATACAGTGCCCGCCACAGCGGGGAGTGTCAGGGTGCACAATGCGCCTCCTCCCCTCGCTAGTATCCGCCCCGGAGCAAAGGTGTAAAAGAGCCACATGCGGCTCCGGAGCCGCGGGTTGCAGACCCCTGCACTAGGCTAATATATACTGCTACCCTAGGCAAGAAGTAAATAATATATGAGAATGTATTGTCCCCCATGCATTTGTTTTGAACTTGGATTTCTGATCAAAAAACATGGGGGGGGGGGGTGAAAAACATTATCTGAACACAATTCCCAAACATTTCCCCTCAGTCCAACTCTGGCCTACCTTGTTTACTTAACTAAAAAAAAATGTGCCTGCAGAAACTTTGGAATCAACCCAAATAACATATTTGCTAAGGGGCAGTAAACATTGCAAAATAGGTGAATATGTGCATAACTAACTTTAGAGGTGGTTTAATCATTTGTCTTTTGTTCACAGAGTTAGGAAATGTGACTAGAAAGCACAGTAAAACGCTACCTGTTCAACTTATTTTTGCTTGGTGAACACATTGGGGGAAATGTGTGAGGCAGGTGTGGAGGACTCCCTGGTCCTGAATGGGGTAACTATGCCCCTGAAGGACCAGGTGCGCAGCCTGGGAGTCATTCTGGACTCACAGCTGTCCATGGAGGCACAGGTTAATTCTGTGTCCAGGGCAGCTGTTTACCAGCTCCATCTGGTACGCAGGCTGAGACCCTATCTGCCCGCATACTGTCTTGCCAGAGTGGTACATGCTCTAGTGACCTATACAACAGGTACGGTCATTCCCAAACTGTTGGTGCTGACCTTTAAAGTCCTAAATGGCCTCGGTCCATGTTATGTACTCAGTTGAATAGGATCCAAACTGCAGCAGTCTGATTGGTCCTAGAACAATAGGATCCAAAATGCAGCAGTCTGATTGGTCCTAGAACAATAGGATTCAGAATGCAGCAGTCTGATTGGTCCTAGAACAATGCAACAGTATGATTGGTCGGCAGGAGCCACCCAATCCAGCTCCAGATAGAAGTGAATCCACAACCTGATTGGCTTACAGGAGAAGTCCGGAATTAGCCAATCACGTTCAGCCCATTGTGTAAATAATGTATATAAAGCAGATACTTTGAGGGGACTTCCATTCCTCCTCACCACTATGAGCTGAATAAAGAGCATGAAATCACTTTGCGACTCTGAGTATATTTCAGTCCAGTATATCTGAAGGAGCGTCTCCACCCCCATCATTCTGCCCAGACACTGAAGTCCAGCTCCTTTAATATTTAATAGGTTTTTGTATTTTAATATTCTGTTGGAAGCCGCCCAGAGTGGCTGGGAAAACCAGCCAGATGGGCGGGGTATAAATAATAAATTATTATTATTATTATTATTATTATTATTATTATTATTATTATTATAAATGAAACAGGATGGGTTGTTTTCTGAGTTTTGAACCATACTTTGGCTTTCCATGTATCAAAATTGGCAGGTTAGATCAAGACACACTGCCAGTTATGGCTCTCTCTTCAAGGGACCCAGATGAAGACTGAAAGCCACCCTCTCCATCACCACTTCAGACAAAGGAACCAACCTCCAAGCTGGTGACCTTTCCTTCCACTTTTACACACAAGGAGGCCTAGCTCTGGTGGGAAATCCAGATGGAGGATGCATCTGGCAATTTTGGTTCCTCTTACTTTCTACCATTTCCAGGCTTAAGTTTAGTTGGGGATTTGAATCTTGCCATTTGATTAGTGGTACAATTAGGTAACTTAAGACTCTGTTTCTTTCAACCCAGCCCCCCTTTTATGAGGAAATGTGTGTTACAGTGGTACCTCAGGTTAAGTACTTAATTCGTTCTGGAGGTCCATTCTTAACCTGAAACTGTTCTTAACTTGAGGTACCACTTTAGCTAATGGGGCCTCCTGCTGCTGCCACGCCGCGTCGCGGGAGCCCGATTTCTGTTCTCATCCTGAAGCAAAGTTCTTAACCTGAAGCACTATTTCTGGGTTAGCGGAGTCTGTCACCTGAAGCGTATGTAACCTGAGGTACCACTGTACTTCACTTGTTTCAAAACATGGCGCTCAAGATCTCAAAGGAGGAATGGCTTGAATTTTATTGGCTTAGACTACGGGACAGTCGATTTTGGAGGAACATGAGGAGAAAACATGGGCAGAGCAGTTCAGCTGTGGAACCTCAGCCTGGGGCTGATCTTATATTTGCAACAGTCACAAGAAGCATATGGCACATTCTGCAGTTGTTTGCCATCTCCCAAGTATGCATAATGTAGACCAGCCACAATCTTCAAACAGCTGTTAAGTGTTGGAGTAGGATCAAATATTTGTGGGACCTTGCAAGGCAATCCCTGCTGCTGAATGCAGCAAATCCTTCTCTTTTTATGCCAATTAATTTTTATTGCTTTTCAAAAAAAATAACAAATTAACAACAAATTAATTTAAATTTAGTACAAACTTTAAAAGTTGACTTCCCATCTTACTTTCAGGGTGTTTCTCTTCCCTCCTTTACTTGCTCAGTGTAACATAAATTTCCTAATTCCATTTCAATACGTAAAATGTTTCAGCATTTTATCATTATTTTCCTCCTTCTTCATTTCCCAGCGGCTGTACATACTTCAATTCCTGCTTAGACTTTTATTTAACTAGAACATATTCCCAAATGTCAAGCCGAGTTACTCTTCACTTTGTCAGCCCACAAAAATCATTAGTTATAAATCAATATTCCACAAATACTACTTATCGCTCCTGCCGTTTTACGTGCACCAAAGTCTGACTAGTGGCGGTAAATAAGAAATCCTCTTCAGCGCAGAATTCCATTCCCAGAAAGTCACACTTCTAAATGTAGTTCACCATCCTAATTAAGTGTACAAAAATGCATATGTGAAGATCAAGTCTGCAAAAAAGATGCATATATTTGGGAAAATAACTTCCCCACAAAGCATTACATATGGGGAAATGGCTTTGCAAAAATGAATGTACTAGGTACAACCACATACAAAAATTACGGTACATCAGGAGAATTTTGCACTAAAATGCTGGCAAATACTCCTGAGACATTTTAAATATATATATTTGGAAACTGATGTGGAAATGTAGAGAACTGAATTTTAGATTGGGAAAATGAGAAACTGAGAGACATTGAAGTGGACAGATTTTCCTACACCTAGCAGCATCACGTCCTACATTCTAAATTTGAGTAACACATAGGCTGCCTTTGTGAATATACGCAATAGAATGTTGCAGCAGAGGTGACTATTGCAGCATATTCTTGTTAGCTGTACTTCTGAAGCTGATAACAAGAGGAACAGCCATCCTAATTCTTCAGGGCGTGGGTACTGCCAACTCCTTGCATTTTAAGGATTCATGTGCACTCACTGCTTCTTTATAGCATTAGCTACCTGAAGAGTTTCTTTTGCCAGAATGCACAATAAGCAGCTGCAGGGCAGAAAGCCTCTAATATGGAGGGTGGTGCTTGTCATCCATCTAGTCCTCAAGACTTTAGTCATATGCATTTATTCACTCTTGGAAGCATTGGTGAAACTCTTTATTCCAAAAAGGAGAAAATCTGTTTGTGGAGAGATTGTTCTGATCACCGGAGCTGCCCACGGGCTTGGAAGAGCAACAGCCCATGAGTTTGCCAAACGCCAAAGCAAGCTGGTTCTTTGGGATATCAACAAGGTAGGTGTGTGTTATTATTCTACCCTCAATTCTGAGTATCAACAGGTAGTGGTAAATGTTGCAGTGAAGCGTCCAAAAATGCTTTCAAATTATTACAGGGCTTGCAAATTTGCAAACCAGACCTAAGGCCATGTCTTCACTATTAATTTAAAGCAGTACCATACTTTAAACAGCCATGGCTTCCCCCAAAGCATCATGTGAATTGCCATTTGTTAAGAATGCTAAAAGCAGTGGCGTAGCGTGAGTTGTCAGCACCCGGGGCAAGGCAAGTAATTTGCGCCCCCTAACCCGGGGCAAGGCAAGTAATTTGCGCCCCCTAACCCGGGGCAAGGCAAGTAATTTGCGCCCCTCTAACCCGGGGCAAGGCAAGTAATTTGCGCCCCCCCTAACCCCTAACCTGCCGATCTGAGGCGAGTTGCCGCTGGCGCTGCCGCCCAAACGACGCCGCTTGCCCGGAGAAGGAGGGGGGCAGAGAGGCGAGGAAAATGCAACATGGCCCAGCAGCTGCTGCAGCAGCGGCGGCGGAGGCGGGGCTGTGAGGAGGGGCTGCCTGGCGCGTCCTCCGTGGCCCTTACGCGCGGGGACCGCTGCCTGCCAGATGCCTTCAGCCCGGGCGCGCGCACAGCTCGTCGGTTCCGCGAGACATGGGGCTCTGCTACAGCCTGCGCCCAAGGCTCTTCGGCAACTCTGGAGGCAGCGAGCGCGCCCCCCCAGATGTTGTGCCCGGTGCGGCTGGCCCCCCTTGCACTCCCCACGCTACGCCACTGGCTAAAAGTTCTGAGGAGACCCCTATTCCCCTCAGAGAGACACAAATCCCACAGTTCCTTGGGAAGGGGGGGGGAGGCTGCTGACGGTGCGCGCACTGCCAAGGCTTGACAAGGCGTCCAGTTATCCCAGGTTGTTCCAGCAAGATTCCTGCTGCAGTGCCAGCCTTTGGCTTTTGACCAAGGAAGGGATACAATTGTTTGCATGGACATTTCTGTGTGTGTGTGTGTGTGTGTGTGTGTGTGTGTGTGTGTGTTGAAAATCCCTCAGAGTGTTTCAGATGACAGCCTGGTGCCCAACACCAGATGCAGCGCCGGATTTTGGGTGGTGCGGGTGGTTCTCCCGCAAAGGAGTGCCGAACCGAAGGGGTGCAAAATTGAGATCACCCATCACTGAGAAGATTCATTTTGGGGTGCCAAATCTTGGCCTCGCTCAGGGTGCCATATTACCAAAGATGATCAAAGTCTGTCCCTTCCGGATGGAGAGGAATCATTATTAGGTGCTTTAAAATAATCGGAGCTGAGGATTGGGGTGGGCTGGAGGACTGCTACACCTTGTTGCCTGCCCTAGAGAGAAAGAAAGATGTGGCCACATGTTCCCTTCTGCTCTCTTTTACCTCTTGCCTCCTGCTTCAGGTCTGCCTATCCCTCGTTTATTGAAGAAATGAACCTATGCTGCCAATTCTCATAGTAAGGTAAAGGTAAAGGGACCCCTGACTATTAGGTCCAGTCATGGCCGACTCTGGAGTTGCGGCGCTCATCTCACTCTATAGGCCGAGGGAGCCGGCATACAGCTTCCGGGTCATGTGGCCAGCATGACTAAGCCGCTTCTGGGTAACCAGAGCAGCACACGGAAACGCCATTTACCTTCCCACCAGAGCGGTACCTATTTATCTACTTGCACTTTGACGTGCCTTCAAACTGCTAGGTTGACAGGAGCAGGGACCAAGCAACGGGGGCTCACCCCGTTGTGGGGATTCGAACCGCCGACCTTCTGATCGGCAAGTCCTAGGTTCTGTGGTTTAACCCACTGCGCCATCTGTGTCCCTCGTAGTATTCTCGTATTAGATCAATATAAAGTAAGCAGCACATAAGCGGCACACAAAAAACTACCAAACCATTCTACGTTCTAAATATTAATTTTTGTATTTATCCTCTCAGAAATTATATAATGAATGTTTAAAGGTTAATCAGGTTTTGGTTTATATCACCAGTGAATGTATGTAAATACCCAAAATATTGAGGGAGAATTTCCTGAGAGAGAATTTACTGAAGAAGCCTGAGACTCTTTATGGGCAAAACAGGTGACAAACTCCAGCACCCTGTGTAACTCTTGTGCATAACATCACCGACACTTCGTTTGATCAAACTTAACTTTGTTGATATCTACAGGAACCTGGCTAAAGGAACTTTAAAGACTGAACCTTCCTTTTGGACACAATTTGAATGAGTTTTCTGTTTGTGGCTTCTGCAGTAGATCTTGTACATTGTTCTCCCAATTTTTGGATTATTTATATAAGATTTAGAACGTAGAATGGTTTGGTAGTGTTGTCTATCCCTCGCTTATTAGCTGCACCCCTGGCAGTGCAATTAACACAGGGAAGAAGGAAACCACTCTTTGCGTAACAGAAATAAATGCACATCCCACTGCTTATTCCTGCCCCAGTTTTGCTTCCCTTCCCTCTGTTGTATATTAAACTATGGTTCATTAAAATTTGGCACACGCAGCACGGCTTCCCTGTACAGGTCTTTTGTTTATGCCGTGAATATGCTAACATCATACCTGTGGGTTATAGATGTTTATAGATGTTTTCTCCTGCTAGGAAGGTGTTGAGGAAACAGCTGAGGAATGCAGAAAGTTGGGTGCCATTGCACACGCTTTTGTCGTGGACTGCAGGAACAGGACGGAAATCTACAGTGTTGCAGATCAAGTAAGATTCCTATGAGATGATTCCAAACTTTTTCCAAGCCTGTTGGGTCATCGTGGGATGACCTTGCATATTCCCCAACACTTGGCACAGGAGGAGATGTGTGCCTGTTTTGCATTAAGTGAGCACGGAACGTCCAGAGTAGTGTGTAGCACTCAGAGTCCTGGACTAGGCATATAGAGAGCTGGATTCAAATTCCCCATTCAGCCAACCTGATCTACCTCACAGAGTTGTAAGAAGAAAATAAGGACGAGGAACCATGCTTGTCATTCCTGGCAACTCAGAGGATCAGCAGGTTAGAAACATCATAAATAAATAGGCCTGTGCTGGAAAAGCTGGAGTTCTTTCACAGGACAGCCTCTTTCCCCCACCCTCATCGAATGTACCTTTTGAAATATTTTATTTAGAATGATAAAATAAATTTAACTTTTCACAAGTCGCATAAAACTTGATTGTAATAAAACCTTTATTCTTTACCAAAATAATAATAATAAAACAAAGTTTTTTAAAGTTTTTAAAAAGCTATTTAAAACATTTTTTAAAAACATCAACAATACAGTCTGCTAAAAACCAGATAAAAACATGTCAACACTCTACAATGTCTCGATAGGCTTCTCTAAACAAAAGAGTTCTTAGCAGGTTCTGAAAATAGTGCAATGATGGCACCTGCCTAGTGTCAATAGGCTGGAAGTCCCAAAGTGTGGGTGCTGCCACACGAAATTTCTTACGAATGCAGAGTGGGTATTGTGTGGCACCTGTAACAGTACCAGTTCTGCAGATCGAAGAGGTTAAGTGGGCATATGTGAGGTAAGGTTATCTCACAGGGAAGCTGGTCCCAAGCTGTTAAGGGCTTTATATACACTAACACCTTGAACTTGCTCTGGTAGCAAATCAGCAACAAGTGCAGGTCTCTGAGCAGAGGAATTATATGCTGATAGGGTTCTCGCCCCTGTCAGCAATTGCACTGCAGCATTCTGCACAAACTACAGCTTCCAGATCAAGCGCGAGGGAAGCCCCGCATAGAGTGCATTGCAGTAATCCAGTCTTGAAGTAAGCAGTGCATGGACTACTGTGCCCAGGCTTTATATAATAATAATAATAATAATAATAATAATAATAATAATAATAATAATAATAATATTTTATTATTTATACACCGTCCATCTGGCTGGGTTTCTACAGCCACCCTGGGCAGCTTCCAACAAAATATTAAAATACAATGGTCTGTTAAACATTATAGTGGTACCTCAGGTTAAGTACTTAATTCGTTCCCGAGGTCCGTTCTTAACCTGAAACTGTTCTCAACCTGAAGACCACTTTAGCTAATGGGGCCCCCTGCTGCCGCCGCACCACCATAGCACGATTTCTGTTCTTATCCTGAAGCAAAGTTCTTAACCTGAAGCACTATTTCTGGGTTAGCGGAGTGTGTAACCTGAAGCATATGTAACCCGAGGTACCACTGTAGAAGCTTCCCTAAACAGGGCTGCCTTCAGATGTCTTCTAAAAGTCTGGTAGTTGTTTTTCTCTTTGACATCTGGGGGGAGGGCGTTCCACAGGGCGGGTGCCACTACTGAGAAGGCTCTCTGCCTGGTTCCCTTTAACTTGCCTTCTCGCAGTGAGGGAACCGCCAGAAGACCCTCAGAGCTGGACCTCAGTGTCCGGGCAGAACAATGGGGGTGCAGACACTCCTTCAGATATACTGGACCGAGGCCGTTTAGGGCTTTAAAGGTCAGCACCAACAGTTTGGGAATGGCCGTACCTGTTGTACAAGTCTCAGGTCACAAAGAGCACTTGTAGCCACTGGGGCTACCCGGTACCAAAGCCAGACACTGAAGTACCCCTTGACTGCAAACCTGCTTCTTCAGGGAGAGTGCAGCAATCATTGTTGTCATACCAATTTCTCAGAAATGGGAATTACTATACGCCCACAGTGCTTCCGGCTTGCCAAGGTTCAAGTTCAGCTTGTTTCTCCTTATTGCATCCAGGTACCAACCCAAGCATTGCATGGCCACTGGGTGTCATCAGCATACCGATCACACCTTGATCCTTCTCACTTCCCACTGCTTCCTATGAATATTAAATAGTATTGAAGGTCAGCCCCTTCATCTAGAATCAAGTTGTGGGTGAGGATGGTCTTATCATGTGCCAATCTAGCACTGAACTCTGTGTGAAGTTTCATAATAATTTGTCCTTTTATTTCTTTATTTTTTAAAAAATTAATCTTTATTAATTTAAATTACACACATATACAAAGAATTTACAATCTCAAACCACAAAAAGAAAATTAAAGAAAAAACAATTAAGAAAAGAGAAAAGAAGAAAATACAGAAAGAAGAAAGAAGAAAAAGCAGATTTACGTGCATAAAAAAAATCTTAATCTTCCTAATTAATACTTAAATAAACCAGACTTCTGAGAAAACAAGTCTTTCAATCATTCTCAATGTACTGCTTATACTGTTGGTTTTTTTGAACAGTTTTATATTCTTTAATATTGTTCCCATCTACCCTACAAACAGTATTTGTTGTGTTTACAAGTATCACTCAAGTTCTGCTAATATGGTGTGGTTGGTACAATATGATCTTATATAATCCTTCAATATTCTCCATTCTCCAAATATTTTCTGCTTCAATACTCCTCTAACTCTTCCCGTCAGTTTTGCTAGTTGTAAATATTCTAACATGAGTATCTGCCAATCTGTGATTCTCGGTATTGTTTTGTTTTCCCACTTCCTCGCCACAAGAATTCTTGCTACTGTGGTGGCATACATGAACAGTGGTCTTATTTCTTTTTTAATTTCTAATGGTAAAATGCCTAAAAGAAAGATCTCTGGTTGTTGTTTTTTAAGTGAGTCTGAATACAGTAATTTCTTAAATTCATTATGGATATTATCCCAGAATTCCCTAATGATTGCACAAGTCCACCTCATGTGGTAGTATGACCCCACATCTATTTTACATCTCCAACAAATCAGTGACCCTCCTTTATACATTTTCGCTAGTTTCAAGGGGGTATGATGCCATCTATATAACATCTTCATGATGTTCTCCCAAAGGTTATAGCATGCTGTGAATTTAATATCTGCCTTCCACAATCTCTCCCATTGGTTCATATATATGTTGTATCCAAAATCATGTGCTCATTTCACTATAACTGACTTGACTTGTTCTTCTTTTGTTTCCCATCCCAAAAGATATTCATAGATTCATGAGATATTTTTCCTTTAATAAAAATTACCGTAATTTTCGTTCTATAGGACGCACCCGACCATAGGACGCACCTTGTTTTAGAGGGGGAGAACAAGAAACAAAAATCTCCCCCTCTCTGCTCAGCGCCCCTTCAGCGAAGCGGCAGGAGAAACGGAGCCCCTTCCATTTCTCCTCCCGCTTGGCTGAAGGGGGGCTGCGCAACTCTCCCTCTCGGCTGAAGCCAGGAGAGTCTTGCTCTCCCGGCTTCAGCAAAAGGAACCCGAAGCATTTGGAGTGCAGCGTGAGTTCCCACTGCGCTCCAAAGGCTTCAGGCGGCTATCCCTGAAGCCTGGAGAGCGAGAGGGGCCCTGGCCCTGCGCACCGACCCCTCTCGCTCTCCAGGCTTCAGCAAAAGCAACACGAAGCCTTGTTATAAATAACAAGGGTGACAGAGGGCATCCCTGTCTCGTCCCTTTTCTGATGGAGATGTTCTCTGTGAGGTTACCATTTGTTAGAAGTCCAGCCATCTGCTGTTCATATATTGCCTCTATTCCCTTCTTAAATTGTATTCCAAAATTCATTATTTCCAGTTGTTTTTTCATGTAGAACCAAGAGACATTATCAAATGCCTTTTCAGCATCAAGTAGTAGTAAAGCTGCCGTTTTATCACTATTTGCTTCTGGGTATTCTAATATGTCTATGATGTTTCTTGTATTCCTGAGATTTGTCTGCCAGGGAGGATTCCAGCTTGATTTGGATGAATAACATCTTTAATGACCTCTCTGAGCCTATTTGCCAATATGTTAGGAAAGATTTTGTAATCATAATTTAAAAGTGATATTGGCCTATACTTAGTCATTAACTCTGGGTCCCCTCCCTGTTTGGGTATGGCGGTTATGTATGCTTCTTTCCATGAATCGAGTACTTTCCCTTGATTGCAGATGTTACTCATTATTTCAGTAAGTGGTGTAATTAATATTGCTTCCATTTTTTTATAATATTCCGCTGGGAGGCCGTCTGGGCCAGGTGTTTTGCCTACTTTAACTTTCTGGGTAGCTTTCTTAATTTCTGCTTCTGCTATTGGGGCATCCAATATTTAAAGTTTCTCTTTCTTAATCTCTGGGTTTTTCTGTTCATGTAGATAATATTCAACTTTCCCCCCTATATCTAATTCTTTCTTATACAAATCTCCATAATATTTTACAAATTTTTGCATTATTATCTTAGGATCATCTATACATTTCTCATTTATTTTTATTCTATTTACTTGTTTTTCATTTCTCCTCTTTTTGAGTTGCCATGCCAAGTATTTACTTGGTTTGTTGGCAAACTCAAAATTATTTTGTTTACCCATTCTCAAATTCAATTCCATTTCTTGCTCTATTTTTGATTTGTATTCTGCCTGCAATAGTTTAATTTCTCTTTTAATTTTGTCATCGCTTGGTTGTTTATTTAATTCTTTTTCTTTTTCCTTTATTTCCTCCAACAATTCTGTTTTTTCTTTTTCACTTTCTTTTCTTAATATCATATTTTGTTTTATAAAATATCCCCTGATGACCGCCTTGCTCACATCCCATATTGTTCTTACATCACTAACTTATTTGTTGTTCAATTCAAAATATCCTTTCAAATTTTTTTTTGCACCCTCTACTATCTTTTCATATTTCAATAGAAGTTCATTTAGTTTCCATTTCCGCATTCCTGTTGTCCAATCTGGTTTTATTCTCAACAAAACCAGGCTGTGGTCCAAAATTGTTTTTGGTAGAATTTGTACCTCTTCAATCCTTCTTAGCAGCTCTTTGGAAAGCCAAATGGCATCTATCCTGCTAGCCAATTTCTTTGGTTTGGAATAGTATGTATATTTTTTCTCTATTCTTTGCTTGTATCTCCATGAATCTACTAAATCTAAATTTTCACTCATTTTTAGAAAGGTGGATGGTAATTTCTCTTGGTTTTTATTTCCTCCAGGCCTATCTAATTGCGGGTCAATTACTCATTTAAATCCCTGATTAATATTATTTTGTCTTCCAGATATTCCATCAGCTTTATTTCTAAGTTCTTAAAGAAGGCTGCTTTTCTTTCATTAGTGCTTTTAAATTTGTTATAGGTGAAAAAAGAAATTGGAGATGTGAGCATCTTGATAAATAACGCTGCAGCAACAAAAATAGCAGTACTGTGTTCAACCAAGGATGAGCTGATCCAGAACATGTTCGACATTAACGTTCTTGCTCATTTCTGGGTAATATTATTATTACTTATTGAATTTATATCTGCTCCCCTTCCCCCCTCCAGTTTATCTCCATTTTTCAGCCTCTACCTTTCTGGCTTCCTTCTACCTGCTTCCTTTCTCTTGGTTTGGGACTCTCCTGGAAACTGAAGCCAACCATCGCTTTATTCTCCAGCTGTGTACATGGCCAGCTCCCAACACTGTGGTATGATGGAGGCATGACGTCCTACTTTTTATGCTCATAATGCAATATAGAAGCATAAAACGGTTAAAAATTAAGCAATAAAAAGACAAGGTAAAAAGTAGGGTGTCATGTATCCATCTACATCAGGGGTTAGCAAACTTTGTCAGCAGGGGGCCGGTCCACTGTCCCTCAGATCTTGTGGGGGGCCGGACTATATTTTTTTTGGGGGGGGGGAATGAATGAATTCCAATTCCCCACAAATAACCCAGAGATGCATTTTAAATAAAAGGACACATTCTACTCATGTAGACTGTCCGTGGGCCAGATTTAGAAGGCGATTTGGCCAGATCTGGCCCCCAGGCCTTAGTTTGCCTACCCATGATCTACGTTGTGAAAACCATTCCTTAACCCTTCCTTAACTTGAAAAACCATGCGAGTAAATCAGCCCTAGACTTCCAGCTCCCATCACCCTCGGCAAGCATGGTCAATGATGAGAGTTGTAGTCCAACAATGTCTAGAGAGCACTACATTGGCCACCCCTGGGATTAATCAGTTACATGAATCTATTAAAAATTTGTGCTGGACTGACTATACCCCCTTCCTCTTTCATGGAAATGTTCAGCACCCATGGAAGCAAATAATAATTGGAGACTTGTGGAGTTGGGGGATCAGGATCTCTAAAATGTTCACAAAATATAAAATCTTCATTGCTTAGTCTCAGTCATACAACAGTTTGATAAAAAGTGGGACACCACTCAAATGTTAATAAAACAAACTTAATAAACCTTAAGTTTCTGATTGTTTTCAGTTTGCCATACGAGGATCCTATGAGGTGATCAAGGATCCTCCCTTTTTTCCATTTCTTTAACCCAGAGATAGTAAACTCTTTGTCTTCAAAATGTTGTTGGACTACAACTCCCATCATCCCTGATCATTGGCTATGCTGGATTGGCAAATGCTGCTATAGTCCCTTCAGCAAACAGCAGGTTACTTCCAGATATTGGCATGGTCCAGGGTCCACCTGCTCACTCTCATGTCTTTCCTCCTAATTGTAGTTCTTATATGAGGCCTGGGGAACATTTGGCCCTCTGGGTCACCAACTCACATGGACTACAACTCCCATCATCCCTAACCATATGATGTGAAGGCTAAGGCTGATGGGAACTGGAGTCCAATAACATCTGGAGGGCAAAGGCTTCCCCAGACAGATTTCTGACAAAACATTTTGGAACCATTAGCTTCTAACTTTTCATTTTCTTTCTTTCTTTGTTTTAATTTGCATTCAAGACAGTTAAAGCATTCCTGACACCAATGATTAAAAACAATCACGGACATATTGTCACGGTTGCTTCATTCGCTGGGCATTTAGGCATTCCATACATGGTTTGCTACAGGTATGAATCATTGTGGTTTTCTTTTATCAGGGTAGCAAGTTCAAGCTCAGCTCAAAAGGGGTCCACAATTGTTGTACGTTTGGGAGCCACTGGTTTAGAGGGTTGTTTAGCTAACATGGCGGATTCCTGAGTCACATGGGAGAAGCACATGAGGAAAGTCCCAAGAAAGAGGCAATTTGGCCGCTCAAAAATGGAGTTCTTGGTCCAAACTTTGCAGGTCCTCTACATTCCCAGTCAGGGTCTTAGCTAATTAAAATCAGGGTCTTAGCTAATTAAAATAAAAATCAGATTGGTTTTCAAAAATAATAATTGTGTGCTGATTTGCAAAAGGTCTTACTTTTAAAAAAGAAGGGATTACATTTGAAATAAAGGGATGTGTGTGTGTTTATGTGCTTTTAAGGAGATGGGGGGGAAACCATTTTGTATGTTATACCATAATAAGCATAAATGAAAGAATATCACAGGGCGGCGACCTGAAAAATGTTCTCTTCCACCATTCTCTTCTGTCCTACGGAATGCCCTTCCCTTCGCTGTATGGGAAGCAGCAACCACCAATTGCTTCAGACATTGTGCAAAGATGTAAGGCAGGATTCAGAGAAGGCGCCTCATCGGCAAAAGCCCCATGGAAGGACTGCCATTTTCACAACAGGGCTCTGCCCTATGTGCCCCCAACTCAGAACACCCTGAAATTGGCTTGGAGGAAAAACCCAGAACAGTGTATATAGGGAGCGAAGGGGGGAGGGAGTTGTCCTGTCTAGCAAGCGGTAATGCTTGCCTTTACAAAATGGTTGCCTTAGCGCAATGCTGACTTCTTCTCACACCTATTTTACATGGGGTTTCCCTGCCCCATATAAGACCCTGTTTCTAATTTGTTTGAATTTCATTGATTTGAAGCGTATTCCATTGAACGTGGGGTTTTATTTGTTTTTATATGCTTTTATACTGCTGTTGTGATGGTTTTAGGTTTTATGTTTGTTTTAATGATACTGTCGGTTTATTTATTTTGTCAAACACCACTTCAGGTTTTTTTAAGATATATTAAAAATTAAGCGGATTATAAATGCTTTAAAAACTAAGACATCTATTTCCCCATAAATCGTGTCTAACCTCACCTCACGCCCCTCCCTCAGTTCAAGCAAGTGGAGTGCTGTGGGATTTCATGAGAGTCTGAAAGCGGAGCTGAGCCTTTTGAAAATGGATGGGATTGAAACAACATGCATGTGCCCTGTTTTTATGAACACTGACTCTGTAAAACTCCTTAAGGCAAGGTAAGTGATAATAAGGGTAGGGAGTTTGTATCCACCTGCCCCATTGCATTAACTGTTCTTTGATGCATCTGTGTCGCCTTTTTCCAGTTTCTCTAAGCAGTGAGAAGTTCTAAGGTTCTCTCTCGGAAGACAGAACATGGTGTGCAGTAGCATGCACCAACCTTGTGCTTATTTCAATTCACATCTGACATGCGAAATGGAAAAATTCTTGATGGTGGTGGTGGTGAACGCAGCCTGTGTTACAAACAATAAGTGTTCTGTGAAGGGTAAGGTAAAGGGGGACCCCTGACCATTAGGTCCAGTCGTGGACGACTCTGGGGTTGCAGTGCTCATCTCGCTTTATTGGCTGAGGGAGCTGGCGTACAGCCTCCAGGTCATGTGGCCAGCATGACTGAGCCCTTCTGGCGAACCTGAGCAGCACACGGAAATGCCGTTTACCTTCCCACTGGAGTGGTACCTATTTATCTACTTGCACTTTGACATGCTTTCAAACTGCTAGGTTAGCAGGAGCAGGGACTGAGCAACGGGAGCTCACCCCGTCACGGGGATTCGAACCGCTGACCTTCTGATCAGCAAGCCCAAGAGGCTCAGTGGTTTAACCCACAGTGCTTCTGCTAATGCAATTCTCATTGTCCGTACTGAGTTGGGGCTGGTGTAGCACCTATCCTGCAAAAGGAAGCTTTGTAGTGGCCAGTTCTGAGCCTGAATACTTTGTGCTAGAAAGCAGATTGCTCTTCTCAAAAACAGGAGGTGTGGGGAATATAATGTTAAAAGTGTTCAGGTTAAGAGCTGGCAGTCAGGTCCTGACTTTCCTGTAATATTGTCCATTGGGGGTGTTTAAACCTCACAATCTGAAATGCTAATGGAAAGTTTGGGGTTGTTGTTGTTGTTTAGTCGTTTAGTCGTGTCCGACTCTTCATGACTCCATGGACCAGGTAAATACCACTTTGGGGTACTTGGCTCCAAACCTGAGTGCTAGAACCAGTGAAGGCGGTGAAGGTCCTGTGTGAGTGTCTGGAGGCGGTTGGAGGATGGATGGGGGCTAACAGATTGAGGTTGAATCCTGACAAGACAGAAGTACTCTTTTTGGGGGACAGGAGGCGGGCGGGTGTGGAGGATTCCCTGGTCCTGAATGGGGTAACTGTGCCCCTGAAGGACCAGGTGCGCAGCCTGGGAGTCATTTTGGACTCACCGCTATCCATAGAGGTGCAGGTCAATTCTGTGTCCAGGGCAGCTGTCTACCAGCTCCATCTGGTACGCAGGTTGAGACCCTACCTGCCCATGGACTGTCTCACCAGAGTGGTGCATGCTCTAGTTATTTCTCGCTTGGACTACTGCAATGCGCTCTACATGGGACTACCTTTGAAGGTGACCCGGAAACTACAACTAATCCAGAATGCGGCAGCTAGACAGATGGCTGGGAGTGGCCGCTGAGACCACATAACACTGGTCTTGAAAGACCTTCACTAGCTCCCAGTACGTTTTCAAGCACATTTCAAAGTGTTGGTGCTGACCTTTAAAGCCCTAAACGGCCTCAGTCCAGTATACATGAAGGTCTCCACCCCCATCGTTCTGCCTGGACACTGAGGTCCAGCGCCGAGGGCCTTCTGGCAGTTCCCTCACTGCAAGAAGCCAAGATACAGGGAACCAGGCAGAGGGCCTTCTCGGTAGTGGCCCCTGCCCTGTGGAACGCCCTCCCACCAGATGTCAAAGAGAAAAACAACTACCAGACTTTAAGAAGACATCTGAAGGCAGCCCTGTTTAGGGAAGCTTTTAATGTTTAACAGACCATTGTATTTTAATATTTTGTTGGAAGCTGCCCAGAGTGGCTGGGGAAACCCAGCCAGGGTATAAATAATTTATTATTATTATTATTATTATTATTATTATTATTATTATTATTCTCTTCAGCCCTTCCTCTTGGAACTAGCTGGAGCCCAGAACAATGGGTGGAGGAAGCGGGATGCAGTGGGGGCGGGTTGCCCCAGGTGTCGCTACTGAGGGTGACAAAATGCCAGGCGGCACTCATCGTGGGGCCTGCAGCACACCTGAGCCACGCGTCTCTCCTGGGAGTGACATGATGGCTTGGGTGCCCACGGGCTCCACACTGCCCCAAATAGTCCGCCCGCTGCCTCCCCCTCAGCTGTCGGGCGGCTGAGTGGGAGGAGGCAGGCAGACTCCTTGGTGGCCCCGCAGAGTGTCCTGCCCTGGCTTGCCTCGCCCCGTGGGCAGCTGACCTTGTCCCTGGGCACAGGGCACACGCGTTGCCCCAGGCGCCCAATCGGCTTGCTCCACTGCTGCCCAGAACAGAAGCATAATGGCATAAATGCTAAGCTGTGGTTCAGCTTCTGCTACGCATGCAAACAAGCCTACTTCAATCCCCCACATCTTGAAAAAGAACCAGGAGAGAATCCTATGTGAAATCCTGGAGAGCTGCTATCAGAATACACAATACTGTGCTTCACAGACAGCTCGTATCACAGTTTCCTTTGTTCCTATGCAAGGCTTGTTGAGTAGAGCAAGTCTCAAATGGAAGCACCGTTGCTCCACAGGACTTGCGTAGGAATACACCACAACACTTGGTTGTGGGTCTGTATGGTAGTTACAGCTGGATTTGGTCTTTGAACAAAGCAGGCTATAAATTGGAATGAATAAGCAATCAAACATTTATTTTCCCTATAACTTCAGGTACCCTTTGTTAGAGGTGGAAGACTCAGCCAAAGCATTAATGGAAGGAATACTTACTAACCAGAAAATGATTTTCGTTCCACGGTGGGCCAAATTTCACCAACTTATGAAGTAAGTGTAATGCATATAATGAAACTGGTGTTCTATTTGTCTGGCTGTAAGCCAAGCTTTCTATTTGGCAATACAAATTATTTATATTGCAATTTAATAACTAGAGAGTCAAGATGTTGACAAAGATGTAGGTGCTAAAATAGGAAAAGGTGGATCCATGTCAGTGGCGTAGCGTGGGTTGTCAGCACCCGGGGCAAGGCAAGTAATTTGCGCCCTCTAACCCGTGGATTTGCGCCCCCTAACCCTAACCCCCAGATGTTGCGCCCGGTGTGGCCGGCCCCCCCTGCACCCCCCACGCTACGCCACTGATCCATGTTACTACCTTTTATAATGCACCAGGATAATTTGGGCTGATTATCTTGAGGAAATTTGACTGCTATCCCAGACAGGTGCCTTCCATGACAAGCAGTCGGGCGTGCCGCTATTCTGAGTGATTTAACAGATGCGTTTTCTTTTGGAGAGTCAAACAACAGCAATGTCCAATAGCCACTGAAAGCCTTATCCTCAATATTTAAAGTCTTCCAAGTTGGTGGCCTCTTGTGGAAGCTGATTAACTGTGTACTGTGTAAAAAAAGTACAGTGGTACTTTGGGTTAAGAACTTAATTCGTTGCGGAGGTCCGTTCTTAACCTGAAACTGTTCTTAACCTGAAGCACCACTTTAGCTAATGGGGCCTCCCGCTGCTGCTGCCATGCCACCGCTGTGCGATTTCTGTTCTCATCCTGAAGCAAAGTTCTTAGCCTGAGGTACTATTTCTGGGTTAGCGGAGTCTGTAACCTGAAGCGTCTGTAACCCGAGGTACCACTGTACTTCCTTCTGTCTGCTGTTGTTGCTGTTGCTTGTCTGACTATCCAAAAGACATTGTTGTCAGTGTGTATGATCCCAGGAAACATTAGTTCCATTTTCTGAGGAATATACAGTGTGTGTGCTGATTTGAAGTATTATCATTATTCCATGGATATTCCTATTCCATTAGGACAAGTAAGGCACTGTCCATCAATCTCAGTCTGCCCTCTGCTAGCCCCTGCCTGCCTACCTCCTTACAACCAGCCTAGGGGGTGGAACTGCCTATCAGTGGCGTAGCGTGGGGGGTGCAGGGGGGGGCGGCCGCACCGGGCGCAACATCTGGGGGTTAGGGTTAGGGGGCGCAAATCCACGGGTTAGGGGGTGCAAATTACTTGCCTTGCCCCGGGTGCTGACAACCCATGCTACACCACTGCTGCCTATCAGCCTCCTCCTCCTTTGCCTCAGTGTTGCCTTTGTAGAACTCAGCAGAGAAGAGGATGGGCAAAACCATAATTAGCCGGATCTGCTCATCATTGTTGTTCACCTTCCTGCATTCCGTCCTACCGCCCACGAGGCATCAGCCTCCACTGTCATTATTCCACATTGGGTTATTATACTTCCCATCAAAAGTATTTTTACTCAAAAAAGTGGTTTATAATTTTATATATATATATATATATATATATATATATATATATATATATATATATATATATATTTAAATGCAAAAAAATGAGGTCAAGGTGTCTTTTTGTTTTGTTTTGTAACCCACTATTTACAATCAAGTAGTAAAGAAATTTTATTCAATAAATAAATAAATAGACAAATAAGCCATAAATGCCAGTGTTTCAAGATCAGACTGATTAGATTATAATTGTTGTGATCTTTCTTTGTAATTCTGAAATAGCTCTAACCATAAGAATCATATAGAAGTGTTTTCTGTACCATTGTAACCCCACTCCTCCATTATGTCTTCTAGGTGTTTGCCAGAACGTGCTTACAATACCATCATGAATGCTGTCATGTTGTTTCAAAGTATTTAAATGATTAAATGATTGGTTAATTCCACAATGAGTCCACCGCTCTTAACCACTACACCATGCTCCTGCCAACCTAGCAGTTCGAAAGCACATCAAAGTGCAAGTAGATCAATAGGTGGGAAGGTAAACGGCGTTTCCGTGCGCTGCTCTGGTTCGCCAGAAGCGGCTTAGTCATGCTGGCCACATGACCCGGAAGCTGTACGCTGGCTCCCTCGGCCAGTAAAGCGAGATGAGCGCTGCAACCCCAGAGTCAGCCACGACTGGACCTAATGGTCAGGGATCCCTTTACCTTTAATTCCACAATATGATGGAAATAATGTTTGTGTGCATTTCTTCTGTTCCATGAACAAATATGCAAATTATGATATATATTTTCACTTCACAGAAGCGAATGTAATTCCCCCCCACACACATACTATTTTCTCAGTGTTTAGCACTTTTATCATATGCTAAAACAGGTATGCTCACAATCAGATCGCACCTGCGGTCTCCTCCTGCTTAGCACTTTTATGCAGCTTATTTATTGCAAGTAATGAACTGGCAAGACCTGAAAAATAAAAGTTCCGGAATAATGGACATTTTAACTGCTGTAATTTCTCAGGGCCATGTTAAAGTCTTTGGAGTATCTGCTATGTGCTCTTCACAGCTATATCTTCCCCTTCCCCCCAATAAACTCATTATATTAAGTTACTAAAGAACGGGTTCTTCAAAAATGCTTGTTGCCATGATTATAACTATGACAACTTTCCCAGAAAAATAAAACCACCCAGAGCTTTAAATTACAATTAGAGCAGCAGTAGATTGCAAAGATGGTGGAAGTTTCCTGGATGCATAAAGAACAGCTCAAATAACAACCTACCGGAAGAAGTAAAAAGGTATCTGGGAAAGCAGAAGAGTGTTCAGAAAAGCTCAAGGGCTTTTATTTCTCATAAGAGACATTTAATAGGCAATTTAACTATTGGGCTCAGATACAGAGGTGGGGGAGAGATTCAATTCAGTTAACATTTAAAGTTGAACGTACCAGATCCACACTTTATTTTATTTTTTACCAAAAATTTTATTGGTTTTTACAATATTAGCAGCAAACAAAAACACAAAACAAACAAAACATAACAAACATAAATCATAACTGTCAGGGGTTCAGGGACAGAGGCACAGGTGAGGGGGGAGACGGAGAGCGATGGGGAAGAATCCCAGGACAGTGAGGAAGAGGATGACAATGACTTGAGGTCTTCCATGAGTCTCTCAAGTGAATCGAAGGATTCCCAGAAGGGGGCGCCCCTGGTCAAGCCAAGGGGGGTCACAGGGGGGACTTGCCAGGAGCAGGGAAGCAGCAGGGAAACCCCGAGTGGGAGTGGGAGATCGGGGCCGGCTTCCCAGCAGGAACGGAGTGAAGAGGGTGGAGTTCCCAGTGTGACACACGGAGCAGAGCAGGAAGGAGACAGGGGAAGGAGATCGAGGCAGGACGTCCTGCCGGAAGGGGCGGAGAGTAGTACAGGGAGTAGTGTAACTGTCAAGAGGAAGGTCAGGGGTAGCGAACGCGCGCCAAGTTCAAATGTGGAGGCGCGCGGAAATGCAGAGAGCCCGGAGGAGGAGCCTGGTCCCAAAGCACGAAGGAGGGGGGAGCAGGCATCTGAGGAATCCGCGTCAGGAGAAAGCAGGAGGGAAGGAACCCAGGGGGGCAGAAAGACCCTGCGGAAAAGGAAGGACAGGAAGAGGTGGACTAGCACAAGCCTCTTAAACTGGTGTAGAGGCGGGACCGATTCAGAGGGGACTTCAAACGTCTAAGGCTAAGAGACGCGGGGCTGCACGCTTCGGTTGTGGAACCAATAATGAACTGCAATAAACATCCTTGTATATAAGAAGAGCTTGGCGTTGGTCTTTTGTGTGCTGAGACCTGAGGCAGCCCTTGACAATAACCTTATTGAAAACAACAGTTATTAACTTTGTAAAACGACTTCCTCGTTTCCCCTTAGTTGAATTTCATTGCATATCCTTATAACGGTTTTCCAAATCCCAATTTTGATACCCTTTAAATTAAACATTAACATCTTTAAATCTTCTCCTTCTTGTATTAAACATATTATTTTATCAGTTAACATAAATACAATCCTAAGCCCATTAAGTATCTGGAAGCTATTTCCAGTTATTTAGCTTAACAAATTTAGCTAAATAATCATTAAATTTCTTCCATTCTTCGTGGTGTTCCTCCTCCTTCTGGTCACAGGCTCTTCCGGTTAGATCGGCTAGCTCCAAAAAATCCATCATCTTCATCTGCCATTCTTCTACTGTTGGTAATTCTTGAGTTTTCCACTTTTTAGCTAACAAAATACGAGCCGCAGTTGTGGCATACAAAAATAGTTTAACATCTTTCTTTGGCAATTCCAAACCTGTTATTCCAAGAAGAAAGGCCTCTGGTTTCTTTATAAATGTATATTTCAACATTTTTTTCAATTCATTATAAATCTTTTCCCAGAAGTCTTTCACCTTGGGGCAGGTCCACCACATATGAAAGAATGTTCCTTCCTTTTCCAACATGTATTATCACAATTATGATACATCTTTGCTAATTTTACAGGAGTCAAATACCATCTATACATCATCTTCATAATACCAGATCCACACTTTAAAGAAACAATATACAAACTGAAATGCAGTCATCCTTCAAAGTGCACACTTATCTGAACTCTCTAGCCCAGTAATGTGTACAAAAATGCATATACTGGTGTAAACAGTGCATATAAATACATATATGAGTGAAAATGGCATAACATTGCTTTACAAAAATGTGTATATTAGGCAAATCTGCACACAACATGTGTATAATTTGCAAAAAAATACGGACAATTTTCATTAG
Source organism: Podarcis liolepis (assembly GCF_965112155.1). Lineage (NCBI taxonomy): Eukaryota > Metazoa > Chordata > Lepidosauria > Squamata > Lacertidae > Podarcis > Podarcis liolepis. The sequence goes on along the minus strand of NC_139564.1, from coordinate 15,653,530 downwards.
GCCATTTTTAAAAAATGCAAATTGATACAGAAATGTGGAGAACTGCATTTAGAATTCAAAAACTGAGAAATTAAGAAAACCCTGAATTTGACAGGCTTGCCCGTGAGCTCAGATTGCTTTACAGACTGTTGGAACAAAACGTTGTTCATACAAACCAGGTTTTTTTTTCAGAAAAGCAATTTATCTCTCCAAATATGGGAAATAGAGAACACTTGTTCAAAAATCAATGCACATCATTATTGCCTTTTAACATATCTTAGGGCCAATGTTCACATGACAATCTGGAAGAAGAAGCTGTGCCTGCAGGTGTATATACTTATTCCTGATTTCTGGGAAATGTCAGACAGAGCTCAGTAGGTGGCACTCTTTACTTACAATCTGCATTGAAAAATGATAGCCTTCTACAAACAAGGGAGGTTTGGAAATTGACCAGAGAACTTAAATGATTGGGGTTGTGTGACAGCTGCCTTTTGCATCTTGAGTCGAACTAACCCACCCAGTCCTTTGCTGAAGAATGTCAAGGGGTTTGTGTAATACTTACATAACAGGACACCAAATGAGTAGTAAAGACCAAGGGCAGAACACTCCCAGCTGGTTGACATTTTGCAGTGTCATTAAAACTGCATTCCACATGGAAAGCCTAGGAAATGCAGAGTGAGAACAAAACAAAAGCAGAAGTGTTAAGACCTTGTTTGCTTTTAGGATCAGCTAATGGCCACAGCAGGTGAGTAAACAAAACCAGGGCTTATTGGTTGTTGTAATGATGCAGCTAACATGCACCCAAGCTTATCTTTCCCATCAGTGGCCCGAAATCCATATGAACACAAGACCAGGAGCAGCTCTCAGTCCATCTGTGTAAATGTGCCACCCACTACAGGTGCATTCTGATGGACATTTACCTGGAAGCAAGCACCACAGAGTTCAGCAAGATTTGCTTTAGAGTAAAGATGCATGCGGGAGGCAGTGGAAGACAGGAGTGCCTGGCATGCTCTGGTCCATGGGGTCACGAAGAGTCAGACATGACTAAATGACTAAACAACAACAACAACAAAAGATGCATGTCCATGATCACTGCAGATGGTGACAGTAGTCACAAAATTAAAAGATGCCTCCTTCTTGGGAGAAAAGTGATGACAAACGTAGACAGCATCTTAAAAAGCAGAGACATCACCTTGCCAACAAAGGTCCGTATAGTTAAAGCTATGGTTTTCCCAGTAGTGATGTATGGAAGTGAGAGCTGGACCATAAAGATCGCCGAAGAATTGATGCTTTTGAATTATGGTGCTGGAGGAGACTCCTGAGAGTCCCATGGACTGCAAGAAGATCAAACCTATCCATTCTGAAGGAAATCAGCCCTGAGTGCCCTCTGGAAGGACAGATCCTGAAGCTGAGGCTCCAATACTTTGGCTACCTCATGAGAAGAGAAGACTCCCTGGGAAAGACCCTGATGAGAGCCAGTGTGGTGTAGTGGTTAAGAGCGGTAGTCACGTAATCTGGGAAACCGGGTTCATGTCTCCGCTCCTCCACATGCAGCTGCTGGGGGGCCAGTCACACTTCTGTGAAGTCTCTCAGCCCCACTCACCTCACAGAGTGTTTGTTGTGGGGAAGGAAGGGCAAGGAGAATGTTAGCCGCTTTGAGACTCCTGAAGGGGAGTGAAAGGCGGGATATCAAATCCAAACTCCTCCTCCTCCTCCTCTTCTTCTTCTTCTTCTTCTTCTTCTTCTTCTTCTTCTTCTTCTTCTATGTTGAGAAAGATGGAGGGCACAAGGAGAAGGGGACGACAGAGGACAAGATGGTTGGACAATGTTCTTGAAGCTACTAACATGAGTTTGACCAAACTGCGGGAGGCAGTGGAAGACAGGAGTGCATGGCATGCTCTGGTCCATGGAGTCATGAAGAGTCGGACACCGCTAAACGACTAAACAACAACAAAAGATGCATGTGGTCAGAGTGTCATGCAGGCAGCAGTAGGTTTCTGATGGCATGCTACAGCGGCAGCTTTCAGTTTCTGCCTGCATCTAAGGGGTGCAGCTGTTTCCATGGATTCACTATAGCAACCAAGCTGGGCAAAGTATGCCTTTGTTTGTTTTGAAGGCTGGGCTTCAGGGAAGGGAGAAAAATATGCCAGTCCTTCATTCTGCCTGTCAGCATTTTCACTGTGGTGCTAAGTGGGCCAAATCTGAATGCACTTTTTCATCTCCAAGGGGTGTGGGCTGAGAGGTGATTAAGTGCTCTGTAGTATAACCAACAGACAAGTCTTTCCTCTCTCCTTCCTATTTCAACTAAATTGAACCTCATCCTAAGCCTTAAATTGAAGGGGAGCATTAGGAAACATGTGTGCAAAGGAGGAATGAGGAATGTGTGTTTCTCCCATCAACCCCAGCCAACATGGTAGGTGATCAAAGATTATGGGAATTTTGTTTCAGCAACGTTTGGAGGGCCACAGATTTCCCCTCCCAGGTTAAAGATTACAAAATGCTGAGTATTGGTGCTCTCATTTCTGAACAATTTCCTGTTTCTCCACAAGCTGCCCTTTATTGACATTGATGGTAATTCCTCCTCCCGGTCTTTCAGATTTGCTTCTGACCTTTTCATGGTCCTGTTGTTTGTTTGACTTTGATCCATCTGGATACATCATAGACTTTGTTCCATAAAATTGTGCCTTGTTTGCCCTGACAAATGTCCCTGTAGCTCAAGGATGGGGAGTCTGTTTCTCTCTAGATGTTGTTGCACCACCATTCCGATCACACCTGTTGTTGGCTGAGGCTGATGTGAGCTGGCATCAAACAACGTCTGGAGGGCCTTCCAAGTTATTCATTAAAAAATATTTATAAAAAGTATTTATATAGCGTATTTATTTATAAAAAGTATTTATATAGTGTCTCTTAGGCAAACATCTCATACTTTTCACAACCTTAATACAACAGAATGCATTAAAATATTATAAATTAAACAAGCACTATTGATAGTCAGAATTGTTTTTACAATGAATGGTTGGCATCAATAACCAGCAAAAGCCTCAATAGAAAGGTAACGTTTCAACCTGTGCTCAGATTGCTCCACTTTTGCTCCTCCTTCCTAGGGAATGGGATTAACCCCGAGTCAGCCCAATACATTTTGTGACCTGAGGTGAACTATAGAATGGTGCCCCACCACTATGTCATTTTCCTACCAAGGAAAGGTTTTCTGTCACATGCGCCCAAGCACATGGGAAGAAAAGCCAGTGGTGTCCAACTGTGCGTGCACTTGCTTACTTTATTTCCAGTTAGGAGAATGTACCACCAGCTCCACAAGGACACCCGTAGCCAAAGATGCCCTGTCGGTTTACTGACCTAAATGCAACGCACCACACAATGGGAGAGCAAGCAAGCACAAAAGCAAGGCTAACACACACAAAAGGAAGCAGCTCACCATTCCACACATCCTGGATTAAAGTGGAGACAGATTCAGGTAGGTAGCTGAAGAAGATTCAGGTAGGTCTGAAAAAGTGTGCATGCACACGAAAGCTCATACCAAGAACAAACTTAGTTAGTCTCTAAGGTGCTACTGGGCATTTAAATATATATATATATATATTTCTAAAGCGGAGACACTCACTCACATTGCTCTTGCTCACTAGCTGGCAGCAAGCAAGCAAGAGTGCTTTGCAGATTTGCAGCAAACCATTATCGTGGTGCTGTGTGAACGCAACCACTGCATGCTTCCCTCAGTTAGGTAAATTAATGTAGTTCCACTAGACTAAGCTAAAAGGACATAGACAGAGTTACCAAAGCTTGACTTTCAAAAAGAAAACCAAGATATTTGGGCTAAGAAAACTCTGTGATCTTTCGGCATCAGACAGCTTATGCAATGTAACAACATCACGTACCCTCAGACCAATCTCTAGGTGGAAAGGTATTCTAAAAATATGCATGATCAATCCAATTGCACATGCGTCATACCGCTCTTACAAGTGTATCACACAGACAAAAAATAAATAAGCTTCTGAGTGCATGTGTGAAGCTTTCCTGGCTAAAAATCACACTTCACACAAATGCTTCTTTCTTACAGTAGCAAGCAATCCTTTCAAATAACTAACAAAAGCCTGAGTTTGGAACAAAAACGAGTTTAACCTGATATCAGCAGCTCCTAACAGTCATCACTAAACAACTTTTTTTAGATTTCAGGTGTGATCTAACTTCAGTAATGGAAATCAAAGTATGTTTATATTGGTTTCTGGGACAGCTAGGTGATAGTTTGGATAATGAATGGACTATATTATTGATAATCTTGGGACTGACATGACAAAGTCATATTGGTAACATTTGATACAACAGTTGATCCACTGCTTCATAATGGCTTCCTGTGTTATATACAAAATAACTATCAATAATACACAGATCAAATCAGCAAAATTTTAAAAACAAGTATGTATGCATAACTATATTACATGTCTGGGTGGGCTTGCTGGAATAAACAGAAGTCTTTAGCAGGCATCTAAAACAATATATAGCTTTGGTGCCTGCCTAATGTTTAATAGGCAAGTTTTCAGAAGTACGGGGACGACGACCCCTAAGCAGAAAGTGTGTGTGTGTGTGTGTGATAGAATGGAATGGAGTATCCTGAAGAGGGCATGACTGGCTGGACACTTTGAACAGCAGCACTCCACACAACAACCTTTTTTCTTCTTTCTTGAAGGTCTCACTTGTATATCTAAATAAATTTTACCCATAGGTGCTCAGACAGAACTGGCTAACATTTTGTGACAAGAGTCAGCATCCCCCAAATGCTACCTACCATACAAATAAATATTTGCTGAGCTAATGGACCAACAATAAGAGTGGTAACATTCCTTTCATGATTCCTGAACAGGAATGGGAAGCGGCATGTAAGGATTAGCCTTGTCCGTGGGCCACTGTTACTTCCTGTGACCTCCCAGCATTCTTCAGCAACTGAGAAGGTATAGGACACTGAAACCAGGGTCATTCATGTCAGCTGTGCCTACTGTTTGAGAGGAGTCACATATAGCACTTGTGCATGGCAGAGTCAGCTGGAAATGTCAGAGCAAAAATAGGCTCAGCTTGCCTATTGTTAACTAGGTGCAAATTCCTGCTTTTCCTGTACAGTAGACATTGCTCAGATTGCTTAAGTGGGCCATTCACATTGTTCATAAAGAAAGAGTCTCCATTTCCCTTTTCACACCGTTTCTGCCTGTGCTTTGAAAAAATCTTTCACTTCCTGCTAGAGTGACTATATATAAAGGAGGGCACAGACACCTCTACTTTTATGTAAGGCAAGAGCAGGCTGCTAGTTCTAAAACTGGCACTGTTAAGTGTTTGTAGGTCTGCAAGGGAACTGGTGGGGCAATTCCAAATTCTGCTGTTCAGATAGACAGTTCCAGATCAGGCGCTTGTTGTGCAAAAAGCTTGCTAGCAACTGTTGACTCCACCCCATCAATTGTCAATAGCTGAATTAGGCATTGGGCACAGGGCCAACAAGTAACTGCACCTTGAAGAACAAAAAGGAAAGGGTTACTACTTTTAACCAGTTGTGGGGGAAACAGCAGGGAAGAGCTATTGCCTTGATGCCCTGGTTGTGAGCTTTCTGGAAACATTCTAGCTCATGTGGGGAATTTCAGGAGTGGGAAGGCTCAAATCTTTATCCTTGGAACTTTTCCCAAGCATCACCTCTCACTGGACCTCCTTCACACCCCAAGTGCTTTAATATTTTTTGTCTGGCTGGAATCAGAGGTATACCTAGGCTCCCTTGCACCTTTGGCAAGGAGATGTATCTGGACCTCCAAAGCCAGGAGAGACCATGGTGCAGAAACTGTAAAAGTTTGCTTTTCATTGCCTTTCGCCTTTTGTGTACCACCAGTGACCAGAAGCATACCTAGGCTCTTTCTTCCCTCTGAGCCTTGCTCATAATTCTAACAGGGCTGCTGGCTGACTAGGGAGAGGGTCCTGTAAGGTTGCTGCAATACTGTCGGGCAGGCTTCTGGCCACTTTGAGGCAGAGTGGTGCGATTTTTGCGCCCTTCTGAGCCTGCAGCCTTAGAGGACACCAGCCTGCCGAACCCCTAAGTATGCCCCTGGCTGGAATGTGTCCTTGAGATAAAGCCTCTCATTTGTCTGGCTAGAGGACAGAAATGTGTGTGCAAGTAAAATATGCATTTGTTGCTCTTCTCACTTTTGCCTCTGACACCATGTAGCCATTGGAAGGTTGCTCAGGAACGGAAAGTGGTCCATGGGTTGAAAAAGATGCTGGTCACTGTGGTAAAGAGGATGCTGGCCTGGCTGGAATGAGCAGGGCTCTTTTGGTTCTGATGCATGGTGACCCAAGAAACTAGCAAAAACAATAGGTTACCAAACCCCTGGTGGCCTAGTTAAATGGCTGTATAAGCCTGTCTCAAGAAGCTGTAGAAGCTACCTATAATATCGTATCACAGCTATGGTGATTTAGGTGATATTTGAATGGAGATACAACCTGACAAAAGCATCTTACAACATGCATCTGCCTTGCATCTGCTCAATGCTGAGAAGAAGAAGAAGAAGAAGAGTTTGGATTTGATATCCCGCCTTTCACTCCCTTTAAGGAGTCTCAAAGCGGCTAACATTCTCCTTTCCCTTCCTCCCCCACAACAAACACTCTGTGAGGTGAGTGGGGCTGAGAGACTTCAAAGAAGTGTGACTGGCCCAAGGTCACCCAGCAGCTGCATGTGGAGGAGCGGAGACGAGAACCCGGTTCCCCAGATTACAAGACTACCACTCTCAACCACTACACCACACTGCTTTTCACCCTAGGCCACTGGTGTCTGCACAGATTGACAAGAGTGTATGTGACTGAATAGGATCATATTTCCACACACCCACTTCACCAGTTTGGTCCAAATAGCTCAACAAAGATTCCAAGTTGTCTGCAGACACAGGCAGAAGAAACTGGATAAACCAGACCATCCCTCCTATTTTTAGTGCGCTAATTAGAAGGCCCGCAGAGCTGCCTTGGGAACTGGGGATGTGGTGCTTTGGTAAAAGGGTGCTTAACTCTTTTCAAAAACTCGTAATCCCATTAAGGTAGGAATTCTAACATCTGGAACTCAGCACCATAAGAGAGGGAAAGGGGTAGGCAAAGTAGATATCTGCGTCTAGGTGGTCATCCCTCATCACCACAGCCCCCAATACTGAAAATATGACTATAAAGTACTGACACTCATGACAATTAAATGCTATTATTTGGAGCAGGGAGCAGGCTATTATTTGGAGCTGAAGAAAGGCTCTCAAGAGCAGGTTGCAAATATAGTAGAATGACAATCCCTGCTATCACGTTTACCATCAAAAAGACACAACACAAAAAGGAAAGTCAGTGAGAGGGAGGAGGGGAAAAAAGCACATGCAGACACTAGTTCTTAGTTATACAAGTTATTGGACAGGTCAAATGAAGTGACACAATCCCTATGTGTGGTTGTAGTGGTTAAAGTGTCAGACAGGGACCTGGGGGAGACCAAGGTTCAAATTCCCCACTTGGCCATGAAAGCTCACCATCACATGCTCCGTTGGGCCAGTTGCTGCCTCCTAGCCTACCCTACCTCACAGGGTTGTTGTGAGGATGGTGATTATACCACGTGCACCACCTTGAACTGCTTGGGAGGAGAAAAGGTGGGATATAAATGCAACAATCTCTTATTTTATTATGAAACGCTGGAGTTTTGATGTGTTTTCCCTTTGCCCAAGCCAATTCACTCTCGATTTAAATCAAAATGTGTGGCAACAGAGGAAGAGTGACTAGTGGGGTGCCACAGGGTTCTGTCTTGGGCCCAGTTTTATTCAACATCTTTATCAACGACTTCGATGATGGACTCAAGGGCATCCTGATCAAATTTGCAGATGACACCAAACTGGGAGGGGTGGCTAACACCCCAGAGGACAGGATCACACTTCAAAACGACCTTGACAGATTAGAGAACTGGGCCAAAACAAACAAGATGAATTTTAACAAGGAGAAATGTAAAGTATTGCACTTGGGCAAAAAAAATGAGAGGCACAAATACAAGATGGGTGACACCTGGCTTGAGAGCAGTACATGTGAAAAGGATCTAGGAGTCTTGGTTGACCACAAACTTGACATGAGCCAACAGTGTGACGCGGCAGCTAAAAAAGCCAATGCAATTCTGGGCTGCATCAATAGGAGTATAGCATCTAGATCAAGGGAAGTAATAGTGCCACTGTATTCTGCTCTGGTCAGACCACACCTGGAGTACTGTGTCCAGTTCTGGGCACCACAATTCAAGAAGGACACTGACAAACTGGAACGTGTCCAGAGGAGGGCAACCAAAATGGTCAAAGGCCTGGAAACGATGCCTTATGAGGAACGGCTAAGGGAGCTGGGCATGTTTAGCCTGGAGAAGAGGAGGTTAAGGGGTGATATGATAGCCATGTTCAAATATATAAAAGGGTGTCACATAGAGGAGGGAGAAAGGTTGTTTTCTGCTGCTCCAGAGAAGCGGACACGGAGCAATGGATCCAAACTACAAGAAAGAAGATTCCACCTAAACATTCGGAAGAACTTCCTGACAGTAAGAGCTGTTCGACAGTGGAATTTGCTGCCAAGGAGTGTGGTGGAGTCTCCTTTTTTGGAGGTCTTTAAGCAGAGGCTTGACAACCATATGTCAGGAGTGCTCTGATGGTGTTTCCTGCTTGGCAGGGGGTTGGACTTGATGGCCCTTGTGGTCTCTTCCAACTCTGTGATTCTATGATTCTATTCTAGGAAACGTTTCAAACGTCTGACATGGGGCGGGGGGGGGGTCGTGCATCCCATCCACCCGGTTAAGCGTGAAAAATTTAAAGCTGTAAATCCCATTGAATTCAGTGGACTGACTTAAAACGCAGCAGAGGAAGCGACATACAAAGACGGACAACCTCGCTGCGTTTCGAGCTAGTGAGGCGTACATACTCGACGCATGCGCAGAAAAACAGTATTTCCCCCCTCCCCTCAGGCGGGCGGCGGGCGACTCTCTCTCTCCAGGAGGCCGGGGTGGGGGGGGCGTGTTTGGTAATTGAACAGCCGTTAACGGCCATAAGGAGAGCGTGCGCGCGCAGCCCACGGGTTTGGGCTCGAGCCCAGAGCCCATGCGCGCGGTCCCCATCTCCTCGCTCCTCCTCCTTTCACCCGGCTCGGTGCGCTTCCTTGACACGCCTCCCCCCTCCCTCTCTCCAGATACGTCTCCGTCGGATCCGGGCTGGGCGCATGCGCTGTTGGCCGCGTCCTCCGTGCATATATGCCTGAGAGTGTGTGTGTGTATTTGTGTATGTTTTGGGCTGCGCGCGCGGAAGGTAGGGAGCGCGCGCGCCGGAGGTAACGGCTGCTGAGGTGCAACTACCTTGGCTGCACCAAGGAGGGAGGCAGGGAATTGGCGTGGTAAGGAGGCTGGAGCCGAGGAAGGAGAGAGGCAGAAGGGGGCTGTGGAAGGTGGGCTACAGCAAGGCGTGCTCCCTCAGTCCTGTACATTTGAGGGTTGCTCATCAGGAGCACTCTGTGCATGCTCAGAAGAAATGCCCCGTTTTAAAAAAACAACTAACAGCAACTCGCAACCATTCATTTATGCGTTTCTGGTTTTAGTCCTGGTAGGGTAAAGCAGTTCTTGGGGCTGGTCCAAGTTATAGATGGGGAGGAGGGAGGGGTGTTTTTAAGGCAGGGGCACCGCTCCTTGGGAAGGAAGGGGTCGTCAGGGTGCTAAAGCTGGGGGGGCAGTGGCGTAGCGTGGGTTGTCAGCACCCGGGGCAAGGCAAGTAATTTGCGCCCCCTAACCCGTGGATTTGTGCCCCCTAACCCGTGGATTTGCGCCCCCTAACCCGTGGATTTGCGCCCCCTAACCCGTGGATTTGCGCCCCCTAACCCGTGGATTTGCGCCCCCTAACCCGTGGATTTGCGCCCCCTAACCCCCAGATGTTGCGCCCGGTGCAGCCGGCCCCCCTGCACCCCCCACGCTACGCCACTGGGGGGGTTGTTTTTTGCACGTGGTTTACCTTGGGTGCGAGAGGTGATGCTGCTGCTGCTGTTGGTGATGATGATGATGATGATGGAGTTGGCGGAATGCAATTGTTTCTGCTTTTGCTGAGCTGAGGGGGTGTTCCTTGGTTGTTAGGATAAAAGCTGGTTCTCTTTTCCCTTGTCGTCGGAGTGAAATAGAGCAGAAGGAATAATGTAGAAATGCGTGAAACTGGTGAAGGGCAGAGCAGACATATGAGGGGGAAGGAAATGAAAAAAATCAAGAACTAGGTTTAAATGTGAATTGCTCATTTACGAGTCTCAATTTTAGAGAATGAAAGATAAATGGAGGAAATGTATAAAGAGGAGGGAAAATTACATCACTGTAGACACATATAATTTGAACATTTTACTAATTTTCTTTCAGCTAATGTTTCCTGGTGCTACTCAGGTTTGTTTCCTTTACAGATTGATTATGTGCTTCCTGGTTAGTGAATTCTGTAAAATACAGTGGGTATTTGGGTCAGAAACATCACACATTCCATAGATGGGCTCTCTCTATATTTTTGGATACAATGTAGAAAGAGTTGAGCTGGTGGCATTTAAGCTCTTGCATATTGTTGTGTTATTATAATCCCAGTTGCTTTTTGTCTTGTGTCATTGCTGCTTCCATTACATTACATTTCACTTGAATAGAATAATAGAGTTGTAGAGTTGGAGGGTCATTTAGTGCAACCCCCTGCAGTGCAGAAATCTTGGCCAATGTGGGACTCAAAACCCCGGCCCTGAGATTGAGTCTAATGCCCTTATGATGAATGTAAATGCAGTGAATACTACAGTTTAAGCATCAATTTTCATACCTAAGCAAGACTTCCCGATTTCCAGGTGCATAACATCAGTGCCATTAATCACAATGCTCTGGGCTATGACTATAACCATGAAATGTTTTTATGTAGTTTTCCATGTTGAAAGCAGATCTTCATTTAGTTCCTCATTTAGAGAATGTACTTCTGTTTTCCATATAGTACTGAAAACTGAGTGTGGTGTACACTACTTCAGTCCCAGTTTGATCATATTGCACCAATTTGCATCAGGTTATGCATTGTTTCCATGCTCATTGTAAGTGCTGATACTAACTCTTAAAACCCTGAATGGTTTGGGAACAGTTTATTTGAAAGACTGCCCAGACTCAACTGGTCAGATCTTTTAAGATTGGCCTTGGAGGCGTGATAAGGTTGATCCTGTTGGTGGAAAGCAAGAACACAGATTTTTCACTTGTGGAATTTCCTCCTGTGAGAACTCAACTTGGCCTCCCCCTGCTTATGGCCTTTAAGTGGAACTGCCAAGCTTTTTTTGGGGGGGGTGATTTGTCTTGTCAATTAATGTTTTAATTGCAAGCTGCCTTGTGCAGCCTTCTTGTAAAAGCCTGACATAAATATATTGAATAATATACAGCCTCTTTGGGAAGTGCACCTGAAGTCCACAGTGTGAAAGTGTGTCATTCAATTGCACATTGTCTATGCTGCAGTAAATGTGTATCCAGTCTCTTTCCCTCTCCCATGCACTGATGTATCGTGGCCTTGCTGTAGTATTTGGTCTGCAGAACTAAGAACCAAACAGCAGTAGTGCAGAGCAGGAGAGACAGGGAAAACGGCAGATAAGATTTAATGCTGTAACTGGGCCTGTGGACCCTCCTGTTATTTTGTCATGCTACAGTCCTCCCTCCCTGAAGTTGGCCACGTATGTAATAAATCAGGGGTGAAGCAAATATGTTAAAGATAGGCTGTGTCTATAACATGGTTTCCTTTTTAAGGCTGTACATATACAGTGGTGCCCCGCAAGACGAATGCCTCGCAAGACGAAAAACCCGCTAGACGAAAGGGTTTTCCGTTTTTCAATGCGCTTCGCAAGACGAATTTCCCTATGGGCTTGCTTCACAAGACGAAAACGTCTTGCAAGTCTTGCAATTTTTTTCGCTCCCCCCTTTTTCTAAGCCGCTAATAGCCTTTTAGCCGCTAAGCCTTTAATAGCCGCTAAACCGCTAATAGCGCTAAGCCGCTAATAGGGTTGCTTCACAAGACGAAAAAACCGCTAGGCGAAGAGAATCGCGGAATGGATTATTTTCGTCTTGCGAGGCACCACTGTAGTCATCACACGTACCGTGAATGTGGGGAGGGCTCACCATTGTAATTTTTTATTCTAAGCTTTTTGTGGCAGCTGTAAGTTTCACTCTGTGAAGCTCCATGTACTGTATGTTGTTGGAGCTATATAAGCATCTACTAAACATAATAACTTTTCTGAAAGTTCCTCAGATAAAAGTATTGATATTGATAAAGCGTCCTTTAAAAAACATGTGACTGTAGAATGGCACGATTTGTCACACAAACTTTTGCCATTGAAATGAGTAAAGGCTATGTTTATGCCACGTTTGTTATAACAGACAATTTCTTAACGCTGGGTATATGTCAATTTACCCCCAGTTGCCATCCATGTGAACTTTCTCACAATACCCGTGAACTTGGTAAACAAATGCCACTGTTTGTATTCAGTACTGTCAGACTAAGAGACTACAGACAGTTGGTATCTGGTAATTCATTTCCTTGTTTAGCAATGGAAAAAAATGCCCAATTTTAGACAGCAAAGAGAAGGACTTGCATTCAGTTTATGAAGTGAATGGAACATTGCAGCATTGTTGAATGGGGGCTTGAAGTTCTCCATTGTTTCGGTTTGGTCCTGCAGAATACTGGAGAAATTTCAAGAGGTCGAAGATCATTAGTATAATGTTGAGAGATCAGATTGCATGAGAAGTGGCATGTTGGCACTGAAAAGTTGCCCTAAGTGTTCTGCTGCTTTCAGAACAGAGAGTATCTAGGTTATAGGAGGTTGGTGGCTTTGAAACTTGCATTTCAGGTAATCTGCTGGTTTGTATATCAGGGTGGGTGAGGTGCTACGCAAAAAGTGTGCATGTTAGAGGTTTTGATGTATTGCACTGTTTGCTTGGAGGGAAATAGTCTGTTTAGGCCACCCATCAAAAATATAAAATGATATCTTTTCAAATGATACCTAAAATGAATTAAAAGTGTGATGCAATTAAGTAGGCATTTGGTGCTTCTGTAGAGAGGGGGATTGTTGAATGTTGATTGTTGCTCTTTGTATATGTAAGTAAAAATGAAATATTAAAAAATATATATATGGGAAAGTGGGTAATTTTATCTTATTTATAGGTTCTGAGGCATGAGATCAGCCCAACTGTTTAATTGAGTAAACAGTTTTGGTTTTAAATTGATTAGCCAGGAAAACCCAAAGTAGTTCCTGAGGCTGCATTGCAACCATATCACAGGTATTTTTTCAAAGCTAGCTACACCATGCACGCTACACGTGCTCTCCACTCATGCAACTGATTATGCACACACATGCAGGCATGCAGACACATGTGTGTAATAAGTATGGCTATTCTCCTTGACCTCAGGGGTTGGGGTCGCTAGAAATGCTGCATTTTATTCCAGATCAGTTATGAACAAGTTAAAAGCACTCACCCCACTACTGAGCCTTATGGGGAGCTTACAACTTGCATCCCTTCATTGCAAGAACTGTTCCTTCCCTTCCTTTCCCTCTAGTTCCTGTTCTTTAACCAGTTACCAGTCCATAAGAAGACCTCATTACTGCTGTCTTTGCTCATGAATCTTGGTGGGGGACTGTGTCAAAAGCTTTTAAAAGGTTGGTGAGACAGGACCAGGGGTGTACGAAGTGAGGGCTGTCCGCCCTGGGTGCCACCCGGGGTGGGTGTGTGACAAAATGGCCTGCTGCCTCCCCGCCTCCAGCTGTAGGGTGGCCAAGGGCGGTCGGGCGGCCCACCCCACCCCATGGGCAGTTTGCCCCGCCCCTCGGCGTCCCGCACCTGGTGCTGGAGAGGCTTCCTCCGCTACTGGGCAGGACTCACCTTTATATAAGTCACTCTGATTCTTTTTCAGCAGAACCTGTTCTGTATGCTTGATTATTTTATACTTAGTAATGCTGTCCGCCCGGATCCCATTTAGAAAATTTGGCACTGTTTGGCCATTTTCTTTTTTTAAAAAACACAATTTTTATTAACAGGCCAATCCAATCACATTATTTCCAAATCATATTACTTCCAAATTATACAGCCAGATTTTAAAATTTTGTTGGGGGTACCCTTACATCAAGCTCCGAACGAGAATCAAAACATCACTTCTGTTACTGCTTTTATCAAAAGGTTCTATCCAGATCTGTCCAGATAGTCTCTTTATTACTTCTTCATCTTCTTGTTGTTATCATGTATTCCTTTCTTTGCAATCTCTGATAGTCTTCGCAAGCAGGTTAGGAACAAACAACATCTGCGTGGGTTTTGCACACTCCAAAAGTCATATCTCATAAGGACAGCCGCCATTCCTCCCCTTCTTCAAAAATTTATCCTTGGTCCGTCCTATTAATTTTCCCAAGCTTGCCACGTATATCACAAAGGGGCTCTGCCAGGTTATCACATTCAATCCATCATTTACATTCCAATGACCCTGGTCCTCCTCCCCTCGTCTTTCTTCGACAAGCCTGTCTTAGCAAGACACCATTAAAAACTGTGTCATAGAATTTTTCCTCCGCACTCCATATTTACCAGTCCTCTCTTCAATCAATAATTCACTCCACACAGCTCTTAAATTCTTGCTTGCGATTAGTAAAAGGCGACGATTCGTCTCTCTGGGGTGGAGGTTTATAAAGACTCACATGAGGCAAAGAAAATAAAAGTTTTTTCCTACACCCCCCCCTCTTTTTTCGCTCTGCACATACCAGTCTCGTAATGGTGGTTCATCGCTTGATTTATTTGTCTCCTCCCGTCGCTCCAAACACAGAGATGCATTAATCAGCAGCCTTATCTCTCGAACTTTGCTTGATGTAAGTGCTTCAGCTTCATTCCAATTGTATATTTCCAATTATATTTTCGAGCTGACGCGAACCAGGGCGCTGATTGGAGACAGCGTCAGTAAGCGCCGAACCCACCGAGGGCTGATGCCAAATGTCCTGCACCCCCTTCTTTCGAATCTGGGGATGCATTATGGACGTCGCTGGCAAGGCTGTCCTCCCCATCTCCTGGGGGGGGGGGTAGGAAGACTGGATACTTCCCATAGCAGCCACTTTATTACCTCATGTGGGTCAGAGAGATGTTATTGTCGGCCATCTTCCAATGCGCCACCTGGTGGCCCCCCCTGTTTGGCCATTTTCTAGATCTTTGATAAAGAGGCTTATCTTGAGGACAAGCTATATCTTTTTGTTAGAAGATCAGTAATTTCACATTTGAGTTGGATGGATACAGTCTGAAAATCTGTCTGACAAAGGAAGTGTGTCTCTGTAATTTAGTCATTATCTACTTAGAGCAGTGGTGTTTAAACTTCACCTTCAGGGAATCTTTTCCTCAACAACTTGTGCTGAAGAACTCCTGCTGCAAAACTCTTCCATGTTGTAGATGACTCTGGTCTTTCCTCTGAGGTGCATACTTGATTTATATGGAGCACTTGCCATGCCATTTAAGTTTGACCATGTCTTGCATGAATTGATCATTACATACTATAATACATCCTGGCTGCTACCCATTGCTGGGAAGATCAGTAGGAGGATGCAAACTACCAAGGGCATTTACATTACACATTTCTTGTTATAGAAGTTCAGGATGCCCTACAACACAGGAAATTACTGTCTTATAGCATGGATCCATATGAACTTTAACCAACTTGAACCTTGAAGCCAAGGAGGACCATTTAATGGAAGAGTTTTACTTGAAGTATAGAGTTCAAGCTTAATCTCTGTCATGGCCAAATCATGTTTCATTTCAGTTTCCCATCTATACTGTAAGTGGGAATAACAACAACAACAACAACAACAACAACAACAACACTAGTTTAATAATAATTACTGTTTGGAGTTCTTCCCTACCTTTACCGTGAAGTCCCAGGGATTATAGTGGGTGGGTACTATATATCTCAGGTGTAAATGGTGCAACTTAAATAATAATGGCCTGATTTAAGAGGCTATGAGTGAATAATAAAACTTTAATCTGCAAGTGTTAAAGTTCAGTTGTGTACAGGAAGGTATCTTTAATCTTCCTTAGATGCTAAGCAATTTGAACAATAAAAAACCCAACAGATTATATATACTTTGAGAGAACTTCCTTCGGCCTTAACTATGCCAAGAAGGATTTTGTGATATTTAGAACTGTAGTTTGTTACTTTGGCTTTGACTCAAAGGTTCCCTGTATGAATAGAAAGGCAGTTGGAGGGTGTTCCAACTTCACTTTTTCTCCTTCCTGCTGCCCACCCAACCTTTATGCTACAGACCATATTGTTCCAGAAGATTTGTATCTTTTGCACTGTATACTAGAACTCAATACAAGTGAAACTAAATTGGTCAACCTTTCCTATTACAGCATTGTGCAAATTTAGGCTTGTTTTCCTCCTGTTGCTCACAGGTGCTTGGTTCTAACTCACTGTAGAAATGTACTAGCAGTGGCTTGGATCCTAATTTTCCTTCCATGAGTCAATAGGGTCCATGTTCCTAGACTGCCACTTCCACCATTTTCTTTCCTTCTGCAGCCCCATGAAAATCCTCTCTTGCAGGTTGGGGAGTTTGGGAAGGCATGGAAGGTTATGGATGTAGGGGGAAAGTTGGTAGAAATCATTCACTCTCACACGTGAATGGATGAGCAACTTGAGATCCAAGCCTATGTTCCCATCCTGATAGTGACTTAGAAGTTGCCCTCTTGATTTTATTGCCTTGGTCTTTGTAAAAGACAGAATAATAGTTGGCAGCGAACTTCTGTCAAGGGCTTGACGGAGGAAAACGCCTAATCTATTTTCATTTTGTTCTAGTAGTGAGAAAATGGCAGTTCTACTCAAGACTGGAGGTTCTTCTTGATTTGCTTGGCAGGATGTGTGGGGCTTTTTTTCATGGAGACTGAGAACAAACCTGGAAGGAGACAAAACAGCTAATGGCTTCTGATTCTATGGTCCCAGAGCAAGCAAAGCATCATGTGGTAAAAGGCAGAAGGCAGCAGCCACAGGAAAGGTCACCTTTGAACAGTGATGGTGAAGAAGAAACATTTGTATTTGAAGCAAATGAAGCTTGGAAGGATTTTCACACCTCTCTCCTTCGATTCTATGAAGCTGGGGAGCTTTGTGATGTTACGCTGAAGGTGCTGATTCCATATTTCCTCCTTTGTGTGTATGTGTTTTGAGTGTAGAATGGTTTGTGCGTTTATGTATTAATTCACTAGAAAATATATTAGCTTTGCATCATTTATGTTGACAACATTTGGGAGTTAGTGCCATGCAGTGTTGCCTTCCCTTTAACCAAAACTCTTCCTAGTAATGCTGCAAGTCAGCAGACTATTTGGTGCTTGTAGGGAGAGTGTGATTGTGCTAAATTTATGGACCTGAACTCAAATTTCCAAGCTTCCCCCCCCCCCCATTATTGTAAGAGGCCACAGTACCTATATAAACCCACTCAACTGATGTGACATGGCTGCCATCTTGTTTAGATAATGTCATATATGCAAGCCTGGTCTTAACATTCTCTTCCTTACAAGGATGGGTCCAATCAGATAAGAGGATGCTCAGTGAAGGTTGCTGAACACCAAGGGTAGGCTGTGGGTTAGCCAATCCCAGTGGTGTTTCCAGGTTTCTAAGCGCACCTCTTCACTTTCTCCCATGTAAGTAGTAGTTGCCATTCTCTTCTAGTGGGAAAAGCCCTAATACTGGGGATAACAATCTTGAGGTGGACAAAGTTGCTACTCTCCCCTCTTCCTTCTCCTAAAACAGAGTGTGTGGGTATGGGTGTATTGGAATGGGAGTACATTAGCACTGTTTTGCATTTCTGTGGTAGTGCACCAAGGCTCTTGCTTGTCTGTGGAAGGAGAGGAATACAACTTCTGCAGTGCTTTGAGAAAGTATATAACAGTTTACAACTGCTAGTACAGTGGTACCTCGGGATGCAATCAGGGTCCGTTCCAGAGCCCCGTTCGTATCCTGAACAGAACTTAAGATGCGACTGCGCGTGCGCGGGTCACGGTTTGCCACTTCCGCTCATGCGTGTGATGTCATTTTGACCATCTGTGCATGCGCGAGCGGCGAAACCCGGAAGTAACGTGCTCTGTTACCTCCGGGTCGCCGCAGAGAGCAACTCGAAAATACTTCTCCTGAAGTGTGTTTATCCTGAGGTATGACTGTATCCACAAAAATGCCCTGAGAGCCCAGCTGCTTAGCTAATGGGTTTCAGGCAGCCTAGGTTTACTACATATTTTGTCCTTTTCTTCTTCTTTAAAGGTCCTCTTAGGTGCTGCCCTATAGGCAATTGCAACAGTGGCATGGAGGCTACTGTTCCAAGGGTTCATCCCACAGCACTCTTGTAATGTTAAAGATCAAGGTCACAGCTATATATTGCCTGGTTACTACGGATGATTAGAAAGTTTCTCCTAGGCAAAAGGATGACTTGGAGCCCATTTCCTGTAGCACATTCCTGTTTTAGTGCTTTTTATGTTGTATCTCTTTTTATGATACAGTTTTACCGTTTTTATGTTGTATTCTTGTATGTCGCTTAAAGATTTTTAAACAAAGTGGTTTATAAATTATTTTAAATAAATAAGTCAATAATTTTGAGGGACTGCCTAGTTCAGTGGTACCTTGGGTTATGAACTTAATTCATTCCAGAGGTCCATTCTTAACCTGAGGCACGCCATCGCTAATGGCGCCTCCCGCTGCCGCCGTGCCGGCGCCGCGCAATTTCCGTTCTCATCCAGGGGCAAAGTTCTCAACTCAAGGTACTACTTCTGGGTTAGCGGAGTTTGTAACCTGAAGCGTTTGTAACCCGAGGTACCACTGTACTTTAAAAACCCACTATACATGCTCAGTTCAGTGCAAGTTTGAACTCTTATCAGGTAAGACTTTTGCGTCAGCAGCCTTCTTTGTTTTGCAAATTGATATTGAGGTTTTTATGCTTTTCACACTAAAAACTACTGCTGCTGTTATCAAGCTTGCATGCTTCCCCCCTCCTCTTGCACAACAGGAAGGGGGACTTACATGTGGTGTCACTTATTATTTGAAACAAATAAACCAGAAATCTAGGTTACAACAAACTCTGGTAAGTTTCAAAGTAAGCTACCATTGAATTGTGGGATGAATCTGAGTGTTTAAATAAGAGTTTGTAAGCCAGAATGCTTGTTCATACAACTCAAATTGACATTTTTTTGACAGTGAAACTAATTTTTGCAGAAGAGAAAAAGTTGATTAATAGAAAATATTTTCAAGAGGATTTTTGTACCTGAAAACACATCCTGCAAATTTAAGAAAAACAGCTGGGTGGGGGAAGCTAGCTTCTTTAATAAGGAACCTAAAGACTGCTGGATCATAACATGTAAACTTTCATTAGACTCATATCCTTATTATCAATTGATAGTTAATCTTTAAAATCATATAAGGCACAAATATTTTCAGCCGGGTTGACTATCCAGTGCAAACCCATTTTTTCATTTCTGTGCTGAAATAGCACATTTATTTTATTCCATTTATATCCTGCCCTTTCTCCTGCTTTAGTGTTTGTGTATGAATATTGGTCATTTGTTACTTATCTAGTGGTAGATAACCAAAGTGGTTGCATTGCCTTTTCCATGGTCAAATTGTACACACAGATCCACTAGCCTTTGTAATGCAGCAAAATTGACCCGGCATAGTGATGTCTCTGCTTTTTTCATGGCAGCACATTGTCTAAAGTCATGTACAGCTAATTGCTTTTCATCATTTCTTGGCAAGAAACTGTTTTGGCTGCATTAGATTGCTGTGGCTGTGGATTATTAAAAGAACAGCTAATTGAGATGACTGGATAAAACTACTAGAAATAATTCAGGGATGGAACTTTATCATTAAGCTAGTTGAAAGTGGGACTAATGAAAAATGATTTTCTCTTGCAGTTAAAGCAAAAAGTAGGTTTTACAACTGAATATGAACTGCATATTCATTGTTGAAATATTCATCAATACAAATAAAGTTGTGGTGCTGTGATCAATATAATTTATCTTTCAAATTTATATAAATACTTGATGGAGACTTCTCAATAAAATGTTATGACTCTTACAACAGTACCACACATGTATACTAATCTATACAGAAAATTGTCATTGATCTGAGTAGTGTTGTTAGTCAGTTTTCTGTTTATTCAATTTTCTTGATAGTTCTGAGGTCAATACCCCTTTGCACTTCTGGATTTGATTAATGCTAATAATTTTTAAAATCGTTAACTACATCTTTAGAATTCGAGACCACAGCTTCTTTGTATTAAGGTAAAACAATTAACTCTATTAATATAAATGTATGTTATCCCACAGGTAGGTTCAAAGTTGATCTCCTGTCACAAGCTAGTCCTGGCTTGTGTTATTCCATACTTCCGAGCCATGTTCCTTTCTGAAATGGCAGAAGCTAAACAGACATTGATCGAGATCAAAGACTTTGATGGTGATGCCATAGAAGATTTGGTCAAATTCGTCTATTCATCTCGACTGACTCTGACGGTAGACAATGTCCAGCCTCTCTTATATGCGGCCTGCATTCTTCAGGTAGAGGTAGTGGCCAAAGCTTGCTGTGAATACATGAAACTACACTTCCATCCTTCAAATTGCCTGGCAGTGAGATCCTTTGCGGAGAGCCACAATCGTATTGACTTGATGGATATGGCCGATCGCTATGCATGTGAACATTTTGCTGAAGTAGTGGAATGTGAAGATTTTGTGAGTGTGTCACCTCAGCACCTTCATAAACTGTTGTCTTCCAGTGATCTGAGCATTGAAAGTGAAAAGCAGGTTTATGGTGCTGCTATTAAGTGGCTTCTGGCCAATCCACAGCATCATGCTACATGGTTAGATGAAATAGTTGCTCAGGTAAGGACCGGATGAGAATGGAGTGACTAAATCTATTGGTGTCTCATAATATGCAGAGGTGGGGTGATCTGTGGAGTGATTATACTGGTTCACCACATTGGAACTGGATCACTTTTTTGTTCTCAAAAAAGATTGACACTTAAGACAATTTTTCTCTTACACATTCTTTGTGACAAATTGAAGTTGGGGTCACTTCTGTTAAATCCCTGAAAACTACGGGTTTCTCAAAAGCAAATTTGGTTACTTTCCGTCTCAGAGCCAGGTCACACACATCTGCATCTTGTCACCACACATTATCTGATGACTTGCAGCTGAATGCATGAGCAGCGTTGATTTGTGGAGAGATTAAATATTTTATGCATGTCAGTCATAGTTCAAAAGTGCAGGCAGCAAGTAATCACAATGTGTGTGTAAGTAGGATGTGTCAGGGTTCACAGCAGCTAAAACACATGGAGGAATGTCACTGTTGTTACAACTAAATGGAATCTTGTTTTTTCATCTTCTGGATCTCTCTCTCCCTAGTGAAGACATAGGACATACATACTGGCTTCAGTTGTAGGCCTACAGATGCAGAATGACCACACTGAGCAAGGCAAATAGAGGATCATGATGTTCTCCATGATGTCTTTGGAGGCTTGCCTTGTAATTGCTGAGAACTGTTACTATCAGTTCAGCTGACCACCCATAATGTCCATTCTCCTAGGTGCGCCTACCACTGTTACCCATTTGTTTTCTCATGGGAGTAGTGGCAAAAGAAGAAATTGTCAAGCAGAACCTAAAATGTCGGGACTTGCTGGATGAAGCAAGGAACTACCACCTTCACTTAAGTAGTCATACCGTGCCAGATTTTGAGTATTCTGTACGGACAACACCAAGGAAACGCACAGCAGGTAACTAGTTTCTGAGGCACCAGTGTTTTAGAAACTCACAAAAGGTCTATTCTGTAGAGGTGTGAGTACTCATGGAAGAATAGTAAAAGACAACATAAATGAATTTGTACACAGCATGACATTAGTAAGCTGTGTCATTTTATTTAAGTGCCTTAGAGTATAGCTTTTAAAATTCATTTTGTGTGAGGGGAGGGAGAATCTGTATCTACACAAAAGGTTGGTTCACAATGGTATAGCATTGCCTCGGCATGAATCTCTGATTTGAATGCTAAACTATGGAATACTGTCTCAACTGATGAGCTAAATTTCTTGTATTGTACAGTATGTATTACAGCCTAACAGTCCCAATGTACAATCCTTGGATACATTAATGCATTTGAATGATGGAGAAGAGTTTTCAACATAAAAAAAAAATCCTTCCAGTAGCACCTTAGAGACCAACTAAGTTTGTTATTGGTATGAGCTTTGGTGTGCATGCACGCTTCTTCAGATATGTATGTTTTCAATATAACATACAATCTGCCTCCATTGCAATTGATAACAGAAACTCCCATGGTTAAAGGAGCTGGGTTTTGCCCAGTTTTTGTTGCTTACTTGAGTCATCTGAAGTGATGTGCTCTATAGGAATCTTGAAGCAGTGTGCTGGACCTTACCTGTAGTGGTGTTGGCCAAAAACACATATCTCTTTAAAGTGGAGAGGGATGTTGGGATTGTGAATGGACTAAAATCAGGCTTGTTAAGGAGCCACTTGCCTGGAAGTCCATGGTGAGTTAGAATTGCCTTAGGCAGATAGCCTCCTGCAAGTTGAAGCAAGCTGGTTCTCTTTATGTTGGGCTGTCAAAAATGCATGTGAATAGGGAGGCTATTTTAAGGGGTTATTAACTTTTGTGGATCTTTCCACAAGCCTTGATTGGGTGACTTGTCTATTCCAGCTCTGACTTCCCTCTCAGTCTGTGTTGAAGCCTCAACCCAGTTCATCCTAAGTTGAAGCAGGGTGGAACTGTTACTGTTGAATGACAAATTGTCAGTGTTGAACATTGAAAACAGTAAATAACACTAAGCCAACCAAACAGACCAGTTTCTACTATTTAGTTTTAAGAGGACTTTTAATGTGTGCTATGTTCAGCATTCTGTACTTTGCCACCCTGTGACTTTTGTGTGATGAATACTGACGTTCTTAAGAAATGAGGTGTTTGTGACTTTTGTTGTATGTTTTCTGTTAGGTGTCCTTTTCTGTGTTGGTGGTCGTGGTGGATCTGGCGACCCATTTCGCAGCATTGAATGCTACTCTATAAATAAGAACAGCTGGTTTTTTGGCCCTGAAATGAACAGTAGGAGGAGGCATGTGGGTGTAATCTCTGTGGGAGGTTGGTAAAAAGAAATCTGTGCTCTAAAATTGCTTTATACTTTGTTGAAGTTAATGACTCAGCCATTCCATCAACCAAAATTACAGCCTTTGTATACAAAATAGCTGAGAATAGTAGTTCGCTTCTTGCGATAAAAAGATGCAATTGTTTCTGTTTTGCAGTTAACTGGTTTTGTGTTCTGGGTTTCTGCCCAATGAAATGTCCTCTCTAGTACTAAAAATACAACTCACAGCTTGAGTCTAGCCACAGTACCTACCACTGAATTCAACACTAGGAACTATTTACTGCACTAGTAAATAGCATTGCATCTTAACTTAGAAAAGATTTAAAACTGCTGCCTTTGTATCCTAGTACTATAAAGTATCATCAAGTTCCTGAGACTATTATTTTCCCCTGATCTTTAGATAATGTGGTGCTGTTTTCTTTACAGAAAAAAAATATTGTAGACATTACGCTATAGCAGTAATGGAATATATATAATAGAGTGGCAAAAAATGTGAATCTAATTTCACTAGGGCGGCACAGTGATTATGTGTGAACTAAGACCTGGGAAGCAGCTGTTTCACATCTTGTCTTCTTGATATCATACTAGATGGCCACAGGAAATACTTTTAGGAGTTAGCCTAGTTTGTCTGACCAGAAAATTTTATATGTTTCAGGTAAAGTTTATGCAGTGGGTGGACATGATGGAAACGAACATCTGGGCAGCATGGAAATGTTTGATCCTCTCACAAATAAATGGATGATGAAAGCATCAATGAATACCAAAAGGTATGTAAACTTGGCATGGACATTCGGTTTTGTTGTTCTTGTTGTTGTTGTTAAAGAAGTAGATTCATGTGGAATGAATTACCATTTATTGAGGTATACATCAGATAGGCTGCACCTAGTCATTGCCAATGCCTGCAGTCCAAAGTAAGATGCAACACAGAAGGTGATCAGCGGACATAAAAAATATGAGATGAACACATAAGGTGAAAAACAGAAGTGGGGAAGGAACAAGATAAATTAGAAAAAGAGTCAGAGTTGTCTCATAATTATTTTAGCTGAGGTAATTGTAAGTGGTGTTTTGTGAAGCTGTTGGAAATCCCCAATATAAGAGGATTCTTTATATTCTTTTAAGAGTTTGGAATAGACTGATAATGACAAAATGGACTGTGTTCGTTGGGTATCAGAAGGGAAATTAAAACTGATTTTAGGCCTTTAAAGAAACATGGGGGAACAAAGTCTGGAGGAGGCATGAGGACATCTATGCCATCTCCACCCCTGATCTTCCAACATTGAGTGGATTGGACCTTCCAACATGCACACAATACTCATTCAGACCTTTCTACTTGAAGTGAGAAATCAGAGCTAGAGCTGAAAAGTGCAGAGAAGCTGCTGGTGGTACTGCATGTGCCACACTTCATTCCTCATGTGTTGATTGAATGCATGAATGGGGTTTTTGTATATAGAAAATTGGCCCTTGCCAACATACAACAAGAAAGAATTTATGTCATGGTCAAAACTTGCAGTTCACTGATCTGTTAAATCTTCATGTTGTCGTTGAATATTATTATCTGGTGATTAGTGTGGTTGAAAAAAATTAAAGAAAATTGACAGAATTACAAACCTGCAAATGTTCTAGAGTCCAAAATCTGTTCTTTAATTCTTTCTT
Source organism: Podarcis liolepis (assembly GCF_965112155.1). NCBI lineage: Eukaryota > Metazoa > Chordata > Lepidosauria > Squamata > Lacertidae > Podarcis > Podarcis liolepis. Next base: position 15,628,723 of record NC_139564.1, on the reverse strand, counting down.
TTGCAATATCTTGAAGAAACGTTTTCAAGGTCTCTTTGATTAAGTATACTTCAGCTGGGAAAGAAGCTTCAATTTGTGATTTGCCCTTGGGGTTTTATGAACTTTGGTATTCTTGAAAAGTTGCCAAAGTGAGGTAGAGCTAATGATACCTAGTAACTCACTTTGCCAGTTTGTAACTCACTTTGTCAGTTTGTTTTAAGATTATGTAGTCTGATAACTAATTGCGTTATTTTATTAGGAGAGGGATTGCTCTGGCTTCTCTTGGAGGTCCCATTTATGCTATTGGGGGACTGGATGATAACACTTGCTTCAGCGATGTGGAGAGATACGACATTGAATCTGATCAGTGGAGTGCTGTAGCACCTATGAATACACCCCGGGGGGGTGTTGGCTCTGTGGCTCTTGTGGTAAGCGACTCTGGGTTTTTTATTGGCATTCAAAGGGCATCGGCACAGAAATGTCGTATAGCTCTGCCTTGCAAGTGTATTGCAAGTGTATTAAAATTCTTGAAGGTTATATGGAGGTCAAACTTTCTTGACTGTTCTTCACTACATTGGTTTAAGGTGCTACTCTTGAAGTCGTGATAAGAGGCAATGAAATAAGGGATTGAATAAAAGGTGGGAAATGAAATATGGAAGGAATATAATTTAATTAAAAACAGAACTTGAAGACATTGCAGAGTTAAAATAGAACTCTTCAGTGAAAGTGGAAGGTCTTTGCTTGGTGTCATAAAAAACAATAAACTATTTTTAATCTCTGTTATTATTCTGTGTCTTAAAATAGTTATTTAACTCTGTGGAACTTTGTCACGTTTTTATATATATATTATTATTAATTAGATTTTTTAGTTGCTTATCTTGCCGAAGGCAACCCAAAGCAACTTACAACCAAAGTCTTGTTATTAAGTGTTGTTCATTGCAGTATTTACCTGATTGCAGGGGTTTTTTTGTGCTAAGTCTTGTTATATAGAATGTTGTTAATGTGGATCTTGCTGTTTTAATTCATTTTATTGTTTTTGCATGTTGCCCAGAGGATTTTTCGGGTTATTTGGAGGGGTAATTGATAAAAAGACTATATTTACTAAATATAATTACCGTATTTTTTGCACCATAACACTCACTTTTTTCCTCCTAAAAAGTAAGGGGAAATGTCTGTGCGTGTTATGGAGGGAATGCCTATGGGTGGCATGCCTATGGATTTTCCTCCTCTAAAAACTACGTGCGTGTTATGGTCGGGTGCGTGTTATAGAGCGAAGAATACGGTAAATAATGAATGTGGATTCATATAAGTACAGTATAACTTTGGCAAGTACAAAATAAGTAATAACCACAGACGATAATGTTGAAACCTGAAAACTCATCTAGTAAATTGGATCGAAAGCTCACTGTTGTGTTGGCAATGATTATATGGTGCTCAAAATTTTATCCTTGGGGATAGACTGCTGCTGCCTAGCAAGCTGGTTGACAACTGTTTCTTTATACATTGTGAGAGCAGAAGGGACACATCTTAATTTTTGCTGCAGTAACGCACCTAATTCACCCTTGAGCCTGGCTGTTGGATAGAACATTCATTTGATCTTTCCTCTTTTCAGAACCATGTATATGCTGTTGGTGGAAATGATGGTGTCGCTTCTCTCTCCAGCGTGGAGAAGTATGATCCTCATCTAGATAAATGGATAGAAGTGAAAGAAATGGGTCAGCGAAGAGCTGGCAATGGGGTTAGTGAACTCCATGGCTGCCTATATGTGGTAGGTGAGTAGCACCTAGACGTTTATCCATGTGCATAACTCATCTTCTTGTAGCTTTGCTGTAAGTGTTTGAAACAACATCATCAAATGATTACACTGGATTTTAAGTATTTTCGTTGCTGGCTGTGGACAATACTGTATTTTGCGATAAAGTGATAAATAAGCTATCTTTTTTCAAGGCAACAGTGCACTACTGGGCATAAACCTCGGGCTCCTCTTCTTACTAACATTGAGGTACACTTGCTTACAGATCATGCTAACAATGGACTAGGTTTTAGCTTTATAAGAATTGTGGGCTTTTAGGTCAAATAGCAGATCCATTGTATTTTTTGGTACTGTTTGAATAACTGGGTCACTATGCATCCTGTAGCTTTGCTCCACAGAACAGCTTGTGATAAAACTACTGCATAGTCTGAGAGAAGATTTCATGCTTCCCTTGATGCAGGTGGCTTTGATGACAATTCTCCGCTGAGCTCTGTTGAACGATTTGACCCTCGCAGCAACAAGTGGGAATACGTAGCGGAGCTTACGACGCCTCGGGGTGGAGTTGGCATAGCAACGTTAATGGGCAAAATCTTTGCTGTTGGAGGGCATAATGGAAATGCTTACCTGAATACAGTGGAAGCCTTTGATCCTGTGGTCAACAGGTAACTTTGATTCTTGCTTTTACAGAGCTAGGTCTTTATGCTGGATGAGACGTGAACCAATGGATTCAAGTTACAATGGTACCTCAGGTTACATACGCTTCAGGTTACAGACTCTGCTAACTCAGAAATAGCACCTCGGATTAAGAACTTTGCTTCAGGATGAGAAAAGAAATCGCGCAGCGGCAGCAGCAGGAGGCCCCATTAGCTAAAGTGGTACCTCAGGTTAAGAACAGTTTCAGGTTAATAATGGCCCGCCGGAATGAATTAAGTACTTAACCCGAGGTACCACTGTACAAGAAAGGAGATTCCAACCCAACATCAGGACAAACTTTCTGACAGTAAGAGCTGTTCAGCAGGGGGTGAAAATCCCACAAGAGGTAGAATCATAGAATCATAGAGTTGGAAGAGACCACAAGGGCCATCGAGTCCAACCCCCTGCCAAGCAGGGTGGTGGACTCTTCTTCCTTGGAGATTTTAAAGCAAAGTTTGGATGGCCATCTGTCATGGATGCTTTAGTTGAGATTCCTGGATGGCAGTGGGTGGAACTAGATGTCCCTTCCAATGCTGCAATTCCATGATTCTGTGAAAAGTAGGAAAAATCTGTGTAGTTGATGTTAAAGTCTCACTTTCTCTATTGCAGCTGCCACCAAGCAGTTATTAGACTTGGTGTTCATTCTAGGGAATTGGCAAATGTACAAGTGAAAAGGGTTGTGGGTTTTTTTTGACAGACCTGTTGTAATGGATGAGTCTAGGAAGCAGAAAAGCAGGAATTTTGACAAAGTAGAGATGGTAGGAAAAAAGTACCCCAGAACTCGAACCTGTTATTGTGCCATGGGTGTGGTTGAGTCCACCAAACACATTCTCTTGACTTGCCCTTCTTATGCAGAGCTTAGACAAAATTTTATAGACCCACTCCTATGTCAGTCTAGCTTCCTACCCGGAGAAAACCAGGTTTTACACTTGCTGAATAACGTCACTAGAGCTATACCTTCCTTGGTGGCCAAATTTCTTTTTTTAGCTTTTAAGCGTTGCAAGACTATAATTGACTGCATTGATATGGTGCTATCTGTTTAGCCCATTTTAGTGTTGGCTAAGTTCTAAAATCTTCCTGGAGTTTTTAACTGTGTATTGACAAATGTAATTTTTTCTGACTGACGGTCGGATAAAAGGTTGATGATGATGATGATGATGATGATGATGAGTACCCCAGAACTCATTCATTGTTCTTAGACATATATAAGCAATTATAAAAATCTTGTTTTAAAATTATATTTGGCCTTGAACTATTGCTGTCTTTGTGCATGGGAAGCTAAACTCTCTCCTCTGCCTAGTCTTGCTATTTAAATGCAAATGGACCAGCATTTAGTTCTTCAGCAAAGTTTCCTTCATGGGTGGTGGTAGAACCCATAAATAGTTACAAAAATAAAATAGAAGCAATTTTCAAAATTAGCACTGTATAAGAGATTTTGTCACGCTAAGCTGTGTAGGAAAGATGTAGCTAAGCTTTTTTCACTTTAAGGTATTTGACGTGTCAAGGACAGTTGCATTGCTAACTCCCCTTGTATTTAATTTTTCCTCTTTCATTCTTTCTCAGGTGGGAGCTTGTTGGTTCCGTGTCTCACTGCAGAGCTGGGGCTGGTGTAGCCGTGTGTGCCTGCCTTGGCAGCCAGATCCGTGACGTGGGTCAAGGGTCCAGCAATGTGGTGGATTGCATGTAAAATCGAAGACTTTGTGAAATGCCATAATACTTTACAACCTTTGTGCAAAGACATTTTGATTTTTTTAAAGCAGTATGTGTAGATACTCAAAAGCTTTTTTTATTTATAGAACTTGTTCATGTTCATACCTGGTAGCAAACCATGGTTTAGCATTACATGCATGAGCTGAATCAAGTTCAGTACATCCTTGGCCTTCTTTTCCTTCGTCTCTCCTTGGTCTTGGGTAATGTTTAGCTTCACTTTCCACGAATCTCAGCCTTTCTTCTCATCTGGACCAGGGATCCTGATTTCTCTCAAATCCTAGTTAAACAAACCACCTTCATAAGAGTCTGGCTTATCTTGAAATTCACCAGAGTTTGTGATAAATTAATGCTTTGGAAAACAGGACTAGTTGAGATGCAAGGAATGTCCTTTTGGCCACAAGGGAAGAGAGGGCATCCACGGCATTGCCAGGGCTCATTCTAGCTCATGCATGTAGCACTAAGTTCGCAAATGTGGCCTCACCAGTTGTTTAGTACAGGGGTGAGGAACCTGTGCCTTTCCAGATGTTTGACTACAACTCTCATCATTCCTGATCATTGTCCATTCTGCTGACGCCAATGGGTGTTTGGGTCCAACATTTGGAAGGCAACAGGTTGGTCTGGCTTAGAACACGTCCCCCAGTGTTTTCATAGTAACAGAGATGTGGGGACTTCATTTTAAGCATCTTATAACTGCCAAAGATGTTGGAGAACCTTTCGTCTGTATATTTCAAATGACTGGGATTTGTCCTCAAAAGTTGGTACACTTACAATTATCACAGTTATCTAGAGAATCCTTTAAGTCTTGTATACATTCTGTTTAAAAACTCTTGACTTTATGTGTAAATGTGTTCTACAGTTGTAACACTATGCAGACCCATAAAAACCTGGAAAACTCCAAACTCCTGAAAAGCGTTAATTAGGAAATTGACTTGAACAACACTTGAGAGATTCTGGTGTTCTGATATCTTGGCTTTCAGAAACTGCATTTGATGCCAGTTTTGTTTGCTCTGGCAATACAGATGAATCAGTTTGTAACAGAACTACATTCTGCTTCCTTGTTGAAAATTGTACAGTAGAAACAAGGATCATGAACTGTCTGGATCAAGGATTATGAAAAAATAGTGGTTGCTAGTGATGTTGTAACAGGGTGAAGTATACTGCTTATGAACCATCTTCATTTCATCCTAAGAGCTAGAGCAGAGGTTTTCAATCTTTTTGAATCCACAGCTCCCTAGGCCAACTATATTCTTTCTGTGGCACCCCTGTAGGGCTCAGGAGTCCAGTTATGTCACCCTTTGCCTGCAGAGCTGGCAGCCTCTCACCCTTTTTTCAAATGCCCTCCTTTGTGGCGTGTTCCCTCAGCCTCCTCTCCTTGGGAGTCCTCTGGGCAGCTGCTGCCGCTGCCGCTTCCCCTAGTCTCTGAACTCTCCCCCTGCCCCAAAGAGAGGTGCCTCATCACACTGCCCCACAGGAAGAGGGTGCCCCCAGGCTTAGTGGCCCAGTGGAAACTGGCCAAAGGTGAACGTGAGACCAGCACCTTACTTTGGGAGGCAGCAATGACAGCAGTGGGTGCAGCTGGGCCTGCAGGGTGGAAAGACTCCGCTTTAGCACTGGGCACTCAGCTCCCAGGCAGGCCTTGCACACAGTAAGTGCAAGAAAGGCCAGCACAGCGCCTGGCTGCCTGCCTGCCTTCCAACTTGTTTGCCTATTTGCAACAGCAAGGGCTGGTGGACTGGCTAGCTGAGCTCACTTGCCCATTTGCTTGCTACTCCAAGGCCACCTCAGCTCCTGGCAACCAGCACACCATGGTCAGCCCCAGAGGCACCATTTGCCTGGGGAGCTTGTAGCCAGGGCTGCTGCAACAAACAGCCACACAAATCTTTAGGGGGCAGAGATGTGAGAGGGCATCAGAGGGATGGAAAGAGAGACAGAGGCCACTTTTGCCCACGGCACCACTGACCATCATTCAAGGCACTCCAGGATACCACGGCACACTGGTTGGAAACCACTGAGTTAGAGGGATTTTTGTGTCCACTCTCCTGCTGCTTATGAATCACCTTTCTCTGTTTTCCTTGAGGTTACTGGCTTTTACTTCAGTTTCCAACCTTGCTTGCATCTGAATCCTGGACCATTCCATTTTCAGATTTCTCATGTGACTTTTGGGACAATCGTTCAGCAAATCATTTAGAAGCTGGTCATCTTGTGCTGCTCACCTTGAATGGACTTTTCTGGTTAGTTTGCAAAGCCAGAAAATTAATTTGCCTTAATGATAACGAAAGGGATAGGCTTTTTAGTTTTGTTTTTCTTATGTGTGTGTCGCGTGTGCATGTATGCTCACTTTATATTCAAAACAATCACTGCAAGTCATTTCTCAAAGAAGTTATCTCACTTGGGGCCCGATACTGCAATGCCACCACGGGATGGAGGAACCTTTGTGGAATCCCTGCCAGATGGTGACTTTGTCCCTGGGTGAATATCTTCAGAGATCCAGGTTTTAATATGGTATGAAGTTGTGGAAATAGGTTGGCACCCAGCATCTCACTGTGTGAGCTCCTTGAAGAAGAAGCAGTACATAAGGAAAAGTTTGTATTCTTAACCCATGCTGGTTCATTTCCATACCCCCCTCCCCTTCCTGGTGGGAGAGCTAGTGTTTTGGAATGGATCAAGCCTTTCTCTAGTGGTTTAAGTGTGTCTTGTTCTGTTGTTAACTTAGAGGAGAGTACAGTTGTTAAATCATGCTAAATATTTCTATTGGGCAGCCTGAAGGAAAGATGAAATTAGACTTGTGTGTACATCAGTTGGAGGTTTACTTAATTTGCAGTCTTTTCCTTTTAAAATTTAATTTACCTGATTTGATGTAGTGGGTCTAATTTTTATCCCCATCCCACCCCAATTCTTTGTCAGAACTGCACTGAATTTCTTTTGTTCTGGTTACTTATCACTCAACCTATGGAGCTCTGCATGTGAGACAGTGTATAGCTGTATTTTAAGAGCAAGCATCTTGGGGCAGCTTACCTCTGTTGTGGCAAAAGCTCATGAGGCAAGGAACAGAGTGCCGCGTCCTTTTATCAAAAAGGAAATTGGGCGTTTTGATGTTGGGTATGCAATTTGGGAGCTGCCTCAACACAACTACATATGAAATTGTAACTTCCCATCTCACAAGGGAAAATTTGGGCAAAATGTATATGGCTAAAGCTTTATGCCTAAACATTTTATGGTGGGTGGGATTGGCTTTGAGGCACAATATGGGCATAACAACACTGTGTTTCTTGGAGAAACAGTTATTTAATGATTCTCTATATGTAGTTCTATCACTTTACTATTGCACTGCCACTTCTAAAACCTGGTTTGTATTAGTCTGTGGTATCCAGTGGACAAAATGCAGAATGAAGTGGTGTGGTATGTTGTGTGGAAATTGGCAATATTGTAATAAAATACATTTATTTGTTGGCTTGTGCATTTATTTCTCATTTGGGTGGAATTTCAGTGCTGAAAGGCAGATAGCGGATGTATCTTAGGTCCCCTGGAAGCCTTATCACTGACACTTAAGAGATGCAGATGTTATCTGAATAAACTGCACATTAAATTATCAGAAACTATTGCTCTTCTGAGGGTTAGTGTTGATGAACCATCTACCTTATGATATTAAATTTTATTTCTTGACAGAGTTCTGCTGATAGGACTACCTGTGGTCAGAGTCCTTTGTTTAGATGCATATTTTGTAACCTGCTGGCGTCTTGCTGTGCAGTCCAAGGATGGCTCTGGTAGCACCGTGCAAGAGATCATCATAGAAATCTCTAGAAACATGAAGCAGAGAGGAGGTTGTAATCATAATTCCTAGCACCAAATACTTTTTAAAATGCAACATGTTTCTGCTATGGGTTTGTTCCTTCTGCCTGCTGCATCTCGTGTCACTAAGTCACAAACTAATAGCTTGCTGTGGGGGAGCAGTTATGTCTCCCAGAGTGGGTTAGAAGTGTTGATGGCGACGATCCCTGCTTTTACATAATCCAAAAGACATGACAAAGAAGGGAAAGTGATTGGGAGGGAGGAGAAAACAGATAACTTGGGCATGATTTCTTTGTTACGGACTGCTTTTCCCCCCCAGGGGGTACTCAATGGTATGCAGTACCAGCACCTCTTTTGTTGTTGTTAAAAATTGTGGCACTTACTGTAGCAGCTTCATGGTGAATAAAGGTAAAGGGACCCCTGACCATTAGGTCCAGTCGTGATCGACTCTGGGGTTGCGGCATTCATCTCGCTTTATTGGCCGAGGGAGCTGGCGTACAGCTTCTGGGTCATGTGGCCAGCATGACTAAGCCGCATCTGGCGAACCAGAGCAGCTCACGGAAACACCGTTTACCTTCCCACCAGAGTGGTACCTATTTATCTACTTGCACTTTGACGTTCTTTCGAACTGCTAGGCTGAGAGGAGCAGGGACCGAGCAACGGGAGCTCACCCCGTCACGGGGATTTGAACCGCCGACCTTCTGATTGGCAAGTCCAAGGCTCTGTGGTTTAGCCCACAGTGCCACCCATGCTCATGGTGAGTACCAGCACCTATTTTTCTAGAAGAAAAACTTCTAGAAAAGTTGGAGTTCTTGTAATGAGCCGCGGGAAGAGAAAGATTTCAAGGGGAGGAGACCTCCTGCGCCTCTCTGTTTCCTGTTAGAGTGATGACATGGCAGTAACAGATGACAGTGGCGTGTCTGCATTATATAGTCATTTGGACCAGAGATGGGGAACCTGTGGTCTTCCCATTACTGCACTCCAGCTCATTATTTCATGACCAGCGAGCATGCTAACTGGGCCTGATGGGAGCTGGAGGGCTGGTATCCCCTGCTTATCTCAGACCATTTGAACGATTCATGTCTAGGAAGCTGCACTGTTCATTTTTCCCCAGTAGAGGGAGGGAAAGGGCCGTAACTTCCTGTCCTCAAAGGAGACCAGCAACATAGCTTATGGAAATTTGCTTTGAATCATCAGGGATTTGTAATGTGGGAGGGCTGGTTTGAAAATCCTGGCTTCACCCAACTTGAGAACTTGCTGCAGGCTGTCCATTATCTCAGCCTTAATTAAAGAGTCCTCTGGCACCTTTAGAGACTAATGGATTTATTAGGGCATGAGCTTCTGGAGGCTTGGTGCTCTCAATGCATGAAGTAGTTTGGAATGCTGGAAGGGCTCTAAGGTGGCAAAGGCTTCTTTGGCATTTGGTGCTAATTTTTGGTAAGTCAAAACAGATGTGCACAGGACTGGAAAAAGAAGTATTGGTGTTCTTAGAAATCTGAAATATTCAGCCTGGTGCTGAAGGGTTAGGAGGTTAAAAAATTTCTCCAGTTCTGACTATAATAAATATCAATGTCACCAGGAACAAGAGATTCTAAGGTCCTGTATTGCATAGTAACAGCCTATTCTAGACTTTGCCAAATGCACAATCAGCTTTAAGCAATCAATTAACTTTTTTAATGGATGTATCCATGTCAATGTTTCTGCAAATCATAATCCTGTATTAATTTTGCTCCAGCTGCCTCTGCTACATCTGTATAGCATATGCATGTTACAGGACTTTTGTTTGAACTCATAAAAGGTACTTAAATGTTGAGGTTTTCTTCTTCTTTGGCTTATGTGCAGGGCTGATTTCATGGTGCTTTGAAGCGGAGTTTTGAATGTCAATGTTGCATTATATAGATGCAGCTGCAGTGCTCTTGTTCTGAGAGAGACTTTCACACTAAAAGGATCCAACATACTGATCTCTCTTTGCCAGAAAAAGCAGATTAAGAACAGTTGTATGGCTCCGCTTTCAACCTGTATCCAACATTTGGTACAAATGAGACTATTGGGAAATCTTTTGGTCCGGAACACTACGTTGTTAACTTTATGCTTTTTAATTGTTGCAGAAGGACAGCCTTTTTGAAGGCAGTAGTATTCACATACGGCCTGAGGGCGGATAGTGGTAATAAATTACATGTAGTATGGATTATGGATGGAAAAAGCAGGCAAGCCTTAGGGCCTGCTTGCGGGGCAGCAGTTTTTTTAATGTGTCCCACTCTGTGGCTGGCTATCTGCTTCTCCCCTGCTGTTAACCTAATGGCCCTGAACATTAATGCTCTAAGTAGGAAACTATGCAGTAAGAGCCGAGGGTGGGTGTTGTAACCATTTGTTTGCTCCATAACGAGAATAATCAAGGGCTTGGAGAAACTCCCCTATGTTAAAACATTTGAGTCTTTGTATAGAGAGGGGGGGAAAGGGACGCGGGTGGCGCTGTGGGTTAAACCACAGAGCCTAGGACTTGCTGATCAGAAGGTCGGCAGTTCGAATCCCCACGACGGGGTGAGCTCCCGTTGCTCGGTCCCTGCTCCTGCCAACCTAGCAGTTCAAAAGCACGTCAAAGTGCAAGTAGATAAATAGGTACCACTCCGGCGGGAAGGTAAACGGCATTTCTGTGCGCTGCTCTGGTTCATCAGAAGCGGCTTAGTCATGCTGGCCACATGACCCAGAAACTGTACGCCGGCTCCCTCAGCCAATAAAGGGGGATGAGCGATGAGCGCTGCAACCCCAGAGTCGGCCACGACTGGACCTAATGGTCAGGGGTCCCTTTACCTTTATAGAGAAAAAAGGAAGGAGAACATGATAGAGCTTATAAAATTATGATCTTTTGGAGGGCAGGGTCTGTTTCTGAAATGGCTGCACAGTTGAGTTACACAATTCAAACAAGTCTCCTACAGGCGCATCAGAAAAATATACAAGGGTTTGTCTTGCACCGGTGTTTCATGTTGTCTATCAATTTCATTTCCCTTTGGCTCTTGTTCTGGTATCAGATTCCTTATCTCATACGTATCTCTTCTTCTCCAAAGAACCTAGGCTGATGTACATGGAGGGGCTTGGGGGTGCATTATCCTGTTTTATCTTTGCAACAATCCTGTGAGAGAGGTTAGCAGAGAGAGTATGCTTCATGGGAGAGCTGGGATTTGAACCTCCATCTCCACAGCAAATTCCACTCCTGAAATAGCTACCTTGTGTTGCTTATATATTATAATCAGATTGGCTCTTACACCTGGCTTGTATTCAGCATTTGCTTTAGGTACGTGCTGCTGCTTCTCAAAGTTTTGGGTTTGCTCTCTTCTCTCTTTTGGTACAGGTAGGTAGCCGTGTTGGTCTGCCATAGTCGAAACAAAATAAAAAAAATCCTTCCAGGAGCACCTTGTTTTTGTTTAGTCGTGTCCGACTCTTCGTGACCCTATGGACCAGAGCACGCCAGGCACTCATATGCCTGTTGTCTTTGTCCATGGAGTTTTCTTGGCAGGGATACTGGAGTGGCTTGCCGGTTCCTGCTCCAAGTAGCACCTTAGAGACCAACTAAGTTTGTTATTGGTATGAGCTTTCATGTGCATGCACACTTCTTCAGATACTTGAAGAAGTATCTGAAGGTATCTGAAGAAGTGTGCATACACAAAAGCTCAAACCAATAACAAACTTAGTTGGTCTCTCCAGGCTACTGGAAGGAATTTTTCTCTTTTTTGGTGTCTTTGTTATATATTTTGTCTTTTTTCTTGCTATTACATAATAGTAAAACCTGGGGCCATTCAGTGAAGCTGAATGTTATATATAAAATTTGTGAAATTTATCAATGGCTATATAGTATTTCCAGTCTTCCGTGTTGGAGGTGGGTGTGCCCTTGTCTCCCAGTTGCTTGGAAGTGGGCTATCTTGTTTGCAAGCTTCCCATAGGTCGGCTGCTGAGAGATCAGGATGCTCTAGCTCCTAGTAGAGTCTAGTAGGTGGGTTTTTTTGTCTGAGCCTCTTCCTAGGCTTGTGGATCAATGGTTAATGTTGGATTATGATCTGGGAAACCAGGGTCCAAAACCCAACTCACCTCACCAGGTGAACTTGGTCCAGTCACCATTTTTCAGCTTCACCTACCTCACAGGCTTGTTCTAAATGGATCTACAAGGCAGCTATGAATGTTTTGCAGTATTGTGTTACTGTACCTTCATGCTTAGTGTTTTAAGGCATAATGCAGAGGGGCTGTCTCTTGCAGAAGCCCCTGTGAAATGAATGGGAGCACATCAAAATTCAGTGTTTAGGAGAACTACCCTTTTGAATTGTACCCATCCTTAAGATATTATGTTTTTCTACAAGTAGCATTTCAGAGACATTGGGGGCATCTGTCAGAGTAAGAATATGCCAGTACAGTGGTACCTCTGGTTAAGAACTTAATTTGTTCTGGAGGTCTGTTCTTAACCTGAAACTGTTCTTAACCTGAAGCACCACTTTAGCTAATGGGGCCTCCTGCTGCCGCTGCGCCACCACTGCACGGTTTCTGTTCTCATCCTGAAGCAAAGTTCTTAACCAGAGGTACTATTTCTGGGTTAGCGGAGTCTGTAACCTGCAGCGTCGGTAACCTGAAGCGCGTGTAACCTGAGGTACCACTGTACCTTTCTTAGGACCAGAAATAAAAATGGGTGAGGGGCTAGTGAAAGAAGAATGCCGCTGGGCTAGATTAAGAAGCTCCCAGCTGCAGGTTTTAGTGGTCTTACAATAGGGGGTGGGGAGAGAAAGTGTTATGAAGACAAATTACAGCGTGATAATCTTAAAACATAATGAGGAGAGTGCTATTACATACTGAAGGTGGAGGGTAAAATATAATAGTGGTTTTGTTTTGCCAGCCAAAGCTATGCAAGAGTTGAGAGCCAACAAGCTCCATTGGCTTTTAGTCTGCACTCCAGGATTCAGGCTACCACCGTTATATTGCCAGGAACATAAAAATGCATGATTTATATTCTGCGTTTTAAGAGTGCAGAGTCACCAGAAAGACCCACGTTTTTAGCTTCCAATAGTATTAAGCAAGGAAATGCTGAAAACTTCATAAGCAAAGTCAAGAAGTTACCATCCCGCACTATTAGGATCACTAAAAATTAAGCAGCTTCATTTGTAATTCTGGGACTACCTGGTGACATAAAAGGGCTGATTAGAACCTTGTAGCCTTCAACATGGTGCCATCCGAGAGCTCCCCTTTGCATCTCAGGGCCCTTCACTGGGCCCACTAAACAGTAGTGGGACTCTGGTTGTTTGGTGCCCCGAAGTAATGTTATTTATGCTGGGCACTCTGCCAAGGAGTACCTCAATGCAGGTATCAGTTCCAATGGAGCCCCCACTAGGTACTTCAGCCATGGCAGTTGCCCAAGGATACTGGAGGCTAATACTGGCCTGAAACTCAGACGGGCAGCAAAACAGGAAGTTCAGGTCAGCTTTTGTTTGTAGCTGGGGGGGGCAGGGACTGTATTCAGCTTAGAGGGGTACAAGCTGTGCAGGGCTTTCTTGAAGGATTGTGGTGGCGTCTTCTCTGGGCACCACTGCTGTTACTGGAATTTTCAGAGATCCAGACATTGAAACAATACAGAATTCTTCTCTTTGAAAGTTGAGGCGCTGGCATTCTGTTCAGTTCAGAAGCTTGCTACCCTACCAGTATATCATCACTGGTGGCGTTTTGTTTTGTTTTTGGAGACCCAATACCGGCTTAAAAATATTTCCACACCGACTCTCAAGAAAAATGCTGTTTCATTTAATATTTATTTTATTACCCCACATGAATTTAACAAATCAACCTGGAAATACCACCAATATACAGGGCAGAAAATGTAATTTACAAATGGGAGATACAACACCCTATAATAAATTTTAATGTAGAGTTCTTTTTTATATATAAAGAAACTAAGGAGGGAGGAGGGGGAGGGCAAGAGATAGCGCCCTTAAAAAATAAAATTGTCATCAATCTTTCAGTCCACATCTCCAGTGTCAATGGAACTTTCAAAATTATTAAATAATGGTATCTTAGACATATAGAACATTGGCAATTTAAATACATTAATTATAATTCTAAATAAATATCATCTGGGAAAGGAGGCTGCTTTAAGTACACAGCTCCATTGACCTGTGTTTAAAATGGCAAAACAAATTTACTTCTTGCTCCTTAGATAGGCTGGGCCCCAGGCCCTGGCTGAAATCAATGGCAGTTCCATCAACATCTGGGGTACCAGAGTCTGGAAAGGGGGTGAAATGACATTTTCTCTGATTCTTCAATTGATCTTTCTTTAATAACATTAAAAAAAAGTCAAGAGGTTATAAGCTTCCTAAGCGTGATTCCCCATAGACCAACTGCTTCTTTGCAACTGCATGTAAAATAAAAAGAAATTGCAGAACATGTCACACGTAATTCAGCTTAGCTTCTGTGAACGTTAAGAGGGAAGCTGTGCTCTTGTTTGGTTTTGGAATAGGACATCCCTGGACCAAATCAGATTGGAATCTTTCTGTTCATTGGTTGGTTGAAGGAGGAGGAGGGAAAAGCCTATGTTCTTTGCTGCTCATCTTTGCATCACCCCACAAACGGTAATATAAAGTCAGCAGCATAAATGGATTAAACAGGAACCAATGATCTCTACCCCTTGGATAAAGTGCTCAACAAGCAGGTCAAAAAGTGGGTCCCTTGACAACCGGGGATTCTTAAGCTCAGGGTGTGTTTTAACAGAGCAAAAGCAGCAACAAGGCAAACAGCAGCAGCGGCTGGCTGAGTCGGATGCCATTTGGCCAGGAGAGGGGAGCAGAGAAAGGAAGAGAAAGCCAGTCCTGAGACTACAGCTGTCAACCAGTCAGAAGAGAGGGACATGATTTGGAAAAGAAACAAAAATGAGTTTAGTGTGCATTTGCTTCTTGTCCGGACCCAAGAGCTTAGTAGGATAAGTCACCTGGGTGCAACCATAATTGCTTTGTGTGTCCTTTCCCAGGAAAGGACAAGCACCTGATATTTGGATTTGCCTCCTTTTCCTTATCATTTCTGATTGGAACCTGCTCGTGTAAGGAGCTAAGCATTCAACAGTAGCTATGAAATTTGGTGGCCTGGGTCTGCCCAGCAGCCCCAAAGCAGAGGAGGGGCAGGGGGAGTCTGAAGAGCCAGGGGTGGGGCAGGCATGGGACACTGCTAAACTCTTCCCTCCTCCGGCCGCATTGCACCAAAAAAGCAGGGTGCCAGACAAGTTGTGCCCTCCGTGGACTATTTTGCCACACTTCAATGAAGATCCTGGCTGTCTGCCCCAAGTCTAGTTCAACCCTAAGGAACAACATTAAACTGGGATGAAAATCTGGAACTTGCTCCCCATTGGAGAAAGTGGCTTTTCCCTGAAATCAACTAAGGCTTCGACTTTCCATGAGACTTTCCATGCTGAACTTTTGCAGGGCTGTGTTCCCAGAGGGGAGCTGCAGGAATACACCCTACTATTGAATCACAGAAGCTATGAGGTCCATTGACATTTTAGCAAACCCTACAAGTACATAACAGGTCCTTCTAAACAGGAATACTGCTTCAATGCTGCAGGGCAGTTTTATATGGGACAAACATGTAAGAATGTCAGACTGACATTTTAATATCAGGAGTCAGCTGTAAAGGAAACTGTGATGCCTCACTCAAGCACAGTTTATTTGGAAGAGATTCCCACTGCTCTGTCATAAAGCCCGGTGATGACAGGAGCAAATGGGACAGTTAAGGCACAAGTTGGGAGGAGAACAGAAAAATGGGTCCTTAATGAGTTTTAGACTAAACAGAGAGCAGTAAATAGGCCAGAGGTGCTACAGTCCTGAAGCCCCTCTCTTCAATTGGGACTTTTATAAAGACACACGAGGATATGCTTGCAAATCTAAGACAATTGCCATTTACTCTCCTTGAACGTGGATTGAAAATTGGCCAAACCGATAGGTTACTGTTGAGGAAATGGAAGTATTTTAAAAAGGAAGGGGTTATGCCAAATCTTACGGTCAGGTGTCATACTCGCCAGTAGACATGGAAGTTGGGCATCAGTAACCAGTGCAAACAAAAACCGAACCAGCCATTTCAGAGAGGGTGAGATGGCGTGCTACGAAGTTCCTTCTGCTTTAAGGATCAAAAACTGAAAAATAATCTTGCTACAGCCAGTATGAGCCCTTCTGACTGCCCAACTCCTCTTTTCCTGTGCTAGCCAGGGACTCCTCAGATTCCGGCTTGTGCAAAAGAGCCACCATGAACTGTGCTTGCCCTGTAAGACCAAGACCAAACCCCTTTGCTGAAACGTCGAGTGCGTCCACTGTATGGACTACAGGGGAACTGAAAGAACAGCGTTTTTTAAAGTACTGAAGACAGCGGTTGCAAGCAATTCCAGTTCAATTCATTAGTGCAGTATTGCTCAACTAAATTTGGAGGGGAGGGGAAGCCAGCCCACCCACCCCCACCTTGCCACCCCATAGGGAGGGGATAAACATACCTACACTGTGCATCCTCTATTCACAAGAGGCTTCTGACAACACAGTCCCAGATTTCCTGTTTCCCATACGAGATTGTCAATGCCCCACACGCATGGCTGCAAAACCACGACAGCTGGGACTGGCACACTACTGTCAGCACAGGTAGAAAGGAAACCAGGGAAGAGGGGCTGGGCAGGCCAGCTACAGAATCTAGGTGTGCCTGACACGAGCTACAAGCCCACCCATCAAAGGGGGGGGGGAAGGGTAGTAGTGCAACAAATAGCTACGGCTGGCAAGTGGAGAGAGAGAGAGAGGGGGAAGGAGGAAGATAGCTTTGCCATTTTGTATTTAAACGAAAGTGGGGTCGTGCTGCTGGATAACCCTGCTTCCTTTGTGAGTCTCTGTCCATCCCGCCCTCCAGGAACAAGAATACATGCTACAGATTGCATTTTGTGGTTTACATTTAAAAGAAAAAGGGGGGGGAGAAGAGAGGCAAACAAATGTGAAGCCTACGCTGGGCCCATGGACGTTGCATCCTTTGAGGTGTTGCAGAAAATTCTTTGGGAGACGGTTTTCCTTCTCACCGGCACTTCTTCATGTGTGTACTTTTTTCCCCCATTTTTTGTTTGTTTTTTTTGTCCTGCTGGTTATTCATGTAACGAAATGTTTATAGACCATTGACACATTGAACCATGACGGGAAAAAGAGAAATGAAAAAAGAGAACATTGCACTTTGTCCTTTGAAAAAAAGAAAGAAAGAAAGGCACCCTCCACTTTTGAGGCCTCTTCTCCACTTCTTATCTTCCAGGTGGCCTATTGGCACCGTAGCAAATATAGTCCTTAAAGTTTTCCAGTGGCGCCAGATCCCCTTCCACCAAGCTCCATCCTTCCTTGTTCCAGGTACTTATAAATCCCAACAAGCCAGCCAACCAGGCTGTTTTCGGAGGCTTTTCAAAGTGCAAAGAGTCCAAAGGCAAGGGTCTCTCTCCTCGAAGCACCAGTTAAGGCGTACTTGGTTGCAGTCTCAGCCACTGCAAACCCTGGCGGGTGTAGTGTACCAGTTCGATCATACTGCTGTTCAGCGAGAGAGGGCAGGCGGCAGCGCTGAGCTCAGAGAAAAACTCTGAGAGGGAGAGAAAGAGAAAAGAGGAAATCTGGCGTCACACGTTTGGCTCCTTGCAGTCTGCACATCTCAGGCATGGAAAGGGTTCGCCAGAAATGTAGGAGGCATTGTTCAAGCTGCCTAAATGCTTAGCTGAAAGTACCGTACCTCACTCTTAAAGACCTGCATGAGCAGAGTTTTCACCATAGCTGTTTACAGGCGGCACTATCTGCCTGTTCTAGTTCTGCAACAGTGCGGGGGGGGGGGGGGAGAGAAACTAACCCCACAGCACGTAATACTTGGTATTAGGAGCAAAATTCAGTTTCACAGGAATCTCGGCTTGCATTCGAACCCCAAAACATGTTCCTAGTCCAGATGGAGATTAAGAAAGATATGCTTGGATGCTAAGAAAGATTTTTTGGGGGGGGGGGGGTTTCAGCACCCTGCAGAGCTCCTCGCTTCACAGTATGACTGAGAAACAAAGTGCATTATATGAATTATGTGAAACTGTGCTAATGTACTTAATCTGATTCATACTGAATCCACCTTTCCGTGGTACATGATTTTGTTTTCTTATTTTTTTAAGAACATACTATTCTGCCTCCTAGGAATATTATCAAGGGGCAAAGAAAGGTGGCTATAACCCCCCCCCACACACACACACACCAATAAATCTTGGTGACTGACAAGTTCCCAGTAACAGGAAGTGAATTAGACAGTATTGCAGATATTCTGCACCCCAAGGTTGTCGCCAGAAACAAACAGTGCCTGAACATGTTGTTTCAATTTTTGGAGGATCAGAGATTAAATGCCCACCAGCCAGAAGATAACTCTACCTATTTGACTTGTAAGAGCTGACCGTAAGAGCTGTTTGACAGTGGAATTTGCTGTCAAGGAGTGTGGTGGAGTCTCCTTCTTTGGAGGTCTTTAAGCAGAGGCTTGACAACCATATGTCAGGAGTGCTCTGATGGTGTTTCCTGCTTGGCAGGGGGTTGGACTCGATGGCCCTTGTGGTCTCTTCCAACTCTATGATTCTATGACTTGCATTGGCTCCTTTACCAAGAGACCACCTAAAATTAATCTCCTGCTTTGCTTACTGAATGACCGCCACATTTGTCTTTACTTCTGTCTTTTAGGATCCCATGCATTCTGACCAGTGCTAGATGAAACTAACTGCTAGGTATTTTATTTCCAAAGGGCAGGCAGAAACAGTTACTACTGTTCATTTGCCTTTGGACTGGCAGCCGCTCTTCCAGGGTATCAGGTAGCAGAACTGGGAATGGCCCTCTGCCTTAGGTCCCAGGTGCCACTGAGCTTATTTATGCGGTTCTCCATAACAATCTTGCCAAATAATGTGCAAAATAGGCCTCCTGAGGAAAAGCAAAGCCTCAGGGTGCTGCATGGACTGTGTCAGTAGAAACTGAGGAAAACAGAAAGCCTTACTCTTATTCTTCCTGGCCAAAACATCAGCTTGTTCCCAGAAATCGTAGGCATAGAGAATATAAGAAGTGATGCCAACAAAGGAAGAAGTGATGGTTGGGATGAAGTGAGGAACGTTGACCGAGGAGCCAATGCTTCCACTTCCGCAGCTGCTGGCGCTGGAACCTGTCTGGGAGCTCACAGAGCCGGCTGGAGAGGGCATCGGGGAGAGAGGGGACGGTGTGCCTATGCTCCTGAAGGACAAAACACAAGAATCGCCATATATACCATCAGTGAATTCAGGAGCTGAGTTTCATTATCTTTAAGCAAACAGAGAGCCAGGGCTGGGGGGAGAATGGAATGGGATGTCCTGGGAGAAGCCATGGCCAGCTGGAATACTAAACAGAAGCGCTGGGAACTGCAATGGCCCCACTTGCCTTTTCTGAAAAAGACATCTATGGAAAGACGTGTTCTGGCATTCTGTTCTTCTCACACACATGCCCTCCACTGTACACTCAGACCCCAAGGCCTGAATACTTGCTTTGTTCGTTAATATGCATTTTTCAGCTAAGAACCTGAACAGTTGGGAGCCACTGCCATACAATCAGTCATTCATTGCCTTATTGTGCGTAAGAGGCAAACACAGCCAGTTCAAGTCTCATTTGCCACAGCTTCTGCAAGGAACTCTTGACAGGAGTGGTCTAACTAAGCAGTGTTCCTATCAGCTGAGGGGAGCAGTGGTTCACTGGGTGGCTAATTTCAGTTGAGGAGCTGAAACTCCACTCAGTGGCAGTGGCTGTTGTGGCATTAAATTTAAACTGGCAAGACTCAAATTGCGCCTCCTATATAACCACCAACAATGTAAATGGGTGGAAGAGAAGGCCTTAAGCAAGTGTGCTTTCCATCTAGTGAACTTTAGTGCCTAGTGGGATCTAGGCCAAGAGTTCCACAGCCCAATATCTGTTCCATCACATTAATAGAGAGATCAGACTTTAGGGGAAAGGATGGCAGAGCCATCTTTTACACATCTGCTCAGAAGCCGTTCCTAGTCTGTTCAGTGAACCTTCTAAATAAGTGGGCATAGGTTTGGAGCCTAAAAGTATAGTTACAAGCTTCAGGAGGAAAAGCCATCAGAAATCCCCAATTCACCCTCTTGACACTAAACCAGCCTTAAACTTCCCATGTAGGTACAGCGTGAAACTTTTATTATTTCAAAATCAGGTTTCAAGCTTTTGTAACAAGGGAAGGGTGATATAGATTTCAGTATTACCTGGCAACACACGGAGAAGGTGCTTGTGTAATTCTAGAAGAACTCTGAAACAAGGAATGGAATTCTACTCAGTTCACATTTGACACCAACTTGCAACCAGTTCCAACATTGCATTTTTAACTACGCCTTGTAAGATGCTATGTATTCATATTGTTTGAGGTCTATCTCTTCTAAGAGAATTGTCTGGATTGAGTAAGGTAAACAATGGTAACCTGAGGTCTGTCTGACGTGAGAACGAGTGTTGTGCCTACACACACCCTCATTCACTTGCCTCAATGCAAATCTTTGAGGGTTTGTTAAAACACAGTTTCCTGTTATGTCCAAATTGGGAAACTTTGGTCTAGCAAACCAGGATCAAATTGCAGCTTGCAATCCTGATTTGTGAACTGTAGTTTTAACGTGCTGGGAAACTGTGGTTCAACAAATCAGAAGTCTTGCAGCAAGTCTTGCAAGAGAAGGGAGGCTAGAACGGGAGGGAAAGTAACGCAGGCACAATCCTTCTGGGTCTGATAAATCTTTTGCTTATTAGACTAGCAGTGTTACTTCTGAACTTAGAACCAAGAGTCTGTTCTGACAGTATGTCCACTGGCCAGATTATACAGCGGTATCCTCATGTTAGCATACTACCTTGTGAGCGATTTACAAGATCCCTATTATCCTTTTGTAATAAAAGAGAAAAAGGAACAACACAAGCGGGGGGGGGGGGGGAATAGAGACACCAAAAGGGAGTTATGATCTTCCATGAGGTTGCAGATTCAATATTATGCTGCTCGTGCAAATAAAGCAGAGTATTCAGCGCAAATTGCCCACAAACTATTGTTGGATCTGATGTCACAAAGCTTCTGTTTTTATTTTTAAATCAAGTTCTGAAGCTGAGTTAGAACCAACCCCAAGTCCCTGCCAAAATACGACCCACAACGTTTTCATTCTCTACCTTGAAGTGTTCAATAAGGGTCCGGGAATACTTTATTGCTGTGTCCTTCTTGTAGCGAAACATTGCCATGTACAGAATGGCTTGGCAGCGCATGCTGTGAAAACACAACCAACATTGAGCATATGAAGGTGCCTTATCAGACCTTTGGTCCATCTAGCTCAGGGGTAGGCAGCCTAAGGCCCGTGGGCTGGATGCGGCCCAAATCACCTTCTCAATCCAGCCTGCAGATGGTCCGGGAGTCAGCCTGTTTTTACATGAGTAGAATGTGTCCTTTTATTTAAAATGCATCTCTGGGTTATTTGTGGGGCATAGGAATTTGTTCATCGCCCCCCCCCCCAAATATAGTCCAGCCCACCATGTGGTCTGAGGGATGGTGGACTGGCCCAGAGCTGAAAAAGGTTGCTGACCCCTGATCTAGCTCCTTACTGTCTGCACTGATTGGCAGCATCTCCCCAAGACGGAAAGAGATCTCTCCCACCCTCTACTAACTGAGTCTTTTAACCAGGTATGCTGGGGGCTGAACCCAAGAACTGCAAAGTATGGGATCTGCGCCTGTGCTGAAGCTGAATAGAAATCAAGACTTGGGGCATGCAAAGCATATGCTCAACCACTGTGCTATAACCTCTCCACATGAAAACAAAATATAAAACAATAATAGTTTTATTACTTATACCCTGTCCCTCTGGCTGGGTTCCCCCAGCAACTCTAAAATAGTGAGGGCATTTTCACCGCAACCCAGTGAAGCCAGGGCTGGGGTGGAAATTGGGGGGTGGAGGTGGTTTTATATCCCACTTTCCCAAATGGGTGTCACATACAGTTTCTTGACAATCTTTAATATAATTCTGTATCGCTCTCGCTACATTTTTAAATATTAATTTGCTGTTTTAAGAAACAATGTAAAACACAGAAGACAAAAAAAATGATATCCTAACTTCCTTTTAATGGTATTGTACACTGGGTAAACGTAAGGGTTTTTCCTTATCATAGGACTGTAGAGTTGGGACCCCAGGGGTCATCTAGTTCAGCCCCCCGCAATGCAGGAATCTCAACGAAACCATCCATAATGAAGGAGAATCCACAACCTCCTAAAGGAGTCCGTTCCACTGTCGAACGGCTATCACTGCCAGAAAGTTCTTTCTAAGGTTTAGTCAGAATCTCTTTTCACGTAACTTGAATCCATTGGACTTAACCTTTTTCTTTTAAAACCCTCCCACCTTATTTCTCAAACTATAATGCTTGAAAACAGAAGGTCCACTCACCAAAAAACAATGAAGATTTTTTCATGCGTGTTTGTTGAAGAGTCCGCAAAGTATTTTAATGTCATTATGAATCTGTGAGAAAGCAAAAAATAAAATAAAATAAATGTCTGCTTTTAATAATCAAAACATACATCCTGACTTGCTTACTGATTCCAGATAGTCCTGCTGACATTGAGGAAACAGTGCTGATTTAGAAAACTGATTATTTGGCCTAGAGTGGAATGGGGGAGGGCTTACTTATTTTTTCTCTTTTAGATAGCCCACCTGCTATCTTCAAAGGAAAAGTACAGTGGTACCTCAGGTTAAAAACTTAATTTGTTCCGGAGGGCCATTCTTAACCTGAAACTGTTCTTAACCTCAGGTACCACTTTAGCTGATGGGGCCTTCTGCTCCTGCCGCCGCACAATTTCTGTTCTCATCCTGAAGCAAAGTTCTTAAACCAAACTACTATTTCTGGGTTAGCGGAGTCTGTAACCTGAAGTGTCTGTAACCCGAGGTACCACTGTATAAAGCTGTAGATTTCTCCATTTCATAATGGCGCCACTTCTGAGCTCAGGTCCTTCGCCAACGCAAAGCAAAAAGTGCAAGAAGGTAGGGGGAAGGCCCCTAGCGTAGGAAGAGTAGAAATTGGGAGTATGAGCATAAGGGGACGTGCTTATTACCAGGCAAGGAAGGGGTGTCCCACTTACTTGATGAGGTCTATGGTCTCTGCGAACATGCTATAGGCTGGCTTTGGTGAGAGGGGATCAGATTCCATGGCAATGCCACACTCAATCAAGGATAGGGCAGCATCCAGGTACTTGAAGGCCTTTCCAATGTCATCTGTCTGTTGGAGAGAAGAAGAATGGTGGTCAACTAACAAGGGTTCAATGCTCTGTACAATCATTTGGACTGACGCCAAGAATTTGACATGGGAACCTCTAGCCCAGGGGTCTGCAACCCGTGGCTCCGGAGCCGCATATGGCTCTTTTACACCTTTGCCGCAGCTCCGGGGCGGATACTAGCGAGGGGAGGAGGCGCATTGTGCGCCCCGACACTCCCCACTGTGGCGGGCACTGTGCTGGCTGTGACGTCGCATGGGGCGGTGCGTGCGTTATTCACGCACCATCCCGACGTCACCTTCCCGCCCGCCCGCCCACTACATTGTAAGGGGCATGTACGCTGGTCACTGCATTGAAAGGGGGCATGTACGCTGGTCACTGTTTTGAAGGGGAGTGAAGAACACACACACACAAAAAAGGTAACTTGTTAATTTAACGTTTATTTCTATGAGAAGGAGTAATTCTGAGGGGTCCAACAAAGAAATAATAAAAAGTGACAAAAAAGTTATTTTTATAATGACGAGTTTTGCGGCTCCCAGTTTTTTTTTCTTCGGAAACGGGTCCAAGTGGCTCTTTTTGTCTTAAAGGTTGCAGACCCCTGCTCTAGCCTCATGATGGCAGCCGATTTCCATTTGAAGGCATTCCCCGCTCCCCCTTTAACGCCCACATACACACTTAACATGCTTAGCTATGGTTTGTTTACTGCAAACAAGCAACAATCTGAAGTCCTCCTTGAGTGATTTTTTCCCCAAGCTTAATTTTCTTGGGAGGCTAGGGTGGTTTTGCTGGAGACTGCAGCTAGGGAGACAAGAGTTAACCTTTCCTCCCTCTAGCATCAGTCACCAGGAAGATCACCCGACGCTAACATTTGGCTTGATAAAATATATTTCTTTTGGAGCAAATGGGAGGCTTTTCACCCAGGCCAAATTTAAGAGGGGGCAGGGGGGTGGGACCCAGCAGTCTCCAGGGATGGCTTCTCTGGGTGCATGTGACCCATGGGCAACGCATTTGCAATCCATGCCCAAAACACACGGAACAACTGGGCAGAGGGGGGTCCCAAGAATGGAATGGAACGGAACTGTGCAAAAGTTTAACATGGCCATTTCAAAGGACGCACATATTTTTTGAAGCACCAAATCTATTCACTGCTTGCTGTTAAGCATGATTACATCATCCAGTAGAACACAATGCACTCAGAAACTGGTGCATCTGAGAGGGAAGAACTCATTACTGCTGCTTAAGGTAAATGGCGTTATGCAACCAGACTAGCTTTCTCTAATCAGTAAAAAGCTTTTTAGCTTTTTCAAAGCAGGAGGGAAGGGAAGGACCAGGGGCTATTAGAAAGCAAAGAATTTACTTTCATAATCGAATAAGCAAAGTCCATGTATGCACATATTGGTGCTGGCAAATGTCAGCGACTTGACAGCATGCTGCTATGCCCTTTCACAACATCCCAAATAGATGGCTGGGGTTGATGGGACTTGTAGTCCAAAAGCAAATTCTGCACACTAAGTCGGGGAAGACTGTGATATGTGATTTGAGTAGCAAACATGTCTTAGGTGGCTATTCCCTATATTCTGTCCCACTCCAAGCAACAACCAGAAACCAAACCCAGAATTGAACTTTGTAGCCTTCAGAATGAGGTAGCAGAATGGGCTGTACACCACCAGAATGTGGGGTACGCCACTTTCAAACATTCCCCCATATTTTAAAAAGCAATGGACAGAATGGTATAAACAGCTTGTGTCTGAAAAGACTGTTGGAGAAGCAGAGTTGAGGTGGGGGTGGGTAATGACGGGGCGGAAATTATGTCCCAAGCCAAGCACTCTTGGTGTTGTTAATGCCTTGCCAAGACCACAGAGGCCAAAGGGAAGTGGCCTCCCCTGCCACAGAAGACCATCACAGAGCACCAGCCCTGAGTAACACAAGCTGTTCATGTCGTGAACCATAACACTGAAGCCCAGATTGAGCAAATGCAGGAAATGAGTTCCAACCACAGAATTTCTACACTTTAATTAAGTAGAAGGGAGTTTAGTTATCCGGCCGCTCAGAACTTTGGGCAAACTTTCTTGCATCCAGCACTAAGTCAAAGCACTTACCATTGTGTCGGCTTTGTGCCTCAACCTTTTGGCTTCGTTTAAGTGAAATTCCACTGGATGTTGTCTGAAGTGAGACACAAGACAGAATGGGATTTTTCAGTTTGTTTGTTTTTTAAAGTAAATGAAATACTAGTTTTGAAAAATGTACGTGCTTTTGCTCTGCACAGGTTGAATTAGTCAAACCTCTTAACGTGCATTAATGAACTCAGATCTTTTACATCAAAGAAACTACCTACTTGCCTAACACTTGTCAAGACATAGAGAGAGAGATCTTTATGTGTGATGTCTCCATGCTTCTCCAACTAAAAGGCTCCCTGCATTCAATAAACTAGCATGAGGGAGAGAACAATGCTAAACATCCCTCCTCAGAATGCTATTTTTATATGTGCAATGATTTAAAAACAAAACCGGGAGTAGAGGCACTTAAAAATGCAACCCATGTTCCTGAATTTTCAGGAGATACACTACAGGGTTCTAATACCTTAATATGCCATAGTTTCAGTCATGCTTCCTTGCTTGAAATACAAGAGACAAAGGATACACAGCATCCTATTGGTTCTAATTCTGACTGTTGCTATCATATACACCCTTTGAAAATTTAGACTACATCAGAAGCTGTAAAAATAGATCGAGGGGTCCATGTGTACAAGCCATATGAGGGGAAAGTTTGAATGGAGAAGCAAAATGACATCTATCTGGACTTAGGTGGGGTAGGGGAGACTTTAAAAAAAAATTTTTTTTTTGTTTCATAGAATGGCAAGCTAGGTGGTTGACAAGAGAAGAAAACAAGGAAGGTAAAACGAGAGCTCAAAAGCGAACTTAACCAGAAAGGAACAGAAACTGCATTCTTACTTGTGCGGCTTGCCCTGAGGTTTGGTTGGCTTGGAGGTACCATTTGGCAAAGAAGGCACTGGGAAAGGATTTGGAACATCATCTGCAGATCTCTGAGAAATCAAAGAGGAAAAGGCATCAAGTAAGTTATGTACTCAGAAAAAGATAGCCACATCAAAACTTTTCCTTTCCAAGATGAGCATGCATTTATTTGCTCCAGGACATCTCTTTTCACTGCATTTTTTAACAGAGCATGATGAGGAAACTTGGCTTCTGACTAGAAATGTTCCAACAGGCTGAATATTTTCTAGAGGGTGGAAAAGAATAAGTCACGGACTCTCTCCCCAACCCCTTTGATTCAAAAGCCCCAAGTGAGCATGAACTTGCATCTAGTGTTAGGAAGTAATATGGCTGTTGCTCACCCACATGATGGGTGAACTGTTGGAATCTCCACTCGGCCAAGCTGATAAAGCTCATCTTCCGGCTGAGCCTTCGGAATCGTCCTCCAACAATAATTAATGACCTGAGCCTCTGATAAGGCTCCAAGGTACATTCCCCCGTTCAGCAGAGTTTCCAGCAGCATGCAGAAGTGATGAGATTTATGGCTACATGCTATGCTTTATTTCTAAGCTATGCAGACATAGCCCCCCAAATAAGTATTTGAAACCTTCTCCCCTGAGCAGCCCAAGGTCGAGCCCTGTAAGGAAGAGGTCATCATCAAAGGCTCCAATTGCGAATTAGTCATTGACACCTACTTTGTTGCTTTTTGAGCTTTCGGAAGGCTTCCCCTCCAGTTTCCTGTGCTTGGAGGATGAAGAATCCTTGTGGCTATCCTTGCTCTTGGCAGTGCTGATACTGAGACCAGGAGGCTGGCTGCAGGCACCGCTTTCAATCTTTGGCCTCTTCTGGGCCATCTTGGCTGGTTTCTGCGCAGGAGACAACGGTGGAGGCGGCGGTGGAGGCGGCAGCGGCGGCAGTGGCATCTCTTGTCTTTGTGTCTCTACTGATGGCTTTGAAATCCTGGAGAGGGCGAGTCAAATCAGTTTTAAGCCATATGGCTTATTGTAAAGCCTTCATTGGTGGAAGGGGAAACACAGGGGCTCTGTTTATTTAGTGGGAGATGCTGCAAAACAGACAGCTGAAAAGACTTCATCAAGAGCAGTGGGGAGGGGGGAATTAGGGACTTTCTGGCAATTCATTTGCACATTAACCATCTGCAGAAGCCAAACATGTATCCAGAATAACACACCCTTGGGCTTTGTCTCTAAAGCAGAACTGAAGCTAAGGATCCGATTAAATGTAGCTGCTGGGAGACATAACAATTTGGTCCCCACAATGTCTGAGGTCCAAAGAGCTACTTTCAGGTGGACCCAGAAGTTTGGGCAAACTACTAGGTGTTTTTTTAATTTTTGCTTTGAATGTCCGGGACAAATGTGGAAGAACTTAAGAAGCTATCCTCCCATTTCAAAAGTGGTTTGCCATCATAGGAACATGGCTGTTGTTCAAAGCCCCCCTGCAGACGCAGAACCATTTATTATTAGTATTATTATTAGTCTGTGCAGGGAAACATTTGGCTTTTAAACAAAATACTTTTTGAAGACTCTGTCAAAAGGACTCCCAGTGTCATTCTTGAACCCTTTCAGATCCATGGCTTAAGTCACAGTAAGTCATTTTGTGTACATTGAACATAGATTTCGTTTGTGATCTCTGCACTACACAGGGTCAGAAACTGGGGCAGCGACTCACAGTTGCAATGCTAAGAATTCTCTCAGCCAGACTGAAAAGTGACCACAATGCAGTCCTTTTATAGCACAACAAGCAAGTTTCAAACAAAAGACACTCAGAGGTACCACCTGTTCCTATTTTCCTTCTGCTCAAGATTGCAATCACCCTGCATACATATTTATCTATAGAATCCTGCCAATTACTTTAGGATTAAGTAAGACAATGGATTGGCAAAGAACGTTAAAATATTGTCAGAATGCAAAATGATTATTCGTAGGAGTGCAACGATAGTAAGAACATCCGGCACAATGTGCTCTTTTAAGATTCAAAGGATTTATTGTTGCAGATTCTAGTATGGCCACCAGAATTTTTGTATCTTTAACTACTATTTATTTGGTGCACTTATATGCTGCTTTTCTTCCATGGAGCTCAATGCAGAATGCATGGCACTCCTGCCCAAGATTTCACCCCCAAAACAATCCTATGAGGTAGTTTGAGCTAAGAGATAGTGGCTAACCCAATATGTATTCTGAGCAAGGATCTGAACCTGGGTTCCCGCAGTCCTAACACCCTAACCGCTACATAGCACTGGTCCTCCATGAAACTGCAATATTCATAATACTTTGTTTTTCAAAGTCCAGTACCAGGCCTGGATATGTTACATAAGCTTTATAGGCAGAACTTGGAACGTGAAGCTGTATCACACATGCTCAAATCTAACACTCAAGACTAGCTCTTTGGAGATTACCTTGGTTTAATTCAGTGTTTCTCAAAGTTGGGTCGCCAACTGTTGTTGGACTACAATTTCCATCATCTCTGACCACTGGTCCTGCTAGCTAGGGATGATAGCAGTTGTAGTCCAAAATCAGCTAGGGACCTACACCTTGTGGCTGGCTAATTCCACAGTTCCACAGCACTTTGCAGAACTATGTTGCAATGTAGACCAAAAACTTCTTGATAGTCTGTGGCCCGGTTCAGAAGTAATGCAAAACCATGATTTCCTCCTGCTAGAACAGGCTGTGGCAAACCCTTCCCTTCTCCATGCACTAACAGAGGAGGTTCAGAGTTTCCCATTTTCTGTCCCCCACCATATTTGAATGTGGGAAACTGTGGTTTGTTCCAACCAGGTCCAAAACATGATTTCAGGGCCCTTTTCCTTTTAAACGAATGAAAAACTGCAATTCGAAATGAGAGCTAAGTTCGAGAAACAATGGTTTGATTTATTCTTTATGTAAAAACATGCTGCATCCTCATCACAATTCACTATGCCCCCGATCCAAATATGCACATGTGCATATGCATCCATGTGCATCAGCCAGGGCTGCAGGAACGCTCCCTCAGCAAGATATTTCCATATGTTACCAAGCGTTGTTCTGTAGGCGAAAGGGCAGGACTCCCTGTTCTAAGCACCCAAACCACAACAACTAAATTGCCTGAGCTCTTCCCCTTCTGGCGAGAGTTAAGAACACACAGATCCCAGGCCGCATCAGGGTTTAGGGATTTGGTGCCCGAAGCCTGGGCAATTTTATAAAGTTTTAAAAATAAGTGTCCTTACCGGCAAGCCTTGGGATCTACTAGGTGCCTCAGATTTAATCTAAGGGGAAAGAACAGTTTGAACAAACGCAGCACTGATAACAAAGCAAATATTTGCTAACTGTTTCGTAACATGAATATTAAACAATGCCGTGTATGGGGGTTTCTGGATATTGCCAGCACAGTCCCAACAGCCTTTAGTGGTGCAAGTAGTAGAAAAGGTTAGACTCCTACAACTGAGACAGTCACAGCCACAATAGCCATGCTGTAGACTTAGGCCATTCTTTAGCCAAAATAATGATTTATTTATTTTTTTAAGCTGAAAGCACAAAAAGGGAGCCACTGCCCCCCCCCCCCACTTATTTACACGAGAACTTCATACTCACTTGTTTTTACTGGAGTCTTTGTGACCTGACAACGGGGGTGATTTGGTTTCTCTATCCATCTTGACTTTTTTCTGATCGCTTCTCAGAGAATCTTCCTGCTGATAAAAGGACAAATGCAGAACAGTATTATTATTACTGTTGTTGTTTACTGGATTCCTTACCTGCATTTCAAATGGTCTCAGGCCAGGTGTCAATAACATAAAACACAGTGTTAAAATCAGTCAGCATTGTTGCTGTTTTTCCAGCTAACAGCAAGCGGCCTGGGCGGCTGGATCAGATAAGGAGCCACAGGCTTGCATCCATGGTTTCCCATGCAGCTAAAATATAAGCACAGTGGAAGGGTGCTTCTATGTACATAGTTTTCCCAAGCTGCAGGAGGGCCTAAATGCACAAGAGAGAGAAGCTACTGGAGGCCTGTGGACAAAATCTGTTCCCCAAGTAGCCTGGCTGACCCCCAAGTAGCTCTGCCACCCTCCATCACCCTTTCCTATTATGCATGGACACAGGAAAAGGGCTCTTCTAACATATTTGGATGAGGTTTGTACAGCAAGAGAGGCTTCGACGAGGCACTTGCCTTCTTCTGTATCACAGCTGTTGAGTTCCTCCACGCATGAGCAAGGAAAAGAAGAAGAGTTTGGACTTGATATCCCACCTTTCACTCCCCTTAAGGAGTCTCAAAGCGGCTAACATTCTCCTTTCCCCTCCTCCCCCACAACAAACACTCTGTGAGGTGAGTGGGGCTGAGAGACTTCAGAGAAGTGTGACTAGCCCAAGGTCACCCAGCAGCTGCATGTGGAGGAGCGGGGAAGCGAACCCGGTTCACCAGATTACGAGTCCACCGCGCCTAACCACTACACCACGCTGGTCAAAAACAGCTGACGGCCCTAAAAGGAGAAATTTGCCCAAGCCTTCATTGCTGTTCACACTGTCACTGAGGTGAGGAGGTTAAAGACCTGTCCCCCGAGCCCTCAAGCTTCAGGGGTAGTGAATTAATCGACAATAATCTTTCAGTCCTTCCGTTCTTGCTCTTCAGTTGAAAATGTGGCTGGTGGGGGTGTTAACTGCTTGCTAGAAAGTGTTATATTTATAGAGATAAATGTGACTGACTTCATATTGCTCCCCCACAAAAAGTTGCCAATCATTAATCAGCATGTGACATGCTGATTTCAAAATGTAATCCTAGTTAGCTAATTTAACAACATCTAGCAGGACTGGAATTTCCATTCTTCTTTCTTATTTGGGGGTAGGGGGTGGGCTTGGGGAACCGACTGATTTACTCAGCAGTCCAACCAAGAGAGAAATCTCTACCTCAGCAAGACCAAAGGAAGCCATGTATACAGGATTTTTTTCCTGACCTTGGATGATTCAGATAAGGCTGCCTTTTAAGCCTGTTCAATAGATATAAAATTCCTGGTGAGTATGAATTAAACTGAGACTGCAACACAAAAATTCCTTCTGGTCAAGTCACTGATAGCAGCTGACTGTACTTTTGTTTGCCAAAAGGGAAACACACACCAGAGAGTTAACCCCACGCGGATCCCCCCCCCCGAAGCTATTTTAACAAGAATCAGATACACGTGGGGGGGGGGGAGGAAGTTATCGAGACAACTTTTATACACAAATGCTTCCAGCAGAAAACCACCACCACCGTCCAAACCAAGGGAAAATCAGGATTAAGTTCAGAAAGAATGTACTATGAAAAGCAAAGCAAGTAAACCTTGGAATTGCATGATCCTAGCCACAAGACCGAGAAATGATTATTATAGCAACTACCAAGTGACTACTCTGAGTCACTGAGCTTGCTACTCAGTGACTATTTTTACCAGTCAGCTCACTACCCCAAGTCAATTGCTGCATCTAATTTTTTTTAATACAAATGAATAAAAGAAGGTGAAAAATATTAAAATATTAGCCATTATAACATTTTAAACCAGTGTGCCATGTCACTGCCCATTAATTAAATGGGCAACATTTAATTTTCTTGCTTAGTTTTCTTGCATTTAAGAAAAAAGTATATGGATGTTAGGTAGCTAAGTTACTTGCTTGCCACTTTTGATTACACCAACCCCTAATATCCTATCTATCTATCTATCTATCTATCTCTATCCATCCTTAAAAAAAGAAAATTAACATCTACACAAAAAGTAATGTTGTTATCTGGCCAGCTACCATTGGGTAGGATATTCTACGTGTTACTGATTTAATTGTGTAAGGTTGTTTTAAGTTTCTGATTCGATCATCAATATTTTGTAGGGTATTCGGTTTTTATTTTATACACAGTTTTAGAGATTGCAAGAGAAGCCAGGAGTCACATTTTAACGTCCCACAATTCTCCAGAGTGCACGGCAGGGCCCCCAGTTCATCCATCACATTAAACCATTAAACTGGTGCACGCTTTTTAGATATTATTTCCACAGCCAAGAACAAGCCTTGATTACTGCTTGCAGTTTGCATGCAGTGGTGCGGCGGCAGCAGCACCAACGGAGGAGAACCGTGCAAACTTTTGAGCATCGTGCACCGGCGTTCTCTATTTAATGTGGCATGCCAGCCAGGCTACTGTCACCCCAGGGGTTGCTGTGGAAAACTAAAATAGCAGGTTCACAGATGCAGCCAGCTGTCACGGTAGAGAGAGGGCAGCTGCTTTAGGATGTCTGGGCCTGATACTGATCCCTTTTCTAATCATCTCTATCATGGAATCTTCCGTTCTCTCCACCACTATATTGCTGAGCTGAGCTGAGCTGCCATTTTCATTGACCTCAAGACCTCCACGAATCACAGCCAGTACAAATCTCTCACACACAAACATAATGTGGTTAGTGGAGGTGATGTAGCACCGAATATATTATTCTGAACTGCTGAAAATACAGCTAAGAAGGGATGGATATTGTGCGTCCTATTTTTTTTTATTTTTTTTTTAGCAAAGAAACAAACAGATAAATAAGGTAAAGGTAAAGGGACCCCTGACCATTAGGTCCAGTCGCGGACGACTCTGGGGTTGCGGCGCTCATCTCGCTTTATTGGCAGAGGGAGCCGGCGTACAGCTTCCAGGTCATGAGGCCAGCATGACTAAGCTACTTCTGGTGAACCAGAGCAGCGCATGGAAACACCGTTTACCTTCCTGCCGGAGCGGTACCTATTTATCTACTTGCACTTTGTGCTTTCGAACTGCTAGGTTGGCAGGAGCTGGGACCGAGCAACAGGAGCTCACCCCATCGCAGGGATTCGAACCGCCGACCTTCTGATCAGCAAGCCCTAGGCTCTGTGGTTTAACCCACAGCGCCACCTGCATCCCTCAAACAGATAAATAGCACGTGGTAAAATAAATACAAGGAATACTGAAGGGTTAAAATAAAAAGTACCAACTGCACAGATCTCCCTCTCTTACCTTTCTCTTTTTGACAGACTTGCTTGGCGCATCCTCTTGTCTCCTCTTGTCTGCATCCTGCTTCTTCAAGCTGTGGCTCTCTCTGACCTCCAGTCTTTTGGGGCAGTCCCCCCCCTTCCGGGGCGGATGTGGAACCCGCGAGAGGAGAGCGAGCTCAATTTTAACCACAAGCGAGGGAGGGACCGGGCAGTCCCTCAAGGGCGACAGCAACTTCTTATCCCTGATAGGCAAGAGAAACTTGTCCTTGTCCTCTCTTACCACAACAGCTGGTTTCGTGCCGCTAGTTCTGCTGGTGGCGGGAACCCTGGGGCTCTGGCTCAAAGGGCTGAGGGGCAACAGCTCCAGGGCACTGCCAGCCGCACTGTCTTTTGCAACACCCCGGTCCGAGAACAATTTAACAGTGGCCTGGTGCAAGCTCTTGTGCTTTTTCTTCTCGGCGGGCTCCGGCACTGCCAGCTTCAGTTCCTTCTTGTCGCCAAACTTCAGCCGCCCTTTCGTTTTCACCTTGGGCTTGTCTTTGGAAGACTGGTCCTTTGCCCCATACAGACCGGGCGGCTCACTCTCTACCGTCAGGCCTCGCTTCGGTTCCTCCGGTGCTGCGACTTTGCTGGACTTCCTGGGCTGCTTACTGCCCACAACCTGGTGGGACTGGGGTTCCTCTGTGTGCACCGGAGACTTCTGGTAGCTGCGCTTGGTAGGGAGGTGTACCTCTTGAGCTGACCGGGGTGCTTTGCTGGCAGTTTTCGAGTGTCCATCTGGCGGCTGCGAGCATTCCCTTTTGCTGCTGCTGCCGCTGCAAGTTTTCCCTTGCCCCTTGCCTTCCTGGAGACTCCCCCTGCTGCGGTCATCCTCAAGGAAATTCTCGGTGGGAGACACCGGCTGGTTCACCTTGATCAGCCAGTTGTTCAGCTGCCATCTGTTGGATGTCTGTGGATCGGGCTGTGGCGAAAAAGAAAAGAGAAACACCAGTCAGTTGTGCACCCGTCACAAGACGCATTGCTTCATCTGCACCATACCTCTGAGGCCTATATTCTGAACTGAGCAAGGGTGGAAGGACCAGAAATGGTGGCTTTGCCCAAGAACATAATTCTGATGTGAGCACCAGCACATGCCCGGGCAAAGAGCTTCACTCGGTCCTGTATACCTGAAGGAGCATCTCCACCCCCATCGTTCAGCCCTGACACGGAGGTCCAGCTCTGAGGGCCTTCTGGCGGTTCCCTCATTGCGAGAAGTGAGGTTACAGGGAACCAGACAGAGGGCCTTCTCGGTAGTGGCACCCGCCCTGTGGAGCGCCCTCCCTTCAGATGTGAAGGAAATAAGCAGCTATCTTCTCTTTAAAATATATCTGAAGGCAGCCCTGTTTAGGGAAGTTTTTAATACTTAATGCTGTGTTGTTTTTAACACTTGATTGGAAGCCGCCCAGAGTGGCTGGGGAAACTCAGCCAGATGGGCGGGGTATAAATAATAAATTATTATTATTATTATTATTATTATTATTATTATTATTATTATTTCCACATCCACCACCCAAATGGCTCTGCCTTTTCTTTATTGCTGTGCCATGTCTGGGCTATCTCCAAGGAAACCTGCCTGAGGTGGCTTCTCTTACTTCCAAGGTGTGGGGCTTCAGGTGTAAGGGACTGTGGCATTTGCCTCCTAGGTGGGTCATAAGGAAAGGGTTAAAATGAGTGTGATGTGATTGGCCAGTGGAAACTGATAGGGGGAGTTAGAATGGGAGCTGTGTGGAAGTCAGTTGAGAGTTGGGGGAATTGGAGAAGGAAGAGGGAGGATAGGTCTGTGGGTTGGTCGAGTTGTGTGGTGAGAGAGTGAGAGGAACTGTTAGGTGGAGTCAGATAGATAGTTGGGATAATCAGTTTGAAGTTGTTAGGAACATATAGGACAGTAAAGGAACTAAGATTAAGAAACTGACAAGAAACCTTAACTGAAACCATAAGCTTGTTAATGCCTATAAAATAAACTTGATTATTTGGTAATGTTAACAACTGTCTGGACTCCGTGTGTACCCGAGAGAAACTGGTTGGTGGCAGCGAAGAAAGCAATCACAATGGTGGCACAGGGTCAATAGACCGTCAAACATCTGGGGACCCTGTGTGATCGCCACAGGGACTAAATGTGGTCCTCCAACCCACTGGGACCATACCCAGGCCAGGCTCCTCACCAGCTGTGCTCCACACCCTCAAGCCTCTTGGGATGGAGAGAGGTGCATGGAATGTAGCCCATTGTATATATTCAAATCCATAGAGCTCTGCCCCACTTGGCCCTGCCCACCTCTGTCAAGTGGGCCCCCATGAAGACAATTGCGCAAAATGTACAGAGTCACTCTATGGCCTGGTTCTCACTCAGATAGCAAACCCGTCCCTTGTCTATACAGTGGTACCTCTAGATACGAACGGGGATCTGTTCCGGAGCCCCGTCCGCATCTAGAGGTAAACGTATCTAGTGACGGCACGTCTGTGCACGCGCGCTTCGCTTTTCACCGCTTCTGCGCATGACGTCATTTTGAGCGACTGCACATGCGGCGAAACCCGGAATTAACGCGCTCTGTAACTTTCGGGTTGCCGCGGAGCGCAACTCGAACGCGCTCAACTCGAAACGTATTTAACCCGAGGTATCACTGTACTGCTTCAGAGGGAAGGTAGCAATTCTAATGACTCCACGCTCCGCCATACAAAACCAGAAACAAAATCTCTGTGCGTAGAAAGCAGGCCTGTCAGAGAAAAGCCCACTTGTCCCAGACATGCTGATTTTCTATGCACAAGGGGTATTTATTTATTTTTATGGACAAGCATGCAGTCCTATGAGCCCTCATCTGCAGCCCAAAGCGGTGCAGCCCAGATACAGTGAGGAAAACCAGATGACTCTACAATCAAAACTGTAATCCAAATGGTATTTTGCTTCCCTCTCTGCTTCATATAAAGGACTGCAATGTGGGTCCCCTGCTATTATTATTATTATTATTATCATACCGCCCTATACCCGGAGGTCTCAGGGCGGTTCACAGAACAAAATCAAAATATAAAACCACAACATAGATAACCAAAATAAAAACAACCCAATACCCTCCTCTCCCAAAAAACCCCCATAGAATGTCAATCGAATCAACCAAAGGCCTGGTTAAAAAGGAATGTTTTTGCCTGGTGCCTAAAGGTGTATTATGAAGGTGCCAATCAAGAAGGTTGATGGGTAATGAATTAAGGCCCATTTTTAAAAGATGGTTTTCATAATTCCATAGATCCTCAACATGCCACACAAAGCTTGACATTATACCAATGACGTAAAAAACAGATTTTCGTTCCCGAAGCAATTTCACAACACTCCTGCTCTTGATTATGACATTAATGGTGCTTTTCCCCAGTTTGGCTTCCCAAGTAGGTCAGCGAAGGCCTCCAAAACTGAATAAATCAAGTCAAGTCCAGCCACGTCCCAGGGAAAGAGGAGGAGGGGAAGGAACCCTTCCTACAGACATGAATGTTCCACACAGATTTCTGGAAAAGGTCTAAATCTTCTGTTGAAATTTGCTTAAAAAAAAAAGACTTGCACATATACAATCATGTAAATAAAATAATTGGGATCGAATGGTTTGAGCTAAAATTTCAAAACAGAACTTAGATGCAGAAAAGATTCTGAACTCAAAACCACTCAAAACACGGGCAGAAATTTCACCCTTGTTCAAACAGTTCTTTGATTTGTTGGCAATAGAGGCCTTATGGTCATCGTTCAGAGGACACTTTACAATCGCTCCGTATGACAGATGTCATCACCACACAGAGCGCATGCAACTGACAGGCACCAGCACACCAGGCCTTATCCCTGAATTTGTAAATTTCATTGGGATTTTTTAAAGCTTCTGATCATTGCACTTATAGGGCAAGACCCGAGGTGACAGCTGCAGGTAGCATTCAATCCAACTGTTCAGTAAGAAGCAAAAACTTTTTGACACCTTCTGCTATTCCAGCCAACAGTTTGTAGTGAAAGGTTACATCAGGATGTATCTGAAGGTCCTTCCTCCTGGATCATGACCCCTCCACCCACTTTCTGTGCAATTCTGCAGCGCTGTACAACACAGCCCCACTCAGCCAGGAAAGTAAAGGGGGCAGTAAGGAGAAGTGGAAGAGAATCATTGGTTGGCGCAAACTGCCTTCCACTTGTATGACCGCTGCATACAATCTGTTGGCTGGAAGGTGGAAAGAGGCCTTGGGATGCCTGATAACCATATGGGCATCATCATTATTAAAATGTACTGAACTTATTTAATGTATTAAATACACTTTGAATATATTAGATGCTTCGATTTAAGGTTTTGTCTGTTTTGCATTCATGCAATTTTTTTAAAAAAATATTTTTAATAAAGATTTATTAGTTTACAAAAATATGTGCATTGTCTCTTTTTTTCAAGTTGCCTACAGATCAGTTTCATTTGGTGTGAGACATTAGTGTTACATACAGTGGTAGGTTAGGAAGAAAAGGGGGAAAGATGGGAAGGGGGGAATGGCGAGTGGGGTGGGATCGGGCGGCAATGCTTCTATTCTTCTACTTAGTATACGTGTGGGGTTTTGTGTCAGCATCACTTGTGTGGGTTCTCTTTACTATTCGCTTGTTGTATTTCTTTGGGGGTGGCCTAGGGTGAGGTTGGTTGTCTCTGATTGGCTGTATTGAAATTTGTTTTTTGTGTGACCGGGGTGTGTGTGTGTTTGGATCAGGTTAGCCAGATTGATTTGAATGCTGCTGGTGGATTCTTGTTGTTGTTTTGTTGGGCCAGTACGTTTCCGAGTACAATTCAAAGTGTTGGGGCTGACCTTTAAAGTCCTAAACGGCCTCGGTCCGGTATACCTGAAGGAGCGTCTCCACCCCCATCGTTCAGCCCAGACACTGAGGTCCAGCACCGAGGGCCTTCTGGCGGTTCCCTCACTGCAAGAAGCCAAGTTACAGGGAACCAGGCAGAGGGCCTTCTCGGTAGTGGTGCCCTCCCTGTGGAACGCCCTCCCACCAGATGTCAAAGAGAAGAACAACTACCAGACTTTTAGAAGACATCTGAAGGCAGCCGTTTAGGGAAGCTTTTAATATTTGATGTATTACAGTATTTTAATATTTTTTTGGATGCCGCCTAGAGTGGCTGGAGAAGCCCAGCCAGATGGGTGGGGTATAAATAATAAAATTATTATTATTATTATTATTATTATTATTATTATTATTATTATTATGTGATAAAGGGGAACCATACTGAGATGAAGGCGTCTTCTTCTATTTGCACTGTGCCTCTGTTGAAACATTTCTGGCTACATGGCCTGAAGGAAATGACTTTCAGCCGGTGGCTAAAGTATGTGCTGATGGTGTTATGTGGACGGCTGGACTACAGTAGCACAGGGTTCAAATGTACAGCGTGGGAAACTGGGAGGGTGGAAAGGGACCAGTAACGTGGTAGAAGAGATTTACAGCATTCTGCTGACAGAACAATTAAATTATCTGATTGGATTAAAAAAAAAAGTCAAGAGGGGCCTCCTATTGGCTATTCATAACACAGAGATCATGCACTTAAAAACAAATGGGACACCGTACCTCAGGTGTGGATGCTCTCGTTGGGGGATCATTTGCTTCACTTTCACTGGAGCTGCTCTCACTCTCAGAGTCAGAGGAACTGTCCGAGTCGCTTGTGCTCCCAGACTCTGGACTGCTGGAATGTGCCAATGCCACACTCTCAGGCTGTGATTGTGGGGCACTGCAAGTCAATACCATGAGATAAAATTAGAAGCGGGTAAGGATCATCTTTCTGCACTTCCACCCCCTCAAGAGACAGGCTAACACTGGGGGTGGGACAGAGAGAGAGAGAGAGGGAGATAAAATCCAACCAGCATCATTTAAAACATTCTATCATTGTTCACTGGGGGATCACATTTTCCTGATCCCTCAAAAGGATGAAAATGCAAAAGTGCTAAATCACAATCACACACACACACACACACACACACACACACACACACACAGGGGTGGAGGGAGGGAGAGAAACATTTCTAGGAAGCAAGGGGGCTTTTGAGAGCAACTATGTGATACAGTGGTACCTCGGGTTACAGACACTTCAGGTTACAGACTACGTTAACCCAGAAATATTACCTTGGGTTAAGAACTTTGCTTCAGGATGAGAACAGAAATCGTGCGGCGGCAGCAGGAGCCCCATTAGCTAAAGTGGTGCTTCAGGTTAAGAATAGTTTCAGGTTACGAATGGACCTCCAGAACAAATTAAGTTCTTAACCCGAGGTATCACTGTACAACTGCCAGAAAAGCAGAAGATCAAACACATTTCATCTAATGACCAAAATACACCATTTCCCCGGGGGAGAGTAAATAAGCTCAAAACATGTACAGTGGTACCTCTGGTTATGAATTTAATTCGTTCTGGAGGTCCGTTCTTAACCTGAAACCGTTCTTAACCTGAGGTACCACTTTAGCTAATGGGGCCTCCTGCTGCCACCATGCTATTTCTCTTCTCATCCTGAGGTAAAGTTCTTAACCCGAGGTACTATTTCTGGGTTAGTGGAGTCTGTAGCCCGAAGTGCAGTGGTGCCCCGCAAGACGAATGCATCGCAAGATGGAAAACTCGCTAGACGAAAGAGTTTTCTGTTTTGGAGGTGCTTCGCAAAACGAATCTCCTATGGGCTTGCTTCGCAATACGAAAATGTCTTGCGAGTTCCTGCGGTTTTTCCCCCTTCCCCCCCTTTTTTAAGCCGCTAAGCCGCTTATCAGCTGATCCGATAAGCCGATAAGCCGCTAAAAGCCGCTAATAGCGCCAATCCGCTAATCCGTCAATGGGCTTGCTTCGCAAGACGAAAAAACCGCTAGACGAAGAGAATCACAGAACGGATTCTTTTCATCTTGCGAGGCACCACTGTGTTTGTAACCCGAGGTGTTTGTAACCCAAGGTAACACTGTACATCCTTGACTTTTTAACCTTGTTTTATAGAATCTCAGAATTGTAGAATTGCAAGGAACCCCCAAGGCTCATCTATTCCAACCCCCTGCAATACAGGAATCTCAGCTAAAGCATCCCTGACAGATGGCCTCCCAACCTCTGCTTAGAATCCTCCTCCAAGGAAGGACAGCCTGCATACACTCTCAAGGTGGAAAAAATTCAGCTGCTGAACAGCTACTGCCGTCACAAAGTTCTTCCTGACGTTTAGGCAGAAACTCCCTTTTTTGTAATTTGAATCCATTAATTCGGGTCCTTCCCCGCAGAGATCTGCATTACCTTACAGTATGATTTATTTTACATTTTGTATTCTATTTTTGTATGTTGCTTTTGTTTCAAATGTAGAGTGGTTTTTAGATTTTAAAATAAGAATCTTACTCCATGGAACTATGGATGGTGTACACAAGGTGATCCCATTTTATCTTCACAATCCCACAGGTGAACTAGATATCTAGGAACCCCAAAGCATACTGGTCAATAACTCTGCCTCCACTGCTAGGACTCGCTAGTGGATAGATTTGCACTCAGTTCCTACATGTGAGCTTTCTGTAGGTGTCCGGCTGGCTGCTGCAGAGAACAGAATACTGGGCCACTGGCCTGATCTAGCAATGCTTTTCTTACACTCTGAATTCTAGTGCTTTGAAGAAGCAGGGAAGTATTAAAACAGCCTCATGCATTCCCTCCAAGTGTTACCAAATTATCCCAATCAGTGAACAGTTCAGTCAGTCTCACTCTCTCTCTCCTCTTAACCTCTCGCCCACAACCCCGAGCTGCTTCCACAAGGATTTCTGTTTACATGCATAAAACAACTTGTGAGCTGTTCCCCACCTCTGCCTCCCTGTTATTTCCAAGAAACCGTACCTTGGAGGAGTGGATGAGGAAGACGGCTTATCAGAAACCTATTTAACAAGAAGAACAACAACAAAAAAGGGAGAAAGGTTAGTATAAGCAGCTCAGGCAGGAAAACAGGCCATAAATGTTTTTAAAGGTATTCTGGGTATTTGCAGGATTTAAAAGTTTTATCTACACACACTGACTTGGTCATCGTCACCCTCGTCACTATCGCTGATCTCAAGGTCTTCATGTAGCATTCTGAAAGAGAAAAGAGGATATAAATGTAACTCGCTGCAAAAAATTACAATGACGTTTTCAAGTTTGTTTTCAAAGTTTTGATTAATCTACACTCAACATACTACTCTGCTGGGAAAGTGTTCTTTGCTCAAGCTTGTCTCTTCACAGTATTTTTCTTGGAAAACGAGCACAGGTTTCATTTTTGCACTCCGAAGAAAAAGGCCAAGCTGAACTATTTCCTCTGCAGAACAAGAGGACTTCATCTTCCCCGGAGTCTCTGCTCATGAAAACTAATATAGTCATTGCTGCAAAGAAAGATTCGTGGTGCATGCTCCCATAACACTAGAGATCTGGAAAGTGTTCCTATCTGCCTGTCAGAATAGAGCACTGCTGTTGTCCAAAGCTTAAAACTGGTTGTGAAATGAAGATAAGTGTTCATGGGTACTAATGCCTGTTGGCAATCCGGTGCCATAAACCTCACTAACTCAAGAACCACCATCTGGTGGCAGAAGTGATGGCAACCAAGGATTTGAAGTTTGCTATTATGTGAACAATAAGGGGAAATGACTGGCCTGAGGAGGCAGTCATTCTAATGACAGCTTTAAATTGGTTTCTTTAAGTTTTTTTATATCGCTGCACCCCACCCTGATACTTTTTGAGAGGGCAGTATATAAATACCTTAAAAAATACAAATAAATGCATATACCAGTATATAATTTTTTTAAAAAAATAAAATTGTATTAGTTCTGCATAAAGCTGTACACAACAAAGATGACCATTCCAAAAATAGAAAGAGGTTCTTTCGAACCTTTAGACCTCCTTCCCTCCCTCCATCAGTTCCATTTCTAAATTTTATTCCTGCATCTTTTACTGTAATCCATTATATCATCATGGTAACCAAAGTTCATGTTACTTTACAAGTATCATTGTATTATTGTATTCCTACCAATGATTTCAACTGTTTACAGTGGTCTTTCAAATATATTTAAAAAACAGGTGCAGCACTGATGCAGGGGTTGTATTCCCGCTGCGTACCCTCCAAATCTACTCTGCAGGGTCCCCCAACCCACCTGAGCTGATTTTGAGGGTGTGCAGGTGGGGAGGGGAGCTGTAGGGGCTAGGAGAGGGCTAGGAAGTTCTGCTGCACAGACAGAAGCCACTTGCGCAGAGTTGTGAAGCCGAGTTCTACTCTACGGCATAATATGCACACAGCGGGCTGGATCCAAAGTGTTACTTCAGCAAACGCAAGAACTTGTTTCATGGAAAAGAGAGGACCAAAGCTCTTGCTGCAGAAAGCGGGAGAGGTAGAAGTTTGCCAACTCTCCCTGCAGACTTCTGCACCACTTTCTACCAAGTTCCACAAAAAAGCTTTTTGGGGAGAAGGAGGAAGCA
Source organism: Podarcis liolepis (assembly GCF_965112155.1). Lineage (NCBI taxonomy): Eukaryota > Metazoa > Chordata > Lepidosauria > Squamata > Lacertidae > Podarcis > Podarcis liolepis. Next base: position 15,586,113 of record NC_139564.1, on the reverse strand, counting down.
GCAAATATTGCTTCCCCACTTCCTCAGGTGGAAGTGCCCAGTGAGCAGAGTTCTGTTCATAAGAACTCTGGATCCAGTTCCGTGTCATTATCACAATATGTATTTCTATGAAGCTGTGCTAAGAAAAAGGGGGGGGGGGACACAAGGTTGTAAGTGGCAACTGGGCAACTAAGCAAAGCTTAGATTACACCTAAGCTTTTGCTTAAAGCCAAAAACCAGTAATTAAACATGACTACCTACCTAAAGACTGAGAAAACGCATTAAAGGTATAACCAGCCAACCAACCAACCCCAGCTCCCAAACTACTCCTTGCACTATCATGAAAATCAGACACTCAAAGCTGAATTAGCACAAGTTAAAAAAAGAACCACTGGATCTTAAAGGGGATATTGCTTTTTAAGAAGCTTTTTGCTCTTAACTACTATCCTCCCTGTGCTAGAATGAATTAATAATGGCACGTATTTTTTATTTATTTACATGCCACAGATTTTACTCAGAAAGTACATCCAGTTACCTCTCAGACACTGAAATATGACCACTTTGGGGATGGATCCTGGCAGCTACTTGATACCAAACAAACAGTGCTTCTAAGAGCCAAGAGGCGGAAGTGATGGATAACCAAATCCAAATGAAACCACAGCAGGAACAGGAATGTTAGCCAGATAAGATCTGATATTTTTGAGGCTTGCCAGCTGGCACCCACAGATGAACAAACCCATCCAGTTTCTGTGCGTATGAGTGTGATCTAGCAAATGGCAGGTGAGAGGGTAACCCTGTTACTAACCATGTCAGGCTGCAGGTGGGAGCCCAGCTGTCCCTCCATTAAAAGAAAAACCCATTATATCAGGGAAGAGGTTTCCAGCTTGTGTGTAACAGGTACCCAGCACAATAAAACAGAGACTGCATGATTAAGTTTCAATCTTTATTTTATTCCCCCCGCCCAAAAAAGGGACTGATAACCAGTCCTTCCAATTTGTACTGCTAGTTCTATAGGTGTTTAGTTATTAAGTTTGTTATTGCTTTTTAATCTGCTGCTACGTGTGCTGCTGTTGGTTTTTAAAAAACTATTCATTGCTATTATCATTTTTATAGCTTCTTTGCAATTTATGTGAAAGCGAGATATAAATACCTAAAAACAATCAAATAATCAAAGCAATAAAAGCAAACTTTTAATCATCATGGGCTGCTTTCCTTAGATTGTCTCCCCTGTACCAAACACTTTGCTTCTTAGCGCTTTGCCAAGCCGGCTAGTTCCAAGGTTGTTGTATCTGCCCAGCACTGGAAAATAAGTCAGAAAGCTACCACAATAGCTACTGCATTTAAATAAATCACAATGTTGCAAAGCTAACTATGCCCAACTAGAAGCATATGGGGCAAAACTATTCTGTGGCACTGGCAGGGTACTAGAGTACAGCTGCTGTCAGTGAAACCAGTCCCTTGTTAAGCCTCGCTTAATGTAAACACATCCTAATGAAGTTTGGTCCTTCGGCATTTGTGGTGTACAATGGATCCTATTATGTAAAGATCTACCAAGGGATTATATCAGCATAACCACAAACCCTGGAGGGCAATCCTACAGATTCTTGCAGCGGGCTAATAATCATGTTCTCTACACGCATGTCCCCTTTCTTCTCGGCTCTTCAGCGTTGGTTTATACAAAATCACACAAAAGCAAGCCTGCGGTTGCCCAAAAGACAAGAGCTCACAGGACAATTTCCAGAAGCCTACAATGAAAGGCCAGAAGCAAAGGAGTGAATTTTTGATGCCTCGTGATTTTTGCAGGCGACATGACTCTTTCACGTGAATACGTTTTTGTGAAGCAGTGTTTAAGAAAATAATCACTATTTCTTTTAGTAGATTCTCAAACCAGGCGTAAAAAAAAAATCATGCTGGTAGCTGCTCATTTTAACTTGCTGTCAGTTATCTGTGACTAGGCAATACACCCAGCCAGTTTATTGGAAGAAAATCAAGTGCACATGATATACAGTGGTACCTCGGGTTAAGTACTTAATTCGTTCTGGAGGTCCGTTCTTAACCTGAAACTGTCCTTAACCTGAAGCACCACTTTAGCTAATGGGGCCTCCCTCTGCTGCCGCGCCACCAGAGCACGACTTCTGTTCTCATCCTGAAGCAAAGTTCTTAACCCGAGGTACTATTTCTGGGTTAGCGGAGTCTGTAACCTGAAGTGTCTGTAACCTGAAGCCTATGTAACCCAAGGTATCACTGTACTTCCGGTTATTATTTTATTTAGCAAACTTGTGTCCTGCCTTTCGTCCCAAGTGGTCTCCCATTCAAGCACTGATCAGACCCAGACCCTTGGCTGATCTTCAGTCAGGTGGCTGCATAATAGAACAGTACAGCTGGAAGGGACCCTGCGGGTCATCTATTCCAACCCCCTGCAATGGAGGAATCTCAGCTAAAGCATCCATGACAGATGGCCATCCAACCTCTGCTTAAAAACCTCCTCCAAGGAAGGAGAGTCCATGTGCCCTCACAACATGTCCTGAGTTAGGCATAGCTGCTGCAGTTCCCATGACTGTTATGAGCGGATCTAAACAATATGCAGATGCAGAATTCTAGACTATGCCACTACCATCTAGGTGCCTTCTTAGTTCCATGCATGTTGCATTATCAACCCAGCATATCAGAGGGAAAGCTTTCACGATTTCTACCTGCAGGAAGCTATTTGCATGCTGGAGAACATTCAGAAACGTTACCTCCCACTCATATTTTGAGTGGTACAGTCTAGAATTCTATGACCTCATAAGGCTTACAAAACCTATACTGTATCTCCAAGTTAATCCTCTCGATTGCACCATGATAACAATCACGTGTAGCATGCGCTTCTGGTTCACATGCAGATGCCCCATCCCATCCCCCCACTTAAGTCGCGCACAACGCTGGGAAATAATTAAACAATTCCACTCAAACCCAGAAATGGGGGGGGGTATGGAGAGAGAGCTGGAAAGTCCTTGTGGCTCACAAGGAGGCCCTCCCTGGAGCCCAAAAAGGACGTCAGTGAGGTTGGAGGAAGCCCCGATGAGACCGGAAACACAGAGGGGGGCTTTGTTTACCCTGCTCAGCCTCCCCTCCTAACAGCTGATGTGTGGAATAGCGCAGCCGCAGCAGCCTCTTTCCTGAATGTCCTCCAGCTTCCTGCCAGCCCCAGAGCTTCCATTCTAGTTGTGGATATTTTGGGATACAGTGGTGTTGTTGTTTTGTATGGATTGAACAGAGAGTGGCAGAGAGGGTGTTTAAAGGGTGCTCCCCACTTTATGCAATTTCATCTATGTGAGTGTGGCGGGGTCTGGGATGGAACGCCTGTACTAATTCTTTGCTTTGTTCAGTTCTCCACATTTCCACATCAATTTGCTCTTTTTTTCTTTCTTTTTTAAATGTATTTTTATTAAAGATTTTCTTGATTTACAAAAGTATGTGCAATGTCTCTCTCTTTTTCCCCAAGTAACATTTTTTACAAATCAGTTTCATTTGTTGAGACATTAGGAAGAAAAGGGGGAAAGGGGTGGAGGGGTGGAAGATGGGTGGGGGTGGGGGACGGTGTTTCTATTTTACTTAATATACGTAGCGTTTGGTGTCAGCGTCGCTTGTGCAGATTCTCTGCTGTTCACTTGCATTCCTTTGGTGGCGAGAGAGGTTGGGGTTGGCCTAGGGTGTGGCTGTTTATTTCTGGTTGGCTGTGGTGGTCTTTGTTTTCATGTGTGAGTGGGGTGGGTAGGTGTTTTTGAATCAGGTTAGCCATACTGATTTGTATGCTGCTGGTGGATTTTTGTCATTGTCTTGTTGGGCTGTGTGTGTGATAAAGGGGAGCCATACCGGGGTGAAGGCATCTTCTTCTATTTGTCCCCTATGTTTACCTATGTCATTTTAAACTGTGATATTAATGCTGTATTCTTAGTTTTAGATTTTGATTTATGTGGAAATGGTTTTCCATTTGGTTGTGTATATTTTTTATGTGGTTTATATATTGTGTGGTGTGGTGTAGTGGTTAAGAGCTGTAGACTTGTAATCTGGGGAACTGGGTTCGTGTCTCCGCTCCTCCACATGCAGCTGCTGGGTGACCTTGGGCCAGTCACACTTCTCTGAAGTCTCTCAGCCCCACTCACCTCACAGAGTGTTTGTTGTGGGGGAGGAAGGGAAAGGAGAATGTTAGCCGCTTTGAGACTCCTGAAGGGGAGTGAAAGGCGGGATATCAAATCCAAACTCTTCTTCTTGTTTATGACTTTTGTAATTATGTAAATCTTGTCATGTTGTAAGCTGCCTTGACCATTGTTTTTAACTGTGGAAAGGTGGCATACAAATAAAATGATGATGATGATGATGATGATGATGATGATGATGATGAAGAGCCACTACTATTCAGTGCAGACCATAATGAGCTAGATGAACAACAGCTAAGCGCTATATAAGGCAGCGTTCTATGACTATGAGCACAGGAGCTCCAAATCACTAATGCACAGGAAACTGCACATTTGACTCAGTCCTCAGTTGTGGTGGTGGAGGTTTTTTTTGGAGTGGGGAGGGGGATAATTATGAAATAGTTGCCACTCAAACCCAAAGCACAATTTTTCTGCCCCTACACAAGAAACTGCAGTAAGGTTTTATTATCCCAGATGAAGGCATCAGTGTTCCAAATAAAACCTTCAGAAGAAAATGGCATTATGTGGGAAGACCGTGAAGACTACATCTATTATCCAAAGATGACACCGTTTATTTTTCCATTATCTTCTGAAGGGCTTCTTCCCAGAAAGAAAGAAAGATAGACAGACACAAATTGCCTCTGTTGGCATATTATTAATAGCTTTCAGATAAGCTATTAATAATACAGCAAGAAACTTGCAGCTGACGAATTGTTCCCAGGAAGGACAATAGAAGCTTTTTCTTTTTTTAAAAAAAGGAGAGTCATCACTCACTACATACAAGAGAAGAGTATTTGCTAAGCAATGTTTTGTTTTTGTTTTTTAACAAACTCTTAAATGATTTGATTAATTTAAGAGGAAAGGCTAGATTTCATTTTTTTTAAAAAAAAACTTTAAAAAACAAACAGTTCAGAGCATACAGTCAAAGTTAAGCTTTTTGAAATCTTGCACATGCTTGCCTCTGCAACCAAAATCAATGCAACTAACTCTGCCTGCATCGTAGTCCAAAGCTGTTTTAAAGTGTTTTTAATGGGTGTTTTAATGTTGGAACCCGCCTTTGGGACTTTAGAGTGACGGACTGGTAATAAATTAATTTTTAAATAAATAAATAAATAATCTTCAATGTTTTTAATCTTGAACTTTTGGAGTATACAGAGTATAACATTTTTGGATCCGTCATCCTTAGATGACACTGGAGAAACAATGAAAGAGGACTTTAAAAATAAAGAATGCTGGGCATGCCGCATTTTGAGTGTGCGGGGGCTGGGGGGGAAACTCTTACATCTTTGGGAACAAATTATTTAGAAGGAAGAGGGGTTTGTGTGTTTACAAACAGAAGTAGCTCCTAAAACTTGTCACATGCCAAATATGATCACCCTAATGCACAAACAAGCTTGTCTCTCCTAGGGCTCCCCTAACGTCAGTGGGAACTGAACTTGCCACCTGCTGCTGTAAATAACAAAAACCTTGCTTCCATTCCAGTGAAGCCAGGTGCTAAACTTGAGGGCCGAACTCAAGAATGGGAAGCACTCTGGGAAATCCACGTTTGCTCTGCAAAAAGCTTGCCTGCTTACTCTGGGCACGCAGATGTAGAGGGATTTCAGCTTCTAATTAGGCAGCACAAACGCTGCTTGTTTTCAGTCGGCTACACTCTGTAACGTGAGCGACTCAAAAGTGGCTGGAGTTTCAGACGGTCACGTGCGTTTCAAAAAGGAAGAACGGAAAGAAAGAGAACTATTGTGCAGAGCAACACACAAACCCAAGAGCGCACTAATTAAAACAAACAAACTTGAGGAATCAACTTAATTAAGTCCCCGGTCCAAATGGTGCTTATTCTTGTTTATATACCGATATTTGGGGAGCCATCTTTTTTTCTACACTTTTGAGGAGCAATAGGGCGTTCTCATTAACTGCTGATAAACAGTTTTCATTGGCAAGGAAAAGGAGAATGTTCTTCTGCACTGGCAGCCATTGTAAGATGGCATTAACCAAGCCACCTGATAAAATACAGCCACATCCAAGGACTATGCTCTATGTTCAGACATAATTGCAACTCCAGCAGGACACTGGAGCTGTTATATATACCAAAGCAGAACACTCCCAGGACTCTAGTCCCACTGTTCTGGTTCTGGCAGGGGACAGGGGCCGGTGACTCAGAAGAAGGAGCAAGCAATTCTGCTGTGACTGCAGTAATCCACCTTCATCCCTAGTTATAAAGAGATTGGCTTTAGTCCTGGAGGTTTCATATTCCTCTAAAACCAATCTGTCATTAATTATATGGATTTAAGATGCTCCATGGGGATAGGACAAAGGCAGAAGGGACAAAAACCAGGCTTGCAAACAATAGCTTCCAATCCGTGTAGCCTTGGAAAGCATTTCACAACTCATAAGTCAAAAGATCTGAAGGGGTGGTTTCACACATTGTGCTCGCCATTTTCATGCAGAAAAAGAACACAACATGGAATTATGCAGGCTAAAGGAAAACTTGGAAGATTACAGTAAGAAAATATCTCTAAAAGTTGCTCATTCGCGCAAGCTACCTTTTTCCAAAACACCTGAAAAACTTCAATATTGTGAAGTTATTGCTCACCTGAAATGACTTTGAAACATGTTGGAAAGCCATGATATGTGTACATGTGGCACAACAGCTGCATGTACACTCATCAAAGGTAACAAACTACATAGTGTTCTTTGTGATAAGGATACCCACACAGAAAACATTGGTGTGTGGAACATTCTTTGGCTCTTGTTCTCATCAACAACTGGCTTCACCTTTTTAATTGTTAACATCAGTTAAAACTGAAAGCAGTAGTTGATTGATTTGCCCAATTAGGGGCACCCCCCCCCCAAAGTATTGTTGAGCAATGCAATTCTTCTGCAAGGTTTGCCTGACAAGGAAGCAGCATTGATAGATTCTGGGCTTCAGATAAGAGCAATTTAAAATAAAAGCTTTCTATTAAGTAAAAGACCACAGCCCACCCAAGTACAGTTTGAACAGAAGTGTCAATATAGCTGCTTGAATAGAGATGTGCTGCATTTTATTTGCAGAGCAATTGACTTCAGTTTTAAATATTTAACTAGAAGACTGTGTTTATGATCACAATTTAGTGAAAATTATTTACCGTGTGTTTGGAGCCTGTTCACACCATTTCAAAACCAGTTTTCTTAAGGGACAGTTTCACAGTTTTAAATGGGGAAGCCACTGGTTTAAAGAAATATTAATTGCAAAATATTAATTTTGTGAGTTTTATCCGATTCACTGAATGTGAAGGCTCTGCAATTACCATCACGGCTGTTAGGTACTGATAGGTAAAGGTAAAGGGACCCCTGACCATTCGGTCCAGTCGTGACCAACTCTGGGGTTGCGGCGCTCATCTCGCTTTACTGGCCGAGGGAGCCGGCATACAGCTTCCGGGTCATGGGGCCAGCATGACTAAGCCGCTTCTGGCAAACCAGAGCAGCGCACGGAAACGCCGTTTACCTTTCTACCAGAGTTGTACCTATTTATCTACTTGCACTTTGATGTGCTTTCGAACTGCTAGGTTGGCAGGAGCAGGGACAGAGCAACGGGAGCTCACCCCACCGAGGGGATTCGAACCGCCGACCTTCTGATCGGCAAGTCCTAGGCTCTGTGGTTTAACCCACAGTGCCACCCGCATCCCTCTAGGTACTGATACCTCCTGGTTAACCCTGTAAATCTTCCTCCCATAACTGTTCTCTTACACACACATTGTTAAATACTGAGATATGAAAGCTAGGAGCTAAACAGCACCTTAATGCTAGGTTATGGGTGCAACAACGGAATGTCTAGGCACGCTTTTTTATAACTAGAATGCAAAGTTGAAAATGAATGAACTGCAGCTAAAACATTATGTTCATTTTTTTACATGGTCTAGTCCAGGGGACCCCAACCTGTGGCCCACAGAGGCCGTTTAACTGGCCCCCGAGCCCTGAGTTCATCACGTGTAAAATAACACCGTGCCAAAGGAAAATCTCACATGACTCTAATGGCATACTTAAAAATAACATAGCACTTGGGAAACTAACATGAAATGGGAGATTTAAGAGATGTGCATTGTGCTTCAGTGTTCTATGGTGTTTCTAAGCAGAAGTTCTATTAGAAAGGGTTCTGTAATGTTACTGTTACCACTCGTTTCCAGCATAGGTACACTTACAGCAAAGATTCCTAGCAACAGCTGGTGTAAATGTTTTGTTTTCTAGAAACATTCATGCACAGAGACAATTAAGGAAGATTTGCTGACCATGGAAATCAAGCTAGACATAATTCTTACTTCTGCCAAACAAGATGAAACCTGTATCTGTGCTTAAGTCTCACCAGAGATTTTAATCTTCAATAAGAAAACCTGTCCCTAATTTATCAAGCGCCTCTACTCCCACTCCTACTCCCACAAACAAACAAACAAACAAACAAACAAATGGAGCAACATGGCAAAGTTTTGTCAAGGCAGTGGCAAGCTGAGAAACTAAGGTTCTGGCTCCAGTCCAATTTTAAATCATCAACATAATCAAAAGAATCATGGGGCTGCTTAATATGTGAACTTTAATGTGTGCAGCTAGCTTTGCCAAAGAAATAATTTCATTTGTTCTCTTTCTCTCTCGCAAAAGCAATGTGCCATCTTCATGGGTGTGGCCTTCTGGCAACACAATTTGGAAAAGTTGTCAAAAGCCCCACGGATCACATGGAGCCGCTTGCACAATTCTTTGAGGTGTGGCTAACCTCTAGTGCATGGGTAGGCAAACTAAGGCCCGGGGGTTGGACCCGGCCCAATCGTCTTCTAAATCCGGCCCGCAGACGGTCTGGGAATCAGAGTGTTTTTACATGAGTAGAATGTGTGCTTTTATTTAAAATGCATCTCTGGGTTATTTGTGGGGCATAGGAATTTGTTCATTTCCCCCCCAAAATATAGTCCAGCCCCCCACAAGGTCTGAGGGACAGTGGACCGGCCCCCTGCTGAAAATGTTTGCTGACCCCTACTCTAGTGCAAACTAACCAAGTAACTAGTTTCAGAAAAGCCTGAATAATTTCTTTAGTGGCAGTCTGCACATGAACAGATGTTTCAAACAACATCTTGAAACTCAGGGCAACCATCCAGAAGCAAATGCATTGCTCCCAGACATTTAAAGTATAGCATTCAATGCTGCACTGCGCTTATGCTTTCACAAAAAGCATGTAGATTTGCAGGTGCGGCCAGGAGGCTGTCCTCAGCTTCCCAGTAGAATTCATTTTCAGGATGGCTCTAGCCATGTTAGGTATTGATGCATATGGTTGTAAGGGAGTGTAAGCAGTGAAATGAGAGGGAAATTAAATGCAACAAGTACAGATGGTGCCATATAATTAGAGTGAGAGTACATGAAAAATAAGCACGTTGTGTCTAAACATACAACTAAAGTTTGCAGTTCATGCATTTGATGACGTGGACTCTTTAATATTTGCAGGTTTAGGCCATGATAACATTTTCCAGGTAACTTAGGCTCCACAAGTCTCTGTTGTTGTGGGAGGGAAGAAGCCACACCAAGCAGAACTGAACTCCCCATAAATGTTTGGGTAGTTCAGCCCTCATTTCTGCAGCTGAAGTGATGTGTGTGGTTGAGGGGGTGTGGTTTCATTAGAGCCGGCTTGTAGGCCAAATGGGGTGGCCTGGCAGGCTAGATGTTCCCCACCCTGACTTAACTAATGTTCAGAGGCACAAGGTGCAGCTACTTACGATTTTCCTTGCTGAGAAATAGACGTCTTAGAAGGTGCATCATACTGCTCTGTAAAACAACAACAAATGTTTTAGGCTGTACAAGCATTGTACCATTTAAATTGTTTTCTATTGCCCTCCCCTCTCTCAGTGTGTGTATGCCTCTCACACACAAAGATTTATGCATTATGCAATCTGTGATAATTAGGGCAGCAACTTTTAATTGATGGCATATCGTCTGAATCCATGCTAGGGGTATGGATTCATACAGGTTCCCCAACAGTTTGCAACTTTCATTTTTATTCCACAAGTTAAAGACAGCGATATGTCTAATGCAGCTAAGGACCAAATAAATAAACGCGGCTCAAACTTTTGGACGGGTGTTAAATGCCTTTCTGCTCAGTGGAATTCTATAATTCCATTACAGATAACTCAGGAAGGCTGCCTGGAGCCCAGGAAAGACTGAGATGACCACTATTGATTGGTTTTACAACCAAGATAAGGGTAAGTGGTACACAGGTGGCATACAGCTTCCTCCCTCCACAGGTATTCCCACACTATTCCTTGGAAACTTTTACATCTTGTTTCCATGTGGTTAGTGACGATCACATGGCCGTGCATCATGCTAATGACCCAGTAACCATAAACACCATTATGTGTGGCCATGTGATCTGCTTTAACCACATATCAGGAGACAGAATGTTACCTGGAGTGGGGCTAACTACACCACATGGGGTTACTTCTAAATCTGCTTCGATCAGCCCCATTAATAGCTGGAGCTCATCATTGCAAAAAGCACTACTGGAATGGTCATGGGTTCATCGCTCTGCCTCAATTTCCATATTGCAGTGATAGCCAGGAGCAGCTGCTGCCAATTCCAATTACAGTAGCACCTCGGGTTACGTTACCCTCGGGTAACGTAAACTTCAGGTTGCGAAAGCGGCAAACCTGGAAGTGTGTTGCTGCGCGCGCATGTGCAGAAATGGTCTACCACCCCCATGCACATGCGCAGAAGCAGTTTACCACTTCTCCTCGGGTTGCAGAAACCTTGGGATCCGGCCGGACCTCCGGAACAGATCCCATTCGCAACCGGAGGTACCACTGTAATTGACTGAGTCGTTTTTGTTGCTTCTGAAAGATTCCTCTGTTTACAAGTAAATGCACAATAGATACAAATATAGGAATGTTTACAGTGCCTGCAGAAATGTATGCAGCAGACAAACACTGGGCTCAAGCCAACAGACACTTCTATTGTTCAACATGCTTTCATTTCAGTAAAGTTTTGAATGGAAATTTCTCTTCCATCCCTGTTGAAATGAACGCAACCACAGCAGGACACAGCAGACTGTATCCAAGCAACCGCACATAGATTTTTAGATCTCTCACTTACTCTGGCTCTGTATGACTGATCCACCATGCTGGGTTTCCTAGAAAGAGGGGGAATGGAAATTTTAATCATAGAATGGTAGCTAAGCTCCCACCTTCAGCTTTCATTTTGGCTGTGAACTACCGGTAACTAGGTGACCTTAATCACACCAGTATCTCTCAGTCTTTTAATCTACCATACAGGGATAATACCAGCCTGCTTTACAGGAATGTTGCAACAATTCTTACGGTGATTTATATAATACCACTGAGAGATAAGATGTCAGGTCTCTGCCCCAAGGAGCTTACAATCGGCACAGAGGAACAACAGAAAAGAAATGAAGGCAGGGGTAAACAGGGAAAGAAACTACTTTTACGTCATTTACTTATTTTAGAAATCTATGTTTCACCCTTTAACTGAGTTTTGAGGGTAGTTTACAAAAACCGTAGGAAATGGGGACTAAAAGTCTTTGTTAAAGGTTCCACAGAGAAGCTGAGCTTTGAAGAATAATTTCGAAGAAGTGAGGAGGTAGCCCATAAGGGGTGAGAAAGGGGAGCATCGCAAGACAATTAACACGTCATGATGTACTATGAATACTGATATAATGAAGGGAAGTTATTTGAACACCGTAAAGAAATATACTATTGCTAAGCTATTGTTTTGTCTTCAGAGTATCTTCCGCAGGACAATGTGAATATACTGACTTTGTGTTCTGCAGTAATTACGTTTACAGTCATCATTTTATTGTTTTTCAATTCAAACTTCTTTCAATGGGTTGACATTTTTAACTGATTAGATTTAAGCAACTATTATTATTATTATTATTATTATTATTATTATTATTATTATACCTTTGCAGGGAAAGGAAACTTTGAAGGCTCAGCTGTGCTAGGAGTATGGATGGCTGTCAAAGGAGGTGGCCATGAATGGGTCATTTCCTAAGAGAGAGAGAAAGAGAATGGGAAAAATGAAAACCAGTCTTTAATGCTCATTTCCTGTACTTACCCAGCATCAAGACACATGTAAACCCAAAGCACTGGGACAGCACAAGATTATAATCTGCATTTTTGCTTCTTGGTTCTTGAGGGCCTTGCAGCTATCACGGTGTGTGTGTGTGTGTGTGTGTGTGTGTGTGTGTGTGTTCTTCCCTGGCATTTGAGGCATCCTTCTACCTTCTACTGCCACCAATCATTTTGAATATACTGCATACGAAATTTTAAACTGTGTCTGAATTGGTGGATTAAAAACAGCAGCAGCAGAGAAGAACTGGGGCACTGGAATTTAAGATTCTGCTTTGAACCTCAGACCCATATCAACTTCCTTTGGCTATTATGAGGTATAGAGTATACAGTGCCGTTTTTAAAATGCATGTGTCCACTATTTCCCGGGCAGGGGAAAGGGAGGGGAAAAAAGCTTCTGCTAATAATACTTGATGAAATGGCACAAACTAGAAAAAGTTGGGGTGTGAGGGACCCTAGAGAAAGTGTGTATTCAATAGCAGTTATGGAATAGCCTTATCAGGGAGAAGTTTGATAGTTTGCGAATTTTTGCTGGGAACTATTAATCTGTGTGGGGTAAAACTACAGCGCCCAGAATTCTCTGAGGTGGGCAATGTGCTTTGAATGTGCTTTCAAGGTACAGTATGTACACAGCCACATGGTACTGGCTCTCAGTTTGTTTCTGGGCCCAATTTAACGCGGTGGTTTCAACACCTTAAATGGCATTGGCCTTTTAAATTTTTTAATGCCTTTATAGACCAGGTTACTTTAAAGGCCATATGGACCTACACAAACCTCTTTAGAGGCCCTGCTTTTGGTGCCCCCACCAAACGAAATGAAGTGGATAACCTCTGGGAAATGTGTTTTCAACAGCAGCACCCCAGTTATGGAATAACCTCAGTTAGGCTCACGGGGTGCCCATCTTTGCGGCCTTTTCAGTAACTTTCTGTTCACCTAGATCTTTTTTTTAAAACACAGATGGTCTGGGCCTCTGTTTTTTTATGTGCTTTTAATTTTGAGGATGCAGTTGAAAATGAGATCTTGCAAAAAACCAAAACTCACGGCTGAATTTTTGTATCTCTTCCCCTTCCTTTTAAAAAAAGTGTTTTTTTAAAAAAATGTTTTACTTGAAATTTCAATTGTTTGCTTATTTATCGTAAACCACCCACAGAACTTCACAGCACACAAAGGTTGTATCTACATACAGTATGTTATCTAGGGCTAGCAATTCAGAAAACATGAGACACATGGTTTTGTTTCAAACCTATTACAAGGATTGCCCAGAAACATTCAGGTTGGCTAGTTTGAAACATTTCAAAGGAACTCTTTATTGTTCGTCCAAAGCAAACAACCTTTGAATTCACACCCTGTAGCTAGCCACAGAAAAAAACAAGCAATTCCTTCCTTTACACAGCAGAAATAAATGGTTCTGCTGCCCACATCTGTTGCTTAAAGCACACACCAGCCACAGGCAGATACACTCACCTTTAAAATTTCTTCAACACAATGGACTTCATTGGAGAACGATTGCTGGAAAACAACCAGGATAAAAAAAAAAGTGGGGGTTATTCCATGGACTGGTCCAAATTCACAAGCAGAAATGTAAAGGGTCAGGCTTATAGATTTGCTTAAACAGCTGTTTTATTGACGTTGCGTATGACGAATGAAAGCATGGTATTTATGAACACTGTTATCAGGAACCCTGTTTAGGGGAAAGATTTCCTTTCCTCGCTTAAGTGCTCTCAGGAGGGGCTTCCTTCTCCTCAATTAAACCGCACCCCCCCCCAACCCACTGAGGTTGCTGTTTGGGCCACACAAAGCTTACTCTCTTAGCAATGCGAATTGCTGCATGCCAGAGAGGCACGGCATCTCCCAGTGAGGTGTCTTAAAGAGGGAAGCTCCTATATCACGCCGTCTCTTTATGTAGTTAACTATTTTTGCCGCCGGTTGGAAGAACACAAAGTAATCGCCGCAGGAGGCTGCCCCTCCGAGGAATAAAAGGCCAGTGCGGAGGATATACTCGGTGTCTCTTCTAAGATATTGGCGCCACACCCGTTGCTTTGTTACAGAAACACATAGAAATTCACCTTTGTCCACCACACCCACGCAGGAGAGCTTAAAGGCTCTGGGCTTTCTGCTCACAGTAGAGAACAAGGCAAGTCTCAGCTAGACTTCAGCAGATTAACCCAACATTTAGTTAGTATTCGAACACCCAGCAGTAAGCTATGCTGTGATAGACAGAAGCTTAAAGAAAGTAGAAGGCAACATTCAAAAAAGAAAAAGGTCATTTAGAGGGGGGAGAGAATGAACAAAATATATATAATGGCAATAGTAGCAGATTATTGAATGTATGGGGTGTTGGGGAGGGGTAATACCTCTGGTGGGGGACACCTTGGACTCCTTCTGGGTTAGTTTGTCCATCTTTGTTCCCCACAGCTATCACCTGTGCCTCCTAGAAGCTGTAAGCATGTGACAGCAGCCACACCCTGGGAATGGTTTTAACTGGCCGGCTAAACCATGTGAGGGTAGCCTTCAATGGGTCTCAAACCTTCCATGACTTAAGGACTTCCCCTGCATGCAAATTCAGGCTCTGGCAGACTGAGACCAATAGTGGGTCCAACAATCAAGAAGATGACTTCTGCATGTGCTGCAGAGGGAAATGAGGCGCAGATTGGGGTCATCAACCTGGGAAGGTAGCCCATCCAGGAGAAGGAAGACTCCAGTCCTAAACCTCTGCTGCCTTATGCGCTATCTTGCGTGTATTTTCAAGGAGATGACACAAGCCGAAAGGCTAAAATGTTCATCTTTCTTTCCATGCCTCTCTCTCCACGACTTTTCTCTTCTCCTTCACCCTCTACCACATCAAAAGAGTTGCCAAACCACATTGCATCTCCCTATTCAAGAACGCAATATAATTAAAACCCATCCACTCCTCTCGGCTAAAATTCAGGTTCTTTGTGCTAGTCAGCTCCCATCTTGCCTACTGCAGCCTTCTCCGTTCTGGCCCTCCCACTTTCACATTTCTATCATCTCACCTCTATCCAAAACGCCACTGCCAAAATCATACACCTCTCCAGTCTCTCAGACCATGCAATGCCTTCCCCCAAATCCCTTCCCTGGAACATAGGAAGATGACATGTATGTGATCAAAGGACCTATCAACTGAGTCCAGTTCTTGTGTCAGTTCTTCAGGGCCTCAGGCAGAGCTTTTTCACACCATTTGCTAAAGGTAAAGGTAAAGGGACCCCTGACCATTAACCAGAGCAGCGCATGGAAACGCCGTTTACCTTCCTGCCGGACTGGTACCTATTTATCTACTTTGACGTGCTTTCGAACTGCTAGGTTGGCAGGAGCAGGGACCGAGCAACGGGAGCTCACCCCGTAGTGGGGATTCGAACCGCCGACCTTCTGATCGGCAAGTCCTAGGCTCTGTGGTTTAACCCACAGCGCCACCTGTGTCCACCATTTGCTACCTAACCTTTAAGAGACATGAAAAAATGAAGTTCCCTGGGGTTGACCCTGGAACTTTCTGTCTGCAAATCAAGTGCTCTACCAATGAGCTACAGCCTGGCTCCAAGACATTGTACTCTCACTGGCTCCTCTTTCCTTCATGTACTCAACTTCTTGACCTCGCTTTTAAAGCTTCCCAAAGCTTTGTCCAACCTTATCTTTAAGCCTCTGTTTCACCTTATTCTCCACCCCTGACCCTCGCTGATGACCACTGCTCTGCTCAACACGACCTCCCTAGAGTCTCCTCACTCCCTTAAATGATTCTGCCCATTATTCCTTGCCAAAAGTCATGAATGACAGCCAATGAAAACAAGTCTTGCAAAACCAAAACTCCTTCATCAGAGTTCTGTGCAGAACCTTAGCTGGATTGCAAATTAGGCTATGTTTTGCTCAAGCCTGACTGCTGCATAACTCAATTAAACTATCTAACAAGCATACCTTGCCTGCAAGCTAAACCGGACATAAAAAGGAAGACTTTAGTCTACTGTCCATGCTTGTAGCACAGGCAACGCTGAACATCAATGCTGCTTTAAATATACAGTATATATTCAGAAATATAGCTGGAATAAATACAGATATGAAAATCTGTGCTTTTGTTATCTTGGCAGCATCATCTCAATTATCCTCTTTGATTTTCAAATGTTAGCAGTTTAATTCAGAAAAATAATAACATTCAGATGCTACGCGTTTATGAACTGTGGACGTGAGGTCGGGGTGCTCTGGAGCTGCAAGATGGAAGTTTTTGATCACAGCAAGGATTCAAAACATATCTGCCATTTTATACCTTGCAAGTAACTCCAAAGCCTGGCAAACACATTTTGGGCACACTCCCACTGGAGAGTTCTCCTCTGCACATCTGATTCAAATGAACTGCAGCTACAGTAAGTTTGCAACTTGCGCGCATTTAACTTGTGCACATTTAGCTTTCTGCTGGTGGTAAAATGAAATAGGCAGAAAGGGGGCAAGGTTCTGGGGGAAATGGCTTTGGCAATTCCACCCGCCACTGAAGCCAATTGGTTTTGACTATACGCGATTTGCCTTTAGGTACGGCCCCCAGAACGTAACCCCCACATATGTAGCTAATGATCAACCAGGGCTGTGAAGAACTGCATGGTGGATTGTACCCACTCCACTTTCCAGAATCCGTATTCTCAAAAGGGAAAAACACTTGGCTGCCAGGAATGACACATCGGGGCTCTCTGCCCTGTTGCTATCAGGCTACCAGAAGAACTCTCTTTGCCCCTATCTCCCCTCACCCCACTCCCCTTTCTGAGCAGAATATTATTTATTTTGTACGGAAAATATTTTATCTTTGCACTGTAACAACAGAAGTCAACAGCCTGTGTCCTTGAAATGGCAATTCCAAACGTAACTTTTGCAAGGTTTGCTTACTAGCCAGAAGATAACCTTGCTTGGAAACTGGTTGGCTGAAGCCGTTCTGAGATTACTGGGTGGTTGGAAGACCGGCACTTTTACCTATTTTTTGGCCTTCTCTTGATACAGTGGCACCTCGGGTTACATACGCTTCAGGTTACAGACTCCGCTAACCCAGAAATAGTACCTCAGGTTAAGAACTTTGCTTCAGGATGAGAACAGAAATTGTGCGGTGGCGGCGCAGCAGCAGCAGGAGGCCCCATTAGCTAAAGTGGTACCTTAGGTTAAGAACAGTTTCAGGTTAAGAACGGACCTCTGGAACGAGTGAAGTTCTTAACCCGAGGTACCACTGTACTGCTCTTAGAAGGATACAGAGTGACGATGATTTGGCTTAAACTGGGGGAGGCAGTTTAAGGAATTCATTAAAGGCACTCTGAGCTCAACCACTGTCACCATTACCTGAGCTTTGGGTCAGTGCTTACTCAAGTCCTCAGAGATGAGACTAGCCTAAGACAACCTACTGAACTGCCTTGCCAAGGTGAGATTCAAATCAGAGGCTTCCTGGCTCATTGCTGTCATTGCCATACACTTGTCACACTAACTCTCACTGTGCTACAAATAGCAGAGCTCTCTTGTTACTTAGCAGTGCCTACTGCAAACACACAGTGTTGTTTATAACACCCATAAAGCAATAAAACCTTCTGGATGCAAAACAAGCTTTTGTTTCACTGCAGACCAACACTGAGGAACTAAGGTATAACTAAGCCAAATACTGCCTGTGTAATTTTTATTTTTAAGAGCCCATCTGAAGGGTGGTTATTCCCAGTTAAAAGTCCCCACTTCTCTCCTTTTTATTAACTTGCAGAACCAGTCGATAAAGAAAGGGCACTTGCTTTGATGTGCTTTAGGCAGAAGTAGGAGGCAAAATGGCACACCTATTACTAGATGATATCAAAGCTGCATTAGGAGTATGCAAATTTCCAGGTTTCACAGAACCAGTCAGTGGGCAAAATGAAAAGGGGTTTTGGTGATAAATGCCCGATCTACAGAGCTGAGATGGAGTATTTACAAAGCTCAGATATGTTTGCTACAACTGCCATCATGATTCAAGTCATTGTTGACTTCTTTCCTGAAGTTATGTGCTGTAATTTTCAGGCACACAGGTGTTTTTTTTTGGGGGGGGGGAATAGATTGCCTTTAAAGATGGCAGTGCCTCTTCTAGTGTGGTTTGCGACATCATCCAAACCTGTAAACCTTGTTTAACATTAACTATGGTTAAACAAGCCAGCTTCAGAAACTGTGGTTTGAAGTTTGTTTAAACTAACCACAGTTAATATTAAACTCAGTTTGGATAGTCTGACATACTGTGATTACACAAAGGAAGAAATTCTGCACTCCTAGCCACACAGGAGAGGAGAGCGCATGATCTCTGAAAAAGATTATTAGGCTCATTCATGTTTCATAGCCATTGTTTAGCGTGATGTCTGAATAAGGCCAATAAGAGTCGTATGAACAGAGCTGTACTGAGAAAAATGAAAAAGGAACAATTATGATATACAACCATATGAAGTTGTCTTAATACCAGTATGGATACGGAACTTTTAGCTCATGGTCAGTTCGGATATAAACCTTAACTGTGGTTAAAGCCATTGGAAGAAGGGAAGGAATAACTTGTAAGGGATTCTGCAAGCTTTCTTAACTTTGGTAATGTTAAATTTCAAACTGCGCAACAGTTTCCCACAAAGGGCTGCACTCAAGAGAGGTTAACAATACACACACAAAGTGGTTAAGGGTTCTGGGTGTTTCACGTCAGCCTGTAGATCCAAGCACATCTGATAATGCAAGAAGGACTAACCTTATCTCAACCTCTCAGTTAATTTACGCATCTACATAAATCCAAAGGCGAAATCAAGAGCTGTCTTGGCAAAATACACAGTAGTATAGAAATGTGATTAGGAAACCAACAGGGGAGTATCTTGTGGTGTGCAACCAACAGTTGTGTTCCTTTATATGAGGGACTGCAGCTCGGTGGCAGAACACATCCTTTGCATCAAAAGATCCCAACTTCAATCCATGCCAGGGCTGATGGGAGAGACTAAGCTGCCTGAGCAGCCATTGACTTTGCTGCTGCTCTTCTTCATCCCTTCTGCATTAGCAGTGCGGAAGCACCCTGTCCCTTGCCGCTGACTTCTGTTTGCTTTGCCACTGCTTCTTTGGCAGCAGTCCTCCCCACACCCAGCTCATGCTATTTTGCAGTGCCAGATAGGACCTCTCACATCATCTCATCATTCCCTGCTTCACACTACAGAGGACCTGGGGGTGGGTTGGATCCCGCCTTCAAGCATCCCATGGAAGTTTTTTTGCAGCAGCAACAAACAATGCCAAGAACCAGAAGAAAAAATGTTTGCAAAGTTACAGTAACGATAACCCACCACACACATTTTAGGCACCATTGGCCACAGCAGCACAGCCACCCCACCAGAATGAATTGCTCTGAGGGAAGTAGCCACTGCCAAGCAAGGGTGGGAAGGAAGAAGCAGAGGAGCCTGGGAACGTGCGGTTCGGCAGGGCACCAGGAGCGCCTCCCCTACTCACGGGGAACCCCATTTCGGGGCT
Organism: Podarcis liolepis; assembly: GCF_965112155.1. Taxonomy (NCBI): domain Eukaryota; kingdom Metazoa; phylum Chordata; class Lepidosauria; order Squamata; family Lacertidae; genus Podarcis; species Podarcis liolepis. Next base: position 15,566,387 of record NC_139564.1, on the reverse strand, counting down.
CCGGAGTGAAGTGGGGTGAGCGGCGCGGTGCTGCAAACTGATTGCTACTTTCACGGAGTGCAGCCGCACAGCCATTGCCGGAGAGCGCTGACTTTTTCCTGTGGACAATTGGATTTAAAACAAGTACCCGTGAGTAGAAACGGAAAATTGGATCAAGAAATATCCTAATTTGGCACCGAAGCGGGAAGGTTCAAAACAGAAGTCCGCCTTCCGCTTTTTGTATATAGACTGAAGCAAAAACCTTGTAAGCTAAAGCCTGGAAAGTCGTTTATAAAAGTCTAAATTTCCTTCATTTACAACCACTAAAACCCCCTTGGAAGCAGGAGAAAAGGGGGGGGGGACTTTGTTTAAGCCAGCAGGAGAGGGAGTAAAAGACAAGTTTCCACCGTCTCAAATCTGGGAACGGGGTGTCAGAGACAGAAATTGTTGGAGATGTTCATTGACTGTGAATGGAACACTTTGACAGATAGCTAAAAAAGAGAAACAAACTGATTCCAATGTTGCCTTTTGCATTCTAAAGAAACAAAATATCTGAAAAATGAAAGTAATTTTCCTTTGTTGGACTTGCCTTAAAAAGATGGATAGAAATAGAAATTGTCTCCTCTAGAGGGAGCTTGTTAAATTGTTGTTGCAGTCTACTTGAGGACTAGACAGCTGTGAGATTAAGAACGTGGGACCAGTCCCTTTGACCTTGGATAAAAATGTGCTGGGAGGAAGTTTTGGTGCTTGCTTTATGCAAGACAAGTGCTTTGTTGGAACAGATGCATGAGAAGATGGATTTGATGAACGAGAAAACGGATTTGATGACTGTTGTGGTCAATAACTGTGGACAAACAGGGAATACTGATACAGAAACCATTCAGGGACCAACTCAGGAACCTGTATTGATTGGGCAAGTGCAAGTGCAGAAGATAATGGAGGAGGTTGTGGTTGCACCTCAAATAATACAAATGGAGAGATCCGAGGTCCTGCAGGAGCATAAGCCGCTGTTTTTGAAGATTGAAGTTGGAGTGGGTCAGGGGGAGTCTGGAGCTGAGGAGGTTCTTAACTTCGGAGGGACTTTGAAATATGCTCTTAAATATTCTTTGGATTACATTGATGACTGTGGGGAGTGGGACTGTGGGGAATGGGCTGGTTTGATGAAGGGAGATGGAGATAACTTTGGGTTGGAACCTCCCAGAGACCTACTCCTCAATGAGAAAGGAAAGAAATTAAGAAAGAGACCAACAAAAGACAGGTATAAACAAGAAGAAGAAGATCTGCAGAAGGGACATGGAAGAGACTTAAGAGCCTTGGACATAAGATTACCAGGTTGATGGACTGGACGGAATGGACAGTAAGGACTGACATAACCCGAGACCAGGAAGAAGAGACGTTGGATGAAGATTGGAAGAAAGTTCTTAAAAATTTATTTTGAGAATTAGTGTAAAATTAACGAGTATTAGGAAAAATGTTGGAATGAAACTATTTGGCTTTAATAGAAATGATATAAGGAGTTATGTATAAATAAGTATTAAGTTTTAAGTTTTAAGGTTTTTTATGGTAAGATAAGGTTAAAATAAATTAAGGTAAATTGAATGACAGAATATAGTGAAAGATGGAAAGGATTTGCTGAGTTAATTAATAGGTTAAATTGTTAAGATAAATTATTTAATAAAAATTGAGAAAGATGGAAAGAATTTGCTGAAATAACTAATTAAACTAGAATACAAAAATGGAGGGGTGAGGAGGTCAATGAAACAAGCAAATGGAAGTTAAAGATATGCAATATGGGATTTGTGTGTTTTTTTCTTTCTTTTTGTTGTATTGTTGTATTGTTGTATTGGTTTTTATGTTTTATTTTCTTCTTTTTTATGTATTGTAGTGTTGTTTTCTATTTTTTCTTTTTTTTCTGTAATCCTGAAACTTTTAATAAATATTATTTTTTTAAAAAGGAAGAAGCAGAGAGATTTGCCAGGTAGGAAGACTAGCCCAGGGGTCGGCAAATTTTTTGACCGTGGGCCGGTCCACTGTCCCTCAGACCTTGTGGTGGGCTGGAGAAGCGGCATGGGGCGGGGGGGAGCTGGAAGAAGAGGCAAGGGGGGGAAGTCTTCATCCCCACCCACCCCCAGCCGCTGCGCTTAGCTTCCCAGGGACTGCCGCCACCACCACTGTTGCTGCTGCTTTTCGTGGGTAGGCAGAGCCACCTCGTCCGCTCCGCTCTCTGGCTCACAGGAGCACCAGGGTGGCAGTGGAGGGAAGATGAGTGGAGCGAAAGGGCTGGCTCTGGAGAGGGGCTGCTAAAAATGGTGCTCAGCCAGCCCCCTTCCTCCTCTAGGCAGGGCGGGGAGAAGCCAGGAGGAGGGAGGGAGGTGTGTGTGAGAGAGGCGGGGAATGGAATGGCGCAAGGGGGGAATGGCGCAGCCCAAACAAACAGAACCCCCACGCCGATCCATGGACGGTCCACGGGCCGGATCCTGAAGGCAATTGGGCCTGATCCAGCCCCAGACCACTGAACTAGCTAGTAGAAGCAAGCTTGGGGGAGTGGATTGGACGGCTGTTCCCAGACCTGCCACCTGAGGCTGTTGCATCCATTCACCTAATGGAAAGATCAGCCCTGAGAATCATGACCTCCCCAGTTTAAGAAAGGCTGGGTAGCTGGAGAGCCATTGCCAGTAAGAGCGAATTCTAGGCGAGACGGTCAAAAGAGAAAATCCATGGTTAGCGTATTTGCTTCGTTTTGGGGCTAAAGTATTTTCACAAAATCAATGCGCAAAGCATAGGAGAGATTTCCATTGTTTAGCACAGATGAAAAAAGAGTGTTGCTGTGTGTGTGTGTGTGTGTGTGTGTGTGTGTGTGTGTAGACAAACTGGGGTAGGGGGTGGCAGAGGGAGACAACAACCAACAACTTCCAGTTAACCATACAGTACAGATCAACAGCAACAAACTGAACTACTTTGTACAGAAAACAGTAAGAGACTGGGAAAGACGTACGGGGAGCAAGCTGCCCAGAATAGCTACCTTTCCTTCTGGAGTTCTGCCTAGGTTCTTGTCAGAACCCTGAACAACCTGCTCTTTGTTAGCACTCCCGCTTGCAGAAATAAATTTGGAAATACAATTACGAATCCAAGAAGTTTCAAAAAAATAAGAAGTAAAACAAGACTTCTGCGCGGAGGTGCGTGGAGAAAATGTGGCTATCATCACAAACTGTTTACGGTTTTCATGACTGAAGTGCTTCTAGTTTTGTTTATTTGTTTGTTTGCCTGTCCTATAACAGTGTTGCTCTCATTTTACAAATTGGGAATTGAGTCCGAAAGCTAGGGGGGCTTGGCCTATAAGGCCACCCAAAGAGTTCACAGCTAAGCTGTCTTTTCCCAAGGCCAAGTCTGAGGCTCTGTTCCATCGGACCACACATACGAATAAAACGCTCTCCAGTCTGCAACACATTTCCGATGTGGACCTTGATGCTGCACGACGTGCCCACAGCTACTACGGTTAGGTTGCAGAATCTCACCATGAGGAGCATATAATTTTGTTGATTGCATGGCTTGGGAACCTAGAAGCTAGGAGTGTTTGTGGATTTCCTTTAAATGAGTAAGGAGAAGCTGAATGCATGACGAGTTAAAATAGTGCCAGTGTTCCTCTGGGTGAGTGAATGTTTATGTGCTTATTTTTAAAAATGGTTTCTGCAAGCCAGAAACCATGGGATGAAGCCAAACCCTCCCCCTTGAGATATGGAAGACACGCAATGACTTGAGAGGAATCTGGGAAACAAGTGTCCCAAGAAAGAAATGGAGGAGCAGGGTGGATGAGAGGGGTAAGATACATGGAAAGTTGATGGTGCAAGTTTGTCAGGGACGAGCCATAGCTCAGTGATAAAAGCAAACGCATTATATGCTGAAAGTCCTGGGTTCGATCCCAGGCCTCTACAACTATCCATTTGTTTAACAACCTTTATATGCCGCCTAATAATAATAACAATAATTTATTATTTATACCCCACCCATCTGGCTGGGTTTCCCCAGCCACTCTAGGCGGCTTCCAAAAAAACACTAAAATACAATAACCTATTAAACATTAAAAGCTTCCCTAAACAGGGCTGCCTTCAGCTCACCTAGAATCATAGAGTTGGAATAGACCACAAGGGCCATCAAGTCCAACCCCCTGCCAAGCAGGAAAGACCTTCAGATGTCTTCCAAAAGTTTGATAGTTATTTTTCTCTTTGACATCTGGTGGGAGGGCGGGTGCCACTGCTGAGAAGGCCCTCTGCCTGGTTCCCTGTAACTTGGCTTCTCACAGCGAGGGAACCACCAGAAGGCCCTCAGCACCACCAGAAGGCCCTCAGTGTCCGGGCAGAACGATGCCAGTGTAGGTCTTTCAAGACCAGTGTTATATGGTCTCGGCAGCCACTCCCAATCACCAGTCTAGCTGCCGCATTCTGGATTAGTTGTAGTTTCCGGGTCACCTTCAAAGGTAGCCCCACATAAGCGCATTGCAGTAGTCCAAGCGAGAGATAACTAGAGCATGCACCACTCTGGCAAGACAGTCTGCAGGCAGGTAGGGTCTCAGCCTGCTTACCAGATGGAGCTGATAAACAGCTGTCCTGGACACAGAATTGACCTGCGCCTCCATGGACAGCTGTGAGTCCAGAATGACTCCCAGGCTGTGCACCTGGGGCACAGTTCAGGGGCACAGTTACCCCATTCAGGACCAGGGAATCCTCCACACCTGCCCACCTCCTGCCCCCCCAAAACAGTACTTCTATCTTTGCACTGAAACCTCTAAGCGGCTAAAAATAATCAGGTAGCAGGTGATGTGAAGAACCTCTGCTTGAGAACCAGGATAGCTGCTGCCACTGACCCCATTCACACACAATGGTAAGCCATGGTTAGAAACAAACCATGGTTTACTGTGAATGAGCAGTGTGCTGATTCACACCGTTCAAATCACACCTGTCCTGTCTTGACCTTTGCTGAGCTGAGCTGAGAGTGTGCACATCACAACAACTGGCTTAGTGTTACATGCAACTGGCTTTCTATCACGGGTTTGGAGAGAAGAGACACATGAGCACTGGTTCGTCTGTGATGCTAAGCCAGCAATGTGGTTTGTTTTCTCAAATCGGAAAAGGAAAGGGTAAAAGTGGCCCGATTTCAGCAGCGCTGCACATCACAATAAGCCAATTGTTTTAGATGAGAACCAGGCCAGTGAGAATACCTAATACTACACTGCAATGCTATGAACACTTGCCTTGCAGCAAGTTTCACTGAAGTCAATGGGGCTTACTTCTGAGTAGACCTGTCTAGGACTGCACCGTGATTCTATTTCAGTTTGACTGAACTGTGCTTCCCCATCCCCTTGAATGGAACTTTTATAGCTCTTTTGACTGTTACCTATAAGCAATGCATTGCAGCAAGGCTATATATCTAGGATTTTATTACTTATTATTGCCTTTACTTGGTTACCAGATTTATGCTTTTTACAGTCAGAGCCAAAGGGTGATTTAAGCCATAACCCTTGTTACTTTCTGGAGAGTCGGGTTTTGAAATCAGTGACTTGTCAAGGCATCTGCATTCAGTTTCTATTAAATTCCATTTTCAGTAGGGATTAGGTTTTCTTTGCTTTCTTTTTTGTTCCCCCTCTCAAGGAGAACTTGGATGACTTGCCACGTGGAGATTTTTTTTCCTTTTTCCCGGGCCTGCTTGATTTCCACAAAACGCAAGGGAAATTAGGCTGGAGACTGCCAGTGGTGTCCTCATTTCACTCCTATGTGCCCAGCTAACTTTAGCGCAAGGCCTCACAAGAGCAGAAGAGTTTGTAATATAAGAGAGAAATGACCAAAGCCAAAAGCCACAAAGACCAGAACTTCATCTGAACCAAGACTCCGCACACTTTAATCTGGTCCTCAATGACTAAGCTTTTCTCCGCTACATGCAAAACAACCATCAGTCGTGCTTTCTGAGCATGTCAAAATCACTTTCTGTTACCCACCACCAGAAGACCACACAGAAACACCTGCAATTTACAGGTTTCTAGGTCAGGGCCAGGTCCTAGGATCTTTCATGAAAGTGTGGGGGGACGGGGACGACATTAACTGTGACATATTCTTAACTATTCAAGGTTTTTTTTTCTTAACCATTAAGGAAATTCACATCGAAGTTTCAGGTGAAGGGGGGTGGACTTCTGCAATGCCAATCTGCACAAAGTTAGCAAGGGACAGAGTGTGCTTATATGACTGTCAACAATAATATTCTGATACAGGAATTCCCGGGGCAACTTCTACGGCAAGAGTAAAGAGCTGCTTATGGAGATAGGAGTTCTGCTTTGAGTCCTTTTGATGAGCACGTCTTGAACACACTATCAGTTATGGGAACAAATACCGTATTTTTTGCACCATAACACTCACTTTTTTCCTCCTAGAAAGTAAGGGGAAATGTCTGTGCGTGTTATGGAGGAAATGCCTACGGGTGGCATGCCTACGGATTTTCCTCCTCTAAAAACTACGTGCGTGTTATGGTCGGGTGCGTGTTATAGAGCAAAAAATACGGTACTCAGGCATTTTCAGAGACCGGGTGAGCCCTCTCAGACACTTTTGATCTGCTTCGTCTAAAGGCCGATAAACAGCATTACTCAGTGCAGAATTTTGGTGCACCACACATACAGTGCTCAGCATGTTTCAGGAAGTGTACGCCTCTTATCAACATGACCTTGTTATGTGTATTAACTTTGCACGCGCTCTCTCTCTCCCCACCACAAATCTCCAACATGCACATCTGACTACCACCCTACTTAAGACTGCCCAACTACTTAAGGTTCCAATCCTATGCACATTTACCTGGCAGTAAACTCCACTGAACATAAATGGGTCTTACATCCGAAGACACACATATAGGATTGTGCTGGTAATCTTTCAAACAGTTGGACTGACTTAAAGAGATCTGGTAGTAGTCACTTCAAACTCAGGAGACTTGTATTTGAGATCAGGAGAAATACATGTTAGGGTAATTCTTATGCTCATTCTGAATTTTAAGCCTTGGGGACAAATGACTGTTTCATTATCTTTGCAGTCAAATGAGGGCTAGAAACTTTACACACAAAAAACACAGGATTCTTAAGATTCCAAGAGAAACACTTGGGCAACAAAAACACAAACACAGCAGGGAATGCATATATTTATCCAACACGGGGTATAAAATCCAACTTGTCTGGTGTTACTAAAATGTAGGCCACCCATGAGTTAATGTATTCAGAGCTAAAAACAAAAAAAGCAGATGGAGTGACATTTTGCTGTCAAAACTGCTTAGAAGCTAAGGCTGTGAACAGTAGAAATTGCACCCAGGAGCACTGCTGCAAAATACTGTTAGTGTAAACTAAGCCTTAAGCAAGGAAGCAAATATATACTACCAACAAACCAACTTGGAATAATTTTCTATTGAGATACTTACATATTTTGATGGGGTGGAGGTTTCTTCAAATGGGTATTTTAGTTATTGCTGGGTAGCCCAAATGTTAATTTCTTGTTTTAACATTTGTTTAAAGGTTTTCGGTTCACAGAATCCCAAACCCAGGAGGTTTACAAATAACTGAAGAGGTCACATCAACATGTATAATGGGTTGGACCTCTTTTATGAACCATTGTGCCAATCTTGGTTAAAGATCAACCATGGCTTTGTACAATAGCGTGGTTCGCGCATAACACTAAAGCTAACTATGCTTTAGAATGTACAAGCAAATATCTGGTGCAATATATATATATAAACACAACACAGCTGCTCTGATTTTTCCCTGGTCCTGCTGTCTACCAGCATCTCTGCTGGTATCTCAAGCCAGAGTTTGGTTTAGGAATACCTGCAAAACCCGGCATGTGGTTTGTTTTTATCGAAACAAGCCACAAGCTGTAACCAAGGTTTGCCCTTGGCTGACCACTTATGGTTTGCCTGGGTTAACACCTAAGACCAAGCCAAACTATGGCTTAGTTCCTGGTAGAGAGGCAGCAACGAAACAGGAGGAACAAAGCAGCCATTGTTTTCTAAACGTGTACCAGTTTGTTCACACTAACTCATAGTTTAGCTGAGTATTATGTGTGAACTGAGTAGGTGTCTGATTGACACACCGTAACTACAGCTTATGTCTGAGCAATAGCTTGTTTCACAGATCTGGTTCAGGTGTAATGCTAAAATATGGCTTATGGAGGTGTCGCCTTTAGGTTTGTGTGCAGCAGCTCCACGCCACGTGCAAGGGAAGGACGTGAAGGTACTGCAGTTCTGAATACAGGAAAGTGTGGTTTGGTCAAACCATTGTTTCCTCCAAAGCCAGAACATTAAACCATGGTTTGATTCTGAAATTGGATACATAAGCCTGAATATGGGATATTTGACATCTAACAGACAAAACCAGGTGTCAGTTTTATCCCCTTAACAGAGATTACTTTATAACCTTGAGGGCTATAAACAGAACATCACTATTATAAATAATGTGAGGGATTTATTAGCACAGGGGAAACCTGTCAGAGGCTACATTTCAGTAGTGTGTAGAATCAACTCCAAGAGTGGGTCTTCATCCCAGAGGGTTGAATGAAACTTGGATGTGGGTCGCATCCTGCCCACAGGCTGAAGTTTCCCACCCATTTTAGATCAGTTCCAGAAAAGCCAGGCTGATAGGCTGGCAGGCTGTGAGAAGTCGAGTATTATTTTGCACACTTAGGTCACATTCCTGGATTCAGGGAAGGAAGATTTTCTGTGACAGCTAGAAGCACGTCTACACTTACAAGAATGTCAAGCTGAATTCACCCCGTTCTTCATGTAAGAATACAGGCCTCCTCCATATGCATGAGCCCAAGAAGGAAAGGCAGCCTTGGGAATACCTGCATGTTAACATCTCCAAGAACGCACGCTGCTGGAGGGGGGAAATAATCTGGTACTGAATGTCTGAACCCCTTCTCCACACAATTCTTCTTGACTTTAGCTACAGAGGTACTGTCCTCTCTACTATTGAAGTCAAGAACACAGAATTCAAAGCCAGCTGGCTCCTTTTTCCGGAGTGAAGGGGTTGTGGAACCTGCAGTGCAGCGAATGGTACAGTACAGCCCTGAGGCATCTCCTTACGCAGTCTTGATTAAGCAGATTTCTAAGTGTGCGGCTGCACTTATCGTTATGCTCCCAGGCTGTGCAGTAACCAGCAATTCTGCTTAGCCCAGAATTTCTGTATTGAGAGTTCCTGAACCCACAGTTATGGAACACGAACAGCCAAATACTTTGTGTGTGCGTAAAAGCACGTAAGCCTAAATTAAGCATAACATGTCCCACCAATGGACATTTCTTTCTCTTCCAGCATGTGCTTCACCTGCCACTCAACTAGTATACAGAGCATATTCTAACCCTTATGCTGAAATAAAAGTCTTTGCAAACACCGACCACTTTCCCACATCACAAAAAAAGCTCAACACTGGAACATGATAGTTTCGTTCTAGAAGCTATTTTCAATGCCAGGCCTCACTTATAAGGTAAAAAAGGTAAAGGACCCCTGGACGGTTGAGTCCAGTCAAAGGAGACTACCGTATGGAGTGTGGTGCTCATCTTACTTTTCAGGCCGAGGGAGCCGGCATTTGTCCACAGACAGCTTTCCGGGTCATGTGGCCAGCAGGACTAAACCGCTTCTGGTGCAACAAGACACCGTGACAAGTGCCAGAGCACCCAAAAATACCATTTACCTTTCCACTGCAGTGGTACCTATTTATCTACTTGCACAGGTGTGCTTTTGAACTGCTAGGTTGGCAGAAGCTGGGAGAGAGAAACGGGAGCTCACTCAGTCACGTGGATTCAAACCGCCAACCTTCTGATCAGCAAGCCCAAGAGGCTTGGTGGTTTAGACCACAGTGCCACCCGCAACCCATAGACCTCACTTATAATTAGTAAAGGGGGCTTCAATCATGTGCAGAGGGCATTTTCCTCCAAGTAGCCAGAAGCTTCCCCAACGTGCTAGGGACAGAGAGGGTGGGGTATAAAAATCAAGATGCTTCAGTTTACAGGCAAGCTTGAGTCCTCTTTTCTGAGGTATTAAGTCCTGCCGGAGACCACCCAAGATCCCCCTGAACTCAGGTCTCCCAAACAAGGAAGTAATAATACTGACCGACTGCCTCCCAAAGCGGCTGAAAGGATTAACAAAGCTAATGATTATACATAGCTCTCCAGTTAAGTCTCCCAGCATGAACGAATGCAAACTCAGCACACTCCATTTCACCAATAGAGGAGGAGGCTGACCGCCTATCCAAACCCCTCTCGCTTCTGCCAATGCAGCAAGGGAATTCATTCAGGCTGGAAGAAGGAGGAGGGAGTTCTCCAGAGACTTCTAGCCTCCCTCTCTACAAATGACACTGGATGACCCCCCTCAAAGGATTCAAGTGTTTTACATGAAAATGGTTTTTAAACAATGGCTGCATTGTATGCCTCAAGCATGGGTGCTTGGAGGGAAACAAGCATTCTTTTCAAGATTTTACAAGGTTTTCTGACCCAGAGATAGATTATTTTGCCCAGGCCTCATTCCGATGTAGAGTAAAGCATCCTTCTTCTCTCCTTACCTCTACTGTTTTTGTGGGTGAAAGAGAAATCAGCACACTCTTGTGTCAAAATGGTTATTTTATACGTAGACACAAAAGGTTTGAATGTGAAGGTATCTGGGAAAATGAGAGGGATGTGGGAAGGTACCTGGTTGCAGCCTCATGGACACAGGGCACATCTACAGCAGAAGTCTGAATAAAATGTCCACTTTCTTCTCTATAACTAGCCTGTGGCATAGAAACAAAGAATTGTCGAGTTGGAAGGGACCCCAAGGGTTATCCAGTCCAACTCCCTGCAATGCAGGAATCCCAGCTAAAGCATCCATGACAGATGGCGACCAAACACTATTAAATAACAAGTGATGAAGCAGTAATTGATTAATAAACTGAATTACAGTGGTACCTCTGGTTACGTACTTAATTCATTCTGGAGGTCCGTTCTTAACCTGAAACTGTTCTTAACCTGAAGCACAACTTTAGCTAATGGCGCTTCCCGCTGCCGCCGCTGCACAATTTCTGTTCTCATCCTGAAGCAAAGTTCTTAACCCGAGGTACTATTTCTGGGTGAGCGGAGTCTGTAACCTGAAGCGTATGTAACCCAAGGTACCACTGTACTTGATTAAAATTGTGGAGATTGATTGAGCATTGCCATTACATCTCCATGTCATTTAAACTTTTGCCTTAAGGATTCACGCCAATTATCTTGCTGGTTTCTCCTCAACTTGGCTGAGCTCCCATCCGATCAGGAAATGGGAAGTCGTTTCAGAACAGGGGTTATTAACCAGTTGCAAGCCAACATCAGGAGGGCCACAGATCAGCCATTATCTACCTGAGGGGCCCTGTGATGATAGAACAGTCTCTGGAACAATCTTCCTGTTTCTAGTGCAGAGAGGACTGGATTGCGTGCAACACAAGCACCTCAGGTACGACCTGGCAAAAAGGAATGTCTTTCTGGATATATGGTGATGGCTTTATATCCTAGTCTGAGGGGATATCATAAACCACAGTTTTCCAGTTTGGCGGTCACAGAAAACGGATTTAAGAAACCAGGAAGAAACCTCACTGAAGCCAGGTTTGAGAGAGATCTTCCTCTTTTTAGTTTGCCTAAAAATTGCTGGTTAAAAGTTAAATTGCCATTTGTGTATTAAAAGATGAACTTACTTTGTGAGGGGGTTTGGAAATTTTGTGGGGGTTTGGAAGGCTTTTGTATTCTTGCTTAGTTTAAAGGGTTAATTTTAACACACACACACACACACACACACACACACACACACACACACACACACACAGCTTAACTTGCATATACATTCTTGGTTCCTTAACAACAGGCAAAGGATAGAATATGTTATTTTTGTACTAGCCCCCCCAATGCTCTCATGTTATAGTAAGCAAGAAGATGGAAACATTTCACACAGTAGAAAATGTTACCAACTTATTCTTGCTACTGTTTTAATCATCCTTTATTGGCTTTAATAGAAATTTAAAATTCTGACATCACTCTCCATGCTCTGTATATTTAACAAGGACTAATTATTTAATTAAAAGCCACTCTGGTTTATTTCTTTTTTCCAGTTGTCAATTAAGAGTAGCGCTGCTGTCAATACTTCAGAGAATCATAGTTTGAAGCACTTTGTAAAAGCTTAGCAAATTTTAAATAAAAAAAATAGCAGATCCGTCGCGTTTGCTGAACATGATCTTTTCTTGAGAGACTAGGATAGGCATTTCATTAAATTCATGTCTGACCACCAGGAAAGATGGGTAATAATGGTGCGCTGCCTAGACACCTTAATTTATTTCAACGGTAATAATCTTATTTAGTGTTACTTAGAAATTTAGATACCATAAAGAGTGGGGGGGGGAGGCTTTAAGGGGAAAGACTGCATTAACAATAGAGACTTTATTGATGGAAATTTGTTTCACAATGTGAAACACACAAGGAACACAATGGATGAAGGTGTGAGACAAAACTCACAACTAATGCGGTATTAATATGGTTTGTGCATTACGATAAAGGAAGTAGGCGTTTTCAATAACCACAGTCTCCAGTGGTTCTCACAAAAATTTGAAGATAATTGCCTTTAATTACCAGTCATCCCAGACTTTCTCTTCTTGTTCCAGATGCCACTCTCCTTCTGCAAAAACATCACACTCCACTGTCATCGGCCTCCTCCTATGTGCCCAAGAAGGCACTGAACTTGCATTTCCCATGCAGAACCCATCCATGTGTCCAAAAAATAATTAATGATGTGGCATGGTGGTCTGCTATTATAGACTATTGTATTTTAATATTTTGTTGGAAGCTGCCCAGAGTGGCTGGGGAAATTATTATTAGGGGGAGGAAGGGGGTGGGGTTTTTTTGTGTGTTTTTTTTATCCACTGAATGCCCACAAAACCTCTGGTATGAAGAAAATAGCTGTCTGGATCCTAGCTCAGACCATGTAACACCAACTCTCAGATGAGTTCCTAGGCTAAATCTAAAGGCCTAAGCTACTTGGGATCAGAATATTATGAAGACCACCTGCTTCCTTTATCAGCCTACCCATACATCCAGGGTTATCTATAGAGGCCTTGCTTCACAGAATCATAGTTAGGAGAGACCCCAAGGATCATCTAGTCCAACCCTCTGCAATCCATGCTCCCTCATGGCCTGAGTAGGGGCATCTTGAGAAGAGTAGTATATAAATTTAATAAATAAATATAATAAAATTATAACTGCTAGTGGATCTACTGGGTCAAATGAGATTTTTTCCTCCATTACCCCACAGCCTCAAGAATATTGGAGAAACTTGTATGCTGCTTTGTCTCACAGGTGCATAAGCAGCTAACGGAACCTTTTCTGTATTTATCTACTGTTTTATACTGTGTTTGGGGTTGGTTGTTTTTTTTAAAAAAAAACATTTTTAGCTCTTTATTTATAAATGTAACTCTTTTATATATGTTATGTTGTGAATCGTTTTGGGGTGCCTCACGGGAAGTGATTCATAAATGAAATAAATTATACTAACTTTGAAAACATGCACATGGAGATTAGATGTTTCTGTCTCACACCCGATAGGCAACAACAAATACACTGTAATGTTATGTATAACTGTAACCAAGTTGTAAGGCTCTTAATAGACAAAATACCACCCTCTATTCTGCTGTAACAAATTTTACTAATGTTTTTTTTTTAAATGTAAAACATTTTCCCTCACTTCTCTATCTCTACAAGTATTCCAGCTGATCTCCTAACTGTCAAAACTGGCCACAGAACCCCTAATGTTATAAAATCTCACATCAGACCAAAAGCCAACAATCCTACAGTAGTTCTTAAATGTATCAAAAACAAAGTCCCTATATTGCTAATATAGATATTATTATTATTGAAGTAGAGAGAAATAATAATAATTATAATAATAATATTTTTTTATTTATACCCCGCCCTCCCCAGCTAAGGCAGGGCTCAACATATAATATTTACAACTTTCTGAATCTTCACCTGTTGGTCAACACATGGGACAGGGCCATAGAAGACAACTCCTAGGAGCTTGGGGGGGGGGTTCGGCCCCCCAATAAAATATTTGAGGGGGCTGCCCTTTCCAAAGTTGATGAGCACTGTGCGGGTGCACTGTGTCATGTGATCAGATTATGCAGGGCAGGGCTTATCTGCCCCCCCAAAAAAATATTTTATTCAAGTTGGCACCCCTAGACAGGGTCTTCTCTGTTGTGGCACCAAGGTTATACAGTACCCTATTTAGAGAGCTCCATCTTCCATCCTCCTTGTTCAGGTACCACATTTAAGACATTTATTTGGGGGGCCAAAAAGAAAATACAAATCACTCTCATTGCTGCTGGTTCCTCTCTCCTCCCCCACCTCCCGCCTCTGTTAGATCTTCATGCTTTAAAAAAAGAAAACTTGAAAGTTTTATCAATGTTTTATAAATCACAAAGACAGCTGATAAGCTACTTGACACCATGTCTAGTTATCATTAGCGCTATATTCTGTGAGGGTTTTATTAGCCATTATTGATGTTGCCACAGGTTTATTCCTTTGGGAGCATATAAATAACCAACAAATAGTGAGAAAATGCCACCCAAGCGATTACCTGCTTTTGCTGGCATTTGTCCCTTTAGTATTAGGTGAGCAATTTGTTCGGCACCACAGTCCACGGCAAAAAATATTTCATGAGCTGGAGAAGCAAGAATCGCCTTGCCAAAAATCCATTTAGTTAAGCACTGTTTCCAGAAGTGACTGGCTGGATACTTCTGGGCATGCAAGCAGATTATGAAAGGCTGTGGCTTTCCTTTCTTCTGCATAGACACATGTAGAAAATGACAACACTACATAAAAGCAAGGGGGGGGGATGTACATAGGAGCACTGTGGTTCTCCTATTTTGAAAATGACTGGAAATGGAGAAAACTTGAGGGGAAATGTATTAACTGTGTGAAGGAGAAAGCGAAGTCATATGAACACGATAAAACATTAATTCCACCTTCATTTGAAACATCATAAAGCATTCACTCTGCAACCATTTCAGAGGAACTACCAGAGCCGGCTGCCAGCTGGTATGCAGAAAGAAAGACCCAATGGCTTCAGAGGGGAAATATATGCAGGTATCTATACTCTTGAGGAAATGAGCTGAGCAAAATAGACTCTCAGCAAAAGATCTCTGGGATTATTGCTACCATAACATAGAGCCATTACGACAATAAATCCACACTGCATTCATTATCAATATTGCTTCCTTCCCTATTAACAGGAAACGGCTTTTGTCAATATTAACAATGCCTCTTCCAGACAAAGATTAACTTACTGCTTTTTAAAGGGGAGGGGGAGAGAAACAAGCCATAAAACGGTAAGAGCAGAGAAACCCCGGCATTCTCGTAATGCGGCAAGCAACACTGCTCCAAGACTTCCAGACAAAGTGCACACAGTGGGACCTAGACCAGGCCTCAGTGGAACAGGCAAGGTGTGTTATGAAAGCTTCAGCCAGCCAAGACTAGTTTTCCATGGAATCGTAAGGTGTGCCTTCTTCAGACTGGAAGGCAGCAAATCAGGCAAGGATTTATAGCTTTTGGCCCACAAGCTGCAAGCATTCCCCCCCCCTTTTTTTAAAGTAAAACTAAGAAACATTGGGTTGAGGGAGTTTATAGCTGGATTTCCTTTCCTAAAGTCCTACAATTTCTATAATCATATATAAAAGGTAAAGGTAAAGGGACCCCTGACCATTAGGTCCAGTCGTGACCGACTCTGGGGTTGTGGCATCATCTCACTTTATTGGCCGAGGGAGCCGGTGTACAGCTTCCAGGTCATGTGGCCAGCATGACTAACCCGCTTCTTGTGAACCAGAGCATCGCACGGAAACGCCATTTACCTTCCCACCGGATAAGTACCTATTTGTCTACTTGCACTTTGACGTGCTTTCGAACTGCTAGGTTGGCAGGAGCAGGGACTGAGCAACAGGAGCTTACCCCGTCATGGGGATTCGAACCGCCGACCTTCTGATCAGCAAGTCCTAGGCTCTGTGGTTTAACCACAGCGCCACCTGCGTCCCATAATCATACATACACACAGAGGGTCCACTGTATATAATATAATATAATCATACATACACACATATTATATACAGTGGACCCTCTGGATACCAATTAAATTCATTCCAGGGGTCCATACTTAACCTGAAAAGTCTGTAACTGGAGGCACTGATTCTAGGCACGTGCACAGGCAATAGAGCGCTTCTGCGCATGTGGCGAAACCCATAAGTACAATGGTACCTCGGGTTAAGAACTTAATTCATTCTGGAGGTCTGTTCTTAACCTGAAACTGTTCTTAACCTGAGGCACCACTTTAGCTAATGGGGCCTCCTGCTGCTGCCGCGCCGCTGTTCTCATCCTGAAGCAAAGTTCTTAACCCGAGGTACTATTTCTGGGTTAGTGGAGTCTGTAACCTGAAGCGCCTGTAACCCAAGGTACCACTGTACACACTTCCAGGTTTGCTGCATTTGCAACCCTAAGGTTATGTATCCAGAGCGGTACGTAACTCAGGGGTCCACTGTATTTCTAAAGAAGCTATCAGTTGTCACACTCTAGCACTGGAGAACCGCAGGCTGGGGGGGGGAGAGAGACTGTCAAAAAACCATGCCTCCACATCAGGCCACAGCTCACAATGCCTCTGGTGTCCCTTGCTTGCCTGGGGGGTGGGAGATATACATATAGGTGGGTGCAAAGAAACCTCTGGATTTTGCATGGCTGGAATGTAGCTCACTGTATAAAGAAAGAGTCTCATCTGTTGCTTTGCCCATGAGGGAATGCAGCCTCTATAGGCTTAAAAAGGTCCCGTCCCCCCGCTATAGCATGACTGGAAAAAAATATGGGACAAAGATATGATGATGTAGCGATGGGGCTTTGCAGATGACAGTGAAGAATGAATGGAACTCAGGCATGTTCCGTTTCCAGCGATTCCTAGGAGACACTGAAAAATCTTGTTCCCCTTTCCAGGTCTGGTTTAGCCAAAGTCACATACATGCCAAAGGGGGTGGCACCAAAAAGTGTACTTTTTTAAAAGAACCTTTCTTCAATTTCATAATATAAATTTAAGGGGGGGGGAATCTTTAAAAATATTAATGCATACAAATAAATGTGATTAATTTCTTTGAAACTCTCAACAAAGATGAATTAATTGCTGTGGAATTATTTGCACAAACCATGAATTCCAGTTGAGGTCAGACAGGCCCCCTCCCTACAGACTCTCTGGCACCTACTGAAGAGATTTTAATTTGTAGTTAGTTTCTATAGTTTTGACTTTTATTTTTAATATTGTATCTTTACAAACCGCTTAGACACTTTGGCAGTTATAGTGTCCACATAAGCACTACTTAACTGTTTAAGTAATTATATTGCTTAGTTTTAGTGAGCTATATTAATTATCCCTTCCACCACCCTACCTCTTCACCTAAAACATTAATTCTAATTCATTTGTAGTAACGAATATCTCATATACACACCCTGCTGGATTTTGGGTGCTCTCCTCATTACTGTCAGCTTGGTGAGAATCTCTTCTGAACACTTTCCAATACATGGACACAGACAGGCATAACCTAAGAACATCAGAAGAGCTCTGCAGGATGAGACCAAAGGCTGCCTAGTCAACATCCTGTTCTCATAAACGTCAGGACACTCCTTCACAGCTGATCCATGAAAATCAACTCCAGGGGGCCGAGGCAGTCATTGCTCAGACCAGCACTTCATCAGCTTCAGTGATTCCATCCCTATTGATCAGATGATTGATCTGCTAAGCGGTGAAAGGACAATTCGTATTCCCATCATAGTGCTGAGCTGGGCAGAGAGGCTGGACACTGTCCAAGGTTATGCTAAGGATTCAAATCACTTTGTTCCCCACAGCACTTTTTCTTTCTTTCCTAGTGGCAGTGCTGGGACAGCTGGGGCATAGAGTATTCCAAAATAAAAGTACTAGATCTGGAAGAGATGAGGGGGGATGACGTACTTTCCTTCCCAAAAACGAGACTCAAGCCACAGCACCATCACACCATCTCCACTTGCCACAAATGTAGTCCAGCCCACTGCCAGCCAAAGCATTCTGGCAAATGTATGTTTTGCCTGAAGGACGGCATGTCACAAGCTCTAGATAACCGCAACATCTTTTCTAGAGGTCCAGAGCCTCCTGAAATTTGGGAGAATGTGTGGGAAAGAAACAACTACCTATACATTGGCAAAGAACAGGTTTCAGCTGATGCGCCAGATATCAACAACAACCTGTGTCGACTACTTCCCCTCTGGACATGCCTGGCTTTGCTTTTCGATGTCACAGAAAGCAGCTTTAGATCAGTCAGCTGAATGATGACCGAGTTCTGAAGTAATACAAAATAAATTAAAGCATATATTGCTTTTGAATGGCATGCCATAGGTGCAGGTATGTTGAATGCTTTTGGAACCATTGGATGGGACAGAGAATACTAGATACCCATCATGAAATGTCACTAAGAGAAAAATAACCCGCGTGACTTTTTGATGTGGGATAGTCTCCGTAAGTAGGCCTTAGTGGGGTAACAGCTGGCTTATTAATGTCTTGATGTGCCTCCAAAAAGAGTTTGCTTCAATGGTACTTAGCACCCCTGAGTCTGCAGCTTGTTTCTTCTAGACTCCACGAGAGGGGAAATCCAGGAATCTTTCACCAGCAGCTTCAAGAAATGCACATTCGTGCATTTACTCAATGCACAATGTGTTCTAACAGCATATAAAAACAATCACATGGTGATGTAATGCCAAGAACTTTTCATAACCAGAATGAATGAGGGGGAAAAGATAATCAAAATCCTACTAGGTACTATAGAAAATATTTTAGTTCTCAGAGCAACAATACAAATGCACTAAGTAGAGTTGAAGAAAGCAACACTACAACCTTTCAATGCCCTCAGTTTTTAAATCTCTCAGTTGCTCACAAAGTAGGTCTGAACTAATTTTTTTGTGCATTTGGAGCTAGACAAAAAATAAAAATCTCCCAGAGCAAAGGCTGTGTTTTCAAACTGAAACAAAACTGCATGCATTCTACTTAACTGCTAGTAGAAGACAAAACTCCTTAGAGATAGAAAATAAAGTGAATAATTGATAAAGCATCATTTTATTTATCAAGTAAAAGAAAGACCTATAAGTGAGGAGGATGAAAACAAACTAGGCACGTATAAATCTGCCAGATGATGATTAAATATTCTCACTGTATCAATATCCTGAAAAGGTAAAAAAAAACCTACAGTGAGCAGTAACTAGGGTTTAAGTAAACACAGCATTAACTGTAACTAATTAGCCCATTAACAAGGCATCTCCAGAAGCCATTAGTCTAGTACAGCAGTTATTAGACTTTATGGCCTTTCCACAGGCCTGCAATCCACACCCAGCAAGCACCTTCAAAAAATCCAAGTTCCAGGATGCCATTTTAATTTCCCACAATGCCCCAATGTAGTATTGGCTATGAGACATTATGGAAAAGTTCACACTGGGCACGGGCTAGATTTTATCATTTGAGCCTTTCTTGAATTGAAAGTTGGGAGGGTGGTATTGAGGGAGATTCCATGTTCAGACAAAACCTGGCGCAGAACAGGTAATTTCTCTACAGTGTAAGGGGCATCTGTGTCAAGGAGTTGGAAGTACATAGGCCCAAGAGATTCTTACCAGAATCAGACTTTTCCTGTGATGTAACAAGTCTTGGGATGCAAGCGGCGTCCATGGGGAAACTTCGGAATAGGTCTTGTTGCCTTTAAAACGGATCCCATTTTTATTTTACTAAAATCAGACTGTAGTATTTGAGTATGCTTTGCCCCACAGGTGCCACATGTTATCAATGCATCACTAACCTAATTCTAAATAGTTTTAGAATTTCTCTGCAATGGAATAAAGATCACATAGGCCGCCCTCCCCCTCCAAAAGCCCAACCTAAAACAAAAACAGCAACTTGAAAGTTAACACTAGCAGTCACTACACCTTGCCCCCCCCACACTTCCAGAAAAAGGTCACACAAGCATTGCTTCAGAAGCCACAAGATCACAGCAACTTTGCAAGACGTTAAATGCAATATTTTCCATCTCATTTATACCAACCTCTCAGATAATACAACAAAAACAAACATTTCAGGCTAAGAAAATCGCAGCATATGAGTAACTCTGGAACTGTTAGCTTCAAGAGCATTTCGCCTTGGAATGATTCAATAGCTCCAGAGTTTTATTTTGTGTAAACTCAAGCAAGCGTGCCAATATAAAAGAGAGAGAGAAAGAAAAGTTTTCCGTGCTGCTCATAATGATTCAGCAGTTATTATTTTTATAAGCAAGACAGGTTCCCCTGCCTAGCCAGGTATAGTACCTTCTGCCACAAGAGACTTAGAAGCTTGCATATATATGTATGTATTCCGTTCCTGGAGCTTTTAGGAAACGATGCCAACGGAATCCAGGACTGCTGACGCCAAGGAAAACGGCTACAAGCCTGTCAATTATCTATCAAACTCTTTGCAAAGGAAGGCTGGGAAGAGGAGGAGAAGGAGGAGGAGGCGTGCGACTGCCTCAGCCCCATAAGCCATCCTTGTTTACGAGTCACCTATGCAGGGAGTTCACTGGTACCTGTTTGCTTAAGCACGACAGCCCACAGAAGAGGAAATCCTTCCATGGCTATTTGTAAACAGCGCTGGAAGGACGACACCTGCCTGCAGTTTGCACCAGCTCGATAACCTGCTTGGCAGCCCACCTCACCCTTAATTAAAAAAAAAAAATCTCCCCCCCCCCCCTATTTCCACAGCTGCTACGGCCAATTTTGTATTTGTGCGGGGAGGTTCACTTACCTCCGTGAACATGTCTTACTGCCTTCCTACATGGCAAGAGAGGTTTCCTGTTTTCATACATTCCCTTGTCAGCTGTAATCAGTGTCAATAAGGTTAGCGTCTTTTGTGCTAGCGGCTGGAGTGTCGGCCCTGACAGGAAAGAACTTTTTAATCTCTTCCCTCACACTGAGCCATGCGAAGCCAGCGAGCGCTCCCAGGCATAACTCCCTTGGCTCCTCTCCTAAAAAACGCTCCCTCAAGTGCGCGGTTGCTAAGCAATATCTGCCGTGCTGTGTGTGTGTGTGAGTGTGCGCACCCCCAACACACACACACACACACGTTCCCCGCCGCTCCTCTTCGTAACGTTTGAAATTGGCAACATCTGTCCCTTTGGCGGTTCTCACTTAGGCAAAGGACCGTGTGCGGAGTTTTTATTTTTAAAAAAATAAAAGCAGAGGAAAAGCGCACGCCGTTTCATCTGGCCTCCTGTAATGGCTGGTTTTGTTAATATTTCATTTCCAGTTTTAAAACAAAAGCAGCGGCCGCTGCGCCCAGAGGAAGAGCAAGGAGGGAAAAGCAAAGCCCCGTAAGGTCCGGTGGGAATCGCCGACAAAAGCACATACAGCAAAGTAGTTTATTTATTTTTTCTTTGCTCACTCTTTCTGGCTTGGGTTTGTTTATTTAAAGACGACTTTTTCCACTCTCTCTCTCTTTTTCAACTTTTCTATTGCTCCCCCAGATAAATAAGTAGCTGTATAAATAAAGCGGTTACAAGCGACTACAATAAATACATTAATAGCACCGGTTTTCGTTTACTGTATTAAACTCAGCTTGTTTTTGTTTTTAAAAGTGTCCACTGCGACTGATAGCTGTTTCGCCTTAAAAATTAATCTTGTGTCAGTCTGTGGTTATGTCTGTGTGTGTGTGTGTGTGTACACACCACACACATGACAAGAATGAAAAGGGAGCTTTTGGTTGCTGTGAGGGTTTTTTGTTTTGTTTTGTTTTCCTACTATTGTCAGAATACCTTTTCATGCTGGAATTTAGAAATCAATCATGAGTAGGTATTGCATTTTATACATGCCCATCTCACCTCAAAACCAAAACACGAACCGACAGAGAAAGGGGAGCTCTGCCACTGTTTTGCTGTATTCCATGTTAAAAATTACCCTTTTTATGATTTATAATTTTTTAAAAAATGGATCGAGAGCTTTAGTTCTACAGATGTATACCTCACTTCTAGTATCCCTACTACCACCTGAAGATCCATTTTAGAGTTGGGGTAAACAACTGAGAAGTCCCCTGACCAAATCAGGCATACCAAGTGGGAGAATATGTTGCTTTCCTACATACACACAAAAAACAGCTGGCGGCCTCTTTTCAAAATGGCCCTCAAGGAAAATTAGTAGCTCTATCCAGAGATCTAGAGTCAATAAGTGTTGCGGGGCTATCAGCATGTTGTGTGTACAATAGGTTGGATTTTGCATTTCCAAGTAAGATGGAGCAAAATTAACTGAAAGTAGCTAAATAATTAAAACATAGTAGGAAAGGGAGGTTCGGAGGCATGTTTCAAGAGCTGGATTTCACTCATACTGTTTGCACTATGCACCAAGGCTAAAAAAGAAACCTCATGATTTTAGCCATTAAAAAAGGAAAGGAAGAAAAAAGAACAGTAAGAGCGCTTATTAACATTATGAGTAGTCCCCATGTTGGCTAACAGTTTGATAATACGTTACAGCACACCAGGCTGAATCCAATTCAAAGAAAGGCACACAATTTATTTCTTCAGTGGCCTTATATGTGTCTACCTCTGTGGTGAATTGAGGCACTGAAATAACAGTGCGCTACCAGCTTGAAAATAGTGGTCTGAAATAATATATGTAAAATTGTTTAAATGCTTCCTCAAAACCATTTTCCCTACTCGATTCCCACACATATATTTATGTTTATAAAGAGTCCTGTGGCACCTTAAAAACCAACATATTTTAATACTTAAAGTTGCCACAAAAATGTACGAATTGGTGGCAAGTTCACATAGGCAGCCCTTGTTATTAACCATTTCTGGCTATGCAATCACACAGAAAAATACACAGTGGGAACTGGCATTAAATCACCACAAATGTGCACCCCCACACACACACATACTATTGGCTGTACTTTCTGCCTGTGGCTGCCTGTGACAGTGGGCACACAGTGTTGGCCTAACCAAACATTATGGAGAATTCTGCAATATAATAACCAGAAAACTTCAAACTCCCGAAATGACCCCAAACAGAGATTCTGTTATAAAGAACTAGAAACTGGGTTAATGTCATAAGCTTTTCAGTAAAGGATTTAACCACCCTGCAAGTGTTTAGAACTTTAATAATGCAAGTGGAATCTACAACAAAATGTTGCAGCGTGAAGAGCTCTTATTCATGAACTCTCCTAGTCCCACCTTCACACCTCAAGACATCCAACGTTCTGCAGGTTGTTATTTGGTTTTTTTTAAATGTATTTTTGTTAAAGATTTTCTTGATTTACAAAGGTATGTGCAATGTCTCTCGTATTCCCCCCCCCCACATAACCATTTTTATTTTTTTACAAATCGTTTTCATTCGTTGAGACATTAGAAAGAATACGAGGAAAGAGGTGGAGGGGGGAAATATGAGTGGGGTGGGGGGTCGGGTGGTGATGTTTCTATTTTACTTAATATATGTGGGGTTTCGTGTCAGCGTTGCTTGTGCAGGTTCTCTGCTATTCACTTGTGTTTCTTTGGTGGTGAGAGAGGTTGGGGTTGGCCTAGGGTGTGGTTATTCATTTGTGGTTGGCTGTGGTGGTCTTTGTTTTCATGTGTGAGTGGGGTGTGTGGGTGTTTTGGATCAGGTTAGCCGTATTGATCTGTATGCTGTTGGTGGATTTTTGTCATTGTCTTGTTGGGCTGTCAAAACAAAAAAAATCCTTCCAGTAGCACCTTAAAGACCAACTAAGTTAGTTCTTGGTGTGCAAGACCAACTAAGTTAGTTCTTGGTGTGCTTTTGTGTGCAAGCACACTTCTTCAGATACACATCTGAAGAAGTGTATCTGAAGAAGTGTGCTTGCTTGCACACGAAAGCTCATACCAAGAACTAACTTAGTTGGTCTTTAAGGTGCTACTGGAAGGAATTTTTTTGTTTTGACTATGGCAGACCAACACGGCTACCTATCTGTAACTGTTGTTGGGCTGTGTATGTGATAAAGGGGAGCCATATCGGGGTGAAGACGTCTTCTTCTATTTGTCCCCGTGTCAGTTTCAGTTTATTGGTTAATTTTTCTAATAAGGTTGTTTCCCATACTATTTGGTACCACTGGTCCATGCTTACTCCTGACAGGTCTCTCCAGTGTCTGGTTTGATGTTTCTGGCTGCTGAGAGTAGGTGGGTTATGAGTTCTTTGTGGTGTAAGTGGGCATTGTTGTCTTGGAAGATGTTTAGTAGGGCCAATTGCAGGTTGTTCTTTGTGGGGGGGGGGCAGATTCCCACCCCTCCCCATTTTTATACTTCTTCAAACATTGGTGTTTTCCCAAGTATGCTAATTTTTTTATTTCTCATGGGTGGGCAAGGCCAGAAACAAAAGTGGGTGGCGCAATGGATTTGAAACAATGGATTCGATGCTTCCCTTTGTACACTAAGCTACATTCCAGGCATGCTAAAGTCAGGATTATTTTCCCCCTGAAATCCATTTCTCCATCCTGGGAAGCAACTGGCATCATCAACATTCAAGGACAAATTTCAGAAAGGCAAAAGCACAAAGTGAGGGTATGGAGCAAAGTCACTGAGGGATGTGGCTTGCAAGAGAGTCAGCTAGACAGAGGCTTGGAGGGCCTCATTCACTCCCTGACCCAAAGTTTCCTCCTTCCACACTACCACACTGGTTCTTGATATACCGATTCGATCCAGCATTATCGTCTCAATAGCATGGTTTGATCTGAGAAGAATTACACTGGAAGTATCAATTCTCATGCCGCCTTGCCTTCTTCTGTGGTCTGCTACACAAGGCAAAGGGTGCAAGGATCAGGCGCAAGCATTCTTGCAGAAGAGCAATACTGCACTTTTCATGCTGTTTCAGAGCAATGCATTTGATTCTGCGGCAGTACAACACTGTACCGTGGTCTCCCATCTGTCAGATGAAAAAGCTTAAGAGGAACAGCAGAGCAGGTTGGGAGAGCTGGCAGAAACCTCCAAGTCAACCAGTAGATACCAACATAGTTCATCAGTTCCACATGTTCTGGCAAATTTATTTGGATGCAAGCCTGCAAGCACCTCCACTTGGTGTCTGTGTGTGTGTGTGTGTGTGTGTGTGTGTGTGTGTGCGCGCACACACACACACACACACGCACACGCAAACATGCATTAAAATCTTAGTTTATAGGCAGTTTTTTTGGACAGAAGACCTCAGAGCAGCACAGAAAGATGCTAAGAACACACAGCACGGTTTAAAAAAGAGGAAAACCTAAACCTTACAACTAGCCTTTCTTTCCCATCTCCCAGAAAATACAAAAATTCCTTCCAGTAGCACCTTAAAGCATTGCACACGAAAGCTCATACCAAGAACTAACTTAGTTGGTCTTTAAGGTGCTACTGGAAGGAATTTTTTTATTTTGACTATGGCAGACCAACACGGCTACCTATCTGTAACAGGAACCAGAAAATACAGCGGAAGTTATCCACCAGACAGCCAGTTCACATTAGCTGCCTATGGTCTCGGTCTCTCTCTCTCTCTCTCTCTCTCTCCCTTTCTCCTCCCCCCTGGCAATCCAATGCCAGCTCAGTGCTAGGTTTCTGCTCTGCAAGACTTCTGCATCACAACTGAACTTATCAACTCAAGGTAAGGCTCTCCCTCTTTTGACCCTTCAACATCAAGCATCCTGCAACCCACTCCTCCTGCCTCAGGGGCCAGGTGCGCACAATGCTAATTCCAGTTTGTGTCAAGGCTAGCCAGTGGAGAAGAGGGCCGCTGGATATTTCAGTTTAAGTTATGGGGAGGGGGGAGAGAGAAGGGGGAAGCTTACCTTTCAGCAAATGTACCAGCCCAGATGTCATTGCCCACCAGAGAGCAGCAACGACCAAACACCACGTTGGCATGGTGCAGGAGGGAAAGAATGTACTGCTCTCTTTGCATGGCTCAAGCAGGATTGCACCCCTTGTCAATAAAGGAAAAACAGATACCTTAGTGGCACTGCTGAAAACCTTGTGGCAGGGGGTATTTAAATGCCCTCATATTACCCTGATTTCAAAGTGGGGCTTTCCCCACACAAAATCTGCCACTGATTTTTTTTAAAAAAACCACATTGTAAAAATGGATTACAAAAGGTTGTGCAAGCGAAAAACAGACTAAGCAGCTAAATGTCTGGTCTCACTTTAGAAGCTCGAGGACTAAATGCTGCTGTATTTCTGGGCATTGTTCTTCGCTCCCTCCCCGGCCAAACCTCTCACTCCCTCCATTGTGTGCTACATCCCAGCCTTGTTGGAAGCTGTTCGCCTCTCATCTGCTCCTAAGTATTGCTCAAGTTTTTCCTGCTGGTTCTTGCTTATCCTCTCTCCTTTCATGTCTGTGCAAATTCCATCAAATCACAGAAGGATCAACAGCTTCTCATTAGCAATTCTAACCTATCACTTTCGGCAAGCTGTGCCCCATAAAATAAAGGCCAAGTAAAATAACAGGAGGCTTTCTTTATGTTCTCTTTCTCCTACCTGGGGTTGCCAGATGTTCTCAATTTAAAGGGCTGCATGTATTCAGAAAGATTACTACTCTGCACAAAGTGTGTCTCTCATCTCAAAACATCTGATTACTGACAGCACTCCAGAAAGCAATATGGCAGGTTAAGAACATCTCTCTCCTTCTCCCTCTCTTTTACTTTTATCCGGGCTATATTTGCACTCACACTCTCAGCTTCTAAGAACATCGGCTTATCAGCATGATTATCCTTGAACCAGAATGCACACTTCATTCTGTTTCACCAGTCAGGGACCACAGAGCCAGTCCAGCCACAGTTTAGTATGACAATAACCATCTTGAGGCTCTTGTGCTCCATATAAGGAGTTTGGAAGCTTTTAACTTCCACTTTTACTTAACCACAGTTAGTTGTGTCATCTGAGCCAACAAACTGCTGTTACTGTTGAAACTATGGCTCCTTTGAAACAAGCCAACTTGAAAGGAGGGCTTCACATCATGCTAAGCTATGGTTACATGATGACTATATAATGTTTAATGGCTGCATTAGGATGTCACACTAAACTACGGTTAGCGAAACCTCCTAACGCAGCCATTATACTCGCTATGGGAGTGTACTTGAATGGCAGCATGCAGAATTAGCATGTTATCATGTTAATGAAACACATGCTTTACAAAATGGGGAAATGTTGTGTTGTTGATTTTTTAAAAAGGGCTCCCATTCCCCTCTTTGAAGATTTAAAACAATGGTTTAAAAGCCACTCAACCGTGTTCGCTACAAATGCCACCTCATGCTGAAACTTCCAGCTGCTGGTTTTGAAGTCCATGGAAGCATTATTAAACGTTGATAAGCCACAGCCTTCAACACAGCTGTGTTACATGCAAAACTGCAAAGGGCTCACTTTGGATCTAAGAAATGCAACATGGGTGCTTAATAAAACACGATTACTAAACGCTCTTTAGAAAGCAAAATATATTTCAAACTCTTTGCTTGGCCTGCATGCAACATGGTCTTCTGCAGAGAAGCAGGTTTCTGCCCTCCAGCCGACAACAACTTCTGGCAAAGGGCTCCCCAGCCAAAAACGGGAAGGCAGTCTGTCCTAGCTCTACTATGGGCTCATTAGGTGGCCAAGGGTAAGCCACCCAACTCAATACACTTCATCTCTAATCTGAAATACAAGAACAGCAGTGATCCTACTGACATAGGATTACTGCGAGAGCAAGCACACACAAATAAAGATTGGGAAATAAGTAAATAATCTAGGAAGTGAAAAAGCAGGAATGGCCAAGCCTGTGCAGTTTCCTGTCTGAGGAACACGTGACCTTTCACCTTGAAGAGCAACTCCCAAACACCAAACAGAATTAAGGAAAAGCCCTCTAAATGTAGTTAAGAAGGGTTGTAATAGCTGCAGTCAGCCCCCCCCCCTCACTCCTCCTTGCAATGTCTCAAAATTCAAAGTACTCCATGGCTAACTGGGCTGTTTTGTGGACCCCAAATGTGGCCACTCTTTGGTCAGCAGCTCACTAGTCAGAATAATTCCAAAATGAGGCAGGCAGTCTCTCCAGTTCTAAATATAGGGCTTCACATGAAACAGCAACCTTGTGATGGGTCATGCATATATGAGCAGGTGTGGGCAAGTTCACACCCATACACTGCAAATTAAATATCTATTTTAACCGGTGGTTGTTGTTTTTTAAGGGTAAATGCCATTGCATAGCTTCTTGAATGCTGCAAGTTAGAGACAAGAGAATTTGGAACAGCAGAAAGGCTTGTGTATAGATTTAGCATGAGTACGAAGTGAGTCATAGCATAGCTATCCACTGAGGATTAATTGACTCTGTAGTAAAGCTGATTCCTCTGTTCAAATGGAAAGGCTGAACTTGTCAGTGTTGCCGTAAGCAGATGCCGTCAACAGTTAAATTCACAGCTGCAGGTGGCAGCACACAAGCCTCGAAAACTCAGTGAGTCAATCATCGTTTGATGAAAGTGATGTCGAAGGCAAGCACTGGGGAAGAACAGTGACTATCAAAAACAGGGGGGAACAAAATCCTGAATGCATTTAGGACCCAAATGCAGGAAAATTCCAAATCATACGCCAGCATCATTCGTAAACTATAATCTGGGCAGTAAAGCAACAGAGGCCTGCTGAATTATGCCGTCGACGTCTAGGAGATTAGTAGACCCCCTCTGTAGTTTGCATTCCATCAGCAACTGAAAACATTTTGGCTCAGGCAAGTTTTTTGTTTGACCACAGTTTTGACTCTGCATTGTTCTTAGTTTTTATTCTGTAATTTTTCTATGCTGCTTCGGCAGCTTGTTTTATTATAATGCTTTTAATTTGCTATGTTTGCTGCTTCGGGTGGTTTAATTCTTGAATCAAAGTTTATAAAGTTATCTAAACAAACTCGCACGCATAAAAACCAAGAACAGAAATATTTAGCCTTGTAGCAATAAATATCCATGCAGGTTTTTCCCCTTTGGCTGTTGGCTCCTCTTAACAGTTTCACTCCGGATTAATCAATGCATAATAATTCCAACCACCTGATTGTGGTATCTGCCGTTTATTATTGGTTACCAAAATTGCCCCCTCCTCCAATAAACAAACACAGACAATAAAAGCCAAGAACCACAAACAAAACACCACCTGAAACCATATCGCTTTTGTCTAAAGTCTATCCTTGAACTGTTTTTAACAAGCCTGCACAACCAGGTGCTTAACAGCTGTTGAACAGGGCCTGCTACACCTTTCTCATTCTGGCAGGCATAATTGAAAGAGGCGGCACGCACCTCAGATCCGCTCAACCTCCTTTGCCATCACCTTTCCCCAGTCTGAAAGGTCTAACAAAGTACTTTTTTTGATGAGGCAGAAGAAGCAAACATTCCAATTCCCCAGGCAGTGTCCTTTCCTACAGATCCCAAAACCAGGGCCGGAAAGGATGCACAGAAAGCTTCAGATTCTCACTGGGAATTCTGGGACTTGGCAGTGCAGTCCCAGTTCCTGATGGCAAGATATGCTATTGCCAGGAACTTGAAGCACCAGCTGCCAATGTCTCCACCTATCCTGACATTTTTGGGTCCTTGAGCTGGGGGGAAGTAGCAGCTGCAGAGGGGTGTTGGAGTGTTTGCTTGAACATTTTTTTAAAAAAAGCTTTGTTCCACTTTTGCTGTGAATGGGAGGGCGATTGTCCATTTCTAGCATTGAGTAGCTTCTCAGCCCACAATATTCTATTAAAAGTTGGCTTCTCTGCAGCAAGTTCAGCTTTAATGATTGTACTGTACAGTGGTACCTCGGGTTAAGTACTTAATTCGTTCCAGAGGTCCGTTCTTAACCTGAAGCTGTTCTTAACCTGAAGCACCACTTTACCTAATGGGGCCTCCTGCTGCTGCTGCACCACCGGAGCCCGATTTCTGTTCTTATCCTGAAGCAAAGTTCTTAACCTGAAGCACTATTTCTGGGTTAGCGGAGTCTGTAACCTGAAGCGTATGTAACCTGAAGCGTATGTAACCTGAGGTACCACTGTATATTGGTTAAACCTAATTATTATTATGGATTGCCCTAAACCAAAACAAGTAAATATGAATAAATCACTTTACTGCACCAAAGTAAAACCAAAACAAAGAGCAGCAATTCCACTAACCTCAGTCGCTTCAACAGGTATTTTCAATTTGGGCAAGCTGGGCAAGTTGGGCTTGACGTTTGTTTTCACGTTTGCTATTTTCCCGTAGGACTGTTCGTGGTATTCCTCAGGAAGCGGCTTGAGTTCCGGCGACTCGTCCGGAGCTTGATCTTGACCATCCATTGGCCTCACGTAGGCAGTCGGTTTCTGCTGTATTGCACTGGTTTTTGAAGCCAACGATGCAGGGAAAGTCTGGGAGGAAGGCTGAGCAGCAACAGCTACAGGAGCATTCAAGCTGTCCTGGGTTTCATTCTCACGTGTTCCAGCCACCAGCTCCAGAGAAGGGGAGCTATTCTGCCCGTGGTTTTTGTTGATGCTGCCGAGAGACCTGGAATTGACACGTTGGCTGGAATGTAGAGGCGACAAGGGTGCTACAGGGGAAGACAACGAGGACAGCAAGGGAGAAAGTTCCAAAAGGGAGGGCTGCAACTTGCGGGCTTCTTCAATGCATCTTTCATTCTTCTTCTGGCCTCTGCTGTTCTGGCCTTCTTGAGTCTTGCGGCCTTGCTCTTGACTTCGCCTCTGGTTGCTGGGCAGCCCGCCGCTTTGTGAGCCCAGTTCTATCCTTGAGTGAATTTTTGGGTGGTGCAGAGAGTTGCCCGCAGAGGGAGCACCTGAAGCAATGGGTCCCAAGGGCTTGCGGTGATGGCTACCATTCTGGAATGAGGCAGGTACCACGCTGCTGGTCTTTTCAGGCAAGAGTGGACGATCTGGCTTGCGCTGAGGGATCAGAGACATGACGCTTGTGGGGATCCCTATGAAATCTTGCTGAGACTTGATGGCGATAAGCTCCTTCATCTCTTCGTAATTGCCAAACATCTTCTGAATCCGGCTGGATAGCTCATCTGCTTTGTTGTTCTGAAACAGGGAGGAAAACAACCGCGAAATGGAAGAGGTGAAATTAAACCATTCCCGCCCCCCTCAGTTCACCGAGGATGTCCTCACTCCTTAGCAGATTTTGCTACTATGCAATGAGAGAACCAGGGTCACAGAAAGGCATTTCTGCTTATGTGGTGCCAAACCAAAAGGTGAATTGAAGAGTGTGGGGCAACACAGGTTAACAGAAACCTAAATTCAACTAGCCCGATACCTATAATCGCAATAAAATATTATGTACAATTTTTAAAAAACTAAGTGTCAGTTGTCCAAGTTTTTTCTTTTTAAGTCATGCCACTGCTTTTATACTCAAATGACTGCATCACTGAAAATCTGGAGCTCTCTTACAGCTCGAGTGAGACTGCGAGCCCAGCATTTTCTGGTAGCAATTCCCCAGTAAAACACACAGAGGTCTTGCTAAGCCCTGCAACATGAGTTCTTTAAAGCAGGAAAGCCAGGCATTGAATCTGGGATCCTCTGCACTCAAAGCACATGGTCTCGCATTGTGCTATGGGCCCTCTCAGGTTCACTTCTTGCTGATCAATTTCTATCTGCACATTTTTATTTACATCCCCACAAGCAAGAGAGGCTTGCTTCTGAAAGAAAGCTGAAGGTATAGAGATAAGAGTCTGTGGCTTCCTTGAATTGGCAAGGACCCCACAGCCACTGTCTGGAGACAGCAGAAACGCATTAGGCAAAGAGGCCAAAGACTCCATCTGTAAATGCAACAACTCCCTGCTGCAAATCCTGCTGTGCAATGTGAGATGGTGCAGATACCTTGTAAGGTTCTCCAAAGAGAGGGATATCAGCAGGGAATGATTCTTTCTCCTGGAGAGCTTCCTGATTCCTCCTCTCTTTTGCTTGGATGCGGAGCAAATTTCTCTCTTCATTGTACAAGCTGTGGGCAGAGAGAGAAAGAGGGGAAATTACTACCTAGGCTATGCTTCTGCAATTAACAAAGTACCTCCTCAAGCCAATAAGGGCTTTCTAGAATTGCAAAAGGCAGGTAGGTAATTAAACTAAGCAGGGACCTTGCACTCAGTAGCTAAGCAGACAACATAGTTGGACAACACAGCGCATAGATACATGCCTGCAGGCATGCTGGGGAGACTCAATGAAAGCAAGACATGCTTGCATAAAAAGTCTGAACAAGAAAATACTCTAGCAAACCTTTTGCATACCAAAAATAGACTTTTCCAAGGTCCACACATAACTGTTTGATGTGGCCTTTACAGAAGTACTGAGGAGGTGGTTCACACACCCTAGTCATCATGTTCTTTATTCCAGACACTCCATGGACCCAAGAGATTAGGGACAGGCAACTCCCATTGGCCTTGTTTCTTGCCTTGCAGAGGAGTAACCCAGTAGATAAGAAGTTAAAAGTAGTTGTTTACCAGAGCTATAGACGGCTTAGTCCTTAGCATAAATATGTGTAACACAGCTCGCCATGGGAGTGGGGGCGCTGAAATAATAATAAGCCATGCAATGGGGGGCACTGATGACACACCTCTCGAAACCCAAACAGCTGCCTTTATAGACATTTCATCAGGCCTACTTCTGCTTCCTTTTAAAAATACATTATCTCAGAGATCACCATGAGGTTGAAATCTGTGGCTTTGTGTTGCATGTTATGAAGCACATACAGTTCTGCTAATTCATTGCAGCCAAAATGACCCCAATCATCAAGTGCTGCTCCAACTTTTCCTCAAATGCTTCAAATTACGAGGTTTCCACAGCCTCCCTGGACAGGTTTGTTCCACTTGCCAATTGTTCTCATGCATGGAAGGATTTCTTTCCCCAGTGTCTACCTTCCCACAGGGATCCTGGGAATGGGAACATGCTCTGGCCGAAGCCCTAGAAAACCACTCGCTGTCAGTCAGTGTAGACAAGAGCTAAAAGGAACAATGGTCTGACTCAGTGTAAGACAGCTTCGTATGTTCCCTATAGATATGCCTGAGAAACAGCAGGGGCTACCCTTGCCTGCCCACTTAAGTCCATTATTTCTTGTCCCATCTTGACACACACACACACACACACACACTGCTACCGCCTGCTTCTAGCTGAGATTGTGAAAACTGCAGCAAATCCATTTTCCCAAGAAGCAGCAGCCATTTTTGGCTTTCACGCTTGGACTGAAATTTGGGGGTGTTATTACACACAGTAATGCACTGGGAACAAGGGAAAGAAACCACTGTCTTTTCAATGACTTTATGTGTAAGAAAGCTCATGGAAAAGGCCGCAGAATGTTGATTTGTTCGGAACAACCGCTACGTGTGAACCAGGGCCTCTAAAACAACTGTTATTATTCTCTTATCAACACAAAGCTGAGAAGGCAGATGTGCATTGCCAGAGGACAACAGTGTTATGTAAAATATCTGGCAATGCATCGCCACAGAGCCCCTGTACCATTCTGCCTTGCATACCCCAGCCATTAATGCAATTCAGCAGAAAATGCTTCCACACCAGTCCCATTGATTTCATTGGGTTTTAAGCAGGCCTTCTTGGAAGGCTGCTCTGCTCTGTCATCAGCCCTTATAGATTTGTCTCACCAAGTGGCCGCCACCAATTTGAATCATCTCCTGCACCTCTCTGTTTGGAGATTTGCACAATGAGTTTCAACAAAATGCCTGGATTTTTTCCCCTTCAGGTAACACAGAGACAGAGGCTTAACAGCTTTGTTGAAATGAAAACATTATTCTTCCACCAGACTGGCTTATTTTAAATTTAAAAAAAAATTCCCACCATTCTTCCAGCTGGCCCTAGGGGAGATGCCCCACCTAACAATGCCAAGCCTATGAAAATCTCATAGAATTTATGCAACTTGCTCTTGGGCAGACTGAGGGACAGTGAACGGGCCTGGGTCTAAGCTTTGTGGATGAGCAGAGATTTGAACCTGCATCTTCCCGGTCTATGTCCAAGTCTTCACTCACTAGGCCACTCTGCCTCTCAATCACTATTTTTAAAGGTACCAGCCTGAGCTCTTCCCTTAGAGGTCTTCAGAGATTAGGAAGCTGGGTACGCAGAAAAGGACCAACTCAGTGGCTGAAACCAGGTTCTGAAATTCCCTATATTGGGAGACCCATTAAGTTCCCCCACCCCCAGATTTCTACTGTGGCCTTTGTTTGCTTTTGTTTTGTAGACAGTTTCCTGCGTGTTCCTTGAGAAAATGTCAAAGCAGGGGTAGCATATAAGTCGCTTCTTGGACTGGTAGATATATTGCTTGTTTGGGTAAATGGTAGGTATCTCATTCATGTAAAAAAAAAAAAAAAAAGGTAAAGGACCCCTGGACGGTTAAGTCCAGTCAAAGGAGACTATGGGGTTGTGGTGCTCATCTCACTTTCAGGTTGAGGTAGCCGCGTTTGTCCACACACAGCTTTCCAGGTCATGTGGCCAGCATGACTAAACCTCTTCTGGCGCAACAGGACACTGTGAAGGAAACCAAAGAGCTCATAAATGCCGTTTATCTTCCTGCCGCAGCGGTACCTATTTATTTATTTGCACTGGTGTGCTTTCCAACTGCTGGGATGGCAGGAGCTGGGGCAGAGCAACGGGAGCTCACCCCATTGCGGGGATTCAAACCGCCAACCTTCTGATTGGCAAGCCCAAGAGGCTTGGTGGTTTAGACCACAGCACCACCCTCGCTCATTCATGTATCATATCTTGATCCCTTTCCTCTTCTAGCACTCTGGCTGATGGCTCAGCCCCCTAACCACTCTACGAGCTAGGTTAGGTTGGGAAAAAGGAAAGAGCCAGAGATCCTCTTAGGGCAGGGGTAATCTACCATTTTATGGTGGCGCTGTGGGTTAAACCACTGAGCCTAGGAGTTGCCGATCGGAAGGTCGGCGGTTCAAATCCCCGCAACGGGGTGAGCTCCCGTTGCTCAGTCCCTGCTCCTGCCAACCTAGCAGTTCGAAAGCACCTCAAAGTGCAAGTAGATAAATAGGTACCGCTCCGGCGGGAAGGTAAACGGCATTTCCGTGCGCTGCTCTGGTTCACCAGAAGTGGCTTAGTCATGCTGGCCATATGACCCAGAAGCTGTACGCTGGCTCCCTCGGCCAGTAAAGCGAGATGAGCGTCGCAACCCCAGAGTCGGTCACAACTGGACCTAGTGGTCATGGGTCCCTTTACCCTTTAATCTACCTTTTTATACCTACCACCCACAAATACATCTTTCTGGATGCTAAAATTTCCTTACCGCCCACCAATGCTCGATGGAAGGAGGATTCAGTTTGCACCGTACAACCCCCTACTGCCCACCTAGAACCCCGAAATGCCCACTAGTGGGCGGTAGGGACCAGGTTGACAACCCCTGTCTTAGCGGCTCCAAATTTGAGCCTCTGTTCCTCAGAGCTACAACAGGCCTTCTATGCATGGCACCAAACTGGCTCACAGGAAATGCTGGGGGTGCGCGTGTCACATTATAGACTTCTCAGCATCATTCCAATTTTAGCATATGTGGAGCAAACACAAAGCTATGCCTGCCAACGGCCCACGGAAGGATGAAATTTGACTCTCCAAACCCACGGCGAAAGTCAACAAAACTGGATTCTGCTTAAGAATGTCAGGCATTTTGAATTAATAATCAAGCGCAAGGAAATGTGGCCTTGGGGGAAAGGCATGTTGCTTGTTTTTGTTGAGAGGCACACCACAAGCGTAACTTGGATGAATGACCTGTTTCACAGCACAAGCAGTGAAATCATACAAAAGTGTTATTGTGGGGTGGAAGTGCAATATACCGTGGGTTAAGAGTGGTGGTTTGCGTGGGCCCACTCACTTCCTCCTTATTGAGGAGCCATGGTGCGGTAATAAGGGAAAGCTAACAAAAAGCAAAAGGCCCTGATGTTGGGAAAGATGGAGGGCACAAGGAGAAGGGGACGACAGAGGACGAGATGGTTGGACAGTGTTCTCGAAGCTACCAGCATGAGTTTGACCAAACTGCGGGAGGCAGTGGAAGACAGGAGTGCCTGGCGTGCTCTGCTCCATGGGGTCACGAAGAGTCGGACACGACTAAACGACTAAACAACAACAACAATGAAAAGGGCCTTTACACCTGGTTTTCAATCAGGGAAACATAACAGTAATGTAACTAGGGTGGTGCTGACAGGAGTGCAGCTGCTCAGGTTGAAACCTCAGCTTCCCTCTTAGAATCGCAAATTGGCAATGTTGCACTGGCAGCAGTTTGCAGAACGCACCTGGCAAGGTATAGACCTAACAACCACCTACCCCTTTTGCTCCATTCCCCACACTGGACTGTTCGGTCCCTTCCTATCAATACTGCCTTGCATCCTGTTTTGATCCGGTCCTCCTTTTCCTCCCTGCCGACAAGCCCTGCACTGCCTCCCACTGCAAGATGGAGGCCGTAAACCTTCCTATGCCGACACCTGCGTCTTTTGCCTTCCACGCAGCTGCGCTGGGAACAGGAAAAATTTGGAAGTTTTCCTCTGACGTATTTATCCTGCTCAAGCGTAGCCACAGCTCTTGCCGTACTTAAGTTCAAGAGGTCCCCACACCAGGAAACCCCCCCTTTTCCCACTGCCAAGTCACTGCTTTCAAGAGAATACAAGAGGAATGGAAAGAGTTAAGAAACTTAAGGTGGCAGCGATGCTGCACAGGAGCAGAAACTCAGAGGCCTCTGGAATCACCACGCTTGTGTTGTGACAAAGCAAGTTAGTTGCTGGCGTGTTATTGGGAAACAGAAGCTCTGCTGCTGCCATGGCAACGGCAAGCCCAGACCACTGACTTAGCTAGATCCTTCCATTTATCACATGCAGGGAGGCTGCTTGCTTTACAATTCTTAAACATAAAGAGAAGTTGTTGACCAGCAACATCTACCTTCCTCCTTTCCCCTTCTGGAGAAAGCTTGCATATTCGTTTTATTAGCAGGGGTTTCTCTCTAAAGGAAGCCATTGCTTTTGCTTACTCGCTGTTCCGCTGACCCAAATATAATGGCCTTTAAACCGCTCGGGTCTGAGTTTCTGCACTACGAGTTAATCTCACCTTGCTGTATTTAGGGCGCATTAAAAATGGCAGAAAGGCGGTTGCTTTTCTCTTTCTCCCCCCCCCCACCTCACCCAGACCAATCCCAAACAAACAAACAAACGAATACCCAAAACAAGATGCAGCCTGAAAAAACTACAATAACAGAATATCTATAATTCATAAGCCTTTGAAATCCTTTGCTATCATTATATTCCGCTGAGTGATCGCTGAATCAAAAAACTGAATTTAATCTATTAA
Organism: Podarcis liolepis; assembly: GCF_965112155.1. NCBI lineage: Eukaryota > Metazoa > Chordata > Lepidosauria > Squamata > Lacertidae > Podarcis > Podarcis liolepis. Next base: position 15,529,073 of record NC_139564.1, on the reverse strand, counting down.
ACATATACAGTGGTACCACAGGTTAAGTACTTAATTCGTTCCGGAGGTCCGTACTTAACCTGAAACTGTTCTTAACCTGAAGCACCACTTTAGCTAATGGGGCCTCCTGCTGCCGCCGCGCCGCCGGAGCACGATTTCTGTTCTCATCCTGAAGCAAAGTTCTCAACCTGAAGCACTATTTCTGGGTTAGCGGAGTCTGTAACCTGAAGCGTATGTAACCTGAGGTACCACTGTAACTGCAACCGAAGGGGATAGGTATGGTTACGTGCCAGCCCAGTCTCTGCTGAGTCATGAGCAAGGCTTTGGGCATCCCAGGCGCCTATTCAGGGTCTGTGTTTCCTTCAGGACAATAAGGAACAGCAGAGTTTGTGGTGTCTTTATGATGTATGGTTTATTTACACACACAAACCTGGAGCCTAGAAAGGAAGGGCTCACCACAACAGCACCCCCAAGGATGCCAGCTTATTCCATAGTAGCAGTTTCAGCATCCTTTCTCTGCAGCCTCTATTGCTCTGTGGGGCAACTTTTCCTCTCTGCTTCCTGGTTATATAACACTTCCTAAACTAAGTCCTTCATCTACATGAGGGCTCAATTCATTTGCATCCTAGCACCTTTTTCCTTTGATGCTTGGAACTCCTGATCACCTCACAAATAAAGTTTGTCTCACTTCATTAACACTTGTTGATTTGGCTAGGATTACCATTACCGTGTCCAATACACAAACCAGGAAATGTGCCTAAACCCAATTAGCTTTTACAGATGCTTAGAATATACACTATGCTTCCTTAGATTCTAATTCCTGAGTAGTCTGACACATGGTTTCAACACAAGCTTAATTAATTAAACACCTCTAACTCGCTACAGTATGAAAACTTTATCGGAAGTGACCATTTTGCAGATTCATACAGACCCTGGTCATATGAACTGATGAAGCTGGTAACAGGATGCAGGGAAAAAGAAATTCTTCCAGGAGGAAAACTTCCCATTACTTTCCCCCCCTAGAGGGAGCTTTCTATTTCTAAAAATGCACCCTTCCATTAAAAAAGCAATAGTAACTTAATGGAGACAAATCAAATTAACACCAAACTGAGCAGTTTCAATGTTGAAATTAACTTTTTTTCAGGTGACACCTCCTACGAAGTGCCAGTATTCTAAACCAACACACAGTATATTTGCAAACTGGAACAGGGAACAGAGGAGGAGAAAATGAAACCAAAAGAATATGCGCAACTAAACATGAATATAGGGATATTGGGATGGTTTCATTTCAGATTAAGACAGATTCAATTATAGTCCATGAAAATACACTGACTGGTTTTAAACGTGCCTTTTACAAAGCATGCCATCCCATGCAAATAACTATTTTTTCTATTGTTATTATTTTATTTATAAATAGTCAGGTGATTTCATAACATTAGCTGCAAGTCAAATCAAAGCCAACTTAAAATTCTAATTCTATGTAACTGGCAAGTGAAAGTAAAACCCAAACTAAAAAAAAAAAGTGTGATTGCATTAAACCACATTAAGTGTATTGGGGGGGACTTAACTATTAAATATTTCAGTAAACTCTGAAAAAATACATAAAACTAACAAGGTGTATCTATATCATTTTCATTTTGCTTACTAAAAGCAAAGCAAACATGATACAACTGATCCTACTCATTTCAAAGTTTTCTAAGCCTCTGCTGAGGAGGGGGTAAATTCCCCAAAAAATGTGCAAGATTTCCTAAACGTCAAAGGAAACCAGCTTTTCTTGTTCCAACATTTGTGACAGCATTTTTTCATTCTATTTTAACATACTGAAGCTGCAACACGGATGTGAATATAAAAATTGATACTATTACATAGGCTGGGCATAACCCAAGCAAAAAAATTATTTAAGGATACCTTTCAGTAAAATTAGTGCTGGACTCAAGCACTGAAACTGATGATATTCAAAAAGACTGAACTGTGTAAAAGCAGTACAGCACTGGAATGTTTCAATGTATTATGTTTTAATGACGAGAATATCAATTCCATTACCATCCAACCTGGCGCACAATTTTTTATTTTATTTTTGCATTTACTAAAATATTTATATGGGGCTTTCGGTATAAGCTATGTCCAAAGTAGCTCACATAAATTTCAATAAAAACAACAACAATAAAATATTTGAGGATATGGATGATAAAGTGTTTAGAAATGAGTGGTTTACACACACACACACACACACACACACACCGGGTTACATGACAAGTTCAATGGGACTTACTCCCAGGTGAAGTGCAAACAGGATTGCAAACTCAACAGTGACAGGTGACTGCTATTGCTACTGCTTTTCAACTGATTGAACTTTGCTCATTTTGCCGTTTTTAAAACTAGCATCAGCTGAAGTGACCCAAACAATTTACATTCAGGCTGTGAAGTTTTCTGGGAAAAGGAGCCTCGTGTAGAATGCCCACCAGACTAAAACTTCCTTTATTCCATTGGCCCAAATTGCCTCTTGACACAAATGTCCGGTTTGCGACACATTAAGCGCATTATTCATTTAAAACAGAAGCATCACAAGTGATAGCTGCTAGGTTTTATGCTGCAGGAGGGGGAAGGGGTGGACAAGAAGCTGTAAGAAATGGGTAATGTGCTTCCGCTCTAAAACATGAACCATTTCTCCCTTCCAAAGATTAAGGAAGAACGTTTCCTTTTAACACAACAGCAGGAAATCAAGACTTAATAAAGCCCTTTTCTCATTAAAGCTACACCTTCCCTGCTATGAGAAGAGAGCTATTAAAGTTTCTCAAGAATAAGGGTGGAGCTTTTCCCCTACCTTTTCATGTATAAAAAAGTATCAAGATTATCTTTTCTAAGAGCAATAAAAACTAGCCATTGATATGTATCATCACATTAGTCACACACCCAGTCCTGCTTCTCACTAAAATCTGGATGGGAAAATTTCTAACAATGGAAGACAGCAGCCAATGCACTGGGCTCAGTGTCCCAATACTGATGTGAAATGCACAACTCTTCCAGGTCTCTGTGCACCAAACCACAACTCTTTTTGCTTTTGCAACACTCCTGGTTGACCATCAACACACATCCCTTCATGCCCTGGGCCTTTTATGAGGATTTCCAACTAGCAGTCAAGGTAGACATCTGCTTCTCTTGCAGGAATGCTTGATTCATTAGCATTCTGTGACCGAGCCTTCCCTGTTAGGACAACCATGAACATTCCTTGCCATCTCTGCATTCTTAAACATTTCCCTCTATGGCTTTGCATATCATCTCAAGAAGAAGAAGAAGGAGAGTTTGGACTTGATATACCGCTTTATCACTACCCGAAGGAGTCTCAAAGCGGCTAACATTCTCTTTTCCCTTCCTCCCCCACAACAAACACTCTGTGAGGTGAGTGAGGCTGAGAGACTTCAGAGAAGTGTGACTAGCCCAAGGTCATCCAGCAGCTGCATGTGGAGGAGTGGGGAATCGAACCCAGTTCACCAGATTACGAGTCTACCGCTCTTAACCACTACACCACACTGGCTCACAAGGGCAAGACACCTTGTACCCGAATCTTAAAATATACCAGAATATAACTGACTACAAAACATTGGCTAGACTCAGCATGTCAGTACCATGTCTAAACTAATATAGCATAAGGGAATGACCTATGAACCAGCAAGTAATCTGGATGAGATCTTGCATGACCAGCAGCAAGCAGGCCTCTCTCAACATCCAGAATCCCATGGAAGACAAAAACCTGAAAGCAACCCAATTAATTTGCCAGCTTGTTACTTAACCCTCGGGAAGGTGTGAAGAATGAAACAGTGCAACAGGCAGGTAGCATTTACTATTCCCATTACTAAAGGATATGTAATCGAAGGGTGAGGGCCTCTGTTAAGGAGGAAAGGGAATCCTGGCAATGCCAACTTCCTTTTTTTGCAAGTGCAAAATGATTAAAATTAAGACTGACTTCTTGGTAGGGAGTCTAGTGAGAAGGAAGAGATCTCCAGGGCGCTGGTGCATTGAGAGAGCCGACTCCCCAAGCCGGCTTCCAAGTATTATCTTTTGTTGGAACAGTCAGATGGTTAAAGAGCAAGAGCAAAATATATTTTATCTCGGCAGGGCTGTTAAAAAACAAAAACACAGAGAGCGAGCAGGAAGAATACAAAGGATGGAATGTGCTTGCATGCAGCCGAATTGGGAGGGTTAATTAGCACATCAAAGGTCCGAGACAACAAAGGAGAAAAATCTGCAGCAAACAGTCAGCTTGATAAGAGTTGGGGAGATCAAATATTTACCATGGTTGATGCCTTCACCTTGCCACCCCTAAGGCTCCCTCTCCCCTTAAATGCTGTGAGAGAGACCTAGCAGAAAAGCTTCACCTGCCAAGTCTCTGCTGGTCTAACAGCTGTTAAGAGTCACAGGAAGGCTGCAAGGGGAGGGGAAAGGAGAAGGTCAACTCTAAATACCACCTTTGTCTGCAGCAGCCTTCCTTAACAGCTGCCAGGCTGGGACCAGAGGCCCTCCAGATGTTGGACTCCAACTCCCATCTGCCCCCACCACCAGCAAGGCCAGTAGTCAGGGGTGATGAGTCTTGTAGTCCATCATCAACTGGAGGGCTTAACAGGGGTCAGCAAACTTTTCAGCAGGGGGCCGGTCCACTGTCCCTCAAACCTTGTCTGGGGCCGGACTATATTTTGAAAAAAAAAATATTAATGAATGAATTCCTGTGCCCCACAAATAACCCAGAGATGCCTTTTAAATAAAAGGACACATTTTACTCATGTAAAAACATGCTGATTCCCTGACCGTCCACAGGCCCGATTTACAAGGCGATTGGGCCAGATCCGGCCCCTGGGCCTTAGTTTGCCTACCCATGGCTTAGAGTCATAGAGCAAAGCAAGGTAAGGATGCCAGGGTTTGGTTCCCCTTCACACTCCTAGACTTTTATGCACCAACAAGATGAGCATGCGCATAACAAATTCAGGATGGGTAGCGGGTAATTATCCAAGGATAGCACAAGAAATAAGTTAACACATACCTCAGACTATTTCTAGCTACAACCATGACCACCCTGCCCCAAATAATTAACCCTGCCTGAATGGCAGGAGCTGCAAATTTATCTTCGCTGCAGTTCAATTTTTCTAAGAAAAAAGAAGGGGAGGAGAGAGGAAGAACGTCAAATTGCCTAAATCTTAATTTCCCCTTCCTACTGCTTCTGTCTTCCCATTCCGTGATGCCTGTCTATAGCCACCGCTTTGCAGAGAAAATTGGAACATGCTTTTGAACGGGCCAGTTTTTCCTTAGGTCTGAAGTATTTCTAACACAGCAAGCTTTTTAGATTTTTAAAAAAAATTTCTAGAAAAATTTCTAATGCCAGCATTTCTGCTTTAATTTATTTTGCTTTCTGTAAACCTCTCCCCTGAAAACCCAAGTCCCCCTTTCCAGTTTTTCAGAATTGCTGCCTTCTGTCACTCACAAAAACAAGCCAGAAAGTTTATCTGGGATTTGTCTTCCTGGGGAGACCAGTAAGTCAGTTGTAAAACCTGCTGCCTTGGAATTAATAAACAAGTTCTACTCCTTTGAAAGTGAAAGGGATGTTTAAAGGTGGAGTTAGTAGAAGGAAGGAGGATTAGTAGAAAGAAGCTCCGCACTTGCCTGGAAAAAATGGTCAAAGACTAAAAAATGCATGAAACACTTCCTTAAAAAGCACTATTATGTAGGATACTGAGAAAATTGGTGAACATATTCAGTAACACAAACCTCCTGCTGGAATAAGTATTGAAGATGGTTTTCCAGATCCATGCTCTTTTCAGACTTTCAATGACAGTCACTTCCTTTAAAATGTTGAACACACTGGTTAGAGGTTGCTAGCTCCAACCTCAAAAGAGTACACTTGAGGCAGCTGGTAGATTTTTAAAAGCCACCCTAAATTATTTCAAGCACCTGAGGAACAATTACTTCCCAAATGCATTGAACCTGGAACAGATTTTAAGTTAAGGCACCTGGAACTTCTTCCTCTTCTGCTTTCGTAGTTTTGTCATGGCTTTTCTGCACTAGATGACAGAAAAGAACTGCTTTGCCAGGGGTCAAATCAACAAACATACACTGACAAATCACATTAGTTTTCCAGCAGCGAACACATGTGAATTGCCCACTGACCATCTGAAAATTGCCACGGGTCTTGGGCTGACCACTTAATGGGGTTTTTTTTGGCCTGTTGTAAGCTCTGTCCTAAGGGACGCGGGTGGAGCTGTGGGTTAAACCACAGAGCCTAGGACTTGCCAATCAGAAGGTTGGCGGTTTGAATCCCCGCGACGGGGTGAGCTCCCATTGCTCGGTCCCTGCTCCTGCCAACCTAGCAGTTCGAAAGCACCTCAAAGTGCAAGTAGATAAATAGGTACCGCTCCGGCAGGAAGGTAAATGGCGTTTCCGTGCGCTGCTCTGGTTCGCCAGAAGCAGCTTAGTCATGCTGGCCACATGACCCAGAAGCTGTCTGCGGACAAACACCAGCTCCCTTGGCCAATAAAGCGAGATGAGCGCCGCAACCCCAGAGTCGGTCACGACTGGACCTAATGGTCAGGGGTCCCTTTACCTTTAAGCTCTGTCCTAGATGCTGTATGATTTTAAATTGTATTTTTACAGGCATGGCGCTGACCACCTGAATGAAGCTTGTGAACTCCAGACCATGGTTTAGAACTGCAACCTTAAAATATTCTGCCAATAGCCTGCCAGAATATTCCTTGTGCATGGAGCATAGGAAATGTCATACCTCGGTGGCAGAACATCCAATCCCTGGCATCTTCAGGTACCACTGGCACGGGTCCGCAAATTCTGTACAGCCACTGCCAGCCAGTGTAGACAGTAATGAGTTTCCTATGTCCCTAACATGATAACTTACGCCCTATAGGCCTTTTCCCAGACCTTACGTAACTGGGAATAGGAGCTACAACAAGGTCAATTATATAATCCCATTCATTTACTGTTTTGACACCTGCTAAAAATGCACGCTAACCAACAGTTTAAAAACCATGCATGCATGCACAACAATATCGTTTTTCCTTCTCCCAAAGAACAGTGTGTCCTGCCAAACCAGTATTTGCAAGGAGAGGGAGTGAAGGAAAAGGCAAGCAAGCTGATCAGGTTTCTCGATGTCACAATTTAATGCGTATGTGGCAGACACATAAAAGTCGCTGCCCAGGCCAGATTTGTTTTGCGACAATCTAGCATGATCAAATACAGCAGGAGGTGGGATGCATCAGATAAAAAGACATGGCTATGTAGATTACGGCACATTTGATTCTCAATACCCCAACACACACACACACAAATTCTATGGGCTAATGTAAGCAGACTGCAATCTTGGACATAGTTGAAAGCTGGAGAAGCAAAACCACTGGATCTTCTAGGCCGTTTTAACACCACTCCAACAGGAAGCAGGTTTTATTTTCTTCATTAGGCAAATGACTGCCACATTAGAAAGAGGAAATCATTGCTCTTGAGTATACCGTCTTAGCAAATGCAAAAGCTGCACATTTCCCAAAACCACCTGATACCCCACCCTAATGACAAGGACACAGAAGGATCTATTTACCCTAACCACTGGTGCTCTCTGGCCCCAAAAATGGGAGTGCAATGCAATTTTGCAGGCTGGCAAAACAATACTGGGCTATCTGCGCTAATCCATCCTGGCTTTATGGAAGAAGAGCATGTCGACCAAGCTGGAAAGTGCCAGAGAGCGAGCAGGGGTCACAACTTCATGACAGAAATCTCGGCGGAGGCAGCAGCAGTTAACTGTGCAGTGGTCTCTCCCACTCCAGAAATCAGCACTGCATTAGCTAGGAAGAAGGTGGGCAGGTGATTTTACTACTTGCCTGTGGGCAAATGCTATTCTGCCCCAGGCAATCAGAAAATTGTCTTACTGGGCTTTAACAATGGAAGTAATTTATGGCCTTTTATCTTTCCATCCCAAGCCACCCAGGACAGCTGAACTTTCAGCAAACCTGACACTTGACGTCATTACAGTTCATTTGATTTGGGTATAACAAGCTCCCTTTTTTTAAGCTGTCCAAACCGCATCCATCCAGTCTTTGGCATGGAGCTACTCATCTGTCAAGACTCCGCTACAATTATGGGCACTCTGCTAATTGTTAGAACACCCCACATGGAATAGTGTGGCCTCCTGAAGGAATATATCAAAAAAACATTGTTCTGGTATTAATATATCAATATGCAATGAATGAAACTTATAGAGTAAAAAATTAAGAAGAAATGGGTATAAGATGAGACAGTCAAAAATAACATTGATAACACAGCGAAAAGAAATAAAGAAAGCCACATATAGGTGGAGGGAAGTCAAAATTTATGTCTGTATGTTTAGTTTGTATGTTTGCTTTCTTTTTTGTAATCTAAGTTGAGAGGTGTATATATCTACGTATAATAAGTTTGTTTAGTGTTCTGGTTTGTGTTTGTAAGTATTGCATTTATCAATAAAAGTTTTTTTAAAAAAGGAATAGTGTGGCCTTCCTAGGATATTTGAGTGATCTTTTCTCACTCAAAATCTGAGTTATCTAGCCAACTCTTTTTAAATTGTCAGCAATTGCAGATCCAGTATTTCCTCTTCCTTCTTTCGGGCTAATCAATTGGAAAGTTGTTTGTACGTGTATTTAGCTCTAGAACTACATCATTCCCATAACCGATTTCCTAAAAAGTCTGGGACCTAGGAAACTAACATGGGCCTTCCATCTATGCATGTAGTTAGATCACCTAAGGAGGCCCTGCGTTCCTCCTTCAGGGTCAGAGATTCAGGATGGTGGTAATACAAGATGGAACCCTTTTTAATGGTGGCACCACGGATGTGGAATTCATTCCTTACGTGACCCATCATGTCCCACAGCTATTAGTTTTAGACACAGGAGTGAACAGCTTTATTTCACAGGGTGTTCTGAATCAATCAAGTCAGTTTTTCATTAAAACTGCTATGGTTTTGTTTTTTAATTGTTTTAATCTGTTTATTTAATGATACTGCTATGAACCAGGCAAAAAAAAAAAAAGGAACATAAACATCCTATTAAAATAAACAACCTGTGTTTACTCAAAGTGTGAATGTTTTTGGATGTAATGGCTCACAACACAATTTTTTGAACTAGGATACATTTCATTTCGGGGGGGGGGGGGGACTCCACCAAAATGAATGGAGACAGGCCTCTACTGAAACTGCCCATTTGTTTCAGAGTAAACCTGCACCAGAAAACTTCCCAGTGAATTGTGACCCTGCAATCGCAGCAGAGCAGTTTCAGATACTAGCTCCAGTTTATTCCTTTGCTGAGAAAATCACGAAGACAATCTACCTCTGGATAGCTGCAAGCCTTTCACAAATAGACATAAATAAAAGATTTTAATATATATATTTCCTCACAATTCCAGGTCTAATGCAGTTATTTTGACAGCTATTTAAATTGGATGTTGCACAAGCGCACTTCGAAAGTTTACTTTCTGCAAAAGTTGCTACATAAGGCAAATTGCTTATCTGATACGCACTTCCCCTTTCCAAAAACAACTCTTGGGTTCAGCGTTATCTCTGTTTTGTCCTCAAAACAGTCCTGTAAAATAGGTTGGGCAAGTCAAATTTAGCTTAAGAGTGGGGTTCATTTGCTAAGCACGGATTTCAACCTGGATCTCTGCAGAGCTAAACCAAACATTTGCTCTCCATAAATGCGTACCACAATTTACCGGGCTAAGTAGAATTCTCAACACCATCTACCTTCTGAAACGTTTACTTTTAGCGTAACTATTTTTGTAAGCTGATATTGCAGCGCAAGCCTAATATCCTCCGCACTATTTCTAGCCCCACCAAGCTAGTATTCCTCAGAAGAAGAAGAAAGGTGATTTGACTTAGGAGATGACTGCTTCCATGGGCGTAGCAAGGATTTTTGTTAGGGTGGGAGCAGAACCTCGGCTTGCTATGTATTTTTATTTATTTTTACTAATGTAGGGGTTTTTTGCCTGCGGCTGGCTCCCACATTGTCAAGGCAACGTACGGGCCTCCCATTTCCATGTAAGCAGTCCGCATCATGTAGGCCAGCCATCCACAACCTGCCCTCCATATGTTTTGGATCACAACTCCCCTCAGCCTCATCGGTTGTGCTGGCTGGAACTGATGAGGGTTACAGTTCAAAACATCTGGGGAGCCCCAGTTTGGGGGACCCTTGTGGGGGACCCTTTCCCACATCAGCATTCTTCACCAAAAGCAGCGGCCATGTTGCCCGAGTGAACAGAGACCTAACTTGGTCTGCATAGCTATAGACGCCCTTTTCCTAGGGCTTATTGTGGTCCTACAGCTCTTCCAGGCAAGCCTTCTACACAGGCCTGCCTGCACATGTCACTCCACACAAGCCTGGTCACAACACACACACACACACTCCCCCCCCCTCTGTGGGACACAACACTTCGGTTTCTGTGGCACACAACTCTTCGGTTTCTGTTACGCAACTCCCAGCAATTTACTTCCACACACCCAGAGGGATGCCTTGGAAGAGACTTTTCAGGCACAACCAGCCCAAGTGACTCCCACAATGGCCAGACCCAAGTTCCACAGGAGAGTTTGCCTTGCAAGGAGGACGTTCCCGCCTGAAGCATCTCCACTACAGACAAATCCGCTTATTATGTTGCATGGCCAAATGTCACTGGAGCGGGCCTGGGAGAAGCAAGGAGATAAAACTGAATACCCAAACCAGGAAAATCTATGCTCTGCTTCGCATCTCCATTTAAAGTCTCTTTCTCCTTTCTCAGAAATGCTATCTCTCAAGGCCTTTCGAAATGCGTTGGCTTTCACCCCCACCTCCGAACTATCCTTATTCAAGTACAGTCAGGAAGCTCACCACTTGGATCAGCTAAATTTTTTACACTGTCAACATAGGTGTTATCTCACAAGTTCACACATAGGTGTTATCTCACACATGTTCAGTACAGAATGCCCTCCTGTTCCTTGCCACTGCTGATAAAAGAGCTCTTGTTGTCTCCCCACATCCCTTCACCATAGAAAATATTGCATTATATGAGGCACAGAATTACACAAAGCAGAGAAGATATCCCATTTGGCTGCTGCGCTTGTTTTACACACACACACACACACACACACACACACGGGGGGGGTTTTTTAAGAAAATAGATATTGTGGCAACTGTTAATATTTACGATGAATGCATTTTGGAACTGTCTCAGATATTGAAGGCATATACTTATGAGACGGAATAAAAAGGTAACCCCTTGACTTAAGAGCATTACATCAGAGAAAATAATGCATATGTTTGATACAGTCATACCTCATGTTACGTCCGCTTCATGTTACGTTCTTTCAGGTTACGTCCCCCAGCGACCCGGACGTACTGGAAAGGGTTACTTCCGGGTTTTGCTGCTCGTGCATGCGCGCAAAATGACGTCATGCGCAGAAGTGGCGAATCGCAACCCGCGCGTGTGCAAGCGCACCGCTGTGGGTTGCATTCTTTTCATGTTGCGAAAGGGCCTCCGGAACGGATCCCATTTGCAACCAGAGGTACCACTGTACTTTTAAAAAAAACAACAACAAGTTTTTTGGGCATGGCTTGACCTGGCCACTGTTAAGAATGCACCCTGTTCTCACAGAGGGTCAGGCAGATATCTATGGGATGCCCACAGGCAGAATCTGAACACAACAGTCATTCTCACCACTTGTGATTCCTAGGGAAACTGGTATAAAGAGGCAGGCCGCCTCCAACAGTGGAGGATAACATAACCATCATGCCTGGTAGCCACTGGTAGTCCATGAATTTGTCCAGTCCTCTTTTCATAGAATTGTAGAGTTGGAAGGGACCCCAAGAGTCATCGAGTCCAATCCTCTGCAATGCAGGAATCTCAGCTAAAGCATACACAAGCATGTATTGATGGCCATCCAGGTTGGTGGTCATCAGTACAATTTGTGGTAGAGAATTCCATAGTTTAACTACGGTGCTGTGTGGAGTAGAATCATAGAATCATAGAGTTGGAAGAGACCACAAGGGCCATCGAGTCCAACCCCCTGCCAAGCAGGAAACACCATCAGAGCACTCCTGACATATGGGTGTCAAGCCTCTGCTTGAAGACCTCCAAAGTAGGAGACTCCACCACACTCCTTGGCAGCAAATTCCATTGTCGAACAGCTCTTACTGTCAGGAAGTTCTTCCTAATGTTTAGGTGGAATCTTCTTTCTTGTAGTTTGGATCCATTGCTCTGTGGCCACTTCTCTGGAGCAGCAGAAAACAACCTTTCTCCCTCCTCCATGTGACATCCTTTTATATATTTGAACATGGCTATCATATCACCCCTTAACCTCCTCTTCTCCAGGCGAAACATGCCCAGCTCCCTTAGCCGTTCCTCATAAGACATCGTTTCCAGGCCTTTGACCATTTTGGTTGCCCTCCTCTGGACACATTCCAGTTTGTCAGTGTCCTTCTTGAACTGTGGTGCCCAGAACTGGACACAGTACTCCAGGTGAGTACTTTCCTTAATCTCTGCTGAATCTTCAATTTCTCTGGGATGAGCCCCAAATTCTAATATTGTGGGAAAGGAAGGAAAACTGCTCTCTATCCAATTTCTCCATGCTGGGCATAATCTTATATACATCTACCATGCCCCACCCCACCTTTCCCCCCACCCCTAAAACCTGATGTGCTGGAAATTTTCCTCTCAGGGGAATTGCTCCATCCCCTTGATAATTTTGAGTGCCCTTTTCTGAACCCTAGCTCTACAATATCCTTTTTGAGGGCAGGCAACCAGAACTGTAAACAGTATTTAAAAGTGCTGTTGCACCCACAGATTTGTATAACAACTAATTCCTTTCCTAATGATCCCTAACAAGGAAATTTCCCTTATTCACAGCTGCAACACACGGGGTCAACATCTTCAACAGAGCTATCCACCAAGACCTTTAAGTCAGAGTGTATATGTGAAACTGAGAGAGCAAAAACCGCCTCAAAAGAATTACAGTAATTTTAATCTCAAATAAAAACATTTTTAGAATTTTATTCTGCTTGCTAAGTACAAGTCTTCTTGCATATTTTTAAGCAGACTGCATTGTATTTCATTTATATAACAACAGTAGATTCTTATATTTTTAATTATCCCTGGATTGCTCCAGTTCTTCAACACATTAAATTACAACATACATTAATGGTTGGCACACTTGAGGAACAGTTTTCCCTTTCTGCATTCTTTATGGTTTCTAGTCCTCCTTCCTGTGTGTGTGTTTTTAATCTAATACACAACTTGTAACCAAAACCCATCAAATAAAGTGGGCCTAGCTACATCAGTGCAATAAAGATTCATAGTGCAAAAGGGAAAAGCCGCTGTCATGTGCTGTGGATTCACGCTCGGCCAAAGACGTTAACCTTAAGGTATGTGTTTCCTCAAAATCCAGAAATTTTACTTTGCAACTCACATATGTAGACACTGTTACCCAACATTTCACTTTCAAAGCACAACTATTCAGGATTTTCGAAAGTCAATGTATACTAACCGAGTTGCAAAACCCAGTTCCCCAAATGGATGGCCTGCATTCAGCCAGCAATTCAGATACCGGTACATTTCTAGTATGCTTCAGCACAGGCCTACCAACCTGTGGCTCTAGTCCAGGACTGACAGATTAGGCTGACCTGTGAGCTGATGCTTAAATAGATTTTTAAAGAAACCCAAATTCAACATACGGGACGCGGGTGGCGCTGTGGTCTAAACCACTGAGCCTAGGGCTTGCCGATAAGGTCAGCAGTTCGAATCCCCGCGACGGGGTGAGCTCCCGTTGCTCGGTACAGTTCGAAAGCATGTCGAAGTGCAAGTAGATCAATAGGTACCACTCCGGCAGGAAGGTAAACGGCGTTTCCATGCGTTGCTCTGGTTCGCCAGAAGCGGCTTAGTCATGCTGGCCACATGACCCGGAAGCTGTACGCCGGCTCCCTCGGCCAATAAAGTGAGATGAGCGCCGCAACCCCAGAGTCGGTCATGACTGGAACTAATGGTCAGGGGTCCCTTTACCTTTAATTCAACATACAGTGAGGTGGAGGGCGGGACAAGGAGATGCTGCTCCAAGGGGGATCATTCCTGAGGGGTGCTGCTTTGCAAAGAGCTTCTCTGTGGGATTGCTGCTTCAGGAGGTCGGGCATTGGGCAGAAAGGAAAGCTCTGCACTCCAGGCTTAAAGGCATCTATGGGTTGCACTCCACCCTGACCTTAACACAGCTGTCCTAGACCTTTTGGCAGTTTCTTCTTCCCACCTGGCACCTCTCCTTCTTCTTGTCTGGCACTCCGTGCTCACAGAATCATAGAATTGGAAGGGACCCCCAAGGCTCAACTAGTCCAAAACAAGGCCATCCATGAGAGGTGGCCATTCAACCTCTGCTTAGAAACCTCCAAGAAGAGAGCACGGCATCACTCTGGGCAGCCCAGCCAGATGGGCAAGGTATAAATAATAAAAGCATCATCCTCATCCTCCTCCTCCTGACCCTCAACGATCCGTGATCCGTGCTCTTTCAATCCAACTCTCAGTCCAACAGCTACCCACTCTTCAAATCGGCCTGGTTAAGTTCTGAACTGAGGCTTTGGCTGAATCCAGTGCACAGGCCCAGTACAGACTTCTACCATACCATACCTATTTAATTAAGTTCACTAAGGACTACAATTGATGCTTTTGAATTATGGTGCTGGAGGAGACTCTTGAGAGTCCCATGGACTGCAAGAAGATCAAACCTCTCCATTCTGAAGGAAATCAGCCCTGAGTGCTCACTGGAAGGACAGATCCTGAAGCTGAAGCTCCAATCCTTTGGCCACCTCATGAGAAAAGACCCTGATGTTGGGAAAGATGGAGGGCACAAGGAGAAGGGGACGACAGAGGACGAGATGGTTGGACAGTGTTCTCGAAGCTACCAGCATGAGTTTGACCAAACTCTGGGAGGCAGTGGAAGATGGGAGTGCCTGGCGTGCTCTGGTCCATGGGGTCACGAAGAGTCGGAAACGACTAAACAACAACAAAAAGGACTACAAGCACTTCTCCTCCTAGCTCTTAAAAATTTAGCACTCATTTTTTTTTTACCGGCTTCAAGAGTTAAGAGCAGCAACAGAACCAAAACAGGTGAAGCACCTATTTACTGTTCTTCCAGGCAGTTCAGGTGTTGCAAAAGAAAGGAATCGCCTTCTTCCCATACCCAGCAACAGCTGTTATCTCCTGCACAGCTCCTAAATAAGGAAGGAGATAAGTACGTGCAAACATACACTCACCCGCTTTTGGATGCGTGCGTGCCTCGGAAAGAAAGCGTGCATGCATCCAAGCGCAAGATGCTTGTGCAATCGACTCCCACAAAACTAAAGGTTTGCTCTCCTTCCTTTACACAGTTGCACACATTCACGCGGCTCATAACCCCTCGCCCTCCTCAACTTCCCTTGCACAACCTTAACAGTCCAGAGCAACCCATTGCTTGGTTTTTTCCAGATTGCAGATAAGCAGGAAGAGAGTGAAACAACAGGTTTCTTTTGCAATGAAATCTTACTTCAAGGCCCTTTTCAACTGACAAGCACTATTTAAACATTAAGTGTGCATTTCTGGCATGCTGCAATTACTGCCCAGAAGTTACACGCTGTGTGGTACTTACTCTGTACACAACTCACTATTTAAATCAGGCAAATGCTTGGAACAGGTAAAAGACACCGGACAAACATTTATTAACATCTATCAATTGCTCTGTGGGAGAGAACTACGTTAGTCTGAGGTTTGAGACAAGGCTAAGGCTGCAATGCTAAGCACAATTCATTGAGAGCAAGCCCCACTGAGCATTTACTTCCAAGTAAACATGCACAGGATTGCACCTCAATGGGATACTGCCCTTCCAACCAGGGAAGGGACCCTGAGGGTCACCTAGTCCAAACCCCCTGCAAGGCAGGAATCTCAGCTAAAGCACCCATGACAGGTGGCCATCGTCTTGCCACAGTCCAACATCGCTCTCATTACCGCTCTATATCCAGTGCGCTCCCACAGCTAATTTATTACGCTGTTTTCACATTATGTTTGCCACAATACATATTGATCCTGCAGTTTCTGGACAAATGCAGCTGTTTGATGTACCATATTTTTCCATATATAAGACTAGGGGGGGGGTTACCCCAAAAATAGGTTTAAAATTGGGGTTTGTCTTATACATGGGTAGTGCTGAGGCGTGTTTTCTTAATTCAGAGTCCCCCCCCCCCCGCCCCAAATACAGGGCATCTTATACATGGAAAAATACGGTATTTTTCCACCTTCAGCCGAGCTTCAATCTGATTAGAAAACTGGATGTGGCATAAGTGGTAATATAAACATACCCAACAGAGCAACGGGAGCTCACCACCGTTGAGTGGATCCGAACCACCAACTTTCCGATTGGCAAGCCCAAGAGGCTCAGTGGTTTAGACCACAGCGCCACCCACGTCCCTATTGGTGTTAATAGTTCAACGTATTACTATCAAACAGAGTAGGAGCTGTGTTAGAAGCTCAGATATAAAAGCTAGACACCAAATAACACCGTAAACCGAGGTTACAGTCACCACAACGGAATGTCTATATGCCAGGGGGTTGGACTAGCTGACACTTGGGGTCCCTCTATCATCTCAGCTATATTGCTTTAGTGTGGCTTGTTCTTACAACAATTCACTTGTCCCAGTAAGCAAGCAGGATAGACACACACAGTGGAAATGAAAATGGAATTAACTCGGGTGGTGCTGTGGTCTAAACCACAGAGCCTAGGACTGGCTGATCAGAAGGTCGGCGGTTCGAATCCCCGCAACAGGGTGAGCTCCCGTTGCTCAGTCCCTGCTCCTGCCAACCTAGCAGTTCGAAAGCACGTCAAAGTGCTAGTAGATAAATAGGTACCACTCCGGAGGGAAGGTAAACGGCGTTTCCGTGTGCTGCTCTGGTTCGCCAGAAGCGGCTTAGTCATGCTGGCCACATGACCCGGAAGCTGTACGCCAGCTCCCTCGGCCAGTAAAGCGAGATGAGCGCCACAACCCCAGAGTCGGCCAGAACTGGACCTAATGGTCAGGGGTCCCTTTACCCTTTACCTAAGGCAGAGGATTTTAAACTGCAGTTGTCACCCAGAAATCTCCCCGTAGTCACAACTGGCCCCATGCCAGTAGCAAAATGTGCCTGGTGCCCAGAGAAATTTGAACACTGGGGAAGAGAAATATAGCCTTCCTGCTAGAAGGTAATGTCCCCCTTTAAGAGGAAAAAATGAAGCAAGAGTGAGATAAATCTTCCCAAGTGTACATGATTCATTTTATCTCTCTCTGCATCTCTTCTGCAACAGATCGGACATGTTCTGATCAATCTAGTTAGCCTACCTCTGGCTGCAACTGCTTTCTAGCTTTTTAAGCAACTATAAATATACTGAACATCAACATTTGCTTCCTGTCCGAAAGGCCTCTGGGCTCCACCGTTGTTTATACAAATCCAGTTTCCTGAGTGGGTAGCATTTCAGAAATTACAAGACTACTCTTGCATCAAAACACAGTCCAACATTTTAATCACAATATAGTTCCGTTCCCTCATTTTCTGCTCAGTTCCTTCTGCGTAGTTCTGGCCTGCACTCAGTTTGGGTCATGCTCTGCGAACATCCACCACCACCCCCTAATTGCATACAGAGAAATCCAAACGCAAGAACAAAGGAAAGTTGGCACTCAACGAGATATGAAAATAACATTTCTGTAGCTACGTTGCTTTTGTACAAGTCTGTGCTGTGTTGACTGCTGACACCAACAGACTTTAGAACCGTTTTCAGACCAAGGGCCGGATTCCCTTCTGCGCAGCCTTTTGGGGGCCACGAGCCAGTGCTGGGGCAAGGCCAAAAGGAGGTAAAGCAATGGATGCATATCTGATCTTTGCATAGTAAAATAGCCTCTATACTCATACGCTGCTTCTCCCATCCAAGGAAGCAAGTGACATTATCAGAGATAAAAAGACCCATTCCAGTCAGTCAAAAGCATTCAAGGAAGGTGCAAATCAGAGGCAGAGGTTTTTTTTGTGGCGGGGGGTCTGGCTTAGGGAGAGTCCTGGGGCCTAGATAACAGAGGTTTTGAAGGCTACTTCTGCCCCCATGCATTAGAGTAAGGATGGGAAAGCTGTGGTCCTCTATGCGTTGTTGGTATCCCAACACCGATCTGCTCCCAGGTCAAAAGAGCAGATGGTGGGAGCTGCAGTCCAATAAAAGCTGGTTCCCTATCCCTGCAGGAAGGGTCAGGAAAAATTCAGATGCACAAGCCATTCCAATGCAAGCATGGCCATACAATGGAAAATGATTATGGCTGAAATGGTGGCCTGTTTTGATTTTACATTTGACTTAGGGGGACTCATGAAATTTGCCATTCACCTTGGGCAAACTATTAACACTTATGCTTCCACATCCTGCAGCTTCCAGCACCATGTACAGTCATACCTCGGGTTTCAGACGCTTCAGGTTGCACGTTTTTGGGTTGTGCACCGCGCCGAACCCAGAAGTACCGGAACAGGTTACTCCCGCACGGATCACATTTGCAACCCGAGCATCCACTGTACCATGTTCTCTCCCTTTTAAGATGTCTCAACATGGTGGCTCTTCCATGGAAGGGCCATAAAGGGGCAGGAAAGTGGCCAAGAGAAAAGGAGAAGGCAACAGACAGCAAGAGGGATAAGGACCGTGGCCAAATGGAGCCCGCTATGCTTATCTAACGTGCAATTTAGGATACATTTTGCACCCCAGTTATCGTCATTAGGCCTTGCCTTGATAACATACAGAATTCCTCAAGCCACATGGCACACCTTATTATACCAAAGCTAGCCTTTCTTTTGCTATTTAGATCAGCTTTGGAGATTGTAAGACAGTCTCCAAAACCAGGTGCGCAGGTGCATTGAAAATCTGGTGTTCCAGCCTATAATGCAGGTGAAGAGCGGAAACACTCACATAAGGAAAGGATATGTAAGCCCCACAGCTTTCTTTATCTCACCTGCGTATTTATGGATTGGCTTAAATATATTTCATATGTATTGCCATCTTCCATTGAAGAAGAATACAGATGCTTTACAGATGTTTGAAACGTCCTGAGAATTCCCGGGGGGGGGGTGTACATCATTTTTCAGTTTCTTGCACATATTGGGCTCTGCCTTGCTGCTGTTTTGCAACAGAAGCAGCAGACTTCGTGGTTTGCAAAACAACCTTGGCTGTGCTATTTTCATTTCTGTGGGGGGGAAAGAGGGGAGGCAAAAATAGTGGCCAGTGTACAATATCTTTATCACCAGCCTGATTAGATTCTATTGCTGCTGTTGAACAGAAACACGGGGAAAATAGAGCAAGTTCAGGATAACATCACACATTCTTAAAGACTCATTTTGTGAGTCACTGGAACCGCACAAACTTCATTGTTACTGGAAATAAGGATATCCTTTCCAGCCTTATGCCCATTACTGAACACAGTTTATCGTCACAGAATTTCTCAATGATTCCAGCAGCACGCATCCTGCAGTTCCACTTTTTCACTCAGGTTCAAAAAAACCAGGAAAAACAGATATATAGCTTTGAAGCAGGCTTAGTAACGAGACCTCGAGATTTTCGATATTGTATTTAGAGTTAAAACAATATAGTGCAGTGGTATTAATACAGTGGTACCTCTGGTTAAGAATTTGATTCATTCTGGAGGTCTGTTCTTAACCTGAAACTGTTCTTAACCTGAGGTACCACTTTAGCTAATGGGGCCTCCTGCTGTCGCCACACCACCACAATTTCTGTTCTCATCCTGAAGCAAAGTTCTTAACCCGATATACTATTTCTAGGTTAGCGGAGTCTGTAACCTGAAGCGTCTGTAACCCAAGGTACCACTGTACTGCCTC
Organism: Podarcis liolepis; assembly: GCF_965112155.1. Classification (NCBI taxonomy): domain Eukaryota; kingdom Metazoa; phylum Chordata; class Lepidosauria; order Squamata; family Lacertidae; genus Podarcis; species Podarcis liolepis. Next base: position 15,509,210 of record NC_139564.1, on the reverse strand, counting down.
CAGGTAGTCCCAGGGGAAGGAAGGAAGGGGGAAGTCAGGGTGAAAGTGCAACGTTGCCTTCCAGCGAGCATGAGACGTTGTCTTTTCAGCCAGCTTTCCTCTCAGCTTTGGAGCTGGGAAGCCAGAGTGGAAATCATGCCAGCAGCTGCATGCCCAAACCCCAAACCTCCTGCTCCCAAACAGGAAAGGCAGGCAGAGAAAGAGTGGAGACAGTGCTGCCGAAATGCTCTTAGGGTCTTCCCCCAAGACTCTCATGCCCATGAGATTGTTCTGGTCCACATGCAATTGGCTCCAGAAATGTTCCAGCCCAAGATATCCTCTCACACGACTTCACATTCAAGCAGATTCTAAAGTATCTCAGTCTACGACGTGACCCAGACATAAAAAAATGTTAACTGTGGTCCGCAGACCGTTTTAGAGCAAGTATCCATTTCACTGCCCTTCTTTACGTTCACAGATCAGCAAGGCGTGCGTCGGGAATCTTGCCCTGACTCAAGTGGTTTCTCAGGTGTGTACATAAAAATGTGGATAGAAGAGGCTCGAATGAGAACTCTTCTGAACACCATCCTCTTACAGAAGTTGGTGCCATATGAAATAACAACAAAGGATCTTGTGACACCATAGCAGCTTTTAAAATTTTGTGGGCTACAGTCCCTAGTTGTTAATGCCTTTAAGGTGCCACAAGACCCTTTGTTACTTTGAGGCAACAGACATAACAACAGGACTACCCACCGCTCTGGAAATCTTATGAAATAAACATTCTGTCTCAAAAATGAGGAACACAGGAAGCCGCTGCGCCAATTCTTCAGAAGTCGTTGTAAACTCAGTGACACGAGGAGAGAGAGTCTACGTCACAGATAAGCCTCTGTTGAGGCCCTGCTGTTATCCAGGTTGAAATAAATAACACCAGAAACATAAGCTGCATTACTTGGAGCACAACATGATTAACCACAAGCAGAGAGCTCCCACTAGGCAGACCTTTGACGGAAGGCGCACGGAGGACTTCTCAATCATTGCCCAAAGCCCTTCTTGGCTGATTAAGAGCTTATATGCCAGTCACTGCTGTTCCAGAGAAGTTATTAGCCCACAAAAGAGTGGTTCTAGCCCACTTGCCCATATGTAGTCACCTTAGTCATTTGTGGTCCCTAAAGGGATGAGCAAATGGGGAGACCACAATTTTATCCAGTTTTCCCCTCTGCTCTCCGGAAGCAGATTCTTAAGCAACCACAGATGAGTACACAGATGTCTATTTATAAGCCCATGTCATGGACTGGCTGGATGCAGAGCAGTGGTGGGAGGTACCAGTTGGGGAACCCCCAGGGGAAGAAGACTTTGCCCTGGGCTTCCGCCCAACCTCCTTGTGGCCTTCCACAGGTCGCTGGATTCAGACTCCCATACGCCCCAGCCAGTGTAGCCAATGGTCTAAGAATGACGGGGGTTATAGTTCAACATCTGGAGGGCCACAGATTCTCCAGCCCTGCTCCAATTCCCCCACTTACTTCCTGGTTTATGATCAGTGAGAGTTCATCATTCTGTTTGAACTGGGCAAGCTATGGTTGCTGCAAACCATAGTTTACCTGGAATTCAGAATTAAAACCCACAATTTGAACTGGGTTTCCAATTCTGGGTTTTTTAAATTTTATTTTAACAAACTGCTGTTATATAGCCCAAGTACTTCTCACACTTTTTCTTATTAATTCATTTTCTGTATGAAGAAAGCACATTGTAAAATAGAAAACCTACAATTAAAATTCAAAGTCATGAGTGTTTTATATTCTGGCTACTATCTTCTTGGTTTGAGCCATTTCATTTAAAAGCAATAATTTCCTTTAAAATAAAATAAAAAAGCAAACACACAAAACAAAACTTCTGGATCGCACACATTAAAATTACAACTGCTTACATGAAATCAAAAGAGGCACAATTATTCCCAAGCAGCTGTGCACTTTATCAAATAACCAGAGAAAGGATCTCTTAAGTCCTGCCAGCTACAAAATAATTAAGCCTGCACATCATCCAGAGCGTGCATCATTACTGTACTTCTTTGTCATACCAAAACAAACAAATATATATGTTATGTAAACTGGTTCAGCCATGCATTCATCTACAAGTAGTAGCAATTAACCCTGACCCACAGCAAAGTGGAAGGCTGTACCTGCCCACCACTACTATGACAGAATGATAGATTTCCAGGGCCAGAGAAACACCCTCTAGATCAGGGGTCTGCAACCTTTAAGACAAAAAGAGCCACTTGGACCCGTTTCTGAAGAAAAAAAAACTGGGAGCCGCAGCGGGCGGGAAGGTGACGTCGGGACGGTGCGTGACTAACGCACGCATCGCCCCCATGCGACGTCACAGCCAGTACAGTGCCCGCCACAGTGGGGAGTGTCGGGGCGCACAATGCGCCTCCTCCCCTCGCTAGTATCCACCCCGGAGCCGCGGCAAAGGTGTAAAAGAGCCACATGCCGCTCCGGAGCCGCGGGTTGCCGACCCCTGGTCTAGATTATGTTCATAATCTCTCTGTCTGTCTCAGGCAGGGTGCAGCAGTTGAACTTCTAATTCTCTCTGCCCGGGTTTCAGACTCAAACAGGTGAACTATGGTTTATCCATCCTTCAGGCTCACACAATCCTCCCATTACACACACCCTGGTTTTCTTCTTTTTCTCAGAGTTTGTAGATACCATAATTTGCCTCCAGATCAGAATCCTAAATCCCATTCAAATCATGGTCTCCAATTCTGAGTAGGATGCAAGCAAAGGTTTGTGCAAACCATACTTGTCCAATTTGTACACTGTGGCAAGCCTTTGGTTTGCTCTAACCGAGAGGAGGAAGGATGGAATAAGTAAGGAAGAGAGGGAGCAATCAAGACTGAAGTCTGTTCATGACAGCCAAACCGTGGTTGGACTATTTGATCTGCATTAGCCAATGTATCCCCACTAATGCAAGCTGAGTAACAGATCATATTGGGAAACTTAATCCTTTCCCCTCAATCCCTGAATTCATAGGTAGGTGAAGTTTAACTAAGATAATTTACACACACACACGTTTCCCAAAGGAAGCTATATATAATTTTATCTATATTCTTAAATAAATATAAATGGCTTATCTTAAATATCCTGGTAAATTTATCAAATTCACCAATGCTGGAAACTTTCCATTTTATTATATTCATCCCTACCCCTAAGGTAACTTGAGAAACTGCATTTTACTCATATCCCTAAATATTTACCTTGGCAGCTCCCTAAACCTGAATCCTCCATGTTCACATCAGCTCTGTTGTCTGCCTGCTTCCCTCTTGTAATTTTAAAAGCGAAATGTCTGAATGAGCCTCATTCAACTAAACAATGCTGTGTCACTGCTTCCAATTTATTCCAGTTTACAGGATACCCAACACCTTGATTCAGTGGTCAAATTATTTGCTGCAGTTCTAATGGCTCTTTTGAAGCTCTCTGAGCATCACTGGAGAAGTCCAGTATCCTGACAGCCGACCCCAATAAAAAGCTAAAACTATTAACTTCAAAACACAATGCTATGTTATTGTTGCTTATTTGATTTCCCATACAAATGTCTTAACTTTAAAATCTCTTTTCAAGATACATTTTATTTGTACCTGCTTGTGGTACAACCCTGAGCTGTCATGCTCAGGGGTGGTGAGCTTGTTGCCTTCCAGATGTTTTTGGACTTCAACTCCTTGACCACTGGCCATGATAGCTAGAGCTGGGAGATGAAGTCCAGCAACATCAGCAGGTCCACAGCCTCCTCCATCCCAAATAATGCTGAATATAACCAAAGGTTAACACAGCCCAGTGTGCTCTCCATCGCTAAGCAATTGCGATTGCCACCTACCATTGTTCATACACAATAGGGATAGCCAACATGGTGCCTTCAGATGTTGATGGGACTACAGCTCCCATCTGCCCCAGCCAGTACAGCCAATGGTCAAGGATTATGGGAGTCTGGAATAGCTCAGTTGGTAGAGCATGAGACTCAATGTCAGGGTCATGGGTTAGAGCCCCATATTGGGCACGAGAGTCCTGCGTTGCAGAGGGTTGGACTAGATGACCCTTGTGGTCCCTTCCAGCTCTACAATTCTATGATCATCTGGGAAGCTACTTGTGGCTCACAACATATGTCCCCCAGGGTTGCATTTGCCTCTGAACATGAAGGCTTCATTCTCAACTCATTTTGGCTGAAAGACACAGATGAAAAAATTGTCAGGTACAAAACAAAATCTGGATTCTGGGTGTTATATCTGTAGAAATAGTTACTATGTGGTGAAGGCCTAGGCTGTGGTTTACAGGATGTTCCCCTGGGACTAAGGTTGGATTACATGACCCCTCTGTATGTCGTACGATTCAATGATTTTATATACGGCTTATTTACAGACCTTTTACATCACAACTGAGCGTTTCTCTTTGGCTGTTATGTTGGAAACCAAGAGCGACGGCAGAGCTCAGAAATATTCACAGTCCCAAGAATGGACTGTGCTGTCGCCTGTCAAGTTAAACATTAATGTTTTGTTTGCCTGAACGGGAAAGGAAGCTGGACTTAATGCACTCCGTGACCTATTGGTGCTCATGTCTGAAAAAAGACAGCAAAAAGCTCAGTCTAACATATCCAGCAGCATCTTAGATTGGCTAACTATTTCATTAGCAGAACTTCACAGATCAACTTGCAGAGCCTCCTCATAGAAAGCTTAGCAAGTCTAAAGTATGTATACATTCCAGCACAAATCTTAAAGTGCTTGTGAACGATGGTGTGCAAATATATTTATTTGATCTGGCAGAGATATCTGCTGGACCAAAAGCTTAGATCTCCATCTGAAGCTCCCTATCTCCTTCATCCCTTTGTTCTCTGCCTTCGTCTTCCTCATTCCTAATAAACATCATATAGTTTGACAGCTGGGTCTTGCGTGCATTGCTGCCAACTCATAGGGTTAGTGTAAAACAAACAAACAATCAAATAGGCCTAAACCGCCACAGACATACAGGACTGGGATTGGCAGGGAAAAGCAGGCTGCTGTGATCTCTGGGAGAGACAGCGGTCTAGGTGCTAGGAGAAAAGTAAGTTTCTTTAACCCCGGGGCAGGTCAAGGAATCTGGTGGCCATCTCCGAGTCCCCATTAAAGTGTTTTCCCAAGAGCCCCAAAATACCCTCTGTGTGAGAGCTATAGGTACAAAGGGGGGGTGTCACAGTAGCAATACTGGATAGTATGCAACACAACTGGCCTACACTGCAAGGCAACCATGCAAGGAAACATGTCAGCAGGCTATCTCACAGCCTTCCCCTTTCTCTTACAGTCAACTGAAAGGTTGACCTAAGATTCTGAGCACAGAGCTCAGAGCTCAAACAGGGAGGGCAGATCACGCTATGAAGACCTGCCTACATGCTACACCGTGAGTACTTACAGTTTTTCAGGTGCACTAACCTTTGCAAAACAGGGTGCTTCATTGCAAGATTGCACATAAACACACCCTCAACAGAACCTGTGTGTTTAGCTTTTGAAGACTTTCACAATCTACTGCCTGCGCTCCTCAGCATATTGCAAGGTTGGCTCCGCCTAAGGACGCTATCCTCATCTGCACTGGGTTTTTCCCCTTACACACACATACATACACTTTCAAATACCTTATTAGTTGTGAGGACTCCAAAGCTCAAGCTGCACTTGCCAAATGTCTCTTCAAAACACTCTGAATTAAGCCTGCAATCCTATTATTAGCAGAATTACCTGCAATCCTGAGGACACCGTCTATGAAGTTAAGCCTCATTAAATTTGACATGACTTGCTTCCAAGTAAACATGCAGCGAGATCAAGCTGCAAGTACTATAGCAGCAAGTCAAATATTAGCTCCAAACAAACTAGCCAATACCTTTGGGCATGGCCTGAAGGCAACAGGGTACTGTAGTTAAACTTGCTGAAATTCAGCAGAGCTTGGTCTGGTCAATGTCTATCAGATGGGAGACCATTAGGAAACCCTGTCTTGAGTAACACAATGGAAGGAAGATGGGTTATGAATGACATAGCTTGTTGCTGGCATCCATCTGTCTCAAGAGACAATGGTGTGCATTAGCAGCACTGAAGTGACTTCCCTGGGGCGCAAGAATGGGCAGTGTGTATTGAGGGCCTAGAGGGGCAACAAGACCCATCCTCTCTCAGTCTCCCTGATGTGGTCCAAGGGAAAGCAGAGCAATACGTTTGCCATCAGATTGGTTGCAAGAGTTGCCAGGAGGAGGCGTACAAGATGCCATCCAATTGTCTTAGGATTTGTGTAAGGTTTGCTCCTTAGTCATTTCTTCTTGTGAAGATATCCCACAAGGCAGTGGAAGTCTGGGACCTGAGTTTCCTTCTCCTGGATGGGCTACCCTCCCAGGTCGATGAGCCCCATCTGCACCAACGTAATCGGTTGTTGTTTAGTCGTTTAGTCGTGTCCGACTCTTCGTGACCCCATGGAGCAGAGCACGCCAGGCACTCCTGTCTTCCGCTGCCTCCCGCAGTTTGGTCAAACTCATGCTGGTAGCTTCGAGAACACTATCCAACCATCTCGTCCTCTGTCGTCCCCTTCTCCTTCTGCCCTCCATCTTTCCCAACATCAGGGTCTTTTCCAGGGAGTCTTCTCTTCTCATGAGGTGGCCAAAGTATTGGAGCCTCAGCGTCAGGATCTGTGCTTCCAGTGAGCACTCAGGGCTGATTTCCTTAAGGATGGATAGGTTTGATCATGTAAATGTATGCCCTGCTGGTCTTGAAGCAGATCCTGTCACAAATAAATCAGTCCAGGATTTCTCCTCTCTTGTTCCCTAACCGCACTGAATGATGGGGACACCATTATCAACAAGAGCTAAAAAGATGACTTAGTATCATGAAATTCTATTCTCCTTTATCAACTCCCATAACACCTTTTCATGGCCAAAGTGCTCAGCAATCCTTCCACTGTAATCTCTTAGTAATAAGCCTCTTGCATTATCACCTGGAGCTGAACTGTGTATATGGGTGCTAAGAGGAAGAGAAAGGACTTTAGCTAATGCTCTTTCTTACCATGATTAATGCTTTCAACACTCCCTTAGAGGTGAGCCTGTGGAAAGTCTTTAGAACTGGGAACAAAGAGGATCGAGCAACCATAATAGGAATACAGAAAGATGCTACGTGCCAACTCAGAATCCTGATCCATTTGGCTCAATTTTGGGAATATGGTTGGAATTGTTGTAAATTATTGGCTCCGATTGCTTGAACTGATTGATTGAACTGAAGCTTCCCTGTACTCTCAGATACATACGCAAAGGTTGGAAGTCAAATTCATTAATACAGATACACTAATGAGATTCCTTCTCCAATTAAGACATGCACTAATAGAGAGCTCCAACAACTGCGTGGGATTGGACTACAATTTATATTCAAGGATTTGTCCACGCTTCTCCTCATCCAGTTGCTTTCCCCTACAGAAAACTGCTCTTTGGCGCTCTATCGGAGGAAACGGCAATTCATGTTTGCTCCGATTTAGCACTAGAGAGTGGGTTTTCCATGGGAAAAGGAGTGGAGCAAGGGGGAAACCGATTGGACCCATGCCTAGAAAGCAGAAGTGAATCCCATTCTACTCCAAAGACTTAGAAGCAAGCTAGGGAAGATTGTGGGAGCTTCAAGGCATACATCCTGCAAGATGAAAACAGGGACATTTTTATACTTGTGGCATCCCGGTTCTCGCAACCAAAGTCTTATAGTCAACTGTCCCAATAAGCAGTTTTAGGAATTGAGAAACACTTCGTGTTGGTGTATGTCTGAGGTTTCTTCCTTTCTCTTTATTTCCGGCTGGCTCCTTCCCTTTCTTTCCTTGTAAGCCGTCCATAGCCATTCTGTTTAAAATATTATGCAGCCTGATCATATAAATGCTTGCTCAGAGGGAAGTGTGCATAGAACCGCAGTCTTCGGTAAAAGAGGAGGTTTTGCCGCACCTCTTCCTTCCCACAGTGAGTAAACATAGGCATAATCTTAAACCACCTACTCTGGAATTAATCCCACTGAACTCTGCGTTCTTCCTTCACCCCACAAATAATTTTTAAAAAAACAGGAACAGTGTTTTACCTGAAAACAGGAACTGTTCCAAGGCTTGACATTTTGATCACAGAACCACACTAAGCACACACAGCGGCTTTGTACAGCAAAAGAGGGTTTCAAAGCTGACCCACAGATAATCCGACCTGTTTTCCACTTTACACCAGAGGAAGGCTAGGGAGGGGTGCAGACTGGACAGAAGGAGAGACCGCTGTTTTCCTGAACTGCAAGGAAACCCCTTGGAAAGCAAATACATAGAGACACAGCTACGGGCATGAAGCAAGGCTGCTGGTGGCAACGACAGGGAAGAGGAGAGGACAGAGGCTTAACACACAAAATGCTTGCACTCAAAATAGCACGTTGCAAAAGGAAGCTTTGCGCTCTGAAAGGCTCCAGTCAGCTAAAGGAGCTGCTACTGTAAACTCTATTGCAAAGGGACACAGGGGAGGTCACAACTGATTGTGATCTGATCAAGCCTATTATCTAAATTTAGCCTGATAAGTCTCTTCATTCATTCTCAAAGTCACACCATTATTCACTGGGTCTGCAGATGTTTTAACTTGGGACATTTTTACGCATGCGCACACACATACAGTATTTATATAGGAGTTCAGTACAATAAAAAAACTTTGCAAGCGTTAACTTGCAATCATCAGACAACATCTGGCACCCATTTTACAGATGTAGAAGGGATGCAGAGAGCTTGCCTGAGCCTCTGATGCACCAAATTCAACGGTACTTACATCCTGGTAAGTATGTTTAGGATTTCAATCTTGGGGGAAAGCTAAGCATTCAGTAAATCACAGTCAGTGTGGTATAATGGTTAGATTGCCAGAATAGGAGGTGAGATGGACAAGAAGAAGAAGAAGAGTTTGGATTTGATATCCCGCCTTTCACTCCCTTTAAGGATTCTCAAAGCGGCTAACATTCTCCTTTCCCTTCCTCCCCCACAACAAACACTGTGAGGTGAGTGGGGCTGAGAGACTTCAAAGAAGTGCAACTAGCCCAAGGTCACCCAGCAGCTGCATGTGGAGGAGCAGAGACGCGAACCCGGTTCCCCAGATTACGAGACTACCGCTCTTAACCACTACACCACACTAGCTCTCAAGGGTTCGAATCAGCCATATGAAGGTCACTGGGCAACCTTGCAATGCACACATAAAACTACAATTCCCCTTTATTTTATCTGCACAACATGGCTCTTCCACAGCTCCATGGGAAACACAGCACCCCAAGATATAACGCTGCTGGAGGGGTGCTCAGAAGAGCATCGTTCCAGTCCGAGAATGTCTCCGAAACATTACCATGCAACACAGCTTCCCATTGCAACTGCTGGCATGCCCTCTGCTTGAGCAAACCCTCAAGGAGGGACGTAAGCCAAATCTCTACAGAGAAATGCCAGCGTTGAATTGTGCACCTTCGGCCCATCTCCGACGCTGAAATCAGAATTCTTCACCGCCAGCCATCATTCAGGTAGAGAGCAAAGCCAGCTCGTGATAGAGGCACTGTGCTGTAACACATCATCATGCAGCACTACTCTGCTGCAGAGAATGTCATGGTAATTGAAGACTCTTCCCCCATCCTGCAAGCCTAAATGAGGGCTATACATTAACGACACTCCTAAGAACTACTTCACTCGCCTCCCTTTTGGAGAATATACTTTACAGGTAATAATGAGAGTCTACCGTAGGGCCATTAGCTAGCTGGATTCAATCAGAAAGCATGGGGAGGAGGGGGAAAGGAGCCATCTGCATTCATTAAAATCCATGCTTCCCTCTTCTTTATGTCAGAGACTTGCATTCATCCAGGCAGGTGTTTTTCTCCCTGTTTTACCAGCTCTGAAAAATAATCTCCATATCCGAACAATAGAAGGAAGGAAACCGTCCAAAAGCCGGGAGCTGAAAGCATTCTGAAGAGGGAGCTTGAAGCTCTTTATGCAGTAAATCTTGTTTTTCTGCATACTAACTCTTCTATCCGCAATGCTCAGAATGGGCAATAAAACAGCTACCCACAATTCTATTCCCACTTTACAGATGGGAAGGTAAAGTTCGGAAATGCTAATTGATTTCTTAAACATTAAATGAAAGCATTGAAACTGGGAGTCACTAGTGGGTTTTTTTTAAAAAAAAAAAATCAATATTAAATGAGCAAAGGTTTTGTGCACCTGGAATCCCCCAGGTCTGAGGACCAGCTCCTGCACTAGTAGCAAGATCTCACCGACATGGTGGAAATTAGCCACAAACTAGCAGAGAGTGGAAGGTTTTGCTATAACACAGAGAGGCAGTAGGTCCAACTGGTAATAGCAACTACTGTTTAGTTGGGAATCTAACAAACACACATCTGATTATACAAGCCTCTTGCAATACTCAAGAATATGTATATATGATTTACTTACAATATTTCTAATCTACCCTTCACTCAAAGTGTCCCCAAGGTGGAAACCCATAAACTTCAAATTCAAATGTTACAATTAACAAGCAAAACAAATAAACAGACAAAAACTTAGAAGGCAACAGCATCAAATCAAACACAGGAAACCTCCAATATTACCTCCCTCCTCCCCAAAGATCTGGATTATAAAGCGAGTCTTCACCTACCTTAACACAGAAGGTTGTTCCAAAGGCATCAACCCACGTAGAGAAAAACTACGTTAATATCCTACCACTACCGAATAACAAAAAGTTAAGAAGTCATTTGTCTTGAAGACCACATGCCAAGGGTACATAGAACCTGTGGCCCTCTAGATTATGAATACAGCTCCCATCTGCTCCAGCCAGTGTGTCTGATGGTCAGGGATGATGAAGCCGATGGTCAGTGGTTCAACAGTCTCTGGCCAAGTTTCCCCCATTCCTCAACATAACCATTTCCCCCCAAGGCTTTTGCCACTGGGTGCTATCTAAAAGATAAACCTGATTATCACACAAAGAAGGTCACACAACACCTTTATCTTTCCTGCTGATGACTCACTCACCCCCTCCCCACCAATACCTGCAGCAAAGCACAAAACCTGTAAAAGCAGAGCTGCAGAGGAATGTTGGAAGTTATCTGGAATAAATTTTAACTCAATTTATGTGGAGCAGTGGGGAGGCCCAATATGAACCCCTGAACATTTTCCCAGAGTCCTCTGCAACACAGACTACGGAATGAAGAAGTCAGGAAAACACCCATCTAGATCGACTCTGTGTTCCTATGATTATAGTGTCACTGCAGTAATCTAAAAGTAATACCAGAATGCATTAACCTACTGTTCTCCCATCCACCTACCCACCGCAGCCTCCCCCGTGAGGCCTGCAGCTTTTGTGTAATAATTGAGCCAATGTATTATGTCCCAAGGCTCAGGGGCAGTGCAGGAGATTTGGGGGGGTGGGGTGGGGGTGGAGAACCATACTGGTGCAAGCCAGCTAAGTGACGCGCCCTCTAAGCAGCCCAGCACCCGCAGCAAAAACCAGTTCAGCAGCTTGTCCTCACCTGAAGACAGCAGCCTAATAAAACAAAACCTCAACGAAACTTTAAACGGAGCGCACAGGTTAATATGTAAAGCACAGTTCAAACGCTGTAAGCCCTGGCGTTACTGAAAGTGGCCATTTCTAATCCTTTGCAGCTAGAGCTACTTTGACTTGTTCAAGATAATAAGGGACATCCATTTCCCGTTTTTTCTGCTATTCACATCTCCCCAAAAGCTGGGTGTCTTTTTTAACAAAGATGCTGATGTTGTGCTGGTCGGGTGGATTAGACATGCAAAAAACTGCCCCCTCTTGTGCACTGGGCTCTCCTTGCAATTGTTGGAGACTTAGGTCGTATAAACACCATTACATTAAAAGCACAAAACTTCTCCCAAATAATCCTGGGAACTGTAGTTAGTTGTGGGTGCTGAGAATTGTGGGTGTTCTACAGTTTCCGGGGTTCTTTGGGGGGGTGTCATGTGCTTTGAATGTATTGTATGTGCACAGCCTTAGTTTTCATACATTTTCAACACCCTGTTCGACGTGCACTTTTTGGTGATTGTAGCATTCATACAGATTTTGTCCACATGGTTGGGGGAAATCCCAGATTCCTGAGAACTTAAGACATTTGATGCGAGAAAATAAAATATGTTTGTGTAGGCCTGTTTGTCTGGATAAAGAGATGCAGATACACGTTGTGCAAGGAAAGTGCAAAAAAATAAATAAACGAGGAAGAAAGGTTTCTCTCCCCCCACGCCCCAGACTTTCACATTTCAAATTCTGAACACAAACTAAACAAATTCTGCTATGTGAAGAACTGAAATTAAGCAAAATATTTCAAAATGTAATTGTTAGTTCAATATATTTTCCCAGGAAGGATTTGGGGAAAGAAAAACAAACAAAAAAAGGACACTCAGGGAGAAAACTACTGTTGTATGTGGTCCTCAAGTATATACTGCACAAACCCAGAAATTAGTATACATGGAAAGCGTGTATCAAGTCTCTAGACCTCAATATTGTGAAAATAAAAGTTTAAAAACATATGCAATGCCTCCTGACATCTCAAGAACAGGGGTAGGGGCCGGGTTCCTGGTTATCAGGAGCTGGAAAATCGGCCTGTCCAGGGATGGTTTTAAGAAGGTCACAAAATGCAAATATGACAAGGAGAGGGGGGAAACAACACTGAGTGGGAAGGAGACGGGGAGGCAACACCATCAAGGAGACATTTCCTGTTATCAGGGGCTGGGAAATTTGCTTAAAACTGGCTAGTTTACAAAGGTGACTATAAAGTTGTAACCCTATGCAATGAATGCAGCAACACTTTCTCTGATTGTATACAGGACTACAATGGAATTTCAGCTTTTCTTCTTGCAAAAAATGTTGACAGATACATGTGTGTGTGTATCCCCTGCCTTTCAATGGCTATTTCACAGTCCCACATTTTAAATTTAAACAAAAAAAGTAAATGCAATATGCACAGCCCTGGAAACAGAGGCAATAGGAGAGGGCTCAATACACTTTATAGAGTTCTGAATTTACCTCCCAACCATTTCCAACTGAACCTAAAAATCTGGCTTCTAAAACCTCTCAGCTATTTTCAACCTCTTTTTCTTCCCTGTTCTTACTTGCTGTATGGATTCGAGTAAGATTCCCCAAGAGTGGGTGGATGCCCTGAACAGCAGATTCTCTGCTTGTACAGCAGTCACACACAAAATGAAGCTAAGAGCAATATATATACAGAGTTCTACTTTAGAAACCACCTGGAGACCCTGTCTGCTTTTTGTAGCTGCAGTTTGAAGCCTACCCAGGCTGAGGTCCCCTATATACTGCAACATGCTCGAAATTAGCCAGGCGCCAAGCGCCTTTTGCAACCAAATAAAGATACTTGGGTGCCATGATGGCGCCTGATAACTCCACCATCTGAGGATCGTTGGATCTGGACTGTTTTCACACACTTATACCCCATCCTGTAGAATTATATCAGTTATATTTTATCTGCGCAATCAGAATGAATTTCTAGAGGTGGTACCTCGGGTTACAGATGCTTCAGGTTGTGCACCGCAGCGAACCCGGAAGTACCAGAAGGGGTTACTTCCAGGTTTCGGCGCTTTGCACATGCGCAGAAGCACTGAATCGAGACCCGCGCATGCACAGGCGCGGCACTGCGGGTTGCGAATGTGCCTCCCGCACGGATCACATCCGCAACCCGAGGTTCCACTGTATAGTGGTACCTCAGGTTACATACGCTTCAGGTTACAGACGCTTCAGGTTACAGATTCTGCTAACCCAGAAATAGTACCTCAGGTTAAGAACTTTGCTTCGGGATGAGAACAGAAATCATGCTCTGGTGGCGCGGCAGCAGCAGGAGGCCCCATTAGCTAAAGTGGTGCTTCAGGTTAAGAACGGACCTCCAGAACAAATCAAGTACTTAACCAGAGGTACCACTGTACTAAGCTTTGGAGAAAACAGCCAGAGGCTTATGAAACGAACCTGTGGAAATCGTCCTACGATGTCAGTAATAACCTTTAGAAACAGCCTGGAATAATTATTCCCAATATACAGAGAATAAACTGACAATATACACCAGTGTTTCCCAAACTTGGGTCTCCATCTGTTTTTGGACTACAACTCCCATCACCCCTAGCTAGCAGGACCGTTGGTCAGGGATGATGGGAATTGTAGTCCAAAAACAGCTGGAGACCCAAGTTTGGGAAAGCCTGATATAGGCTGTGTGGGATGAAGCACAGCCACTCAGTTGACAGCTTCAACGATCCCTTTAATAGAGTCACACATGAACTACTTTGGGACACATAAATGGCTGTAGTTAAACAGCTGCATTAGGTACACAACACCTCTAGGCAAAAAAGAAAAGAAAAGCAGTAGCTCCTACATAATTGCATGCAATGGGTGAAAGAAATCTAGTGGGGGGGGGACAATTCCGTGGTAAGAATAGCTGAAACAAAAATGTAATTCGGGGATGGGACACCTCCAGCCTACAGACCAAATGTGGACCTCCAGAACTGTTCCCCACCCCCCACAATTTGGCACGTAAGGAAGTTTTCCTGAAATCGTGCCCACCTGCCCCAATGTCCTGGCCATGGGAACTGGCTGACACAACCAAATCTGGTGGAAAACGGAATGCTTCTACATCAGCCGATGTTCGGGGAGTTCAATCCTGCTTGGGCAGTATGTGTGTGCGCGCGTCCCCAACTCTAGTGGGCCCACTTTGACAGGTGGGTGGGACAACCCACCTGGCCAATCACTAAACATCAATAGGCCATCAATAGGACATGTTCCATTAAAAGAAGAAGTAGTAGTAGAAGACAGATTCAGCTGTGGGGAAAACTTGTCATGCACTACAAATAATTTCCCAACATTTGCGTCAGGTTAGCGTTTAATTCAAAATCTGCATCGATAAATGACATGATTCATGCAACTTTCAATATGAGAGTTTCAGCCTTTTTTTAAAAAAAAAAAAAAGGATGCCTTGGAGGTGGACAGTGATCGATGTTCCCAAATTGCACTTTCACATATGAAAATATTTCACTGCTCAAGACTACATAATGACAAAAAGAGCTGAGGACTAAGCTCATGGGTGGCATTTTACTTTGGAAAAATCACTCCCTTCAAGTTGCAAACTGTGACCCTCTCCCCTTCACCAGGGTCACTTTAATCAAGTTTTCCATTTTAATTTAATGCTTAATATTTTTGGGTTGCTGCACACTGTTATTTGATTCCAGGTTTCTAAGACTTCTGGACACTATGATTAATTTTACTCAAGTAAGATTGTGGGAAGGAGAGGGAGAAACTAGAATCCAATTCAGTATGTGAACACGGCAGGCTGTATCAAAGCACTGAGATAGCATGCTGATATTTGCAGCCCAAGTGCCTAGAATTTGCTTCCTTACCCCTGAATCAAAACAAAAGCAGAAGCTGAGCAATCTAACCAAAGAAGTTAGTCAGAATTCTCCCATTTCCATGTTCCACTCCTACACCATAACTGAAGTCTGGCTTGCAAAGAGCAATTTTGTCTGCTTGCAACCAGGGAGAGAGGTTCTGTGAAATGGAAGGCATAATGAGGCAGTTGCACTCCAGTTGCATTTTCAAAAGCATGCTTAAAAAAAAAAAATTTCTCCTAAGCATAAAACTAGCACACTATGGAGAAACCTCTCTCTGAAGAAACGCCATGCTGCATCTGTAGCAGCACAACCGGACGCCTTCATCTGCCCCAGCTGCAACAAAACATGTCTCTCCCTGTCTCCCATATCAGACTCTACAGCCACAGCAGGCGCTGCAACCTTCCAACAGTTTGACTTTACCCCCCAAAGGCACACTCTTCCACAGTCTCCAGAGACAGATGGATGCCAACAACGACAACAGAGAAACCCGAGAGGTAAACTTGGGTCAGGGTTGGTGCCAGGCTTGAGCAAGCTCTTAGGCAAAAGTGCTGCCTTTGGGGGTCACTCACAGTGTTTTCACCGCAGAATGATGTCACTTGGGGGGGGGGCCTGGCACCAGCAAACCCACAAAGCTACTATGTTAGTCCCTGTAACTGCTTACTCTGCCAATGTCAGGCATCACATGATCGGAAATGGAGGCCACATGGCACGAACTCAACTAGCTTTCTACTTGCAGGGCGTTGTTGTTTTTTAACTTAAGTTAATATTTTGGAGGACGCGGGTGGCGCTGTGGGTTAAACCACAGAGCCTAGGACTTGCTGATCAGATGGTCGGCAGTTCGGATCCCCGCGATGGGGTGAGCTCCCGTTGTTCGGTCCCTGCTCCTGCCAACCTAGCAGTTTGAAAGCATGCCAGTGCAAGTAGATAAATAGGTACCGCTCCGGCGGGAAGGTAAACAGCGTTTCCGTGTGCTGCTCTGGTTCGCCACATGACCTGGAAGCTGTACGCCGGCTCCCTCGGCCAATAAAGCGAGATGAGCGCCACAACCCCAGAGTCGGCCACGACTGGACCTAATGGTCAGGGGTTCCTTTACCTTTAATATTTTGGCGTGGTGCAATTTGTATTTTTTCTTTTGCTGTATACGTAAAACCAGGCCAAAAAAATTCTCTGTGAGGGGCAGCCCAAGTGGTGCCCCTCTCAAACAATTACTCTAGCTAATTCTGCCAAATCCTAGGCACACATCTACTTAGAAGACAGTTGCGCTGAGTTCAAAAGGAGCTACTCCCAGGTAAACGTGCACAAAACTGCAACCGAACCTTCCAATCCCTACCTCTGAATAGTAAGTCCCGCTGAGAGACCGCTTTGTGTTTGGTGCCTCCCAAAAGGCATTGTCACAGCTGACACAATTCTACAAAGAGAACTGCATGTGCAGGGTTTTTCCTTTGTGCACAGGACTCAACCCTGTAGGCGCCAGGCCATCGTATGCTAAAGTCACAAGCGGAACATCCTTACTGAAATCAGAGCTATGCTTTTCAGATTAACAGATGCCCGGTTATTTGCTCATGTGGGGAAAACCAGGCGGCTCAAAATGTGTAGATATTTTTTACTATATCTGTTTGGTAAATGTTTCTCTTCTAGGTAAAGAGGGGGGGGGGGGGGAAGAATCCATATGCTAATGTTTCTTATTCTTCCCGACCTTTGCTGCCAAGCTGCCTCACAATCACCTGCAGGGCAAACAGAAGCAAGACTCTCTGGATTGGATTTCATAAACAGCCTCTCCTACAACAGAGGATTCTACCACATAGAAAACAATTCTGAACTCCTTGTTGCAGCTACACTCCAAGCGCTTGCATCTCTGACTGTTCTCAACACATTCTGTTGAAAAGTCAAATCGGTGTATTCAGATTTTTGCTGTTTTTAAAGTATCACACATTACATTCTCTCTCCTCCCCTCAACCAAGAACATTGACATTTGCATCAGAGGCTATGTCCTCCAAACATCACAGAGACACTACAAAGGACTGAGTTCAATTACGTTGCCTCTTAAACGATACAAATCAAGTTTAGCCAGAACGCTTCACTCCACCCTCAAACCTCCCAAACTATGCCAGTGAACGCTTAAAGGCAAAAGTTGAGGTTGGCACTTTTATGAACTAGAAGACGGCCAGCAAATTATAACTTGAACATAAAGACTCTGGCAGAGAGAGAGAGATGGAGCTTTAATACTTCCAAAACTATGGCAATGACCCATTAGCAATATTCTCCCCATTATTTATTGCCCAACATTACCCAAGGAAAGTTGCAGTTATCCAGAAAAAAGAATACAAGCATCTACTTATCCCACGCAGGAGCGACCAGACATTTTTTTCTCCAACATTGCCAGTTGCCACAGTCCCACCTCCCGGTTTCCAGCCAGGAATCTACACTACTAATAGCAACACCAAACATCATTTTGAAATAGGTCAGCTGGGTACCAGTTTATTTATTTTTTTGGAGGGTGGTAAGAGAACCACAGTGGGAGCCTGGTGGGTGTGAATTTAAGGGAAGAAAACTGCATCCCAAACTCATCATGCTGCTTCAAATACAGTGAGGTGGATAGTCCCCCCCCCCCCAATTTAGCCATGGGATTTCTCAAATATTCCTAAGGAAGGAAGAGGAAGGAGCAGCAGCAGCAGCACTAATAAAAAGCCTTTCCCCTGAAGCCATAATCCGAAGTGATTAGGAACAACCATTTTTTAAATGTATACAGTACCTGGATTCATCTACCATCCCCTAATTTGGCAGTAACTAGAGATAATTACTCTGGTTCACTCAAACTCCCCTTTCATTGCTCCACAGACCATTTCCATCCTTTGCCTACTCAGCAGATTTCACTCACAGTCTGCCCAGCTACCATTTTAAAGGCATGCAATCCAGAGAAAACTGAAAGCATACTAAATCCGTACACATTTTACAAAAAAGACCCGTTGTGTCAGCATCAGTATATATACTTTCCTTTATAATAAAGGGGCTGTTGAAGAGGAAAGCGCTGCAAGAGGGGATATCAATGATCAGCTTTTATAAGATAAGAGGATTCCAACTGCTTCCCTCACAAGGATTTTCTTTAAAAATGCACCATTACATTTAAATACCAGGAGGTTCCTGTTTCACAACCTTTCAGAGAGAGGTAAACTTTTTTTAAAAAAACAAAAACAAAAAACTGTCTTTGATTTTTAACAAGGGGGGTGGGCTGGTGAGCTTTGCTTTCTTTTTTAAACCCAAATACATTTCAACCCGATTCGAAACAAATTAAAAATTAAATAAAATTCTGAAGAGCACAAACTTTTGAGAAGGGGAGGGGAGAGAGGGAGAGAGAGAACAGGCGAATAACGAGCAGCAACGAGGGGAAACACTCCGACAGCAGGGAGGGAGGGAGGCTGGGAAACAAACATAAAGCTTGCTTTTATTTTTATTTTTTGGTAGATGGCTTAAAAAAAATTTATAATCCTTACCTTGACTGGGCAGCCATAGTGAAGTTTAGCAAGCCGACCGTCTCCTGGCCATCGGAAGGCTTTCTTCGCCCTTGCCCTACCCTCCGCCACCCAAAAACTTCCTGTCCATTTGCTGCTGCGCTCTGCGCCCCTGGCTCAGAGAAATCCCACTTTTACGCGCCCCCTTCCTTTCTCCCCAAAGACTGCTGCTTCCTCGGCTGTAACGCTTCCCTCTCCCTCCCTCTGCTAGCTCAGTCCGACACTAATTTGGATAGACATCCGGGCACCCGGGGGCCTCCTCCAGTCCGGCTCGACACATTGCAAGCCAGCTGAGAGGGCGAGCGGAGACAGGGGAAGGGGGAGGCGGCGGAGCTCGCGGGCTCTGCTGCTGCTGCTGTTGCTCCACAGGTAAGCGAGCCAAGCCCGGGACTGGCTGGCTGGGCTTGCTTACTGAATGGCCATTGGGAGCTCCGGACCGTTCCGGCCTCTGAGCCGACCCATTATGGGGCGCTGGGGTGAGGGGGAAACTCGGCGAAAGCAGCGCGCGCTTCTGGCTGCGCTTTTTTCCCAACGAAAGAAGGGGATTGTTTTGGAGAGCCGGTTCTGAAACGATTCGCACCTATAGCCTCGCCCCCGCCCCCCCCCCGGCGAAAAGTTCGCATGGTACGCTCCGCCTTCCCTTAAATGGACATGTTGTTTTGTCAAGGGCGACGGAACGGGGAGGGATGGCTCCGGGAGGAATGGACAAGCCCGGCTGCGGCGAGCCTATCAGAAGGGGAAAGGCGCGCGGCGAGAGCGCACACGCGGACGCCCCGCCTCGGAGGGGGAACGGCTGCTGAGCGCTGCCAAAATACAAATTATTCTCACACACACACAATGTACAAGCACGCACCAGGCTGGACACGGAGTTCCCTCCTGCCTGGCACTGCTGGCCTCCGCGCAATGCGGGGCGCGCGCGGATAAGAGGCAGCCGCCGCCACCGGGTGGAAAGATACTGGCAACTTTTGCTCCGATGCAGAATCACAGAATTATAGAGTTGGAAGGGACCCAAGGGTCATCTAGTCTAACCCCCAGGAACGCAGGAATCTCAGCTAAAGCATCCATGACAGATGGCCATCCAACCTCTGCTTGAAAACCTTCAAGGAAGGAGAGTCCACCACCTCCTGAGGGAGACGGGTCCTTTGCCAAACAGCTCTCACTGTCAAAAGTATTTCCTGATGTTTAGTCGGAATCTCTTTTCTTGTGACTTGAAGCCATTGGTTCCAGTCGTGCCTTCCAGAGCAGGAGAAAACAAGCTTGCTCCATCTTCCATGTGACAGTCCTTGAGATATTGGAAGACGGTCATAATATCTCCTCTTTTCCAGGCTAAGCATACCCAGCTCCTTCAACCATTCTTCATAAGGCTTGGTTTCCATAACCTTGATCATCTTGGTCGCCCTTCTCTGCACACATTCCAGCTTGTCAACATCCTTCTTAAATTGTGGTGCCCAGAACTGGACACATTATTCCAGGTGTGGTCTGACCAAGGCAGAATAGAGTGGTGCTATTACTTCCCTTGATCGGGACACTATACGTCTTTTGATGCAGCCTAGAATAGCATTGGCTTTTTTTTTTTTTTTTTTTTTTGCTGCTGCATCACACTGCTGACTCACATATCGGGCACTCAGTGTTTCCTTACTTCTGGGGTGGGGGAATCATACTTTACCCACGATTAGTGGGTCTTTTGGTGGGTGGAAAGAGGGACTTACAACATTTAAATAGCTTGCACTCTGTGCAAATAAAAAACCAGAAGCAGAGGTGTGTTCTGTTCCTTGATCCCTGCTTCTGTGTTCCAAGGAACAACATATTCAGCATGCACCAATGGTTCTTTATCCCACTTTACAAAACAGAAATGTAACTCAACTCAACACAAAATGCTCGATGAATGCCAGGTTTTTGAGTAGGTAAAGGTAAAGGGACCCCTGACCATTAGGTCCAGTCGTGGACGACTCTGGGGTTGCGGTGCTCATCTTGCTTTATTGGCCGAGGGAGCCGGCGTACAGCTTCCGGGTCATGTGGCCAGCATGACTAAGCCGCTTCTGGCGAACCAGAGCAGCGCATGGAAATGCCGTTTACCTTCCCGCCGGAGCGGTACCTATTTATCTACTTGCACTTTGACGTGCTTTCGAATTGCTAGGTTGGCAGGAGCAGGGACCAAGCAACAGGAGTTCACCCCGTCGTGGGGATTCGAACCGCCAACCTTCTGATCGGCAAGCCCTAGGCTCTGCGGTTTAACCCACAGCACCACCCAGGTCCCTAGGTTTTTTTGTTATGTTACCCCAAAAAATGTACCGATATTGAGGGGTGCAAGTGTGCTGCTATATGTTTCTAGTCCTTATAGGCATAAAGACAATTTGAACTGAAATGGGAAATGCCTACTGAAAATTTAAAAGCCAAAGGTGGTGGTGGGTG
The DNA here is from genome assembly GCF_965112155.1 of Podarcis liolepis. Taxonomy (NCBI): domain Eukaryota; kingdom Metazoa; phylum Chordata; class Lepidosauria; order Squamata; family Lacertidae; genus Podarcis; species Podarcis liolepis. Next base: position 15,487,903 of record NC_139564.1, on the reverse strand, counting down.
AACTAATTTTTTCACTGGCCAATGTGTCAGTGCCCTGCATAACTTCTTGCCCCTCCACAGGACAAGTAAATATTAAAATATCTCTCTGCATCCTAGGAAGAACATTGCAGTAAGAGGGGGAAGCTCCTCCTGGGCATCGACCAAAGGTGAAGCAGCTGCAGGGTGCTGGACAGAAAAAAACACTTATAAGAAACATTGCAACTGAGAACTACTTTGCTGTTTTTCATCATCCCTTCCAACTGCTTTTCCTTTTGTGTTGTGGGTTGTGCGCTGTTAAGTCGGAGAGGGGAAACTGTCTTATTATTGATTGTTGTAAGATGCTCCGAGAGCCTTTTCTTTTTGGTTAATTAAATTATACAAAACAACTAAATTACAAAGGGAAATCATGCAAATTAGTTCGGTGAGCATAATTGATGACTGGTTGCAGAATTCATTTATTGAAGCACATAGTTGTTGTTTTTTGAGGGTATATGCATACCCCTTGCCAAACACTACAAATGCACAGAGAAGTCACAATAGAAATTATGTTTTGCAGATTAGGAAGCAGGTTCTGATGTTTTAAACTGTGGGGGATTTTAGAGACCTGTAACTCATCTTTTTGAAGCAGGGAACGGGGCTTGTGATGGCTTCATATTAAAGCTATTTTGAAAGAATATATGTGCTGAGCTGGTGGAGCAGCCCAAGGGATTTTGTACGCATTCAGTTCCCAATATATTTTCCAATGAGAAAATGTTTCTTACAACCAGAAACAGACTTAGGTATCAATTCTGCATGAATGGCCAAAAGAGAAAAGGATATTTTGAAGGGAGGGGGGCAGTGCAAAGCAGACAAACTAGGCGGCCTATTGCACAGAGAAGGCAAGCAGCCCAGAACATCTGATCTCCTCTTGATTTCAAAGTGGAGGCATAGATGAGCTAAAAAATATAATAAAACAAAGTGCAAGAACTGGTGCTTCTTTTTATCTACAAAGGCTGCAGGGAAGTCAGTAGTAGGGAGGGTGAGGGTGAGTAGCAGATAATCAAAAATCCCTAAACAGAGTTGGTCCCTGTAAAACAAAGATATAAACCTGCTCAGCCACACACAACAACACACAGAGAGAGAGGGGGGGGGGGAGAAAGCAAACTAGGAAGGAGCTAAAGTAAACTTGGGAGCCTTTCCTTCAGCATAACAACTCCCTAGGCAAATCAGCAGAAGTTGAGACATCCTGCAACCCAAGGAACACAATGTAATTGCTGATGTGCAATACACAGGATTGTTTGTAAGCTATCCATTGCTACCCTACCCACTAAAATAACCCAGACACCCTTCATTCATATTCATTTGTAAGTTAAAGAGCTTTGCAGCCATTGTTTTATAGATAGATACACCCCCCCCACACACACCCTTAATAGCCAACACATCTTGGGCAAGCACTATGGAGAAGCAGTAAGTCTGGAGGCAGGCCTTAAACAAAGCTGAAAAGGGGCCTATTAATTAACGAGATGTGCCTTAACAGCCTCCATTTATATCCCAATAGATTCCTTTGCTGCGGGAGGTGAAAGGGCTCAGCGCCCTATTGTGATTCCAAGTGCATCAAGCATGCAAGCTAGGGACTTTTCATTCGCAGGCAGACCTCTGGCCCCAGTCCATGAATTGTCCCATTGAGGGAGGCTTCAATAGCCCTCCACAGTCTCCCTACTGTACAGCCAAAATAACCAGATTCCCAGCTGAGACTGCAGATGTGCCCTTTTTACCCATTACCTCAATAACAACGCACAGGGATTTTTCCGCAGGTCTGATGTGCATAGCATTAAACGTCCCGCACTTCCCTCCCAGAATAAACTCACATATGGGTACCAAAATACCAACACAACCACAGATTCACCCATCAGCATTACACATCCAGAACTCTCGCATATAAGGAACAACAATCAAGGCTTCCTTGATTGGATCCTGCAGAGTCCTGTATACTGGGCAGCCTCATCTATGCTATGAACGAATGAATCGTTATTTGCGCCAGCCTTCGGCCATAGCAATAAAACAACAATACGATATACAAAGAATAGAAATAAAAAGTCAATTATATAAAATAAATTTTAGGGTTTTGCATCAACAGTCAAATAGCGGATCTTATTCTGATTGCCCCAGCTCAAAACCCTTGCAACCTTTGCTGTCACCTGCTCATCTTGATCTGCCAAGAGAAAGGACACTGTGGCAGTGGTTGGGTGACCCGGGATGGACAATAAAAGAGGGGTGATAATCTCATTCCTCAAGTCTTTATAAAGAGTGCAAGCCAGAAGGGCATGCGCCACCAATTTGGTACTGCCATCTGCACAGGGACATAAGCGTTTTTCGTGTGGAATCTGTTGGAATCGTCCCTCAAGTACAGCTGAGGGTGATACATTCAATTTTGTGAGAGTAAAAGCACGTCTATATTTTATAATTCCTAGGTTATGCAGATAGGGTGCCAGAGAGTCGAAATGGGAAGTTGTTCTGACGCTCGATATCATTTAGGTGCTGACAAATGAGACTGTTTGCTTTACTAAAACCCAAAGTGAGTACAGTGGTACCTCAGGTTACAGACGCTTCAGGTTATAGACTCCACTAACCCAGAAATAGTACCTCGGGTTAAGAACTTTGCTTCAGGATGAGAACAGAAATCACGCAGTAGCGATGTGGCGGCAGCGGGAGGCCCCATTAGCTAAAGTGGTACCCGAGGTTAAGAACAGTTTCAGGTTAAGAATGGACCTCCAGAACGAATTAAGTTCTTAACCCAAGGTACCACTGTAGCTGTTGTGGTGATAAACCACAAGAGTGAAGTTTTTGATAGACAATTTTAGTCCAGGCGCTCGTGACAATCTTGCAACACTAGGGATATCAGGCCAAGGGAATTTGAGTTTAGGCATCTAAGAGAGACAGTACCCATGTAGCTCTGGTATTCACATGCTAAAACTATCTTGCCAGGAGCCACAAGGAGGGATGCCAATGGCCAAGGCCCACCATTGCAATGGCACCGAAACCAGTCACAAAATGGAGCAGAACCAGTCACAAAATGGCGGCACAGAGATGGAGCCCGTCGTAAAATGGCCATGCAAGTAACTGAGCTTGAGTAGGCCACTCTTCCTGCAGGGTATTGTGCAGCAGGTAATGGCAGCCCACTGGCGATCCTTGCAGCCACGCACAATGACAGCCTGACCCACACCTCACAGGTTTGTTGTGAGGATAAAATGGAGAAGGGAGAACCCTTCCCCACAAAGGAAAGAGGCTGCTGTGGAGGGTTCCCTGGCAGCAACTCTTAGGATTCCACTACAGTGGTACCTCGGGTTACGTACTTAATTCATTCCGGAGGTCCGTTCTTAACCTGAAACTGTACTTAACCTGAAGCACCACTTTAGCTAATGGGGCCTCCTGCTGCTGCCGCGCCGCCGGAGCCCGATTTCTGTTCTCATCCTGAAGCAAAGTTCTTAACCTGAAGCACTATTTCTGGGTTAGTGGAGTCTGTAACCTGAAGCGTATGTAACCTGAAGCGTATGTAACCTGAGGTACCACTGTATGTTGCATGTGCAGAGGGCCCCTTTTTGGACTACACCACAGCCCAACTAAAGTATAGTGTTTATGGGCAGCATATGGGACAGGGTAGTGTGCTGGTTTAGACGGACAGATTTGAATTTGAACCAGACCCAGGTTCAATTTCCAAAATTAAGCTGACTCTGAACCAGTCACCCTGCTCTTGGCCTCAACTGCTTCTCAGAGCTGTTGCAGAGCAGATCTAGAGGAGGGTCCCAAGTTGATCAAGGTCAGGGAAGAACCCATAACGATTTGAGCCAGGTCTGCCTGCCAAGAGAAGAAACGACTGTGCTAAAAAGGTATAATAATGTGAGCAGCAGTCAGTTCTTCCAACCCACAAGCACTATTTAACTGGGGAAGATAAGGAAAGCAACAGCAATTAGCCTATACGGAAAAGGAGCAACTTCCACCATCTACAATGAAGATAGTAAATGGATGTGGCTTTGGTCCAGCTTACAGGAGGCTACACCTCTAATCACTTGATATATTAGTAAATATGGATTGTAGAATACACACACACACACAGGCTGAAGTGGAAATTGGGGTGTGCAGGGTGTTGGGGGAGGGGTAGTGCCTCTGGTGGGGAGGTAGTTTGTTCATCTTTGGTCCCCACCCTGCACTCAGCTCTCAGCTGTGGCTCCTAGAAGCTGTCAGCAGGCGACAGCAGCCACACCCCAGGAATGGCTTTGACTGGCCAGCTAAAACCAGGAGAGGGTAGCTGGTCTTGGGGAAGGGACTTAACCTGCATGCAAAAGACAGGCTCTGGCAGATTGAGCGGACGGGACCATTAGTGGGGCCAACAGTCATGAAGGCCGTTTCTGCAAGTGCTGAAGTGAGGGGCAGATGAGGCTCATTAACCTGGGAAGGCAGACCATCTAGAAGAAGGAAAACTGACCTTAAACCTCTACTGCCTTGCAAGACAACCCTACACAAATCCCTGAGATGGTTGGATGGTGCCTTGTACACCTCCCTCCAGCAAATTCTGCAGCCAAACTGGTGCCAAATGTATTGGGCAACATGAGCAAAGCCAAAAGGGGAGCCTTGTCATCTGAGCAGCCCAGGACCTCCATTACGTACAGCCCAGGCTTGTGCCCCAGGGAGATCATTGTGATGCTGCTAACACAGTGGTTTGACCTCACCCCTGGAGGTGTACTCCATTGTCTCTCGAGACAAGATGCCAGCCAGAAGTGGCACTTCTAGATCTCTGTGGTATTTGTGCACAACTTTATATTGCTAGTCCATCTGATGTATTCATGATACGGTTTGTTAGCAAACAAGCGTATAAGTGGTTTACTATAACTAGGAGTGGAAATACTGTGACGCGTGGGGAGAGTTATCCATTGTAATATGATTTTTTAAAAAACCTATTCCCATTTACCAGAAATTGCCAACTACCTTCCAGGCATTTTTACTCAACAGTAAGTCCCAACTCCCAACTAAGTACAGTGGTACCTTGGGTTAAGTACTTAATTCGTTCCGGAGGTCCGTACTTAACCTGAAACTGTTCTTAACCTAAAGCACCACTTTAGCTAATGGGGCTTCCTGCTGCCACTGCGCCACTGGAGCACGATTTCTGTTCTCATCCTGAAGCAAAGTTCTTAACCCGAGGTACTATTTCTGGGTTAGCAGAGTCTGTAACCTGAAGCATCTGTAACCCGAGGTACCACTGTATGTGAGTTTAGGATTGCACTGTTATTACTGCAATGCCCCTGTAACTGTCTCAGAACCACCTTACAGGTTTCTTGCCACCTTTAGGTGTAGGGGGAGAGTCTTCCCTGCAGCACCTCACAGGATACTAGGGTGAGGTTTCCACTTGTGAGCAGAGCTGGCTACGATGCACCATGACAGCTGCCCTTTGAATCGTGTTTTTCCCAGGAGACTCCTTGTTCTGCCTGGATGGCTGAGCCAGACTTAGGCTGTCTGCAATGTAAATGCAAGGAACTCCTGCCAAGAGCTAGAAGAATGAATCTAGGAGCCTTACAGACCACCTTTCCTCAGCTAGCCTATCCTGCAGGTAGCATCCTCCAGGCAGACATTATCCGAGCAGCTTAATAATTTTGCTTTAATTGTTCTACAAGCAGCAGCTAGTTTCTGCAGAGAGACAAATTTAGCACACACAGAGGCTTATATGTTCCTGTTGGACTTGGGAGAACAATTCAGTGAGCAGGCAGGCTATAAAGAGTGTTAACGACCGTGATTTATATACCAGCTAAACAAAGGCAGAATCCACAGGCAGGATGGCAATTTGCTCTTCAGATTCACTACAGCTGTCAGATTCATTTTGATGCAATATCTGATCTGGGGTGAGAAAGCACTGCCTGTTTGGATAGTGCTAGACTAGACTCTGCAGGAGATGCATTATTTTATTTCTCGGCTTTGAATTGTGGGTGTGGGTGCGCTTTGGGAACATTAATGAAAGGGAGCGCACATTTATCTCAAAGTAATTTAGAAGAGGCAATTGAGTCAAGTCCTTTTGAACAAGTGAGATCACCCGGCATATTCACTCCCGGGTTAGCATCCCAGACTGGATCAGTTACCTTCATGCATATCTCCTCATCAGTAATTTCCTACCCTGCTGCCTCACTGGTGAAAGGATCCATAACAACAGGCTGGAGCACTTGTTAGCTCTTTGAGGCCAGGAGACTTATATTTGCACTATACATATAAAGCAGCCTCATATCACTTTAAATGGTCACGGCATCTCCCAAAGCATTCTGGGAGCTGTAATTTGTTAAGGTTGCTGAGAGTTGTTAGGAGACCCCCTATTCCCCCCCCCACAGAGCTACAATTCCCAGAGTTCCCTGGGAATAAGTGATTGTTAAACCTCACTGAGAATTATAGCACTGAAGGAGCAGGGAATAGAGATCTCCTGGTGGTGCTGTGGGTTAAACCACAGAGCCTAGGACTTGCCGATCAGAAGGTCAGCGGTTCAAATCCCCGCGACGGGGTGAGCTCCCATTGCTTGGTCCCTGCTCCTGCCAACCTAGCAGTTCGACAGCACTTCAAAGTGCAAGTAGATAAATAGGTACCACTCTGGCGGGAAGGTAAACGGCGTTTCTGTGCGCTGCTCTGGTTTGCCAGAAGAGGCTTAGTCATGCTGGCCACATGACCCGGAAGCTGTACGCCGGCTCCCTTGGCCAATAAAGCGAGATGAGCGCCGCAACCCCAGAGTCGGTCACAACTGGACCGGATGGTCAGGGGTTCCTTTACCTTTACAACAACTCTCAGGCCCCTTAACAAACTACCATTCCCAGGATTCTTTGGGAGAAGCCATGACTGTATAAAGTGGTTTGATGCTGGCTTTACATGTACAGTGCGGACAGGGTCCTAGTCACCAAACCACAAATAAATTCCTTCTGGTATAACTGGAGACATCCATTTTGTGGTGCTCTAACTGACCCACCAGTGCCGATTCCAGTACCTCTATGATCCCATCTTGTTCCCTGACCATTTCCTCCAATTTCACTGTTCAGAGGCAAGCGCCATTGCTTATGTAGCCAAAGCGACAACACCCACGCAGAAGAGAGAGGAATCAGCAGACTCAAGGGAACACTAAGATCTGCAAAACTTCAATTTTTTAGGTAGAAAAAACCCTGCTTCAGAGTGTAGGAACCCCAATGAGCATGTACAGTGCTGTCTGACTGCTTTGGGGGCAGAGAGAAAACTGGGTGGAAGACAGGATGAAATAGAGTATCCCGGAGAGGATCACTGAGCAGGAACACACCACAGAAGTCCCACTTCTGCTTTTTAACGTCTAACTATCTGCTGCTGACAGGAGAGATCACCATGCACTGTTTTGGAGCACGGTGTCAGCGATATGCTGAGAACACCAGCTCTACTTTTCTTCCACCTCGGACTCTGTGGCGGCAGTAAGCACCTTGAACAGGCGCCCAGACAATACTACAGGTTAGAGGGGAGTTAACTGAAACTCAATACGACTTGTTTTCCCCCCCTCGTGCCTCTTACATTGTCGCGCTGAGCACACTTAAGCTGGAAATTTGACTATAAGGGATTGATTAATCCGCACTTTTCTGGCTGTGGAAATGCAGCTGTGTTATGGGAGCAGCATTTGACCTCTTCCAGGAACTAAATTTCTCCTTAATCCCTTTAAAACCTGATGAAGCAGCATTGCTGGCCATGTTTTGACAAAGTTGCTCCATGTTGCTTCACTTAATTTACATAAGCCAGAGGTGGCCGGTCTGGGTACCAGATGGAGATCAGTTGGCCCCAGATGCATGTCACAGGAACCTAGGAAGCTGCCTTAAGACAGATTCTGACCATCAGGTTCATCTTGGCTTGCAGCAACTCTCCAGGGCTTCAGACAGGCATCTCTCCTTGCCATACCTGGAAATGCCAGGCATTGAGCCTGCCTTCTGCATGCCAAGCATATGTCCTACTGCTGAGCCACAGCCCACCTTATAAGAATAATAATTTATTATTTGTAACCCACCCATCTGGCTGGGTTTCCCCAGCCACTCTGGGCTGCTTTCAACAAAGATGAAAAATACATTAAAAAGTTACACAATAAAAACTTCCCTGAACAGGGCTGCCTCCAGATGTCTTCTAATATGTCAGGTAGTTGTTTATCTCTTTGACATCTGGTGGGAGGGGGTTCCACAGGGCGGGTGCCACTACCGAGAAGGCCCTCTGCCTGGTTCCCTGTAGCTTTGCTTCTCACAGTGAGGGAACCGCCAGAAGGCCCTCAGCGCTGGACCTCAGCATCCGGGCAGAACAATGGGGGTGGAAGCGCTCCTTCACCTTATAAGGGGTCAGTCTCCATCAGTGCTAGAAATTAGCCAGGTGTGTTTTCCAACTGGCACGGGTCCAGTTGTGGAGATCTCTGAATGCCAAGTTGGCGACAGACATTGCCACCTGGCTGGCCTCTCCATCTTTCTTAAGCAGGTAAGCAAAAGGGCTTATTTATTGCATTTATATTCCACCTTTCTCTCCATGGTTCACCCCACCCCTCAGTTAATCTCCACAACGACCTTGCGACTGGCTGAAGGTCACCCAGTGAGCTTCATGACTGAGTGGAGATTTGAATCCTGATCTCTTAGGTCCTAGCCCAATCCCCTAACCCAGGGGTCTGCAACCCGCGGCTCCGGAGCCGCATGTGGCTCTTTTACACCTTTGCCGCGGCTCTGGGGCGGATACTAGCGAGGGGAGGAGGCGCATTGTGCGCCCCAACACTCCCCACTGCGGCGGGCGCTGTACTGGCTGTGACGTCGCATGGGGGCGGTGCATGTGTTAGTCACGCACCGTCCCAACGTCACCTTCCTGCCCGCCCGCTACATTGTAAGGGGCATGTACGCTGGTCACTGCATTGAAAGGGGGCATGCACGCTGGTCACTGTTTTGAAGGGGAGTGAAGAACACACACACACAAAAAGGTAACTTGTTAATTTAACGTTTATTTCTATGAGGAGGAGTAATTCTGAGGGGTCAAACAAAGAAATAATAAAAAAGTGACAAAAAAGTTATTTTTATAATGACGAGTTTTGCGGCTCCCAGTTTTTTTTCCCTTCGGAAACGGGTCCAAGTGGCTCTTTTTGTCTTAAAGGTTGCAGACCCCTGCCCTAACCACCCTGGCTTCCTTCTGCTATGGGACAGCTATTTAAATTAAGTAAGTAAATAAATATGGGGAGAGCAAAATGTCTCTTAGAGAAGGATCCAAAATATTTTCCTGGAAGCTTCAAAACTCATTTTGGAGGGAAGATGGCGCCTAGACGTTAGGCGACCATAGCCTAAGTTGAAGGTGCCATTTTGCAATCAGCTTATATATCTTACTCCCCATGGCTTCATCCAGCACAAAGGGCTCACTATTATGGAGAGCATGCAGGTGATACAGCACTGCATACATATATGAATATTTGAAGACAATTTTAAAGCAAGCGTGCGCGCACACACAGAGGAGTCAAATTGCATACAAAGTCCAAAGGGGACACAAAAATATGGAATTTCATAGAGTCATAGAGTTGGAAGAGACCACAAGGGCCATCGAGTCCAACCCCCTGCCAAGCAGGAAACACCATCAGAGCACTCCTGACATATGGTTGTCAAGCCTCTGCTTAAAGACCTCCAAAGTAGGAGACTCCACCACACTCCTTGGCAGCAAATTCCACTGTCGAACAGCTCTTACTGTGCTCTTTCTCCATGCCTTATAAATTTATAAGACTTCTCCATTCCCTGGCAAACAAAACCACGGCCATTTCTTCCACCCAATGCTAGAAACTTAATACAATGCCAACAAATTTTCAAGTTGAAGTTTATTCATAATCCGCAGACCTTTGAATGGTTTTCATGGCTTCGGTGGAAGTTGCCTTGAGCACCTTCCACTAAAGCTGAAGAGGTGACTCAAACGTTTTTATAGACACTCAAGAGAACAAGATTACAAAATGCAAGTGCCTTTCTTGATTGAATCAGGAGACAGACAGAATTATCTTGGGGCAACCAGTGAGCCATTGTTGATCTAATCTATTTTACAGGTTGCCTGTTCTTCTGAAGAGCCCTGCACTTGAGAAGGCCACAGCCAATTTCTTTCATGCGACAGTTCTAGAAAAAAACGGGGTTCGCTTTTGCAGCCCAACTCCTTAACCAAAGACCACCCACAAAGCATCATACATGTGAGGTGTGACTTCTCTCCTGTCAAGATACCTGATCATGCTTTGATGATTGCATTATCTGGCCATTCTTTTGAGATAGTAAATACTTTAGTTGTAGAATCCAGGTCACAGGCCTACCCCATTTATGAACAAAATATGCCCTTAAGACAGGATTTGAAGGAATTTTAAGTAAAAGAACTATTAGGAAAGGTTTCTCCAAGATATTTCATCCTGCACAGGAAATATTTAGAGCCATTAGGAGAGCTAAAGTGGCTTTTGGGGCTTGTTCTGTGCGCTAAAATAAAGTGTAATTTTTCCTCAGGGAATATTTCCTAAATTTTGAAGGGTAAAGGACTGGTTTTCCGTGAAGTGTGTGTCTGATAAGTGTGTGCACCCTAAAATTTTATAACAGGAAGGTGAAGTGGGAAATAAGGCATATTTCTGTTTACAGCGACAGGATAATCCATGCCCTGTGCTTGTTGCACAGATGCAAAGTGCAAGATGAAATTTGGAAGCCCTCAGCAATGTCTCTTAAGACCAGGGGTCAGCAAACTTTTTCAGCAGGGGGCCGGTCCACTGTCCCTCAGACCTTGTGGGGGCCAGACTATATTTTGAAAAAAATAATAATGAATGAATTCCTATGCCCCACAAATAATCCAGAGATGCATTTTCAATAAAAGGGCACATTCTATTCATGTAGAAACACGCTGATTTCTGGACCATCCGCAGGCTGGATTTAGAAGGCGATTGGGCCGGATCCAGCCCCCGGGCCTTAGTCTTGCCTACCCATGCTTAAGACTATAAAACAAAAAGGAAGCCCAGGACACACAAACAAAACCTGAAATACTGGGAGCAATTCTCAGATGCCTCTAGCAGTGCCTCACTAAGCTAGTTCACACAATTCAGTAAGCTAAACTATGGCTTCTCTATGGGCTTCAAGAGAGCATCTTGCAAGTGCACTTTGCCCTGTTCCCTGCTTGTTTTTACCAGATTGGGGAGGAGCAAAGTGCCTGCAAACTCTTTTCCAGGGACCCGTCAGCAATCCAAGGTTGAGCTTAGCACACTGGTTTCCAAAGTGCTGCCTGGGAGGTAGTGAAGGCTGGGTAGTGCAAATGACTATGGGACCTTGAAAAGCCCTTATCACAGGATCAAGTCCATCAATTTTGTTGAATTAATGGAACTAAATAGTTTTAATTGGATAAAGGTGCAATTAATTGTTACTGTTTCGAATGTTATTGCATTGTGATCTTCTTCAGTGGGTCATCCAAACCACTAAAGTCCTCTACTTTATGGACACTATCCGATCCGGGGTGCCATTCGCAGCACGAAAAGTCCATAAGTAGAGCGCTGCTTCTGCGCGTGATGCAATAGAGTGCTTCTACACATGCACGAAGCGTGCATAATGCTTCTGCCCATGCGGCAAAACCCGGAAGCATACACTTCCGGGTTTGCAACCCAAAAATCTGCAACATCAACCTAACGCAACTAGAGGTATGACTGTATTCTGAATATAGTCGTACCTTGGGTTTTCAAACAGCTTAATTCCCAACATTTTGGCTTCCAAACATCGCAAACCCAGAAGTGACTGTTCCGGTTTGCAAACTATTTTTGGGAGCTGAACGTCCAACGGGGCTTCAGATTGGCTGCAGGAAGCTCCTGCAGCCAATCAGAAGCCGTGATTTGGTTTTTTAACATTTTGGAAGTCGAACAGGCTTCTGGAATGGATTACGTTCAACTTCCAAGGTACAACTGCAATGCTTTTTATAGAGGGCATTGGGAAACAGTTTATGGAGCCAAGGGGGTAGTGGAACAAAAAAGTTTGGGAACGACCAGATTAGCATGTCATCTGAACCAGGATATATGGTTAAGCTGTTTCTCCACTAACCATGACCAGCAGCTAAGGCTGTTCTTGGGTACCAATCATAGTTAGCACAAGTCCCAGCTCAGATTACCTAGGCTTAGGTTCAGTGCAACACAGGAGCAAAGGAGCAGGCGTGGTAAGCCATTGGACTTAAAATGCTGCACAAAACAGGTCCCTAAATGGGCCCCAATAAACTTTTATTATGTTTCTGAATATGCTGGAAGCCAACTAGAGTGGCTGGGGCAACCAGTCAGATGGGTGGGGTACAAATAATAGAATTATTAAATTATTATTATTGGTGTGTTTAACAGTAACCTTTTGTTCCTGCAAAGATCACGAAACAAGGACAAGCGAGCAAGGGCCTCTCTAAGAGAAGTGGATGGTGCCTTCATCCTAAGTCCTACCTGTTCCTGGTGTTTGTAGAAGCCATCTTGACAATCCTCTGCAAATCAGCTCATCTGGAAAGGAAACATGAGTCATCAGCCAATCAGACTTCAGTTTTATCACTTTTTCAAGAAGATCACACATCACTCATTATATAGCATTTGAAAATTGCAGGAGCTCTTTCAAATATATTCTTGTTGCTCCCTGCAGCAGCGGTAGCCTTTATTAGCACAATGCCTTTATGACTAACAAGTCACAGAGTAGCAAACAAGCTTTCAAGCTCACCACCCCCCTTCTTCAGGCTAATTACTAATCAAAAACTAAAGCCAAGAGTATACTGTATAAGAAGAGGGTTGTCCCATTTGTCTTTGGTGTAACATGAGATCTCTTCACTGCAAACACGGTCTAGCCTAATTAAGTCTGGGCAAAACCTCTTCAATTCAAGCTTGAGTATTACAACAAGGTTTTCGTAATTCATTCATTCTCTCTCTCTCTCTCTCTCTCTCTCTCCATCTTCTTTTCTTTTTTCCTCCCTCTTTGCTATATGTCCAGCCTGAAGAAGCATTCCGGTAAACCCAAAAGCTTGCTCATTACTTTATGACTTTTCAATTGATCCCAACCATTGCTTTTCGTGCTTTCTTATTTTGTTTTAAAATCATGTACAGAGATCTCTGCAAGTCCTGCTTCTAAGACAGGTCACTCTCGCTTATTCTCATTGTAGAAATGAACAGCTAGAAGTGTCGACTCCAACAAGCCTGAAGCAGGCCTCGAAACTTCATTTCTTAGCAGGGGTTCCCAAACTGTAGACCATTAGTGGCCTGTGGTGTGTCTGTAAAAATGAAATTTTAAAAAGCGTGCAGCATCTAACACAGCTCATTGCTATTGCTACAACAAGCAGAAAAATTATTAAGAGGTCTGCTAAGACCCTCAGCGATTTTCAAGTGGTCCATGGAGACAAGGGTGTGGCAGGAAGAGAGTTTGGGAACCACCACAAGGCTACCCTTAGTCTACCTCTTAAGGAGGATTATTACAAGGATTAAAGTTGAGAGCATAAGGAGAAGCAGAGGAAGTTAAAAAGATGCTCAACTGTTACATTCAACAAGCATACAATCTATGTATGCAGATGGTTGAGCTGTACACTCCTACAGTAATTCAGAAGGCCCAGTATACCTGAAGGAGCGTCTCCACCCCCATCGTTCAGCCCTGACACTGAGGTCCAGCTCTGAGGGCCTTCTGGCAGTTCCCTCACTGCAAGAAATGAGGTTACAGGGAACCAGGCAGAGGGCCTTCTCAGTAGTGGCACCCACCTTGTGGAACGCCCTCCCATCAGATGTCAAGGAAATAAACAACTATCTGACTTTTAAAAGACATCTGAAGGCAGCTCTGTTTACGGAAGTTTTTAATGTTTGAAGTTTTATTGCATTTTTAATATTTTGTTGGGAGCCGCCCAGAGTGGCTAGGGAAACCCAGCCAGATGGGTGGGGCAAAAAGGTAAAGGGAACCCTGACCATCAGGTCCAGTCGTGGACGACTCTGTGGTTGCGGAGCTATTATTATTATTATTATTATTATTATTATTATTATTATTATTATCGAGTATACAGGCAAGCTACATATGTGAGCAAGAATACACACTTTCACACAAAGACTTGAGACAGCCAACCCCTGTGTTCAGTGTAATGTGTGAACAACCCTAATGGAATAATTGTCAAAATAAATACTGGGAACTTTAAACATGCTCTCGATTCAACAGCCCTGCAGCAAGAAATAGTCTTTCCTTCCCTCTTCTGGTTCTTTCTTTCTTCCTTTTTTCTCTCTTTCTCTCTCAAAAAAACCAGCAGACACACACCAGTCTTCTTACACACTTAATAAATTTTAAGGTGCCAATGGGTTCTTTCAAAGCAAAAACAGGAAGTTTCCACTCTTTCAAGTGGTTTGCTAAACCCCAGCATTACTTTCAACAGGGAGCTTCAAAAGCCTAGAATTCACATTTAACGCTAGTAATGCTTATAAACACAAAATAGACATATATATTACAGATAAGATTCTTTGACCGAGTCCCTGCGGCTATTATGATTTAGTTAGTGCTTCCTTCGATTTACTAAAAGACATGCAGAGAGTTCTATCTGGAACAGAAGGAGTGGGGGACAGAAGTCTGGTGCTAGAACTTACGAAAGCGCAGGAAAGAAGATAGACAGGATGGGGCTGGGACAAATTCTAAACCACCAAGGAAGCATTTTATTATGGGTTGGGAGAAGAAAGGCCAGGCTCCCAGGGCACACCTAACTGCACTATCAAGTCAAGCAGCAACTAAGGTAGAATGAAACTGATGCACCTTATCAATTGTGTTTGGTTTGTTTGGTCTGTGTTTTGTTAAAAATAATTAAAAAACAAAAGGAGGGGAGTATTTTGTTGTGAGCGCCTATATGGAAGCCTGCAAGCCTTGCAATAGGACAGGTAAAAAACAAAAGCAGCCTCTGGCAACCTGGTGCTTTCGGACAACAGAGTTTGCCAATGTGATGCTCTTCTGATGTTTTAGACGACAGCCGCTTGTTTTGCCTTACATCACCGCAAAGGATTGCATTGAAACATTGCTAGAAACATTGCTACAGATGAAGTGAAATTAGCAAAACAAGCTCACCAATGTTTGCAAAACATTGAGGCAGTTATACCGTTCGTCACTGGACCCAAAGTTTTATTAGGCAACATTTGTCGATATAGGGACACAGGTGGCACTGTGGGTTAAACCACAGAGCCTAGGACTTGCCGATCAGAAGGTCAGCGGTTCGAATCCCCACAACAGGGTGAGCTCCCGTTGCTCAGTCCCGGCTCCTGCCAACCTAGCAGTTTGAAAGCACGTCAAAGTGCAAGTAGATAAATAGGTACCGCTCCGGCGGGAAGGTAAACGGCGTTTCTGTGCGCTGCTCTGGTTCGCCAGAAGCGGCTTAGTCATGCTGGCCACATGACCTGGAAGCTGTACGCCGGCTCCCTCGGCCAATAAAGTGAGATGAGCGCCGCAACCCCAGAATTGGTCACAACTGGACCTAGTGGTGAGGGGTCCCTTTACCTTTACCTTGTTGATATGCTGTTAACTTTACCATTTGACATGCCTAATTTGTAGTTCCAGAAAAACAGTAAAGAGCCTGTGCAAATCCACCCAAATACATATTGTAAAGCACTTTGCAACATCAAGAAGAAGTAAACACAGTAGTAGCAAACAGGATTCTTCTCTGACTCTCTGTCATCACTCAGAGTCCAAGCTAAAATCGGATTTAAGCTTCTTTCCGCAAGTGATGGCAATACAGATGGCAAGACATACAGAAGCCCACATGCCATGAATTTGAAAGAGAAGGAAGCATACTAATTTGCTCTCTAGTGAAATTTAAAATTGGCAACACATCCTCCAAACAAAATAGTTCTTCATGCAACAGGATGGATTTTGTTTGCATATGGCATGCAAATACCCAAAGGGGTTTTTTTGGGGGGGGGGTGTATGCTACTACATTTGCACACCCATTTTGGATACTGGAAACAGATAATGCCCATCAAATGAACTAGTGCATAGGATGGAATGGGGTCTCCTGTACCTTGATGAGAAGGTGGCACAGCTTTTATCATACTTGCAGTACAATAACATCCCTTTTCTACACAACTCTTAAAGATACAGGAGCCCTGGCTGCTATTATTAAGGTTACAGGCGCCCTGGATTCAATGTGTCTGGTCACCCTAAGTCTGCATAATGGATACAAGCCAGTTAAAGTTAAGCACTATCCCTGCATGATCAAAGTGTTGTACAAGCCAACACACACACACACACACACACACACACACACACACACACACAAATAGAGAGAATGAGGGGAAAGGAATGTTTTGATAAAATGAGGCCAGTGTCAGTCGACTGCAATCTTAACCCCATTTACTGGGCAGCAAGACCCATTGAATTCAACAAGACTAAGTTCTGAGTAGACAACAGGACTCTGCTCTGTGAGGCTGAGGGTACGTTATTTCATATGTGGTTGTGGTGGACCTGTAAAAGGGTAAAACTGTATTGGGAAATAATTCGTAATGAATTGAAAACAATGTTCAAAAGTACCAGAGTCCTTTTTGTCGGGGATAATTCAGACGGAAATTCCCAGATGTCAAAAAAGGTTATTTATGTATGCCACTATGGTGGCCCATGTTTGGTTAGCCCAAAAATGGCAAACAAATGAGGTCCCAACTAAAGAAGAATGGCAATTTAAAAGTGATGGAATACGCGCAGCTTACAGACCTAACATATAAAATAAGAGAAGAAGAACATACATTTAATGAATAAAAATGTTTATTGAATATATGGAGGGGGGGATTGTGTACACTTGAAAATGTTGGCAGCATTAAGATAAATTCAACAGCGTAAATAAGTTTAGATGGATGTAATAATGGAATACTGAATGGTTTAGTTTAGGTAAAATATGCAGGGATTTATGTTATGCAAAATGAACCATGGAAAGAGAAGGGAAGTCACTGATATTTTAAGGTTGTTTAAATGAATATTCTAAAATGTAAAACAGGATTTTTTTTTAAAAAAGGACTGTGTTCTATGACGACCAAATACAGTGGAGCCTCGGGTTACGTTGCCTCCAGCTTACGTCACCCTCGACTTGCGACCAGCACAAACCCGGAAGTACCGGAACAGGTTACTATTGGGTTCACGCCGTTCGCACATGCACAGAAGTGCTAAATCGCGCTGCACGCGTGCGCAGACGCAATGCTTTGGGCTGTGTCGTTTTCCAGTTGCAGCAGGGCCTCTGGAACGGATCCCCGCCGTAACCCAAGATTCCACTGTATCCTTTTTTCTAAACCAGATTTTGTTCTGTAAAACAGTCATTCATATTTGCCTCATTTTGTAAAAAAATTCCTCCTCCCTATTTCCATAAAGCAGATGCCGAGCTGTTTTATTTAATTACTTTGAAAGGACTAATGTAAAGATGTCAAGGATTGTACCTTGTACCTGCTGCACAACAAGGCAGATGTTGTACCATTGCGCTCCAGTCTTTCCCAATGCTTTGGTGAGCAAAAAAGTTTTCAGAATACTTGGAAAACATATAACAGACTGTTCCACATGGCGGGAGCCACCACACTAAAGACCCTGCCAATTCATGAATCGGGAAAGTCGACTGAACCCCCATGCCGTAATAAAGCTCTTGATCCAAATGTTCAGAGGATCATCTGTGAATAGCACAATGCACCTCCCATAGGCTTCAGATCAATATTGTGCAGATCCACCTTTAAAAAAAATAAATGTGTGTATACAAATCGTAACTAAATTTGCTACAGATCTAATGGAAATGCATTGCTTGATGCTCCATGGGGAGGCTCAAATCTCAAAATGGGTTATCTGCTCTTTGGCAAGCCTTTGGTCGCTTCTCAGTGAGCAGGTATATTTGAGTCGCTTCTGAATTTTGCAACTTCAAAAAACGTTAAAATTCCTAGTGAGTGAGATGGAGCCTTGGCTGAAGCGAGATTGAACGAGCGGCCTCTAGTGGCCAAAGTTCAATGCAGTTTTATAGAAATGACTTTTTAAAAATAAATGCAGGAAAAACCATTTGTTAACATAAACAACAACTACTACACAACAACAACAACAAAAACCCCGTACCCGTTTCATCTGCTGGTGGATTATTGGAGCTCACTTCAAGCATTCAGCATTATTTTAAGACGGTTTTGCAACACTTTACTACCCCAAGCACAGATTAAAGACCATTTCACAGATTTTGTTTTAAAATGGGTTGAACCAGATTATCCTCAGCGTCCCTTCCAACTCTAGACTTCTATGAATCTGTGTGCAAATACAAAATACTCTAATGTATACATAATAGCCTCAACGTTGGCCATATCTAGACTTGGGACAAACTCCCAGTCCTTCACACACCTCCTGGGGCTCTGGAGCCACACCCCAAAGTTACACAATTGGTTCACACATATATAGGCACACGCCAAATGCTAGATCACTACCCTGTATTACCGTGCAATGTGTGCACCAGAACTGGTCAGCACACTACTATCCAGCCTAGGATATGCCCGTATTTTTTCAGACACACACTGAGTGAAGGAACAAAGGCCATCTTTTTTTATTCAGTTACAGAATATCAAAAACTCTTTAAAACCACAAAAATCAAATGCATAGTGCATATATCTAGACACACAATATAGCAACATCTAATCTTTTCGCAGAGCAACAGTCTGCCATGGCTACTAACCCTGTGGAAAATTTTGAAAAGAGCATTTTAACAGTAACTCATAATTTAGATAGTTTTGGTTGGCTAGTTTAAGGCAAAGGGGATACTTCCATTTGCTAACAAGGCTTGTCCCAGAGGGATGCACGTTTTCTGTTGCAAACGGTTCCGAAGTTTCCAAAGGGGCATAGGGAACATTTAAATAAATAAACAACAACAACAACAAAACAACAACAAAGCATTGAGACAACTGCTCAGCACCCCCCCACCCCGCCCTTCTCCTGGTCTTTCAAACCACCAAAACGCACAGGCAAATCACACACACACACACACACACACACACACACACACAATCATTTGAGGCACTTTCCACCGTTTTGCAGCCTCGACTGACTCGCCCCTGCATTGCTTTTTTAAAAACAACAACAACAACAAGCAATTCCCCAACAGAATCCCACGGCACACACTTTTTGACGGGATTAACGGCTTGACAGCCCGGGAAAACTCTCTGCAAAAAAGCAAAACAACAAAACAACAAACCCAAACTTTTGGATGTTGATGCTGTTTGTTTTCAAAGCGGCACAAACATTGAGTTGATAACCTCCCCACCCCCCTAAATAAATAAATAAATAAAGCGCCCCATAGCTTTTGCAAGGCAGAAATGGACGGCTGCTTGCTTTTGAAAGAGCTTTCTCATTGAGTGCCTTATAGAGTCTAGAGGTAGGGAAATGGACTCTCTCACCTCCGCTACAGCCGTGCAAACCCCATCAGGAGCGAAGAGGGGAGGGGGCCAAGCCTGGACCGGCCTCCCCCTCTAGCAGCAGCAGATGAATAGAGCCAGGAGAGGAGGCTGTGCTCGCTTGCTTTGCTTACTCGCTCGCTTTCTTGCTTTCTTTGCCCTTCATAACCTGTTGCTGCTCCTGCTGCTGCTGCTGCAGCAGCTGCTACAGCCTCATTACACCGGGCAGAGACAGAGAGAGATGCGGGCTGCAAGAGCTGCCCGCGAGATTGGCTGGCCTGAAGCGACAACCAGAGAGCAGCTCCAGGGGCTGCCGGTCCCGCCTCCTTCGCTCTGACCACGCCCCCCTCCGAAGGCGGTCTCCTCCTCCCGCCCCCTCCTCTCCTCTGTAGCCGAAGCGTCTCCGGGAAAACCCGAAGAGCCGGCGGCACTGAAAACCCGGCAAGTCCGTCGGTTCGAGACCCGGGAATTCAACCTGGGGCGCTAAATATTATTCGAATTACAGAAGGCAACCGGGGAGGGTAGTGCGAGACTTAAAACAGCATGCTCCGGAAAGGACACCACTTTCATTAAGCCAGTGATTTTTTTAATGGCATACCCCTAAACATTTTATGAATCTTTGTACTTTTATCCATTTCCTGTATTTATTTTCCCCGAAAATGGTGATTTTCTTGAGTCAAAATGAGAGCACCCCTAAACATTTTTTTAGGAAAAAACAACAACACACTGCATTAAGCTAAGCAAAGTTCACCAGGGGTTAAATCCTGACACTGGTTTTCAGTGTTCAACTTCAGCTCCTGAGCATGTGCAGAATACCCCTTCCTCCCATGAAGCAACCCTACCCGGCTTCAAGAGCAAAGTTTCCAGGTCAAAATAGGTCCCCTGCTTACCAGCTGCTCATGTTGCCCTATCTCCGGGTTTCACACAAAGGCCCAAGGATTTAGCCTTTTTCCTCCGTGTTTCCCCCACTCCAAAGTTTAAACCAGGGTTTCCCAAACTCTGATCTCCAGCTGTTTTGGACTACAACTCCCATCATCCCTAGCTAGCAGGACAAGTCTTCAGGGATGATGGGAATTGTAGTCCAAAAAACAGCTGGAGACCCGAGTTTGGGCAACCTTGGTTTAAACTATCCCCTATTTAAGGTTTCTCTTTTATGAACTGGGAGGTGTAGGGAAGGAAAAAGGCACCAATATGGGCATAGTAAATCTGTTTTAAAAGAAGTAATTAGAAGGTGGCAACTGTGTACTGAACATTAGCTAGAAGGCTGGTCTAAATAAACATTGTTTTTTTAAAAGATGAGCTCAAAAAAGCAAACATCCCCAGCAGTGGCAGATACCACTTGGGTAATGTACACATTAGGGGTCGTAGGTGTTGCTGTGGGTTAAACCACAGAACCTAGGACTTGCCGATCAGAAGGTCGGCGGTTCGAATCCCCGCAACGGGGTTAGCTCCCGTTGCTCAGTCCCAGCTCCTGCCAACCTAACAGTTCAAAAGCACGTCAGAGTGCAATTAGATAAATAGGTACCGCTGTGGCAGGAAGGTAAACGGCGTTTCCGTGCGCTGATCTGGTTTGCCAGAAGCGGCTTAGTCATGCTGGCCACATGACCCGGAAGCTGTATGCCGGCTCCCTCGGCCAATAAAGCGAGAAGAGCATCGCAACCCCAGAGTAGGTCATGACTGGACCTAATGGTCAGGGGTCCCTTTACCTTTTTAATGTACGCATCACTGCTTGCTCCAGTTCCCGTGCTCTCCCACTGCTGGTGTTTGAAGCCAAGTGCGCATGACGTTCGCCACAATCCTTTTGTTGTTGTTTCTTCAGAAACACACCTGGTTGATGAGCTTTCCCTCACAGCAGCTTCCATCCAATTCCAAAATTTCAGCTGCGGTTAGGCTGAGGTGTGTACTTCTGAGGCAGCCATTGCACATGTGCAGGTGTCGGTTTCACTGAATAGCAGTTTGGCTTCAGGAAATCAGGTTGTGCGCATCAGGCGACAACTTCCCCACTCCCTCCCTCTCTGGTGCATGCAGGGGGCTAAAAAAATAAATAAAAGTGACTTAAAATGCAGTATGGGACAAGTAACACTTGCCCAAAAATGGAAAGAAGCAGAAGTCCCAGCAAAGGAAGAATGGATACAAAAACTTATGGAATACAATGGTACCTCAGGTTGCAGACGCTTCAGGTTACAGACGCTTCAGGTTACAGACTCCGCTAACCCAGAAATAGTACCTCAGGTTAAGAACTTTACCTCAGGATGAGAACAGAAATCGTGCAGCGGCAGCAGTGGGAGGCCCCATTAGCTAAAGTGGTACCTCAGGTTAAGAACAGTTTCAGCTTAAGAACGGACCTCCAGAATGAATTAAGTTCTTAACCCGAGGTACCACTGTATGCAGAAATGGCAAAACTTACCGGAAGAATAAGAAACCAAGACAACAAACTTTTTATAAAAGAATGGAAATGGTTTGTTGAATATTTACAGACAAATTGTAAACAGATCAGAACGTTGGCAGATTATTGTAATAACCTGCAGTTTTATAAGGGTATATATTTAAAGTAGATGAATAAATGAGCAAATTAAGTTAATTTGGATATGCAGGAAATATTAAAAATAAATTTAAGGAACCGCAGAAAGAGGGGGAAGGAAGTCAAGTTTTGAAATGTTAAAATGATTGTGAAGTTGGTGAAATGTATAAACTTGAAAAGTATAAATATTTTTTTTAAAAAAATGCAGTGTGGGAGGCACCACTGTATACAATTATGTATTGTGTGTACACATGTCTGCTGGTTCAGGAAGAGGGACAACCAAACTCTCTATCTCTCTCTCTCTCTCTCTCTCTCACTGGGCACTTGGAAATGGAGATGTTGCTATTTGTGTATTAACAAACTTGGCCAAGTGAGTTATGGAGACTTGATTTATTGGTTGAATATCTAACAGTGCTTCCAAACAACATGTATATTGAGCATTCATCCTGATTATTATTTTTTTGCAGGGAGATTAGACAGCTTTGGTTGTTTAACTAAAGTTCATTCTGATTTGTTTACAGGGTGGTTAGATGACCTAACAAAAATTAAAACCCAGGTGTCATCCCGCACTTTCCGGTGGTGTTTTCCCTTCGCATTCCTTATTGCAAAAGGTAACTGATTTTTAAAACTGTTTTCTGCTTTTCTCTATAGGTGCGTGAGAGGGAGAATGGGTGCTGAGAGAGACTCCTTTGGATACTGCTGAGGACAGTCTGTGTCAGCATGATCTGTCTGAAGTGAAGAAGATAGAAGGTGATACCTAAAATACAGTGGTACCTCAGGTTAAGTACTTAATTCGTTCCAGAGGTCCGTACTTAACCTGAAACTGTTCTTAACCTGAAGCACCACTTTAGCTAATGGGGCCTCCTGCCGCTGCTCACAGCCGGAGCACAATTTCTGTTCTCATCCTGAAGCAAAGTTCTTAACCCGAGGTAATATTTCTGGGTTAGCGGAGTCTGTAACCTGAAGCATATGTAACCTGAAATGTATGTAACCTGAAGCGTATGTAACCTGAGGTACCACTGTAGGGAGAAAATTGTGCTCTAAATAAGGAACAAAGTGAATAAACATGAGATTGTAGATGTTAAGTTGTGGGTGAACATATCAGACGACACAGCGATTCTTCAAACAGCTCTTGTTTATTCACAGGCCAGAACAGAACTGAACTGAAGGGTTCAGTCAGCCTGCTTATATAGAGCTCCAGTACAACGTTACTGTAACATCTTTCTAAAACTATCCAATCACTGAACGTCACTTTCGATCCTTCATTTGCATAACTATCTACAGTATCCCCCTGCTGGCCAAGGGTGAGAACTTCAGTACATAACAGTAGATATGTTCTTCCCAGTTATATGTTTATGAAAGCAAAGCTGTTTTGAAAGTAAAGTTCTCTTGAATATAAAGAGTCTGGACATTGCATATCATCAAAATATATATACACAACATCTACTGTATTTAAGGCAACCTGTTGGAAGGCTAGAATAGCTTCGGTATTTCCAGGTTAAACCCCCTGCTTTTAACAGCTTTCTTTTCATAGAGCCAGCTATGAAGAGATGCTGAAGGCAGCAATATTTTTGGGATGTGTCAACAGCGTGATACATAATTTAAAATGTGTGCTTGCTCAGAGCAGCAAAGTTACTCAAATATGTCTTCCGTTAGGAATTTCAGCCTCCCTTTCCAGCTGGGATGAGGCGCCAGTTTGGACAATGTTATGCCCTTTGTTGGAACAGCACTGGGAACAAAACAAATCCATCTCTTGGCTTACTTCAAAGATTTCACTGGCACAACTTGGGGCCGACAGAAATTTTGAACGTTCTGTTCCATTAGGTTGACAGTCTCATTCTCATCTCTCTCTTTCTCTTCAGCACCCTCACCTCAAGCTACATGCATGCAGGGCAGCAGACTGAAAAGCAAATTGACAAAGCCGGTTTTGTGGGGATCTCAATCATAGCAAGCAACAAATGGATCCACGCTGCTGTGTTGTATGGGCACAACTGGCCACCCTGCTTGGCAACAGTTGGAGCTCAAACCTGTCTCAAAACCATCACTCCATCCAAGCACAAGCGAAGTATCAGCAAAGCTCAAGGAGAAATCCCAAGGTTTGCAGAACTATAGAAAATCCTTGCAGGGGATTCCCAAATCCCTTTCTTTAAACCTCCCCCCTAAAAAACATGAATACTATTGGCCCAAAAATGGAAGCAAGAAGAACTACCAACATTAGAAGAATGGAAGATGAAATTGATGGACTACGCAGAATTAGACAAGCTAACCAGAAGGATCCGAGACCGGCGGGACCAGAGTTTACCGAAGACTGGACTAAATTTACGGAATATCTGAAAAGTATTTGTGACGATCAGATTACGTTTGTAGGACTACAAGAAATTCTGTGAGAACTTAAGAAATATTGTAAAAATGGAAAGGGAGAAATGATTTGTTAGAAAATGTAAAGGCAATATTAAGTTAAGAATTGCAGGAGAAACAATCAAGACGGAAGACTATCAGAGATGCTGAAGGAAGTCCAAATAAGGATATATGTATAATAATTTGTGTGGTATGTCTTTAAAAATTTTGTATGCTAAAATTAATAAAAATATTACAACCCCCCCCCCCACACTCCATAAATGTGTTAGAAGTGTTGAAGGGTATAAAAAGGGTTTTTGATGGGAAGTGGAATAGTCTGCGTGGCTAGAACATTTTATTTAATTGCCTTAAGATCTCCAGAAGAGGCTCTTCCACGTCCTGCTGCTGGAAAAAGTTCGCAATGGGGTGGGGGTGGGGAGGTGGGATACAGCCCTATCACTTTGGATCATCTACCTTTATTTCTATACTTTGAAGATTTTTTTTTTAGATGATATGATACTTTATTTAGAATTCAACTTTAGCAAAGAAAATAAAAACCCCCACAGTAGTTGCTACCTCAATTCCTTTACAATTAACCAATTTTAATAATATATAAATAGTAATATTTTTTTTAACATAACATCACTTTTAACTTACTGAGGTTTTCATATTACACTTTTATCTTTTTATCTCTTTCTTAACATATCAAAAAGAGAAAGACCAAGAAGGGAAACACAAAGAAAGAAAAAAGAAGAGAAAGAAGGAGAAGGAGAAGGGGGAGGGAGTGAGCGGAAGGGAGAGAGGAAAAAGAAAAGAAAAATAACACAAAACAAAACAAACATATTTGGCTTCCGATTAGACTCATTGTATTATTATTTCTACAATTTTTTCTCACACAGTTCCAAATTATTGTATTTCTTTCTTTGTTTCTGTCAGATATCAAAAAACATTAAGTTTGTTGTTTTACAAGGATCATTCTATTTCTGCCAGGAGATATTTGTTATTGTATTGCTTTTCCAAATACTCTTTAAAGATCTAATTCTCCCTGAAGATTATCTTTTGAGGTTTACCTCTGCACGGGGCCGGCTTACCCATAGGGGCTAGGGGTGCGGGGCGCCCGGGCGCCAGGCTCTCAGGGATGCCAGGCCGAGAGTCCGGGGTCAAGATTTGAAGAGCCAGTCCGGGGACTGAAGAGCCAGGCCAGCCGACAGCCGCTGCCGAGTGGAGCAGAGCCCGTTGGAGTGCCGCAGGCTTTTCTGCTGTGGGCACCGAGGCAGCCAGCCACCCTCCTCATTGAGAGGCCCGCCCAGCACACACATGCTGCACACATTAGGCGTGCAGCTTCCCTCCCAAGCCTCTGTGGGGATTGCTCTCTTCCTTTCACCCACCGTGGCAAGGGAGAGAGTTGTGTGTCCCCCAAAAGCTCAACAACTCTGAGCTGCCCCCATAAAGAAGCCTAACAACTTTGGCTGCTGCCTCCCCCCACAAAAAATGGGGGTGCTGGGCAGTTTTTTGCACCCCGCCGCTCAATATTCTATAGATGGCTCTGCCTCTGCACTCCCACTAACGTTAAGGGAGTAGCAATGAGATACAGGACCTTCTCAGTGGTGACCTGAGGCCTGGCCCACCCATGAGCAGTGGCATAGCGTGGGGGGTGCAGAGGGGGCCGGCCGCACCGGGTGCAACATCTGGGGGGGGCGCTCCACGGGTTAGGGGGTGCAAAATCCACTGGTTAGAGGGCTCAAATTACTTGCCTTGCCCCGGGTGCTGACAACCCACGCTACGCCGCTGCCCATGAGGCAAAGTGCGGCAACTGCCTCAGGCGGCAGGATCTACAGGGGCAGAAGGTCCGGCCTCCAAGGAATGTATCGCCTGCTGCTGCCGCTGCCGCCACTGTGGCAGCAATGGCTGCCACACACTTCTTGGAGTCCAGATTTGCTGCCTCCTCAGCAGCCCTTCCCCAATGGCGCCTCTAATGCCAATTTGGAGGCGCTGATGGCCTCCTTCTATCCCTAGGGGGGGGAAATGGCAGAGGAACCCACCCTCTGTGATTCAGAGCAGACCGCATTCTGCCCCATGTACAACCTTCCCACTTTAACTATTGGGTAAGATTGATTTTATTTCCCACCTGCCTCTTATTCCTGGAGTATATCTTCACTCCCCACTTGTTCCCTGGTGGGGTAAAAGCCATTTCATAGTTTACCTCAGGTGCCAAAATGTCTGGTGGGAAACCCAGACTATGGAATGCTCTCTCCAGGGAGATTGGCCAGGCGATTATTTTGTTATCTTTCTAGCACCAGGCAAAATCCTTTTTTATTATCCCAAGACTTTTGTTAAATTCCTAATCCTTGATGTAAGTAATTTCATGCTGCCTTTATCTGAAATGTGTGCTGCATATATTTTTATCTGTCTATCTATAGTTCGTGTATCGATTGCATTTTGCTTTTATGTGTTTGTAAAGCCGCTCGGAGGGAAAACTTTTTTTCTTCAGAACAATCCACAACAAACAAATAGACAAGCAATACTAACATCAGTCAGAGGATCCGGGTGGCGCTGTGGGTTCAATCACAGAGCCTAGGATTTGCCGATCAGAAGGTTGGTGGTTCGAATCCCTGCAATGAGGTGAGCTCCCGTTGCTCGGTCCCTGCTCCTGCCAGCCTAGCAGTTCGAAAGCACCTCAAAGTGCAAGTAGATAAATAGGTATCGCTCTGGTGGAAAGGTAAACCATGTTTCCGTGCGCTGCTCTGGTTCGCCAGAAGTGGCTTAGTCATGCTGGCCACATGACCCGGAAGCTGTACGTCGGCTCCCTCGGCCAATAAAGCGAGATGAGTGCCGCAACCCCAGAGTCGATCACGACTGGACCTAATGGTCAGGGGTCCCTTTACCTTACTAACATCAGAACACTATAAATCATTGGTCATTAAACATCAGTAGATTCCATTTATGTTGTTTGGCAAAGTGGAGTCTCAAATACTGTAAATCTTGGTAACCTCGCCCCAGTTTTCTAGGGAAATGTATGACAAAGTAATAAATACACCAATATCAGTTTGTAGTATCGCCTCAGTTTATTTTAGCATATTTGCCTCCAGCCATATGCCTTACAAATACAATACTCTTTATTACATCAGAAGCAAACCTGTGGGAAATGTCAGAGGCAACAGGACAGGCTTGAGGTCAAAAATTAAGGTCCTCACGAGAAATGGACCTGTGAGGGGGAAGAGAAAGTTACTAAGCTGGCCATCATTGATTATGAAAAAAGTGAGTAGCAAACACAACAGGGAACCATTATTGCCAACCCAGCAGGAAAATTAATTAAGCTATTTATAATACATGACAGACTTTTGTTCATTGTTTTATACAGACCCCAAGTGCCTTTATAATTATAATCCTAAACACACTTTAGGGAGCAAGTTCCACTGAATATAGTGTTATAGGAAAAATGGGGTTTGGCTTTTGCTGCCCAGCTCTTCAAGGGACTGAGTCCCCTAAGTCAGAGAGGAACTTTTTAATAGTTACCCAACCCCTTAGCCAAAGACCAGTCAAAGAGTCATACACACGTCTCCTGTCTGCCAAGATAACTGACAATATTTTACTGATTGCATTACCTGGCCACCTTTTGAGATGGTAATTACTTTAGTTCTAGAATCCAGGTCACAGGCCTACCCTATTCATACACAAAATATGCTCTTAAGGCAGGATTTGAAGAATTTGTAAGTGAAAAGAACTACTGGGAAAGGTTTTTCCAAGATATTTCCTTCCCAGAGGAAATGTTTGGGGTCATGAAGAATCAAGATGGCTTCAGGATTACTCTCCTGCGCTATTTGAGACATGTGGTTTAGATACTTAATGTATGTGTGTTTTACCTTGTGCACATTTATTCTATATTTGAGACCTTAGAATTCTTATAACAACTGCACGATCTGCTTTTGAGTAAATATATTTAGGATTGCAGTGTAGGGCACCTACAAAGCTGTCTTACAACAGGAGTAGGAAACTGTTCTCAATGTTAGAGCCACACTCCCTCTTGCTGGGGTGGGAGAGGGGCAACAGTTGAGACACACCATTCTCCCCCAACTCATTTAATATCCCCAGCAACACTGTGAGGCAGCTTAGGCCAAGAGGCAACAACTAGCCCAATGTCATTCAGTGAGATTCATGGCGAAGTGGGAATTTGAAGTGCCTGGCCTATATATTAACTTCCATTCTTTCTTGTACGTATTGTATAGCACAATGCTAGCTTCCCCACAACTTGCCTCTGAGAAAATTATAGTTCACCTCGAGATGGACAGACCATGTAGGTCCTGCCATGTCCCAATACACAATTTGTTGAAAGCTTTTTCATTTGCAAGGAAGTTGGGTGACTCTGGCGGGTCATTAACGCTATAATCACCACTTACTAAAGCTAGTTGCAGCTTCTTTCCCGCCCTTGCATGGATAGATGTTCCACTTATTTTTCTATTACAGGTGAGCACAATAGGATATCCATCTGTTTCTGAAGTGCAGGTGTAAACACAGCACCATCCACCCATCATGGAATTTGATTTTCACAGGAAGAAGAAAAGAGAATCTGTCTTGAAAGACAGTGGTTATAAAGTGTATGTATTTTTCACTGCATTGTTCAAATAGAGTTCCTTCTATCTTAAAATCTTCAGAGACATGTACAGATTGGAACAGGATAACTATCCTTTCCGGGCTGCTGGACACATTTGGAATCTTGACAAATGTCTGTGGTCACCAGTCACAAACTGGCTGCTGTGGGGAGGTGACACAACACAGAATGGGTGGCACACCTAAAAGAGCAGAAAAAGAGAGAGGACCACAAAATGATGTGGGCAAACCCCTCCCATTAGCACACACCTCCATCAATGGGAAAAAGACACCTAGGTCAGTCACTGTTGCACTCACACACAGAAAAGGTTTTTTTGCAACTCTGTTCTGCTTGGAACAGAAGGGAGAATGGGTGTCCAATCTTGGCATTCAGTGAAATGTGCGTATGCTTTAAGGAGAGGTGTTCAGCGTGGACAAAGTCAAGCAAACAGGAATGGAACAGGGGGAGCAAACAGTCTTTCCGCCCTGTACATTATGGATTTTTGAGGAGATATTGAGTGAAGCCTTTTGCAGATGCCATATTAGGCAACTGGCAGGGATTTCCCTCTGGTGGCGAAAGCAACAGAGGAAGAGGAAAACCAATTTAGGCACAATTTTATATGCACTTTTTGGAATTCCCTTGCCAAATGCATACCTCTAATTGTAATGCTGACATTTCAGGCACAACCGTTTTGAATTTGCTGAACTAACAAGGCGTTTGTTGCAAGCATCTGCAGAAAAGATCAGCAACCCTCTCCATCATGACATCTGTTGGGGCTCTCCCTTCCACCTGAGGCCTGTGAAAACTATTTTGAAAGCGCCCATCCCTTCTGTACAAGGTACATACGTGGACTTTGTGGACCGGAGGGTGCTGGGGTTTCCTTCTTAATTTAATTGCTTACTCAACACAGAATTAATATGTGGAATTTACTGCTAGGAGAGGGCCATTGGTTTAATTCCATAGTCTATAGACCTACCTTTAATCTAAACACACATTCAGTGACCTCTTCCTTAATTTTGTACCATATTCATTTGCAAAAGAACTTTAAATATTCAGTTACAGGCAGTGGTGAGAAAACAAAGTTGTGTTTTTATCTTAAATTTGGGATAGGCACTTTTATCTGGGCCTGATAGTCTTACCAAATTCTTCTTCTTTTTTTAAGTTTGCAAAGTTTGTATCAAACATGTACATAGGGTGTAGACATACATATTTGTATGCAATGCTACAATAGATCGAACTGGGAAGTGGTGCAGTGGTAAATTCTGAAGTGTACAGGGGTGTTCAAGCATGATACCCTGCGCAGTTGCTTTTCCATAGCCTCACGACCAGGGCCAAATGGGAAATGCATGACCTGGCAAAAGTTGGTGACTGGTCTACTGCAGGGGTTGCCATTGTGGTACCCTCTAGATGTTGTGGATTAGCAAGCATGGCTAGTGATCTAGGGCGATAGGAGCATGTGCCACCTTGGCTACCAGCTGGTGTAATGTACTTTGGGCTGGGGAGACCTTGGCTCACATCCCTGATTCACAGACAAAGGGGTCATGTGCCAGGACAGACACCTGACCTCCCCAGGTTTGCAACACTGGCAAATAGGGTTCTAGATCACTTTTGCTGTTATAAAGAAGAACTGTAGATGCCATTTCCTGCATTATAAACTGTAGATGCCAGTTCAGCGGCCAAGTTGCTCACCATGGAAAGATGGTCAATTCTGCACTGGTTGCCAGTTAGTTTCCAGGCCAAATTCAAAGTGCCGATTTTGACCTATAAAGCCTTAAAAAGCTCAGGGCCACAATACCTCAAGGACCGCCTCTCCCCATATGAACCTGCCCAGATCCTGCATTCATCACCTGAGGTCCTTCTTTGTGTGCACAAGAGGTCTAGAGCAGGGGTCAGCAAACTTTTTCAGCAGGGGCTGGTCCACTGTCCCTCAGGCCTTGTGTGTGTGGGGGGGGTGGACTATATTTTTTTGGTGGGGGGAACTATATTTTGGAAAAAACTATATTTTGGAAAAAATAATAATGAACGAATTCCTATGCCCCACAAATAACCCAGAGATGCATTTTAAATAAAAGCACACATTCTGCTCATGTAAAAACACTCTAATTCCCAGACCGTCCGTGTGCCGGATTTAGAAGGCAATTGGGCTGGATTTGGCCCCCAGGCCTTAGTTTGCCTACCCATGGTTTAGAGGGTGGCAAACAAGAATGGACATTTTCTGCGATTCCCCTTTGTGGAATTCTGTCCCCAGGGAGGCTCGCCTGGTACCATCATTACATATCTTTAGGTGCTAGGTAAAAATGTTTCTCTTGAGTCAGGCATTTGGCTGATTAACATCCTATGGCCTTTTAAATGAGGGAGGCTATGTGTTTAGTTTGGTTTGGTTTTTGTTATACTATGTATTTTTTTTAAAGTTGTGAATTGCCCTGTGATCTTTGGATGGAGGGCAGCATACACAATTTGATGATGATGATGATGATGATGGATTGCCATCAGCCCTGTGGCCAACATAGCCAATAGTGAAGAACAATTAGAATTGTAGTCCATCAACTCCTGGTCTACATGTCTAAAGAATTGTGTTTCTATGAGAATCCTGTTCCATTCTTCTCTTTTGTTTCATAATCTTAGCAATAGAATTCAACAGGATTTTACAACGCCAAAGACTTGAGAAGATTGAACTTCACTGCAAGTTAGCACAGCAAGTGGAGTCCGAACTGAAACGTAGGATCTATTTGGCAAGGAGACCACTGCCACCAAGTGGTCCCAACTAGGTCTGACTCATGTTTATGGTGATTATATCAACCGTAGAGAAGCTATTCACCACATCAGTGCACAAACTGAGCAGGCTAACAAAGGGCTTTCCGCAGCCTTAATAAGATCATGTGTATCTTAGTAACATAATTCAAATTATTAAAAACAGAGTTGGGAAACCAGTCTTGAATGCCTAATGGTGGTCAATGCAGGGAAGGCAGGACAAAGAACAATGCTATGGTCCTGGTCAGATGTAATGATAAGTAATGGTTTATAAATGCATGCATGAGCTTTTGGCTCACTTGCTCCTTCTTCCGCTGCTCTTCCAGCTGCAAGGAAGAGATGGGAAGGCTTCACGTACCATTTCCCCTAACCACAGTTAGTGGAATGGGCTGCTTCATGCAATCTTCAACAGCAGGGATGGGCAGGGGCATTTTTGCAGCCCAAGGGCCACATTCCCATCTGGGTGACTTTATGAGGGTCATATGCCTGTGGGGGGCGGGGCAGAGGGGAAAGTGGGAGGGGCAACAGGTGTGAATTTTGCCTTTGGAGAATAGCCTAGTTTGTACAAACACTCATTTACCCCCTTCATCCAGAAAGGCAAGAGGCGTTATTAGAGTTCATCCCAGCCAGACAAAAGCACTTGGGGTGCAAAATGGAGCCAGTGAGAGATATGTCCTAGGGAAAGTTCTGAGGGCCACATGAAGAGAAGTAGAGGGCCAGATTTGGCCCCAGGCCTGACACCCCTTACCCCTGTTGGAACAGCAAACTGCACACCGTAAAGAAAGTTGATCTGGTCTGCTCAGAAGAATTGCGTAGGGTTGGGGGTGACCCAGGGAAGCCATGAAAACATTACCCACTTGATCATTCAAGCCCCAGAATTTATCATCACCATATTGCCATAATTTTATTAGCTGGGTGTGCTGTGCCTTTGATTTAAACAATTTTTCTTATATCAGTGACTTTAGATAGCAATACTTTTAAAACAGGCTAATAATGATATTCAAAATATTACAAGAAAGCGAGGACTTCAGTAAAACAGAGCCCTATTTTCCTCTATTCAACCTTCTAAGGGCCAAATGGGCAGGGCCTGGGACAAAGTGGGGGCAATATAAAAGTCTTACCTTTGATACAAATAAACGAGGCATTTGCTTTGTGTGGGCTCCACCTCCTCTTCCAGCCATCCCTGTCCTCCAGTCATGACCTTTTTCTAGTATGGTATTTGCAGCCAAAAGTAAAAAATCCATTTTTTGAAGCCCACCCCACAGATCCAGATCTTGCAATCATGATTAGGGCAAACAAGATGTGACATTTCCCCCATAGCTTAGCATTGCACAGCTGACCGACGTTAAAATAATTTGCTGTCTTGGGGAGCCTGAGCCAGATAGGGGATAGGGGCTTAAAAATGGACCCCCTACAATAATGGAAACTAGGCAGCTGCTACTTGCAATGGGAATAAAGGTCCCATTGGTGCCAATGCAAGTTTTCTTCCCATTGTGTGTAACAATTTGGGAGCCTCTCATTTCAATCAGGATCATGCCGGGAGTAAAGGATTAAAGTAACCTCCTGCTGGGCCACAATCCTGATAGACCGGGACATTCGCAGGGAAACCAAAATGCTTGTTTACAAAGCTATTGTACTACCAACCTTATGCACAACCACTTATAAACGCCATCTCCAACTCCTCGAAAGATTCCATCAAAGGTGTCGCCAAACATTTTTTACACATCACTGGGGAAGACAGGCAAACTAATATCAGTGTAATGGAAGAAGCAAAGATCACCAGTGTTGAAGTAATGATTCTTCAACTTCAACTTCGTTGGGCTGGCCATGTTGTGCGGATGCCTGATGATCGTTTTCCAAAGCAACTACTCTATTCCGAACTTAAAAGTGTAATGGAAAGTGTAATGCTGGTGGTCAACTAAAGAGGTTCAAACACTCTCTCAAGGCAAATCTAAAAAAATGTAGTATAAACACTGACAACTGGGAAACACTGGCCTGCGAGCTCCAGTGGGAGAACAGCCTTTACCGAAGGTGTTATGGACTTTAAGACACTCAAACTTAGGATGCAAGGGAGAAACGTGCTAAGAGGAAGGCACGCTTGGCAAATCCACACCACGATCAACTCCCACCCGGAAACCAATGTCTCCACTGTGGAAGGATGTGTGGATCCAGAATTGGCCTCCACAGTCATTGTTAAAACCGTGTTTATGGAAGACAATCTTACTCGCCTATGAGTGATCGCCAAAGAAGAAGAAGATAGCTTAGAATCCTCAGCACTCACCATTTCGCAAAAATCAGCTATGCAATGTCGTTACATGACAAATGTCAAATCTCGTTTGGCCCTAAGTTAATCTGATTAGTAAGGGCTTGCTGAGGTAGTCAATGGCAACAGGCATTCTCTGTGTGTGCTGTTGTTACCTATTAACAATTCCCAGTAAAGGTAACCTGATGGGATGAACTTCAGCAGTTCCTAGCACTCAACTGCAAAGGAGAAGACTGGGACTAACGTGGAAAGAGGATGGCAAACAACTCAAGTGGCATCCCATATACTAACAACGGAACAAGCAGCAATACAGACGGGCAAGATTATGGAAGTACAATATATGATCTGGCTTTTCCCATTGTGATAGCAATTATCACGGGTTTTATGCTGTTCTCCATGGGTTGCGCTACAGATATGAAGAAGATGTGGGGCCACATCAAGAGGCCATCGGGCATCGCTGTGGGGATGGTGTGCCAATTTGGGCTGATGCCTCTGACAGCCTATATTTTGGCTATCAACTTCCCTGCAAAGTCAATCTACACGCTTGCCATCTTTATCATTGGCTGTTCCCCTGGAGGTTCCCTGTCCAACTTTGTCAGTTACTGGGTGGATGGAGATATGGATCTCAGGTAGGACAACACAATACAATTTCTTCTGCACATAGTGAAGGAGAGAAACATAACTTAGCAATTCTGTTTCTTGGCAGGCTGGTTGCCATGAACAAGTGGCTGGATCCAAACCATGCCTAATTTGTCCCATTGATTTCAACAATGGATTCCAACCCGACTCAGTCTGGCCCTGGATCTAGCACAGAATGTGCTTTTTCTTTCCTTTCCTCATTGGGGAGCATTCAAATGTGCAGTCTTGCACCTGCAAGCTTAAGTGTCATAATCCAAGACAAGTCATGCCACATGTTTCTGTTGTGTGCACATATCTGCTCTTACACTCCAGCATTCCTACAGAGACGTCTTTGGCCATGTTCGCCAACAGGCTTTGAAAGGGATTAGGTTGACATGGGATGTGCTTCTGTGCAGAACATGTGCTTGGAGATGTTTGTGAAGCAGTGGCCTCTTATTTTTAATATTGTGACTTTAAGATTACAGTATGTACCATATAATCAGGAGATGACGCTAAATGATTCTGGACTATTTGGCTGTATCAGTCTTTCTGTAGTAGTTTTATAGTTTCATAACTAATTCACAGAAAAGTGTTAGATACTGTTTGTTTTGTAGTTTATACAGGGTAAAAATGAAACAAACAAAAAACAAACAAAATGCCCAGGGGTGGGTGGGTGGGAATTAATGTCATTGAATGAATGAATGAATGAATGGTCATTGATGTATAAAAATACGACCATGGCAAATACCTGGGAATTCTCTTTCTTTAGGCCTATATCCTTTCTCAATCTATTCATTCATTTCTCTAGAAGCTACTTTCCAACATTCTGTCACACTACTGTGTGACCAAGAAACAGAGCTCAAGATGCAGATGAAGCTAGGATTAGTTTTCAGCGACTAAGGCCACCCCACCAGGGTTGAAAAGCAGGTTTACTTAATAGTACGCCTCTTTATTTTCTCCCATATAAGTGAATGATTTCAACTCACGCCTATAAGGAAAAGCGAAATACTGATAAAATATTGCAAGGTGGACAAAAGCTTTTACTGCTGACCTCTGGGTGGTGATACAGCCCTCAGAGGAACTGCAATCCATATCTGCTTGCACAATACACAGACTGCACCCCTTTTCTGTCATTACAATGCCTTTTGGAAAGGAGAGTTTTTGCCAGGATAGAGGGGTCTCTCTCTCTCTCTCTCTCTCTCTCTCTCTCTCTCTCTCTGTGTGTGTGTGTGTGTGTGTGTGTATGTCTGTGTGGAGAGACCTTTGCACAGCACTCTGTTGTACAATGGTAAGAATCACACCCAGTACTATTTTTCTAGAAAAAAAGGTGCCTGAACTCACCACGAATGCCTCCCTTGTTCTTTTATAATGGCAATGGCGCCCACCTGAGAGGTGCAGGAACTGAGTTCCGGCAAGTTCCGGCTGGAAAAGAATCCCCTGCGTTGTTCCACTAGCATTTGCCTCTGGTCCTGCCCATCACAATTAGCTACAACTCCTGTGTAGGAAACCCATCTCTTGGTAAACCACTTTGAAGGTGTGTGTGTGTGTGTGTGTGTGTGTGTGTGTGTGTGTGTGTGTGTGTTTTCAATCAAGTGGTGTATAACTTGAAAAAATAAGTACAGTGGTACCTCGGGTTAAGAATTTAATTCGTTCCAGAGGTCCGTTCTTAAACTGAAACTGTTCTTAACCTGAGGTACCACTTTAGCTAATGGGGCCTCCCACCGCCACAGATGCACTATTTCTGTTCTCATCCTGAGGTAAAGTTCTTAACCCGAGGTACTATTTCTGGGTTAGCCGAGTCTGTAACCTGAAGTGTCTGTAACCTGAAGCGTCTGTAACCCGAGGTACCACTGTAATAATGGCACACACACACACACTACTGTTGGGGAGCTTGTCACAATAGATTACATCATTAATTTGCCTGCAGACCATCTCTTGCTCCCACCCAAGCCTCTTTCACTCTATTACAGCATCAGCATGACGGCCCTCTCTAATATGGCTGCACTCGGAATGATGCCTCTTTGCCTCTTTATCTGCACACGGACCTGGGAATCTGAAGGCGACATCAAAGTTCCATATCAGGCCATAGGTATGTTTCTTGCTCATCTTAAAACATAGATGACAGGAGTTGAGCTATCCCTGCCCAGATAGGGGCACAGCTGTGTCACCCGAAGGCAGGCACTCTATGCCACCGAGACCACCTGAGCCTCAAGCAACAGCAATGGACCCAGGAGGACCCCCAAATTGCGAACTTGCTCTTTCAGAGGGTGTGTAGTATTGGCAAAACCTATTGGTGTTTCGCAACTTTCTGACTAGTTGCAGGACCTTAGCCAGACCTAGTAGAGTACATTCAGAATCCACGGAAGCAATTGGCGACTTGGCTGTAGACAGGCTAGACGAAGCAGGAACCAGGATAAACGAAGCAGGAACTACCAAACTTGTAGTTAGGTGTTTATTATATACAGTGCACTATTTACAGGAACAGAACACGGATCTTTTGCTAGCTCTCTCTGACACGACTCACAACTCCTACACTGACACACTGAACCACTGAACTCACGAACTCACACATTCCAGTTAGTAGGCCATTAATTATCACTCCCTTCAGAGAGCTTGACCAATCAGGGAGCGGTCTCCATGTCTCTGTTATCACCAGGCAGACTTACTCCTTCAGATTGCCTTCTGGCTGTCTGCCAAACCTTAATTGACTCTGTGTGAGTAGCTGCACGTACACAGTTTCCCAACATGTAACTCCATCAGGAGCAGGCAACCTCCCATCAATCCAGTCTAGCGAACCACGCACAAACAGGGCCTCCGTCTAACCTGGGTTGAGCTTCAGTTTGTTAGCTCTCATCCAGTCCGCTACTGAGACAAGACAATGGCCCGGCACATCCGCAGTGCCACATGCAGATATAAAGGAGAAGCAGAGCAGTGTGCTATCGGCATATTGTTGACAATGTACTCCCAACATCTGGATGACCCCACTCAGGGGGTGTTTTCATGTAGATGTGAAATGGCATGGGGGACGAGACAAGGTGAGGTGACTGTCTCAGGAGGCAGGATCGCCCCTTCTTTGCTGGCAGGAAGGGGCAACATTTTGTGGTTCACCTCAAGTGCCCAAATGTCTTGAACCGGCCCTGCTGAGAAACCCCACACTGAAGGCTCCATGGGGCCAAACAGCTCTCTCCAAGCATCAGACTCTGGAAACAACCAACCAAGTAGCTCTGGAACAACCACTCTGACAGCTACTCCGGAAAAATACCATGGTCAGTGGTATCTAAATTCGCTGAGAGGTTGAGGAGAATTAACAGGAACACATTTTCCCTGTCTCTCTCTTGAGATAACCTTGTAGGCTGACCTAGAAGCAGCTTCTGTGCCAAAACCGGGCCTAGACCCTGAACGAAATGGATATAGAAAATCAGTTTTCTCCAAGAGTGCCTGGATCTGGTCCAAGAACCTCACCCAAGAAGGGGAGATTGGCAACTGGCTGCAAGTTACCTCGACTTTCTGAGCCCAGGGAGGGTTTCTTGAGCAGTGAACATCCTTTCCTGCAAGGAGGCATTAATCACCTCCCAGGCCCAGCCAGCTGTGTCCCCCCCCCACTAATTTTTATCAGCCAAGAGGGGCAAGGGTCCAGAGTGCAAGTGGTCTCTGAAAGCCCCTTCTGCAGTACTTCCCAAACACCTGAAAACCAGCTGAATAGATCTACATTTGACTCCTCTCTTTTTGAGGGGCAACTCTTCTTAGCCTTAATAATATCTACCGTTGGTGACATTTCTGTTAAATATAGAAGGCCGTTGACCAGCACTTTGCAAATACCCAACAACCCAGCTGAGTAGACCTACATTTGACATTCACTAACCTTCTCTTGTTGTCTTTGTCCATGGAGTTTTCTTGGCATGGATACTGGAGTGGCTTGCCGGTTCCTGCTCCAGGTGGATCACGTTTGGTCAAAACTCTCCACTATGACCTGTCCATCTTGGGTGGTCCTGCACGGCATAGCTCATAGCTTCTCTGAGTTATTCAAGCCCCTTCACCACGGCAAGGCAGTGATCCATGAAGTGTCTGGCGTGCTCTGGTCCATGGGGTCACGAAGAGTCGGACACGACTAAACAACAAAACAACCTTTTCTTTTCCTTTTTAGGGACAACTCTTTTCAGCTTTGCTATACCCATCGCTTGTGGTTTTTGGGTGAAGTATAGGTGGCCCAGGCAATCCCAAATCATACTCAAGGTAAACTTGGGAGGCACATTCCTGTTAAGGAATTAAAAACTCCTGCACGGAACAAAAGCAAGCAAAGATATACAATGTATTTCACCCTATTTCCGCCAGTCCACTCAAGGCGATTTACAATCCAAAGCAGTTGCCATTGATGTTATTTTTAAAAATGGGAAAAGGAAAGGAGAAAAGAAAACGGACGGGATGGCAAATGCTAATTCAATCTCAGATGCCAATTCTTCCTGTATGATTACGTAAGGATGAGGGTAGAATGACTATTGATGGAGATGGTTCTGGGAGGAGGAAGGATGAGCCAAGTGATGAAAACCAAATGGAACGACATGCTCCACCTTTCTCTTTGTCCATTTGTAACAGTTTGGAAGCACCATTGGAGGATTTCTATGGGTAGCCCCGGCAGTAGCCTACTTCCTGACATTTCAAGGTTCTTGGATTGTGGACTACTCTCTTCTGATAGTTGCAGCAGTGCTCCCAGTGACTGGCTACCTTGGTGGCTTTCTGCTGGCCCGTCTCACCTGCCAGTCTTGGCAAAGGTACCCGATAACTTGATTATTTATTTGCAGGAACTGCTTATAGCCTGCCCTTTGATCAACACAAGAGACCAGTCCAGGGTACAAGAAATAAGAATGCAGCCCAATGATGTGGGCAAGATACCATGCTTCATGGACTTCTAGGCTTCCAAGCTGATGTGGGGTGGCTTGGTGGCTCCAGGGGTGCTATGAACACACCATCACATGCTCAGATGTCGTCAGCTGCCCTTGAAGAGGTGGTGTGGTGTGGGTTGCTCCTTAAAAAGGAGGCAATGTAGCAACTATTGGCCAGTCACCAACCTTCCATTTTGGGTAAAGGTGGCAGGAAGGGTGGTGGCAGGGATACTTAAAAGTGTTCCTGGATGACACTGATTATCTGGATCCTTTTCAGTCTGGGTTTAGGCCTGGAATGGAATCAGCCTTGGTCACTTGAGAGGGTGACCTATAGCAGGAGGAGGACAGGGAGACTGCAATCTTGTGCTCTCAGCAGCCTTGGATACCGTTGACCAAGGTATCCTCCTGGACTGATTGAATTGGCCAATTTTGGGAGTGGAAAGTTTTCGGACCTTTTTGGACCTGTCGAATCTTCCCCCAAGTGACTGTGTGTACAGAGAATTTCAAAATCTTTGTGCTTCCAGGTGTCGGACGATTTCTGTGGAGACAGGAACTCAGAACTTGAACTTGCCCATTGCTGTGTTCCAGCTGTCTTTCAGTTTCCAGCATTTCATCCAGATATATCCATCCACTGTGATCTATAGCGCGTTTCAGTTGCTAAATTTATCCCTTATGGTTTCAGGTAGGTAATTCCACTCAAAAATGTGCCCCGAGGAAAGCGAAAACAACTGGGGAGTACCAAAGACAGGTCTAATGTATAGAGAAGCAGTATTCAGAATAGGAAAAGAGCAGTTGTTGTTTACTGTTTTCTTTTGTTGGATGAGGTCCAGGTGTTCTTATTTTATTGCTGAATCAAAATATTTAAATAAGTGCTCAAACGGATGAAATAATTGGTGAGGGATGTAATTCAGAACATTTATATTAGTGTCCCCCCCCCTTAATTAAATCCCTTAGAAAGACTTCACACGTTACATTTTTTAACGTAAGGTATAGATGTGATTGGGACGCAGGTAGCGCTGTGGGTTAAACTACAGAGCCTAGGGCTTGCCGATCAGAAGGTTGGCGGTTTGAATCCCTGCGACGGGGTGAGCTCCCGTTGCTCAGTCCCTGCTCCTGCCAACCTAGCAGTTCAAAAGCACATCAAAGTGCAAGTAGATAAATAGGTACCGCTCTGGCGGGAAGGTAAATGGTGTTTCTGTGCGCTGCTCTGGTTTGCCAGAAGCGGCTTAGTCATGCTGGCCACATGACCCGGAAGCCGTACGCCGGCTCCCTCGGCCAGTAAAGCGAGATGAGCACCACAACCCCAGAGTCGTCCGCGACTCGACCTAATGGTCAGGGGTCCCTTTACCTTTTTATAGATGTGATTAACACATATATTACTGGCTGTATAAGCATATAGTTTTGGCCACAGCTACCTATGCCGAATTTACATTTGGTAGCAAACACAGGTGCTCCTCTATATAACAGGGAAACCCACTGTGGAGTTAAAAGCGCAAGCTTTTATTTTGAAGTCCTTAGTGAGAACCGAAGAAGACCTCAAGCTACTCATTTGGGCCAAAGGTCTATCTAGTAGAGCATCCTGATCTCAGCCACATGCTTCTGGGAAGCCCTGAAAGCACCATGTGCGTGCAGCAGCCCTCTGCCCACTTGTGCATTGCAAGGGGTTGGGCTGGATCATCCTTGGGGTCCCTTCCAACTCTGCAGTTCTTTGGTTCCACATGCTCCCCAGTATTCAGAAGCTGGTTGCCCATGATGGTATGGGGGTGGTTATACCTTTTCAATACTGTTCATGGCTGCAAAAGGTTTTGGGCAAACATACTGGTTCATTTCCAAGCGGTGCCCATCTTGTAACTTCCTGTTGAAAACCTGTGACTTTTTATAAATGTTCTGAGCATAGCTGTCAACTTTTCCCTTTTCTTGCGAGGAATCCTATTCGGAATAAGGGAAATTCCCTTTAAAAAAAGAGAAACGTTGACAGCTATGGTTCTGAGGTGTGTGCATCTCGCTTTTGCTGCTCCACAGCACAGGAGTGCTCCTTCAGACGACAAAATGCATTGGGCAAGCATTGCAGCACAACGAAGAAAGTGGAATTATGCATGGGTGGGTCCGGAATAAATCCAGCATGAATGTTGACATGTTGTTGCAGAATATGCCCTCCCCCCAAAAAAAACCCCCCCAACAACAACCAGCCCAGTGTGGGTGGGCACGGAGTATTTCCGTCCTGGACTATCACTCAAGCAGTCTCCTAAGTCATTTTATTCATTTGCTTTGCACGCAGGTTATCAGATTTATAAGAAATGTCTGGGAAGAGCAACAGCAGCAGCAGCAGCAGCAGAAGAAGAGAGACCATCTGATCCTCAGGTCACAATGTCAGGCAATTTGGGCGGTGAAATCAACTTGCGATTTGAAATGGAGCACGAAGTCAATTCCAAAATGGAAAATAGTTTCAAAGTTCTTTAGCTTCATCAGGAAACTATGTGTGACAGGTGTGTGATTCAAATCCTATGTACGTACCATCCATTTAAAGCACGATTAAATTTTCTGTTTTACAGTTTAAAGTACACATTTTTAAATCCTTAAGATATCAATGACTTCCCTTCTTCTCTTTCCATGGTTCATTTTACGTATCCTAAATCCTATACCAATCAGTATTCTATTATTACATCCATCAAAACTTATTTACTGTACACTGTTGAATTTATCTTAATGTTGCCATTGTTTTCAGCTGTACACAGTTATTTCCCATATATTCAATAAACATTTTCCAATCTTCTCTAAACGTATGTTCTTCCTGTTCTCTTATTCTATATGTTAAGTCTGCAAGCTGCGCATATTCTGTCAACTCAAGTTGCCACCCTTCTTGGTTGGAACTGCGCATGTTTTCCATTTTTGGGCTAACAAAACTCTGGTTTTTTGGGGAAAGTACTTTTAAACATTTTTTCAATTAATTATGGATCATTTCCCAATACCCTTTTGCCCTTTTACAAGTCCACCACAATTCCTAGTACCCTTAACAAACTACAGTTTCCAGGATTCTTGGACCCAGGGTAGTTACGTGCTTTAAATGGATGGTGTGTACATATCCATAACAAGATCTGTGCTACTACATAGGCACACGAATGCATCTATCAAGCCCTGTCCTTTTGTTTAAGTGTCCAGGATGTCAATTTGATGCCTCATCAAAGAGTAACACACACACACACACACATATATATATATATAAATAAAATGGTTGCCACAAGCCAGAGTGTGCAATGATTCCTTTCACAGTTATGATTAACGAAAAACATGCCATTTAAAAGGTCACTTCCAGCATTTTTCCTAGGCTGGATAGTTCTCTCTGTATGTTTCTCCAAGTCTTTCATGCTTGGTTTGCTTGTTCAGACATTCTGGCTTCAAATGCAGAAAAACTTGGGAAGATTAACAGTCAGAGTTAGTTAGATTGCATATTTATCAGGTCAGCTTCTGTAGGGCACAGCCACAAAAGGGAACAGAGTGTCATCTAGGCATGGGTGGCCTGTAAGGTCTGATGCCACCCCACCCAAAACTTGATCAAAGCAAGAAGGATCTGAGGCTGAAGAGAAAAACAGGTCAAATTGACAGAAGACGTATGAAAATGAACTCTCTTTTAAAAGTGTTTTATTTACACTGTGGAGACGTCCCAGCAGTTATAAGCTTAGACATCTGATAATTGAACTTTTTTGTAAAAGTATATAAATATATACACAAGACTCTATATAAAGTAAACATTGTGTAATACAGTAAACATTTGCTATTTTTCCTTATGCTAGTTAAGTTGTTCTGTAAAGCTTAAATACTGATTTCAAGTATTTTCTATAAAAAGCTCTACTGTATTAAAAATGCTGGGGGAAAAGACTGCTCTGCTATAAACAAAATGCTTAAAAACAGACTAATAAAAAATTACCAGTAAGAAAGACCACCAGGATAAAATACTGTTTTCATTTCCCAACCGCCCATCCCTTGCATCAGAAATATACTATAAAATAGTTGGGAGGGAGAGAAAACGTAATACTTCTTTAAAAATAGGAAGAAGGGTTTTTTGTTCCTTTTAAAAAATGTGTCAATTGCTTATCATAGTTCGAAAAAGCTGCAAAAAAATTGCAGCGTTATTAAATATATATGGCGCACAAAGAGCCCCAACCTGTTGAAAAAAGAGGGGGTTATAGTGGTACTCGATAGAGATTGGAACTGGAATCCTATTGGCAGAGCTCACCTAGGGCACAGCTACACTACATTCACGCACACGCACACACACACACACACACACACACACGTACTGGTTTCACACCAATTTAACTGCCATAGCTTCCCCCCAAAGAATTATTGGGATTTGTAGTTTGATGAGGGCGCCGAGTATCCCAGTCTCAAGTCTGTCACCAAACTACTGTTCCCCTAGGGAGACCTCACACAGACATTTAACTTGTTTTAACTCTGTAGTGTAGATATGCCCAAATTATTCAAGAACCTCATTTCCCCCCTTAAATGCATATTTGACTTGTAACGGCTTAGTTGCTTCTTGGCTTTTCTTCCGCTTGGAGCCGTTTTAGGACGTACAGGATAACTTGATAGCAGAAAACGTACTGGTCCTGCAAAAGGAGGAAACGGTGTGTAAACTCACGGGAACACCAATTCTGAACTGCAAAAAAGTGCCTGCAGTAGAGTCCACTGAAACACAGCTGCATCCTAATCTTTCACCCCACAGATTACACTGGTGTAGAGCTTTGCTCTCTTTCTTCAACTGGGCCTTTAACTAGTGTGCCATCCATTCTCGCAACCTCCAGGTGGTTCGGAAGGGGGATGAAGTCACAAACCCAACCCCACCGTCCGCACCCCTTTCCTGTCGCCAACCATCCATGCTGCTCAAGGGGAACACTGCAAGGCCAGCATTATTAATCTAGTGCAAAAAAAAACCACCGCAAAACCAAATAGGAACCTGCTTTGTTCAGTCAGTGCCCTGCTAATGGGCCCAAACCAAGAGAATAGGAACTGTGACGGACTTATGCTGTTTTGTATGGAAGCAATTTGGGGGGGGGGAGGGACCTAGCTCAACTGTAGAACAAGTTCACCCCCTTGTGTCTTTAGGCAGGGCTAGTAAAGACCCGTTTGATACGATGGAGAGCTGTTGCCCATCAGAGGAACCAAGGCTCAGCTAGATGTACCAATATTGCGACTCATTATAACACAGCTGACTCTGCTTCTATGTTCCTCTGTCCATCTGGCCTAGTAACTGGGACCCTGAACGCCCACTTTACCCACAGGTACCTGCAGGGGCCCGCTTCCAATATTTGGTCTTCTGGGTTTGCTGGTTGCAGGAATTTTCTTTTTGGGGTGGAGATACTGCCTGCTCTTTGTTTGCT
The DNA here is from genome assembly GCF_965112155.1 of Podarcis liolepis. Classification (NCBI taxonomy): domain Eukaryota; kingdom Metazoa; phylum Chordata; class Lepidosauria; order Squamata; family Lacertidae; genus Podarcis; species Podarcis liolepis. The sequence goes on along the minus strand of NC_139564.1, from coordinate 15,443,219 downwards.
TGTTGTTTTTTGGGGAGGTGCCCTTGTAGGTGCTTCGCTGATTTTTCTATGGGGGGGGGAGGGCTTGTCCATCAACAGTCCCTTCCCCAACCCATGAAATGGATATATATATATTTGTGGTGCCCACCCACAATATTTCCTTAGAACCCCCAAAAGGCTGGTGACTCCTGGTCTAAATGAATTAGCATTAGCTCTCCAAGGCTTCAGAAAGGTTGTTTTCACAGCCACCTGAAGTCATTTCCAGCCAATCTCTTTATGGTGTGTTCATTCTGATTTGTTTGCATGACTGTTACTGAGCATCCATCTGGATTTGTCTGCACGAAGGCTATACAACTTCCTGTCAATTGATTGTAATAATAATAATAATAATAATAATAATAATAATAATAATAATAATAATTTATTTATACCCCACCCATCTGGCTGAGTTTTCCCTGCCACTCTGGGTGGCTTCCAATCGAGTGTTAAAAACAACACAGCATTAAATATTAAAAACTTCCCTAAACAGGGCTGCCTTCAGATGTCTTTTAAAGATAAGATGGCTACTTATTTCCTTGACATCTGAAGGGAGGGCGTTCCATAGGGCGGGCGCCACTACCGAGAAGGCCCTCTGCCTGGTTCCCTGTAACCTCACTTCATCTCACATCATGCATTTTTTGTCACTTTCCTTACCTGGTTGTTTTTTTAAAAAAGTGGTTTTGTTGCGCAAGAGTGCTTAGATTGCAAAAAAACCCCCAAAACTGGCTGGTATGCAATTGAATCCCACTTGCAAAACAGAGGCAGTCTGGAGACAGGCTGAGCCAGCCAGTCCAAGACTGTCTATTCTAACAAGCTCTCCAGTTACTTTGGTGGAAGCTGTTTCCAGAATCGCTACCCCAAATCCTTCAAGCAGCAATGCTAAGGAGTAGAACTTGGGCCTTATGAATGCATCGTGATCCTTAATTCCCTCCACATTCTGGTCTTACGGATTAAATGGCTCAGATTACACACAGCATCTGCAAAAGTGCAAACGCACTTGTAGGTGCCAAACCTGCCTGCAGAAATATGCAGTGTATCCAAGTTCCTTGTTTTGAAAGTTCCTCACCTTCCTGCTCTTTGATCTGCCGTTCAGAGGGATACGCGGGAGAAAAGCTCCCGAAGAAACCGGAAGCGAAACTGAGTTAGGACACACGTACCTCCGTTTGCACCATGCCGTGCCTCTGCAAGCGCATTGTGCGCACCACGTCAGAGATGTCAAACTGGCAAAGGAAAAAGAGGAGAAGCTGTTAGGCACCACTGGTCTGGAAAGGAACCTGCTGAAGTGTTCTAGAAGAGTGCACCAGTGCAAGGGCTAAAACGAGGACTGCACGCATGACATACAAATAAACCTCATTTACAGTACATGGCGTTCCCCAAAGGATCTTAGGAACGGGTGCTTATCCCTCACAGAGTTACTGTTCCCAGTACCCTTAACAAACTCTGTCTCCAAGGCAGTCTGTACATGTTCAGCAGCAGTCTTGGCTCTGAGGAGGAGATTTCCAGCAGGGCAGTGGCAGGTGGATGCTTAACCACCACAGAAACCCCTTCTTTGCCATGACCCCAGACTCTAAACAGTGACCAAGGCACTGAATCAATGGCTACAGGGACCCTAATGAGAAGTTCCATTAGGTTTCTGACTCTGAGGAAGTCAGTGGTGATCAAGGGCTGCTTGGATTGGCAGGAAGCTGCTGAGTTAGAGCTCCAAATAATCATTCTATAGCAGTGTTTCCCAACCGGTGTTCCGCGGCACACGAGTGTGCCGTGAGACATCGGCTGGTGTGCCGCGAGATGCCTGGAGGGAGGCGGGCGAGTCGGGCGGCGAGAGGCGGGGCGGCGGCGGCGAGGAGAGGCCGCGCCTCCTGCTGCTGCCTGGCGCTCCTCCTCGCAGCCGGCAGCGCTGCCTGGGCGCCTCCGCGCGACTCTGCCTCGCTGGGTTTGGTCTCCCAGCAGAGACGGGTCACACGCGCACCTCCCTCCCTCCCTCAGCCTGCGCGGAGGGAGAGCCAGAGAGAGGCATCGCTCCTGCGCGGCGGGAGAGGGAGCAGCCGGAGCGATGCCCCAAACGAGCTGAATTCCGAGCGAGGGACTGAGGGGGGAGGGAAAAAACTTTCACTTTCGTGCGTCCCTCCCGGCGTGACGCTGCGCGCTGACGTCACAGGGCGGGGCTTTAATGGTGGTGTGCCGCGAGATTTTTTTTCAGTAAACAGGTGTGCCGTTGCCCAAAAAAGTTTGGGAAACACTGTTCTATAGAACCAGAGCCGTGACCCTCACCATCTCCTGAAGAACTAAGAGCATCCCACAATGCCTTGCCAGCAGAGTGGTCCAAGGAATACACTAGGCAGGAGGGCTATGGAGCAAACAGGTCTGCCTTCAAACCAAAAGGCTGGCTCTTTAAGAGTCTGCAGTTCTCCAACACAGGAGAGGTGGGCTGAACACAAAGGCCTCAGTCCTTTATGGAGCAAGCTGCTCACTTGGAACTCTCCGTGGTGCTGTGGCAACTGGCCTGCTTTTATGTGCCCCAATGTGCTGCTCCTTGGGCCCAGAATAAAAGGTAAAGGTACCCCTGCCCGTACGGGCCAGTCGTGTCCGACTCTAGGGTTGTGGGCCCATCTCACTTAAGAGGCCGGGGGCCAGCGCTGTCCGGAGACACTTCCGGGTCACGTGGCCAGTGTGACAAAGCCGCATCTGGCGAGCCAGCGCAGCACACGGAAAAGCCGTTTACCTTCCCGCTAGTAAGCGGTCCCTATTTATCTACTTGCACTTTGATGTGCTTTCGAACTGCTAGGTTGGCAGGTGCTGGGACCGAGCAATGGGAGCGCACCCTGCCGCGGGGATTCGAACCGCCGATCTGATGATCGGCAAGTCCTAGGCGCTGAGGTTTTACCCACAGCGCCACCCGCGTCCCAGGCCCAGAATAGGGCACTCTAAATAGCCGCCTTCCAATGCAATAATGCAGAAATGTGCCAGTAACCCTGGGGTGGGGCAGGTGATTGCAGGTGAACATCTGCAGGTGGGGGAATGATTAAGCATCCCTCTTCCCATTTGCTGCTTCTCCACTGTAAGCTGCCCCCTCGCCCTGCTCTTTACAGATGTTTGGCAGAAGTCAGTAAAGGTAAAAGGGAAAGGCAAAGGACCCCTGGACAATTAAGTCCGGTCAAAGGCGACTATGGGGTTGTGGTGCTCATCTCGCTTTCAGGCCAAGGGAACCGGCATTTGTCCGCAGATAGCATTCCGGGTCATGGGGCGAGCATGACTAAACCGCTTCTGGTGCAACGGAACACTGTGACAAAAACCAGAGCGCGCGGAAATGCTGTTTAGCTTCCCATTGCAGTGGTACCTGTTTATCTACTTGCACTGGTGTGCTTTCGAACTGCTAGGTTGGCAGGAGCTGGGACACAGCAAAGGGAGCTCACCCTGTTGCAGGGATTTGAACTGCTGACCTTCTGCTCAGCAAACCCATGAGGCTCAGAGGTTTAGACCACGGTGCCACCCGCATCCCTGACAGATGCCAGTAGGCCTGGGTGCACTGATGAACATCTAATTCTGACCCCAGAGAATACTTGCTCAAGTCAGATACATATTCTTCTGCTAAGGATATGCAGCTAGTCTTGTCCAGGGGTGTGAGGCACCATATTATACAAATGCCCGTGGTTATTTTCCACACATTTCTGAAGTGCAGAGAGACCTGAACAGTAAGCTAAAGGTAAAGTGTAAAGGGACCCCTGACCATTAGGTCCAGTCGTGGCCGACTTTGGGGTTGCGGTGCTCATCTCGCTTTATTGGCCGAGGGAGCCGGTGTACGGCATACAGCTTCCAGGTCATGTGGCCAGCATGACTAAGCTGCTTCTAGCGAACCAGAGCAGCGCAAAGAAACGCCGTTTACCTTCCCACCGGAACGGTACCTATTTATCTTCTTGCACTTTGATGTGCTTTTGAACTGCTAGGATGGCAGGAGCAGGGACCGAGCAACAGGAGTTCCCCCTATCGCAGGGATTCGAACCGCCGACCTTCTGATCGGCAAGTCCTAGGCTCTGTGGTTTAACCCACAGCGAATGTAAATGGAACATTAAAAGCTCAGAAGAAAATGCCACCTAGGGAAGTTAACCTTGTGAATTCTCTGAGTAGATATTGAAACTGAAACTATACTTTCCATGGGGATGTTGTATCTTTCGTACCCATTGCATTAGAAGAACGGTGGATGCAAAATAAGCAAGCTAGCCAGATAACTGTAGGAAAGAGAATGGATAGTTACTCACCTCAAGATCCTGGCTGATCAGTCCCAACACCACGTCTATGCAAATAAGCGTCCCTGATCGTCCAATGCCTGCGCTGCAATGAGTGATGATCGGCCCTGATTTGTGGATGTGCCTCATGTAGGATATGAAGGTGAGCAAATCATCTGGCTGAGAAGGTGTGTCATGATCTGGCCAGGCAGTAAAGTTTAGGTGGAAAATACGCCGGAGTTCGCCAGTCTAGATTTTAAATTAAAGCAAAAAAACCCAGAAAGAGAAAGAATTGAGGCTTCTGTGAAGAGTAACAAGTCTCTAAGCAAATGCAAAAAGCTGCCACTTTTTGAAAACCCAACAGGCAGCTATCTCGTGTAGAGTTTCTCCTTCCTCTATTTGAGTATTGTTAATGTTGTTCACTACTATTTATACAGCTGGGGTTTTTGTTTGTTTGTTTTTCCATGGATATTATGTTACATGAATATTCATGTATTAAATTCCCCTTCCCTCGTGGTATTACGTATGTTTTCTTTGCGGTGGATACCTTCAGGTGACACGCAACTAACATGTTCAATAGATAATACTAGGAAAAAACCGAAACAGCCAATCTGCACCTCGCGCACTCCCTGACTTCTCAGTTCCCCTCTCCCACAAAGCCATTCTGCAAAGTGTGACACCCTGTTCCCTTACCTGAATATCCTCTAGCTCCATAACTCGAATGACGAAGCCTTTAAGCTGCTGCAGCCTCACCAGAGCGAGACGGAGCTTATCGCTGATCATCGTGGTTTTTCCGAGGACGTCGGGCCAGTACCTTTGACATTTGACCTTTTCTCCTTCTACTTCCTGGGTCATCATGGCGACGAGAGTGCAGTTCTGCTCCCAAGCCATTTGCCAGAAGTCCGCCACTGTGGTGGGGAGGGGTCCTTGGCAAGCAATATAAACATATTCCTTACTCCCCACCAGCATCCGGATAAAACTGGCATTGATGTAGCCACCTTCGGCCCCCAGGGGTACCCTTGTGGTGTCGTCTGCAATTCCAAAAACAGAGGAACCAGGAATTTAAAAGGTGTTTTATCATTGCTGCTCTTACTGCTGCTGCTATGACATCTATTAGGGGATGTGGGTGGCGCTGTGGGTTAAACCACAGAGCCTAGGACTTGCCGATCAGAAGGTCGACAGTTCGAATCCCCACAACGGGGTGAGCTCCCGTTGCTCGGTCCCTGCTCCTGCCAACCTAGCAGTTCAAAAGTATGTCAAAAGTGCAAGTAGATAAACAGGTACTGCTCAGGCGGGAAGGTCAATGGCATTTCCTTGCGCTGCTCTGGTTTGCCAGAAGCAGCTTAGTCATGCTGGCCACATGACCCGGAAGCTGTACACCGGCTCCCTCGGCCAATAAAGTGAGATGAGCGCCGCAACTCCAGAGTCGGTCACGACTGGAGCTAATGGTCAGGGGTCCCTTTACCTTTATGACATCTATTTGCATGAAGTTTTAGGAAGTTCAACAGAATAGGACTCTATCCACAAGAGTCTACAATCTTTAATTTGACACGGGGGCAGGGGGGCACAACAGGGGAGGGAGGTGTAAACATGGGAAGAATAATTATTTCAGTTACATATACATAGGCTTAGTCACAGTACAGAGACCAGTGAGCAATGGTAAAGGTTCACAGCATAATCTCAAACACAACATGCAATCACATTATTTCATAGCTTCTTCAAAATGCCTTGGCACAGCTGTGGATGCAATGCTTAAAAATGTAGGAAAGCAGGTGTGCAAGTTCCTTCCTAGTGTAGTCCAAAAGGCATGTGCATCTTTTCAGCAGTGAGGGCTCGAACTCCAAATATGGAGATAGGTCACTTAATAGCTCACTGTTGGGGTGAGGGCAATGTTCTCCCCCCTTGGGACATTTACATGCATGAAAACTGCACACTCAAGTCAGATTCACACACCTGCTTTCTCCTCTTCTCTGTCAGTTCAGAAGCTGCCTCCTAGATGCGAGTCAGAATAAAGTGCATTGGGGAAATGTTGAAGAACGATGTAAGAAATGGCTTGCAAGCTCAAGCCAAAGGTCAGCTCTACTGAATCCTGCACTCTTGTCTCCAACAATAGCTAACTGGACAGCCCTTGGAAGCTCTCAAATGGGGCTTGATAGAGAGTACCAGCCCCTGTTGGCTTGGCCCCAGCCAAATACACCACATGCAAAAAAAACAACATTTTTCAAGTACACCTCTGCAGTTCCTTATTAGTAACTTGAGGCTATAGTCCTTCAGGAAGTACCTTAAGAACCTTCCTAGGAGGTGGCTCCAGATCTTGGATCTCTTGAATTTGAAGCTCGTTATTTTGATGAGAATTTTCATACATTTCGTGCATAAGAGGCCAATGATCCTAACACCACTTCATACAAGCAGGAATCACATCCCAGAAAATAAAGGTCTCAATATACTGCAAGCTATAACACCGTACTGTTTTCTATTGGGAAATTTGATGGAGCTCTGCATTTCTGGAACTTGCCTCTCCCACTAAGTATCTCTTGGGAAATTAATATAGAGGGTGAGCAACAGAACAGTGGGATAGTGTGTAAACTCTGCCCAAGCAGAACGGACACTGGGTAAAGGTTAGTGGATGCAGCGTGATAACCAGGACAGGATACTAAATTATTTGCTGTACTGCCCGTGCATGTGTCACAGTGACCTAGCCTTATGTTTTCTTTGGGAGTCCTTTTCTTAAAGGGGGCATTGGCTCAAGTGAGATCTTTTAAATATATCTGAATATAGTGGCACATATTAACTGCTCTCAGGAAATAGGCTGCATGGGATTCAGTCTTGAGAGAGTTTACTTGGCACTGACGGTGTCAAACAGAACGCCATTACCACCCAAACACCTAATACTAGGCACGCAGGGCTTGCATTCCAGGGGCAAACTGGATATAATGAGGGCAGCAATATTTCTCGTTCACGTAGCTGCCTTGGTACGTCCCACAGAATTGTTGTCTTGGTGCTTAAACACAGCTTTCCAATTTGGTACTTCTCCAGCCTTAGAGAAGCTTTCTTAATTCAAAATACCACCCCCCAACACCCCAGCTGATATCAAACTACGGCTCTTGAAAGTGACCAAGCAGATTGCGACCCACTGAGCCACCATCCTCTATGGATGAGAAAAAGTGGGGGGAGAGAAAGGGTACTGTGATGGGATGATGAGCTGCTTGTGCGTAAAATCGTAGTCCCTCAGAGTTTGTGCAAATCCACAAACCTCTGTCTGTGACAGAGCTCCTCAGACATGTCTGCTCTAGTCACTTGCAGATTCCGACAGTGGCTGCTTTCGGAAGCGTTTCCAGCATAAAAGCTCCTTAACGGAAACACGTCTTCTGGACTCGCGGCGTGACAGTTTCCGGCGAGGAATGGGTCTCCCTATGGGAGCTTCAGACACCTCCCCACTGTTCTCGCTGGACGTGTCCCTGAGCCCTCCCTCTTGCTTGCTTTCCCTCAGATCTCCCCCTCTCACCCTGCTAGTTCCTGCTTTAGCTGCTGAGTCTCTCTCAGCCTCCGTGAGACTTTCCTCCAGAGACCCACCTCTCCCCCTGCTGGTCCCTGCTTCAGCTGCTGAGTCCCTCCCAGCCTCCGTGAGCCCTTTCCCCACCTGTTCCTCCGATGGCAGTTCCCTGACAGGTACCAAACCCCAAGCAGGAAGTGAAACAAGATATTTATGCAGGGCTGGTATACAGTGGCACCTCGGGTTACATGCGCTTCAGGTTACAGACTCCGCTAACCCAGAAATAGTACCTCGGGTTAAGAACTTTGCTTCAGGATGAGAACAGAAATTTTGCTCCGGTGGCACAGCGACAGCAGGAGGTCCCATTAGCTGAAGTGGTGCTTCAGATTAAGAACAGTTTCAGGTTAAGAACGGACCTCCGGAACGAATTAAGTACTTAACCTGAGGTACCACTGTACCGCGTTTTAGCTGGTTGGGTAACCATTTTGGCATGCCTGCCACTGATCCGAGGCCCACATGCCGCAAAGGAGCCACCCTACTCACTCACTTTATCCCTTCATCCTCAGTTCACCAAATCCCACCTTGGGGAACCCTCCATCGCACCTCTATTGACACAATCAATACAGATTATCTCCTAGCATAGAGAATTCACACGCAGTTACCAAGCTGAGGGAAACCCTTCAGGAAAGGATAAAGAGACAAATTAAACTACAAATGGACTTTCGGAAATCAGGACTTACAAGGCAGTATGTTCTTATATCTATTCTTCTTCCTGTTTTCCTTTGTTTGGCCCACCAAACACTGATCCAAAGGCTTTAGGTCTTGAAGATTCTGTAATGAGACGTGTAGTTGACTAACATCATTTAACAAGACATGTACATGAATTTTTATTTTTTTAAAAAACTACCAGACTGAACCAGGGTTAAAGTATGTGTAAGCAGATTAGTTTTTATGGTGTACGTGTAAGAAAACATGTAAGAATGTAGGGGAATAAAACAAAAACAAACCACCTGAGTTTTCGGAGGGGAAATGCCCACTAAGAATCAGAGGTGAGTGAAGCAGACCTGTTTGCATTCCCATGTTATCTCCTCTCATATTCCGAGAAGAGACATGACAGCTGTCACATGGAAGATGGAGAAAGCCTGAACCAATGGCTTCAAGTTACAAGAAAGGCGATTCCTCCTAAACCTCAGGAAGAACTTTCTGACGCTAAGAGCTGTTTGAAAGTGGGATAGTCTCCCCAGGAGGTTGTGGGTTCTCCTGAACAGGAGGTTTCTAAGCAGAGGTTGGGTGGCCATCTGTCATGGATGCTTTAGCTGAGATTCTTACCTTGCAGCGGGATGGACTTGAGAACCCTTTGGGGTCCCTTCCAACTCTTAGGATTGTGCCCACAGCGCAAGAGAGTGTACACTCACCTCAATCTCCTTTGAAGGGACGCCTTGTTCCAATAGGCCTCGCAGCATCCGGATAGTTGACTTCAATTTGGACCCTGTATATCTGCCCGAAGGAAGGACTTGGACGATCGGAAGTGCGACAAGCTCTTCGTCGGTGACTAAAGGGCAATCTGGCACGGGAAGGAGATGGGATTTATGAGCGCCTATAAAAATCCACCTAAATCCAGTCTTATGCTGCCACCCCATGAAATATAGCAGCAGTTGCCTGCCTGGCAGCACGTGCCACTTTCAAGTTGTCAGTGGCTGATGAAAACATATCATGATTATTGCTTTTGTAAAGGCTCCCCGTAAATAACTTGGGTGGTAAACAACCCCCCGTTTCTCATTATCCCTCCATGCTCGGTGCTTCAAAGGTTGCTACCGACATCGCTTTTCTCAGATTTTTGTGAACGTCGGCTCAAATTTAACAGAAACTAATAAATAACCATCTGCATTGTTAGCGTTCCTTGCACAATGAGTAGAGTGCAGACCCTTTATGCCAGGCAAATTCGCTGCGTTTTGCAGACAAGGTAGATTGGTTTGTAAGCCGTAGTCTTACAGCTCAAACATTGGTGCCGAGCGGTTGCGGGGCAGTTCTTGAAGAGACAAGCACACCGTGTTTTAAAATCACATGTTTTACCCCAAAGGTTCCCAAGAACCGTGTTTGCGAAGAGTGCTGTGGGAGCTGAGCTCCAGTTTCCAAGATTCTTTGGGGGTAGCTATGTATTTTATTTTATTTTATTTTATTATTTATTTATTTATTTATTTATTTATTTATTTATTTATTTATTTATTTATTTTTTTATTTTTATTTTTATTATTATTTATTAAATTTCTATACTGCCCCTTCATCCGAAGGTCACAGTGCGGTTCGCAATATAAAAAACACAAAAAATACATACCATGATAACAAACAAAAACAATAACCCCTAACAGTTTAAAAGGCTATAGATTGTTTAATTAGTCAAAGGCCTGGGAGATTAGCGGTTAGATTACTGCAACATATTATATGTGGGGCTGCCTTGAAAGACAGTTTGGAAGCTTCGGCAGGTGCAGAGATTCAGCAGCCAGAGTTGCTCTCCGGAGTAAGATGTCTTGAGTATGTAACACAATCCTGGCCTACTGCCAGGCTGCCAATCAGTTTCTGGGCCCAATTCAAAGTGCTAGTTTTGACCTATAAAGCCTTAAATAGCTCAAGACAGCCTCTCCCCAAATGAACCGTCGCAGACCCTGTGGTCATCATGTGAGGCTCTTCTTTGTGTTCCCCCCACAAGAGGTCTGGAGGGTGCCAACACGAGAACGGGCCTTTTCTGTAAGGTAAAAGTAAAGGGACCCCTGACCGTTAGGTTCAGTCGCGGACAACTCTGGGGTTGCAGCGCTCATCTCGCTTTACTGGCTGAGGGAGCCAGCGTACAGCTTCCGGGTCATGTGGCCAGCATGACTATGCTGCTTCTGGCGAACCAGAGCTGTGCATGGAAACGCCATTTATCTTCCCGCCGGAGCGGTACCTATTTATCTACTTGCACTGTGTGCTTTCGAACTGCTAGGTTGGCAGGAGCAGGGACCGAGCAACGGGAGCTCACCCCGTCGCAGGGATTCGAACCGCCAACCTTCTGATCGGCAAGTCCTAGGCTCTGTGGTTTAGACCACAGCACCACCCGCGTCCCCTGCCTTTTCTGTGGTGGCTCCCTATTTGTGGAATGCTCTCCCTAAGGAAGCCTGCCTGTTGCCAAGCGAAAATGTTTTCCTATAACTAGGCCTTCTGCTGATTGAACATTCCATGGCCTTTTAAATGTGTTTGTGGGAAGGGGGGGCAAGTTATTGGTTTGTTGTTGCTTTATTATGTACTTTATGTTCTCATTTTGTATTTTTATGTTGCGAACCACTCTGTGATCTTCAGAGGAATTGTGGTATACAAATTTAATTAATCATCATAATAACAACCACCCACTTTTTAAAGAAAGCCAGGTCTTTGTGGTTAGGGAAGTGACAGGCTAAGTGTGGGGTGACTGAATGATTGACAGAAAGACTTAAGCACCCAGCAAGGACATCACTGTTCTATAACCGCCCCGTATAGGAGTCAGAACAATTGTTTAATAAAGATGGGACAAAATCTAACCTCTGTATAAACTATGTGGAAGCAAATCAGAATCAATACTGAATAAACAGGTAATCTGCAGAAGACCAAAAATATTGCGAATTGGCCCCTCTCTCTTTGATTGCTTACCTTTAACAGACTGCTGCTGGTTTATTGATTCAATCGGTAACTCGTCACTTCCCCAGGTAATCTCGTCGTCGTCTCCCTGACCCACCAGAGGCCGCTGGGGTAATCTTAAAAATACAAACGTTTCCTTAAAAAGACCCAAAACTGTGTCCGCATTCCCCCACCACAAAGGACAAAAAATTATCTTGAGAAACAAAACGTTCCAAGCAATGGAAGTTCAAATGAAAGTAGGAAATACCAACTTAATTAGATTATTTATGTCAATTCTTAGTATGATTCATGTGAGGAAGGTAGTTTCCATTTGTGTTTTTATGGCCATCTTATTCAACATTCTATGAGGGCACAGAAAATGAAGCATAATCTGCAGACGGCAAAGGAAGCCTGACCTTCACGGCATGCCACATGAAATATGGAATGGAACATGGAAACATGTGCCCATTATATCCGGCCCCACCAGCATGATACACTGGGTGGCTTCCCACAAAGAATTCTGGGAACTGCAGCTTGTTAAGGCTTCTTCTGAGAGTTGTTAGAGGACCTGTCTACCCCCACACAGTGCTAAAATTTCCAGAGTTTCCTGGGGAGAGGAACTGATCATTAAACCACTGAGAACTGTAGCTCTCTGAGGGGAATAGGGTTCTCCTAACACCTTTCAGAAAAAGGGATGCGGGTGGCGCTGTGGGTTAAACCACAGAGCCTAGGACTTGCCAATCAGAAGGTTGGCGGTTTGAATCCCCACGACGGGGTGAGCTCCCGTTGCTCGGTTCCAGCTCCTGCCAACCTAGCAGTTCGAAAGCACGTCAAAGTGCAAGTAGATAAATAGGTAATGCTCCGGCGGGAAGGTAAACGGCGTTTCCGTGCGCTGCTCTGGTTCGCCAGAAGCGGCTTAGTCATGCTGGCCACATGACCCAGAAGCTGTACACCGGCTCCCTCAGCCAATAAAGCGAAATGAGCACCGCAACCCCAGAGTTGGCCACAAATGGACCTAAGGGTCAGGGGTCCCTTTACCTTTACCTAACACCTTTCAGAAACCTTAACTAACTACAGTTCCCATGAGCCTTTGGGGGACGCCATGCATGTTTATAAAGTGGTATGATGCTGCTTTAAATGCACAACGCAGATGGAGCTCAAGCTGTTGGGCTCCATGCAACAGCAAGAAACACCAATTTCAAGTATATCGCTAAGTGTGCCTAAGACTATATTATTACACGGTATTTTTATTTCAATTTTTTGAGCTGTCAAAACCAGTAAATATGAGCCAAATTAAGGATGACTGGCCTTGTGTATATCTCCATTTTTTAAAAAAACCTCACCTTTCAGAAATCCTTTTGTTATTACAATACTCTTCACAGCCATTTATTTGGGGTGGCTAAGGAGAAAAACAGAACAAGACCATTTGTAAAACAAATTATAATTACATAGCGGGGAACTAGCAAGGTAGAAAACTTTTCTGTAAAAAATTCTGTGCCTTATTCTATTCCGTTCTTTTCTTTTCGATGGGAGAATATAGAATAGTGTCACCTCTTTCTTTTTGCTGCCTACAGCCACCATTTTGTGCTGACAACCACAACATCCACCAAAGACGCTGACAGTTTCTATAATACTTAAAAACACTATGTGAATTGCCAGACAGTCAATATTTTGGATGGCTTTCAATCACACATCAGCAGATTAGGTTGCACAATTTTAATCATTTATATTTTCTTTTTAAAGCTGCCCTTTACCGCAAGGTCCCGGGGGGAGGTAAAATATACAATTATGAAAACAAATAAAACAATTACAGACAAAGCAAAAGTAAAAAAGTGAAAACTATTAAAAATAGCGGCATATATACAACAATTCCACATATAAAACCAGTGCAATTTTTTTTTATTAAAAAAAACCTGCTACCATATTTATTTTACCTCTGGGAAATCGTCAGGCAACGATGACCCATCACAGTCTGTGTCTTCTGATTTCTCTTCTGCAAGTTTCCCATTTGCCTCTACAGGGAGAGAAACATGGCGTCAAAAAATAAGAAAAAAACCACACAAATGATCAGGACTGATAGGCTTTAATCACTCACTAAATGCAAGTGTGTGCCACTATTTAACAAAACCTCATGAAGGCTAGGGCTGTGGGGAAGGGGAGGGGGCTGCTGGAGATTTCCCCCGTTGAACATCTGCCTGCCACACAACTAATAAAAGACACAGGAGACCTGCCAGAAAAAAAGAAGAATTCCTTACTACATCCATGGGGCTAACTTGGAAAAGGTCCAGCTGCTGCTCCTTAAATGCTTAGCTATCCGAATAGTATTGCCAAGCACAATAATTAAGGGTAGGGAACAACTACCAGCAGCTGAAACACAGACACTAAAGGAACCACTTATTTCTTCAGCAAATCATTTGAAGGGAAATAAGCTACCAACTTTGGTGAAGGGATCTATTTCTGACTTTCCTATTTCTGAGCCTTTTATACTTTCATTATGCTTCGTTAGTTTTTCTGCTTGTTTGCTGTCACCAGATGTTGGCCTGAGCGTGTGCGCATGCGCGCACACACACATACACACACGAGCACTCAGACACCTATGTGACGTTAACATATGAGAGTGCTGGAGGTGAAATAGTTAAACAGGTTACCCAATCAGAACCCAGGGGGTGGAGTCAGAGGGACTATAAAACCAGCTCTGGTGGGGGTGTGTGAAGGGGAGTTCGTTGGGTGGTTGGTCGGAGTGGGAGTGAATTGGGATAGAGTCTGTGGGTAGTGTCAGGGAACTGCCATCGGAGGAACAGGTGGTGGAAGGGCTCACAGAGGCTGGGAGGGAGTCAGCAGCGAAAGCAGGGACCAGCAGGGGGAGAGATGGGTCTCTGGAGGAAGGTCTCATGAATGCGGAGAGAGACGCAGCAGCTAAAGCAGGAACTAGCAGGGAAGAGGGAGGGCTCAGGGAGACGTCCAGCGAGAACAGCGGGGAGGTGTCAGAAGCTCCCATAGGGAGACCCATTCCTCGCAGGAAGCTGTCACGTCGTGAATCCAGGAGACGTGTTTCCGTTAAGGAGCTTCTATGCTGGAAGCGCTTCCGAAAACAACCACTGTCGGAATCTGGAAGTGACTAGGGCAGACATGTTTGAGGAGCTCTGTCACACACAGAGGTTTGTGGAGTTGCACAAACTCTGAGGGACCACGATTTTACGCACAAGCAGCTAATCATCCCATCACAGGTAGGTTGAGTTAGGGTAGCGAAATAAGTTGAGTCAGGAACAGTTAGGAGCTAGGAAGACAAGTAACTATCTGAGAGGTGGTTTAGTGAGTGAGAGCAGGTAGTGGAAGTTATAGGTCTGGATAGGCACCCCATGATTGTAATTGACCAATACCATTTATGAAACCACATGCTTGTTAAACTGCAATAAATAAACAAAAGTTTATGTTCCAATTTAACCCTGACTGGACTCAGTATTGTCCCAGGTAGGGCCTGGGTGGTGGCAGCGAGAAATAAAGTGGTGGCACAGGGATCAATAGATGGTGAAACGTCCAGGGACCCTGTGTGATCGCCACAACCTCTTCCTCCCAGCCTGCTCCCTCTTCTCCCTCATCACCGTCCCACCACCAATCCCCTGGCTCCGAGCCTTCTTTCCCTGGGGGTTTCCTTGGGGGTTCCCCAGCTGGTGCCTCCCACCAGTCCTCTGCATCTGGCCAGTCCATGACTCATCATCACAACTGAGGCACCACCACCAAAAAGCCCCTTCTCTCAAGGAAAAAAAATGTTGCGCTTTAGCAAAACTCGCATAAACATTTCAAATACACAACACACAGGTGTTTATTTTCCAAGATACCCTGAAATGGGAGCCTCCAGCATTGAGCCTGAAACTATGTCAGACAGAACTCTGCAACTGCTAAAGATCAACGATTTTGCCAACGGTTAAGCAATGCTTATCAGCAACTTCTGGCTGAGAAAGCTTCCCTGGAAGTTAATGAGCATGCAGACTGAATTAGCACTAACAAGGCATTTGCATCACAGATAGCGACGACCTAGTAAGAAATGAGTTGCAGGCCTAATAAAATTCAATCTTGTGAAGTACATCAACTCTGGAACGGTCTCTTATTAGTGGGATTTTTTTCACCGATGGCTCACTTGACTGTACCTGGCAGGTGGTTCCCAGATGCGGCGTTACTACGGTTTAGCAGGTTCTGGGCTTCTTCATCTACAACATCTAAAAGGTACTGAATGACTTCGTTGTGATCGTCCACATCGTAAGAATCATCGTCTTGCACCTCTGCTTTAAATAAAACAATGTCACATAGCTGTTGCTGCCAGGGAGAAGAAAATGAGGAACATGTGGAATTGCAAAGCCCCGCTCCCCTTGCTGAAAGGCAATACAATTTTTAGATAATCTCTTCTTTGTTTCTCAGTGCTAGGTAATCCTTGAAAAAGAAGCAAACAGACTAAATCTCCCTTCCCCTTCCTTGGAAAAGAAGGAAATCATTATAGGACTGTGTGATCTACGCAAGTTTACTCAGCTACCATTGCTTGCGTTCATCCCTTGTCTCTGTTTCTCCATGTTTCTCACACCCTTCCTCTGGTGTAATCTGGAAATCTACTGTATTTTTCGCTCTATAAGACGTACCAGACCACAAGACGCACCTAGTTTTTGGAGGATGAAAACAAGAAAAAAAATATTCTGGAGTCTCAGAAGCCAGAACAGCAAGAGGGATCGCTGCGCAGTGAAAACAGCGATCCCACTTGCTGTTCTGGCTTCTGGGATAGCTGCGCAGCCCGCATTCGCTCCATAAGACGCACACACATTTCCCATTACTTTTTAGGAGGGAAAAAGAGAGTCTTATAGAGCAAAAAATACGGTATATCGAAAGCTCCTTGAGGAAGAGGCCTGTTTACAGCAAAACACCACAGCACTTTGGGTGGTAAACCCATTGAAAATCATGGACCTAACTTAGCCACACTGATTAAGTTCAACGGGTCAATGCTAAGTAAGACTTGAATAGCATCCAAATAAATGTACAATTCTAACAACATTATTGTTCAAAAACATTATACTGAAGCCGGACAATACAACCTAGAATACTTAGGCACAGCACCCTCATTCATTTTACTGTTTCAGTGCACTCCTAAAAGCTTTTGTAAGAGATACAAAATCATCCCACTCTGTCATCCTTACCTGAGTTGTTACTGTAGCTGGAAAAATCAGAGGCCTGACTACTAACGTCTTTAGATACGGTGACATTCCCTGGCCCTTTTGGACAGTGGCAGTTGTTCATTTCACCATTAACCTAACAAAACCAAGAATCATAAATCAGTTTTCTCTTTAAGCACTGCTGGCAATATGGGTTTCGGTGTTTTGGCCCCACGATTCAGGGAAGTATGCAGCTCGCTGCTGGAGCACAAGCGTAGCTCACAGAAGGCCCAAACTTCAACCCCTGTCATCGTCTAACTAGGTATGACATGGTTCAGACAGCGCCAAACCATGGTTTGGCATTACATGAAGCAACCTTTCTCCAATCACATGTGCCATTTCCCACCCTGACTTGCTGACCGACCAATTTAAAATGGTTTGCTATTAACATCTGAACTAGGCAAACTGTGGTTCGTACAAACCATAGCCTATATCCACAAACCAGAATTGGGAACCATGGTTTCATAGTGGTTTCCAGTTCTGGTTTGCAGACAAAACCTGCCTAGTTCAGGTCTAAGAGTCGGCTATGGTTTCTCTCTGAATTCAAAAGCAGGGACAGTTCGAGGAAATGAGGGAAGCTGCACTTTTAGGTAACGCTAAACAATGGATTGACTCTGCTTACAGAAAGACAGAGGAAGGAGGCTAGTCTGATATCATCAAACATGCAAATTTTAAATAAACTTTTCCAGACACTTCAAAACTTGACTAATCTAATATTTTTTTAAAATTCCAGTAAATGGCATTATCTGATTCATGTTTACTTCTGCTTAAATACTGGGTATTTAATATTTATTAATAAATGAACAGTTAAAAATGCTGGCTGGGAAGGTTTCCTCCCACTGGCAGAAGGAATTTCCTCTGTCAGAAACAGATTTCATCTGCCAGAAGAATCCCCTTTCTTCAAAAGGAAGGAAATCTGCTGGATCCAGCTCCAGCTGTTGACAAGCTGAAGACCATGTGAACAGCCAAGATCACCACTGATGTAAATTTGCCCTGCGCAAAGCTGTTCCCCTTTAAAACACAAACATTTCATTGTGCGGCACAATTCCTCCTGCTGCAGCAACAAGGGGAGAGAGTATCTGTTCTCAGTTACTTACTTTCGGTGCATATGCCTCAGGTCCTATTTCTGCTTTGCCATAGGGGTCTCCAAGTAAATGACCTACGAGAAGAGTGAAGAAATTGCATGATTTGTTATTTTCCAACAAACTAATAGGTTTCAAATTATAACTTGAAATTTAGCCATCTTGCGATTAAAAGTTACAGTGGTGCCTAGCAAGACGAAATTAATTCGTTCCGCGAGTTTTGTCGTCTTGCGATTTTTTTCGTCTTGCGAAGCACGGTGTCGGAAAAGTTTTGGGAAAGCTTCCAAAATCACCAAAGTCTTCAAAAACCTCAAAAAAGGCTACCACACCGCGTGCTATGAGTTGCTCCTCGAAGTCAAGTCGCAACTGTATTAACGGTTTTAAGAAAAAGGAAACAAACTTGCAAGACGTTTCCGTCTTGCGAAGCAAGCCCATAGGGAAAATCGTCTTGCGAAGCAACTCAAAAAACCAAAAACCCTTTCGTCTAGCGAGTTTTCCGTCTTGTGAGGCATTCGTCTTGCGAGGTACCACTGTATTTATCTTTCTTAAATGTACTTTTGAGGATGTTGCTGCTGCTGCTATTTTTATTTATTATTATTATTATTATTATTATTATTATTATTATTGTTGTTGTTGTTGTTGTTGTTATTGTTATTATTATTTCAATTTAAATACCACCCTTTATCAGAAGATCCCAGTGGTCGGTGTACATCATTAAAAACGCATTACAGAGCATCAATGATAAAAACATAATAAAAATAGAAAGCAAACTGATGGACAGCCTAATAATAAAATAGTCATCATAATAACACTCTTCTCCCCCACATTTTCACAAGTCATAGACTATTTAATAGCCATAGGCTTGGGTAAAGAGGAATGTTTTTGCCTGGTGCCTAAAGACATGTAATGATGGCGCCAGGTGAGCCTCTCTGAGCAGAGCACTCCACAATCAAGGGAGCCACCACAGAAAAGGCCCATTCTCTTGTTGCCACTTTTGAGAAACTATCCACAGCACAATATGAAATCAGCTTGTAAAACTGGTATACATTTATGCCCTTACCATTATGCTTTATTGACCTTGGACTTGAGCTATTGGGGCCTTTGGACCTTGGAAACACTGGATGGCCATCCCTGCGAAAATAAGAAACTCTTAAGCACAGTTTGTACAAACATTTCAAAATATACCTGATATCTGTCTGTAGTCTTTGAAGGTGACCCGGAAACTACAACTAATCCAGAATGCAGCAGCTAGACTGGTGACTGGGAGCGGCCCCCGAGACCACATAACACCGGTCTTGAAAGACCTACATTGGCTCCCAGTACGTTTCCGAGCACAATTCAAAGTGTTGGTGCTGACCTTTAAAGCCCTAAACGGCCTCGGTCCAGTATATCTGAAGAAGCGTCTCCACCCCATCGTTCTACCCGGACACTGAGATCCAGCACCGAGGGCCTTCTGGCAGTTCCCTCACTGCGAGAAGCCAAGTTACAGGGAACCAGGCAGAGGGCCTTCTTGGTGGTGGCACCTGCCCTGTGGAACGCCCTCCCACCAGATGTCAAAGAGAACAACAACTACCAGAGTTTTAGAAGACATCTGAAGGCAGCCCTATTTAGGGAAGCTTTTAATGTTTGATGTATTACAGTATTTTAATATTTTTTTGGAAGCCGCCCAGAGTGGCTGGGGAGGCCCAGCCAGATGGACGGGGTATAAATAAATTATTATTATTATTATTATTATTATTATTATTATTATTATTATACATGCTTTAATTTGATGGTTCGCTTCTAGTTGCATCCTTGCCTATGTTCTGGTACATATGCAAATATGAAACTTGGTTATTCTTATTTTCGTTACCCTTTTCTCTTAGCACTACAAAAAAGGGACATTGTGTTATGGGGCCTCTGAAACTTGACACAGTTTAAGGCCTCAGCATGTCTTAATCTGAGCCCAAAATATATGTACCGTAGATTCCAGTGTATAGGACGACTTTTAAACCCCGGAAAATCCTCCCAAAAGTCGGGGGTCATCTTATACGCCGGGTATGGGTTTGCTGGGCAGCGGGCTCCGCTCCACTCCAGGAGGAAGCTGCCCAGTGAAGCCGGCTTAGCATTGCTGGGCAGCTTCCTCCTGGCGCGGAGCCCGCCGCCCACTGCCGCATATAAGACTGCCAATTTGGGGGGTCGTCTTATACCCCCAGTTGCCTAATACGCCGGAATCTACGGTACATTACTGAAATTAAGCCGACTGGGCTCTTGTCAGGTGCCTGGATGGAAGACTGCATGTAGCTGTCTTCCCTTGAGCTGCATCATGGAAAAAAGGCAGGAATAAAGAAAATAAATAGTACAGCATTTAGCCATTCCTAAGAAGTACCTTGTTCCTTTCAACACCACTGTTGGAAGCGACATCTCCAGCGTCCTCTTTGCCTCTTTCAAAGTCATGCCCTGGGTGCTGATCCCATTAATGTAATGGATGACATCCAAGGCACGAAGAGTCCCTTCTACGGCTGCGGCAGATTTTGGAGCGATATCGCTAATGTATAACACTTGATAAAGGCTGTCGTGACCACCTGCAAGGGAGATGCCTGGAGGGGAAAAGGAGAAGAAATAGCACCATACATATTTTGCTTTTGCAAACAGAAGAGGACGGATGGGCAGATGCCACAAAAGTTTGGATTACCCAGTTCTTCTTTATGGCATGTCAAGTTAATGTCAGGTAGTAGATGTGGCAGCATGGGAAACTTAGGCGACTCCAAAACACGCCCAAGCACCAGCCTGACTGTCTTTGGAGCAGCTCGGAGGAAACTGACAGCATCTGTGTGGCTCATGTTAGTGACATCAGTATCATTAACCTGTGAAGATGAATATCAAAGAGAGAGATCTGAGATGCGGCAATGATTTAAACAACCTAAGCAGCATTTCCAGACAGTGCAATGATTGTCTGACACTATTATTTTACTTTTAAAAGACAACTGTTTAGGGAAGGTTTTAATGTTTGATGCTGTATTGTTTTTAATATTCAGTTTGAAGCCGCCCAGAGTGGCTGGGGAAACCCAGCCAGATGGGCGGGGTGTAAATAAATTATTATTATTATTATTATTATTATTATTATTATTATTATTATTATTATTGTTGTTGTTGTTGTTGTTGTTGTTGTTGTTGCCTGTCATGGTTGAAATATATAAAAAAATTGTCCAGTAGCTCCTTAGGGACCAACTAAATTTGTTCTTGGTATAAGCTTTCGTGTGCATGCGCACTTCTTCAGATGCCTGTCATGGTGATTGAGGAAGGGGGGGAGAGGGGGGCAGACATTTTATTTATTTACTTATTTCAGAAATTTTATATACCACTTGATTGTAGATTCAAAGCTGTTTACAGAAACACATGGGATTTGCACAAGGACCCCTTCAGGTGAGGTAATCACACACACACACACACACACACACACACAGAGCGCAAGATACAAACACTGAAGATTGGAAGAGGGAACTACAAACAGTATGAATTAGGATACTAGCATCTTCTCGGTGAAAATCAGTTAATTTATATCCCATTTTTTCCTCATGAAACACATTCAAAGGAACTTGCAAGAAGCAAAATTGGAGAAAAGATGCGTAGCGCTAAATAGTATGTAACAGCACCAAATAATACATAATAAAAACCAACATCAAAGGATAACATCAAAAATGCATAGAGGCAAATCACCTTGAGAAAGTCTTGTTGGAATAATACTTCTGAAAGGAACCAGCAATGTGCCCTTAGAAAGGACATGTACAACCAATGCGGCCGTCACAAGCTATTGTTAAGTAAACTGCTCTTGCAATGACAGCCACTGTAGCTAAATATAAACTAACCAGGCTATCGTGGAAACTTTTAGGTTTGAGATGTCTCTCCAGCAGACCAGGCTATATGCACGGCCACTGCAAATCCTTTAGCCCACTGCAAACATCTTTAGTCTGCTGCAGCAACAGCCTCAGTGCTGCTGTTTTGCCTTTCCCCCAAGTTTTATCTTTTAATTTTATTTATTTATTCAATTTATATACTGCCCTTCAAAGATAAAAGGTAAAGGGACCCCTGACCATTAGGTCCAGTTGTGACCAACTCTGGGGTTGGAGCACTCATCTCGCTTTATTGGCTGAGGGAGCCGGCGTACAGCTTCTGGGTCATGTGGCCAGCATGACTAAGCCGCTTCTGGCAAACCAGAGCAGCGCACGGAAACGCCGTTTACCTTCCCGCCGAAGTGGTACCTATTTATCTATTTGCACTTTGACGTGCTTTCGAACTGCTAGGTTGGCAGGAGCAGGGACCGAGCAACGGGAGCTCTGTGGTTTAACCCACAGCGCCAACTGCGTCCCATGCCCTTCAAAGATACAGAGCATAATAGCAGGAGGAATGCTTTTGCCTGGCACCTAAAGATATGTAATGAAGGTGCCAGGTGAGTCTCCCTGGGGAGAGTATTCCACAAATGGGGAGCCACTGTTCTCGTGTTGCCACCCTCTGGACCCTTTGTGGATTTGTTTTTCAACATAACAGGAAACAAACCAAGTGGTCCTTCTTCTTCTGCTTCATTCCAACTCACCTTGATCAGTCGATCTCCGGGTTGTAACCTCCCATCACTTTTGGCAGGGTCTTGAACGACGTCATGGATGTAACAGCCAACGTTATCATTGCCTTTGGTCACAGTGAAACCAAGGCTACCCTTCTCTGATTTAGTCAGGACAACATGGAGCTCCACCTCCTGGAAGGAAGCACATTTTCAGCACGTTTCAGACTGAGAACTAGCAACACAATACACATACACAGCTACATAGATCTGCATGTGTTATCTATCTGTGTGGTGGTATTTGAGGAATGCAATTTCTGCGAACAAACCAATTTGCACCTCCTGGACTAACATGCAGATCAGAAGAGAACTCTCCCTTGGATTTTCCTCTGAATTTTGCAATGCAGTTGTCCTGCCACGTTTTAAAAACAGTATATTTTAAGAATAAAGCATGTTTAGAAATATGCAAATTGAGACAAAATGGGTGGTATTCAATTAGTCTTTAATCAGAGAATACCCACTGAAACAAGTGGCTCTAACCTAGTCATGTTAATCAATGTGTACACCAACCAATATTTTTAAATATGGGTTTCTGTTTGGATTCTTTAAAAAATTGCAGATTAATGTGTGGAAACAGGATGGAGAAGATCTATGAATGAACATGTGCAAAACTGACCTGGGACAGAAACAGATTGATCCACTTGTCCCCAATACACAAGGATAGTTCAAGATAGCATGACACAAAGGAGGAGATAATTGAGGTCAGGTATGCATGTCACAGGTGTCTTTTGGGCAGTTTCTAAGTGGATGCACTAAAAATAGCTTCCGCAGTTTAAACCTGGAGCCCATTTGAAATCTACTTGCAGGTATTTCTTTTTAAATATGAAAATTAGATCCAATAGGCAAGGAAACATCCCTGTTTGGATCACCCGGTGTTTTCACTTTTACCTAAAAGCATCTGCGATGGGGTAGGGGAGGTCCCAACTGACCAGAGCAGCAGCAGAGTATTTCAATAAAAATAAAACAACATGGTACGGTCCACACAGAATGAAGTAGGGTAGATTTCTGATCTGCAAATTGGCACAGACGGCACAAAAGTCCACTGGGCTGCAACCGGGTAAACTGTAGCATTTTGCCGTGTTTGCACAAACCTAAAAAACCACGCAACCCTCCCTCCAACTACTGAGAAGGAAAAGTGGGACATTACTGGTTCATATTCATCGGCGTGTTTTTCAAGCTGGCTCAAAAGCGACGCAAGGCCTCCTGGCGCTGCCACCAGCTCAGAGACGGAGCAGCTGTATTTCTCGTCCGCTGAACCAGATGTGAAGGTGCGACATCTTGATATTGGTAGCAAATCCATTGGGAGAAGAGACGGTGGGTTACTAAAGGAAAAGGAAAGGAAGACGAAGAAAGGAATAAAAATTTAGGTTGGCTCCAGTGCCTCTGGAGGAGGGTTGAAATTGCAAAGGTGGTAATTTATTGATTATATTTTTAACCCATCTCTTGATTCTGAAATGGGATCCTCAGGGCAGTTCACTGGTTTAAAAGACCATCCACATGGCCAAAGCAGAGGAGATGGAGGTAGCCACATTGTAGTCATGTGTTTGCCCTGTTCACCTACATGGGAATGTAGGAGTCAGACCATTATCCATTTAGCACAGTGCTGTCTGCATTGACTGGGCAGGGGTCTCTCCCAGCCATACCTAGAGATGCCAGGGATTGAACTCAGGAACCTCTGCATGGAAAGTCAGTGCTCTGAATGAAAAGCAGAACTGGGACATTATTTTTCAATCAAAAGTAGTGTGTGGGTGAAGGGAGCTGAACCCTCTAGGCTAGGGTTTAGTGAATATGTCAATTTTGGTTTCTCTCAGTTTCTAGCTTTTCCAGTCTTAAGTTCAGCTCTCCATACTTCCACTTCAGTTTGCAAATTTATTTTTTAACAGTCCTTGTGAAAATTCACCAGCGTTTTCCTGAAAATAACCTCTAAATACACACTTCTCTATATGCAATTTTACCAAATGCACACATTCTTGCAAACCAAATCCCCCTAACGCAATGCATTTGTGTATGTCATTTCCACAAATACACATGTTTTATATTTACCCTAGTATATGTACTTTTGGACACATTACCTGGCCGGAGACCTGCATTGCAAAATTCAGAGGTCCGAATTTTGAAAGGTGACTTTGTTTTGGTTCATGTGTTGCTTTGGAAAGCATGAATTAGTAAGCTTGCCTTCAGATGCAAATAGAGTCAAATTTCTCCTCCCTCCCTACCCTAGAGTTTACCTCTCTGCAGTCAATCGACCCAGGTATTTTTCTCTTAAGTCAGTCCCTTTTCAGTTATCAGAACAGGGCTTGGAGGACAGAGAGGAATTTGTTGCTCTCTTGCTGCAACTGCAATCCCACCCCCAACTGAAATGGATGCAAAAATTAGGACTCCACCTCAAACCTCATTTTAGACATGAATGGGGAATGTTAGATGCACAGCAAACATGGTTTCCCCCTTCGAGTCTAGCAGGACTCACAACTTATCATGTTAAAAACCAAACTATATGACTAAATTAATTTAATGAAACGAGCCAACAGCACATGCCTGTTCTCAGTTTCTGGTTTCCCTGGTGTCTCATGAGGAGCACAATATATGGTGCGAATGGTTTCCTCTTGGCTGCAGGGCGTTTCATAAGGACTAGGTGCCTCCGCTGCCGATTTGTTGGGGTTTTGGTATAGGGCGGAGCTCCACTTTGTGCTCGCTATCTGGGCCGCATTCGCAGGAAGCTCCTCCCCTCCGCTCCCGCTGCTGTCGCTGTAGCTGTCCCTTCGAGAGGGGGACTTGATCCGCTTCCTGCCCTTGTCCGTGGCTTCGTTTTCGTCAGAGCTGTCGTCTTGCTCCCCGTTAGGTTGCTGAAGGTTGCCTTTGCTGACATCAGGGAAAATCTGCTGAGGGGAATGGATAGGAGTCTGGAGGAGAAAGGACAAGAAAGTATGGCAGAAACAGGACCAAGCATGTCGGCTGTGGTTTCAGAGAGCCGGTGTCACTGTCATGCGTAATGCACATGTACGCCCCCACCGACCCACCCAGGTTTTCATTGTTTGTATAAAGTACTTTGGAGGCTATTAAACTCCTACACCAGATTAGTAAAAACACACTTTTTGTTTGGGTGAAGCTTAAAAGGAACGTCTCTCCCCCCATATGAACCAACCCAGACTTTGCGATAATCATCCAAGGCCCTTCTTCTAGTGGCTCTTCCATGAGAGGTCTCATGGAGGTCTCATGGCAACACAAGAACAGGCCTTTTCTGCAGTAGTTCCCCATTTGAGGAATGCTCTCCCCAGGGTGATTTGGCTGGCGCCTTCATTATACATCTTTAGGAGAAAACGTTCCTCTTCAACCAGGCCTTTGGCTGATTATCACCCTATACCAGTGGTGTCCAAACCTTTTTCAAAGTGAAGCGCCGTGGCGGCTGACCAAAGTTGTTAACCTTTTTTTTAGGATGGAAGTTGCTGAGCTTTTTTTAGGATTTTACCCCAGGAAATAAACCGCCACAGGGGCCAGATTAAACTGACTGACGGGCAGGATTGGGGCCCCAAAACGAACTTTGGACATGCCTGCCCTATACCCTTTTAAATGTGATTGCAGGAGGAGGGGATTATTGGTCTGTTATTGTTATTTCCCCCCCCTAAATTTTGTGTTTTTTATATTGTAATTTTATGTTGCGAACCCCCCTGAGAGGTACGGATGAATGACGGTATGCAAATAATAATAATAATACTAATACTAATATTACTAATAATAATACAGTGGTACCTCTGGTTACATACTTAATTCGTTCCGGAGGTCTGTTCTTAACCTGAAACTGTTCTTAACCTGAAGCACCACTTTAGCTAATGGGGCCTCCTGCTGCTGCTGCGCTGCCACCGCACGATTTCTGTTCTCATCCTGAAGCAAAGTTCTTAAACCGAGGTACTATTTCTGGGTTCGCGGAGTCTGTAACCTGAAGCGTATGTAACCTGAAGTGTATGTAACCCGAGGTACCACTGTAATGGAATCTTTGATGCACCTTTTCATAAAAAGTCACTCACAACATCCAATGTGCTACCATTCTTACCAGCAGAGAAGGGTCAATTTCGGGCAGTATCCCAGGAAGTGGCCTGCAGAGGAGAAGGGTGACTTCGGGAGATGTTCCCCTAAGAGCTGAAATAACCTCCTAGATGTAGAAGAGATTCAAAAATCAGGCACAAACGCTGAACAGGAAGGTGTGTCTACAACTGAAACAAGCCAACAGAAAGAGGTGCTGACCTGTTGGGACAGTCCTTTTAGAGACGCTCCGTTCACTTTCAGGATGACGTCCCCAACCTCGATCTGTCCGCTTTCTGCAGCCGGTTGCCCTGGGAAGAGCTTTTTAACCCTGACTATGCTGGAACCTGGCTGCTCTGGAGAAACGCTGTCCTCTCGACAGAAACTGAAGCCTAGGCCCGAGCTGTTTTTCACCAGCTTCACCTCAAACGTGTTGTCTGCAGAAAAGAAAGGCAAATGTTATTGCGGCACGTGAAGACGCCTGATCTCACTCGCTGGTCATGCTTCAAACACTCTCCTCAGGCACCAAGATGCATAAGTACACATCCACAACAAATGGAAAGCAGAAAAATCGATACTCACGCAGCCTAAGATGCTCTGGTTGCTGCAGAAGTATGAGAACAGAACATTTTTATACCACTCGTTAGAAACTTGGGACAAGTTGCCCACCAAACAAAGCAGCCAGTACTCCAGAAATTAACAAGCCAAGTCTACTTCTACACCATTCATTTAAGGTACTGTGATACCACTTTAACAGCCATGGGTTCACCCAAAGAATCTTGGGAACTGAAGTTTATTAAGGATGCCAAGAGTTGTTAGACCATTATTACCTTCACAGAGCTGCAATCCCCAGAATTTTCTGGAAGGAGGGGTTGATTGCAAAACCGCTCTGGGAACTGTAGCTTCCCAAGATTCCCTGGGGGCAAGCTATGACCGCTGAAGTGGTACCATAGTGCTTTAAACATAGGTGTGGACGCAGTCCAAGCCACGTGGAAGAGTGCAGAATGGAGGGTGTCAAACGTGAACAATAACTGAATCTGGGAGAAAGGTACAAATACAAACCTTCATAATTTAATTCCACTGGAACATAGGGCAAGTGATAACGAAAAACCAAACCGAACAACCCAGGATATGAATAAACACACTAATAGATAGGAATTCTTTTCTTCACACGAGGGGCCTGGTTGACTTCCAATGGCAACAAAGCCTCAAGCGGGAAAATTGAAATGAACATCAGTAATGACAACTGGAAATTCTGTAAAGGTTGATGAGAGTTGTTAAGAAGTCTGCTATCTCCCCCACAGAACTACAATGTGCTTTAACAATCAAGCCTTCCCAGGGAACTCTTGAGAATTGTAGATCTGTGAGGGGAACAGGGGCTTCCTAACAACTCTCAGCACCCTTAACAAACCCTTACTCCCATCGTTCAGCCAGGACACTGAGGTCCAGCGCCAAGGGCCTTCTGGCGGTTCCCTCACTGCGAGAAGCCAAGTTACAGGGAACCAGGCAGAGGGCCTTCTCGGTAGTGGCACCCGCCCTGTGGAACGCCCTCCCACCAGATGTCAAGGAAATAAACAACTATCTGACTTTTAGAAGACACCTGAAGGCAGCCCTGCTTAGGGAAGTTTTTAACGTTTGATGTTTTATCGTGTTTTTAATATTCTGTTGGGAGCTACTCAGAGTGGATGGGGATACCCAGCCAGATGGGTGGAGTATAAATATATTATTATTATTATTATTATTATTATTATTATTATTATTATTATTATTATGTTCCCAAGATTCTTTGGGGGAAGGCGAGACTGTTTAAAGTGGTGTCATAGTGCTTTAAATGTACAGTGCAAATGGGGGCATAGGAAGGGGGGGGAAAGGAGAACTGGAAGTGATGAAAACAGAGAACAGGTAGGTCAGGTAAGCAAGTAAGCGATGATTCTTGCTTGAAGGAGAAGCGGGCTAATAATAATTATGGTCATTACTGTTTCGTCCAAATGGTTTAATTGAGCTCATGGACCAGCCCTGTAGGGCCACTATTATTTTAATGTACTGAATAGAGTGAAAGATTATGAGTCATTGGAAGAAGGGGAGTGTGTGTGTGTGTGTGTGTGTGTGTGTGTGTGTAAATTTAATAGTGTTCAGTTGATTTTTTAAGTTATTTTGTTAATATTGATTCTAAATGCCATAGTGATTTGTTAATCATAAACAGTGGTACTTTGGCTGTCAAACGTAATCCGTTCTGGAAGACTGTGCGACTTCCGAAACGTTTGACAACTGAGGCACAAAAGGCAGTCAGCAAAGTCAATGGAGAATTTTTAAAAAAAATACAGAAGCCGTTTGACTTCTGAGGAGTGTTCGAAAATGGAAGCAATTACTTCCGGGTTTTGAAAGTTCAGGTTCCAAAACATTCAGCTTCTGAGACGCTCAAAAACCGAGGTACCACTGTACTATGACTCACACTGTAAGTGTGATATTAGCTTATTTATTTATCTATTGTTACTGATCTGTTAATAGTGTTTTATAAATGGCAATGGTTTTAATAATAATCTGTTAATTATATGATATGATTCACACTGTACTTGTGATATTCTATTCTATTATTACGGTTATTTATTTGTTGCTTGTAAGCCACTTTGGTATTCATTTGACTGGAAATGGAATAGAAAGACAATCAATCAATCAATCAATCAATCAATCAGTCAGTCAGTCAGTCAGTCAGGGAATTCTACTCAAAGGGCCTGACACTGCAGTCGTTCTAATGTCATGTTATGTCTCGGTCCACTGGCCTGCCATTCTAGAGGTAAAAATAACCTATTGAGGCTCAAGCCCACTTTGCATTCCGACAGAATCTCACCGTCAGTGACAAAGTTGTAGTCTCTGGCATGTGTCATTTTCTTCACAGGTCTTTCTGGGGCCCCACTGTGATTGGGCTGGTTTGGAGGTGTGCACTGTGGCGTAACTGGAGCATGGACTCTGGCGGCTGGAGGCTGGCCCTTTTCCAAGACCAGGCGGACCTCCTGCAGGAACAAGCGTACAGACACTTAGCCATGGAAATAAAAGAAAAGGTCAGCACAGGATGAAGTACGCAGCACCAGGGTCTTTTTAGCATTGGCTCCACACCTGTGGAATGCTCTCACCACTACTGAGGTGCGTGTCGCCATGCCATTGTTTCCTTTTAGAAATGGGAAAAGACACAACTCTTCTGACTAGCTCCTGGATGAAGGTATCAGCAGATGAAATGATTTGTGAATAATTTTCTTGAATGGATAACCAATTCATGCTGCGAATCTCCTAAGAAATGAATGCTTGCATTTGAGTCTTGCCTCTGCCAGTTGTTGTTGTTGTTGTTTAGTCATTTAGTTGTGTCCGACTCTTCGTGATCCCATGGACCAGAGCACGCCAGGCACTCCTGTCTTCCACTGCCTCCCGCAGTTTGGTCAAACTCATGTTAGTCGCATCGAGAACACTGTCCAAGCATCTTGTCCTCTGTCATCCCCTTCTCCTTGTGCCCTCCATCTTTCCCAACATCAGGATCTTTGCTAGGGAGTCTTCTCTTCTCATGAGGTGGCCAAAGTATTGGAGTCTCAGCTTCAGGATCTGTCCTTCCAGTGAGCACTCAGGGCTGATTTCCTTTAGAATGGATCAGTTTGATCTTCTTGCAGTCCATGGGACTCTCAAGGGTCTCCTCCAGCACCAGAATTCAAAAGCATCAATTCTTCGGCGATCAGCCTTCTTTATGGTCCAGCTCTCATTTCCATACATCACTACTGGGTATGGAACCTCAAATAAGGAAGTATCCCTGCATTGCAGCAGCAGCCAGAATATGTGGACGGCGCCAGGATTAGCTTGACCTTTGCCACACAGTTCTGGAAGAGCCACCACATACCTGCCCATATCTTTGAAGATAGCAGCAGCACAGCCTAACGTTTCAAAAGCCACGATTCCTGGGAATACTCTGGCAGCTGCTGCTTTTGCCACACGGGGGAGAGCAGCGGCTGTCAGAATAAGCAAGCGACTTCTGCAATGACTGAGAATGGCTTGGTGGATGGTGGCAGAAGCAATAGTTGTTCCTTCTCCCAGGAACTTCCTGCAACATAGAAATGCAACATAGAAATTGGCCCCAGAGAAACAAGGCTGTAAACCTCCTACCTGGCCGGTATTCCTCAGGATTTCCACAGCTTGTTTATGGGTAGCTCCTTCCAAAGTAACCCCATTGACAGAAAGTACACGGTCACCTAGAACCAACAACAAAGGGTTACAGGAATCCCGTAAGCAGAGGCTAAGCACAACCCAACAAAATAAATCTCCTCTCACAGCTCCAGTCAATAGCCATTCATTGGAGAAAGACTTGTGCAGGATAAAACACCAGCAGAATGAAAACATGGAAAGAACTTTCTCGGTCAGGTCAAGGGTCCGTCAAGACCAGCGTCCTGTTTCCAATAGTGGGCAGCCAGATGTACCTGAATCTGACCAGCCATCCCCGTCCCCAGCATCTGATCTCCAGAAATATGCGGCCTCTGTACACTGACGTCCTAAACAGCTACCGAGGCTGATAGGGTCTTGATAGGCCCAGCTAAGTGGGATTCTCCAAGAATCCCGGCTATTCAGGAAGCTGCAAAACCCCAACGTGAAAATAAAGGTTAATTATACTTGCCTTTTTGAATTCTACCATCAGCTTCAGCTGCTCCCTTAGGAATAACAGCTTTCACATACAGGCCTCCATGCCTCACGTTCGTGTTGACACCACCCTGCAGATTAATAAATTGGACAAAAGTTACGACCTTAATGGAAAGTCAGATATCCGAAACCAAAGGCACCAACCCAATCCCTTAAAGGAACCCAGAACATACTCATGCAGGCTATCAGCAAGGACAAGCGGCAGCCAAAAATGAAACCCAGAAGGAATTATTATTTTTCTTTTCTTTTTTGAGCCCCATGCAAGCAAAGAGATGGTTCCCAAGGCTTCTTCTGGGTACAGAATTCTAGTTTAAAGTTCTGGTAACAGATCTATTGAGAATATTTGTGAAGGTTAACAAAGCATGAGTCTGAGGGTATATCATGCATGTCCAGCCATTCAGATACAGACAGACACAGAGAGGGGAAAACTAAGGTGCACTGCTTCTTCTTGAGTTATGGAAAGCTGAGTCGGGGGAAAAAATGAAATTTCAGTAGGCTGGGTGGTGGGTTTCTTCTAATGTCTGAAATTTCAGTTTGGTCACCATTTCCTGCTAAGTTTACTGTGCCTTTAACTGCTGTACAACAGGCAAGAATCCAACAGGTGAAGCTTTCCCCACTGCTGCATCTCCAAAAAGGGAAAAGCTCAATTGTTGGATTTCTTTTTGCACAACATTGCAGAAAGCACAATCGGGGGAGGGGGGGGGACCTGTCCACTTTAAGAAACGTGGTTCTTGAGCAAGAAGGGGTCTATGGATCCCTAAACTGGAGGGATCTGAGGCTCTTCAGAATTGTTGGCTTCCCACTCCCATTGGCCCAGCCAGCATGGCCAATGACGATGGGAGGTGTAGCTCAGTAACAACTGGGGGGCTACAGGTTCCCCATCTCTGGTTTCAGCAAAAGGCTACTCCTTCCTTAAGAGTGTCCACTTCCTATGCTTTCAAACTAGCAGCCTTATTTTATGTATGCTTAAAGGTAAAGGTAAAGGGACCCCTGGCCATTAGGTCCAGTCGTGACCAACTCTGGGGTTGTGACGCTCATCTCACTTTATTGGCCGAGGGAGCTGGCGTACAGCTTCCGGGTCATGTGGCCAGCATGACTAAGCCGCTTCTGGCGAACCAGAGCAGCGCACAGAAATGCCGTTTACCTTCCCGCCGGAGCGGTACCTATTTATCTACTTGCACTTTGACGTGCTTTCGAACTGCTAGGTTGGCAGGAGCAGGGACTGAGCAACAGGAGCTCACCCTGTCGTGGGGATTCGAACCGCCGACCTTCTGATCGGCAAGTCCTAGGCTCTGTGGTTTAACCCAGAGCACCACCCGCGTCCTGTACATATGCTTACTTGGAAGTAAATCTCTCTGTGCTCAGTAGGTTCACTCCTATATAGGTGTTGATAGGATTCCAAGCCGACAGTATTTAGTACAGGGCCAGCAAAACACATTTGCTTTCTGTTTCAGATTAGAAATTGCAACCAACGTGCTCACAATACTGTGCAACTCTAAAGTGTGTTACAGGGAAGCAGGAAATGTGTTTTAATTTCTATGGCAAACTGATTTACTTTGAAAAGGATGAGAACTCTAGATTATTTGGACCAATGCCTTGGGGAATATGCCTGAGCTGATCTCCTTGGGTGAGCCACAAATACCTCTTCTAGAGATCTGCATTTACTCAACTCTCCTTGTCCAAACTGCTTTCCAAAATTCTGAGATGCAATCCTTCAATCTGATCTTTGGAAAGTGAACTGAAGATTGCCATTAAAAAAGCACTTTCAGACAACCCCACAAAAAAGCAATAAACACAAGGACACGGCATTGTATACCCGCTTTCGGAGTTTTATCTTTAAAGTGACATTGTCAAGTAGTTGCAGCCCATTAAGTACGAATGATCATGTACAGAACTCAGCTTACGTTCTTACAAAATTGAAAAGGCATGCCAAAAAGTGAGGTTACTGCTGCCAGCTTCTAACGCAGAAATGGTCAATATGCTGAGCAGTCAAGAGTCAATGTAATTGCAGGTTCTTCTACCCTGTTCCTCCTGCCCCCTCCCCAAATTTACTGGGGTGGGGTGCAACTAAAATTCTGCTTGATACAACAGGCAGAGTGGGGCGTTTGCGCGAATGAAGGGATGGAGGAAGAATAAGGTGAAAGAAGGCATAGCTGTGCCACCTCCCTCAGCACTTTAAAAGCATCCATGAGTTACAACTCAGAGAAATTGTGCATAAATATAAATATTCGGTAGTATTCTGCTTCGCAACCAGCAGAGGGAGCTCAGAGGATGTGTGACAAGGCTGTATCGACTCAGGTGCCAATAAGTGGCAACAGAACCACATACAAAGTCAAGAGTTAAGCTTGAGAGGTAATTCACTGATTTCCAGCAGTCTTTCTGCAGGGACAAGGAGAGTCACCACTGCAATTCTGCAGTGTTATAAATACAAGCAGGGAAAGTACGCATTTTTGTTGTTGTTGCTTCCATTCATGGTACGCATAGTAATACGTTAGGAAACTCGATTCTGATCTCAGTCGTAGTTTACGCATGAATTAGGGCAGCTCTGCACATCATGAGTGCTGTGGGAAATACTGGGGTTTCACACAGAAAATACATAAAATGTGGATACCCTACGTGAGCATGTGGCAATAATGCTGGGTGGGAAACTTGTGGTCCTCCAGACGTTGTTGGACAGCAACTCCCATCATCCCAGACTCTGGCAATTTTGGTTTTTCTCAGTTTCTGATTTTCCAATCCTAAATTCAGTTGTCCACATAAATTCGCATTTTTTTAAAAAAATCATGAACTTTCACCACTATATTTTTGTGAGAATTTCTCCCAATATACATGTCGGAATATTTTTTTTGCTGAATGTATACGCTTTAGAAAGGCGATTTCCTCTCAAATAATGCATGTGGAATGTTATTTCCCCTAATAAACACATTTTTATGTACACTTCACCCCAGTGTATGCGTTTTTGTACACATTACATGGCATTGCAAAAGTCGGGGAACTGCAAATTTCAAAGGATGGCTGTATTTTGGCTCCTGTATCATTTTGGAAAGTGAAAACAGGGAGGTTTGCCTTTAAGTGAGAACTTGGTTGAATTGCTCCCCCAAACCTAGGCTGGAGTCCAACAATATGTGATGCACAACAAAGTTTGCTTTACTGTAATGTATGAACCAAGTCACTCTGTGTGTGCATTTTTCCCCGAACAAAACACAACACTCGGGTTTCTCTTGATGTGCAGAACTTGCCCTGAATCCTTCCCCTTTGCATGTAATGTCATGCAGAACCTCAGCCTTGAGAGTTGTTGAGAGAAGTTAAATATTAGCAGCAGGTTTAACTACTTGACAGTGCCTCTTTAAGGTCCACTGCTACCCTGTAAACCATACATTTTTAACAG
This sequence comes from Podarcis liolepis, assembly GCF_965112155.1. NCBI lineage: Eukaryota > Metazoa > Chordata > Lepidosauria > Squamata > Lacertidae > Podarcis > Podarcis liolepis. Next base: position 15,408,908 of record NC_139564.1, on the reverse strand, counting down.
GTCGCTTGGAGTGGAAGAAAAAAAGAGAAAACAGGTAAAAACCTTGTCAAACAGTACCGTGACACTTATTCCCAAGCCGTTATCATTTTTGGCCAGTTCGACCTCAAAGATATCTCCAGGTTTAAGAGGCGGTGAAGAAAACTTTTTAGAATTCATTGAGTTGGCCAAATTCATGAAGTAAGGCTCCTTTACAAAAAACAGACAAAAAAAACAGAGAGAGAGGAAAAGACAAAAAAAAGAGAGTATACCCTGTTAGAGAGGTGATTTGTGATTAGGACTGTATTACATATTCAGCAGGGATAGCCAAAGGTTTGAAACAGGGATAAAATGAGATTACACGTACATAAATATTTACACATGCACAAACACAACGCAAATAAAAAACAGGGAAGCACTCTCGAAATCTAAGCAGATATATCCAAACGCAACTACCATTTGATGCAGTCTTTCAGGCGACATTCATGATGTTATGGATCAAAGCGTCTGCAGCGACAGATCTCCCAGAATAAAGGAATCAATATGCCAATAATTGCTTGGGTCAGATACACGGCCAAAATTGCACGGCGTAATGCGGTCATGTGTGGCCAGCTGATCTATAAAAGCATTATGTGCCTGAGCAAGCGGTCAGCTGACCTACAGGACCCTCACGTGACCCTGTCACAGAAGGCTCCAGGTGGGCAGGTTTTGGCTAAGGAGCAGGAGGGGTAGGATAAAGGATGTTAAAATGGGATTAAAAAAGGGTTTTGTGAAAACTGCCTTGAGCTGAGGGGGGCGGGATATTCCAGGGTCAGACTAAGAGGGAAATAAAGGTAAAGGTAAAGGGACCCCTGACCATTAGGTCCAGTCATGACCGACTCTGGGGTTGTGGGGCTTTTCTCGCTTTATTGGCCGAGGGAGCCGGCGTACAGCTTCCGGGTCATGTGGCCAGCATGGCGAACCAGAGCAGTGCACGGAAACACCGTTTACCTTCCCACCGGAGCGGTATCTATTTATCTACTTGCACTTTGACATACATTTGAACTGCTAGGTTGGCAGGAGCAGGGACTGAGCAACGGTAGCTCACCCCACTGCGGGAATTCGAACCGCCGACCTTCTGATCGGCAAGTCCTAGGCTCTGTGGTTTAACCCACAGCGCATGTAAATAAGCTCCTATTTCTGCTCCCTAGGAAGGAGGCATAAAGCAAGGAGATCTCTGGGGTTACGCCATACACCGGGGATGGAGAAATTCTCTTTGTTGCCCAAAGAAAGACTTTGCCCAGACCACACCCACTCCACATGGACTTTCCACCCTTGAGTGTTCATGTCTGAATGGAATATAGCTCCATCACGAAAAACGGTCCTTGCCTGTAAACAAATTCTGTGACTTATAGAGGCAACAAAAATTACCCTGATAGGACTGCAGCAGGGCTAATAGTCAAAGTGGGTGGGGGAGAAGTAAAATGAGAGAAAATAAATGTTGCGTAAATGACTCATGTCTTGGCCTACTGAATTCACCACGATTATCCCGTAAGGCAGCCGTCACCACCTGAAACAGCATCTAACTCTCTATAAAGCGTTTAGCATGCCACTGTCCTGTTTACCAGCAACCCTCCTGTTAAAATGATTCATACCCACAACAGAGAGAGACCCCAATAAGCGGAGACATCTCAAGTGCCCATTTCCCAGGCAGGTGGGGATTGCCAGAGTGGGGAACCTCACTATAAATAGTGCAAGCGTGCTGAAATGGGCTTTCCGGAGGGCTCTTTTGGAACCAAAACCAAGCTCTTGTATTATCTTTTGCTGATCACGTAGGCTAATATACGCTTGCAAGTAATTTCTCCTTGGGAAAATAAGCCCCCAAAGCGTTAGTAAAAGGTGCCAGAGCGGTTAAGCAATGGAAGCGCCGGTTGCCGATCCCCACCCAGTCCATCTCACTCCCTTGTTTTAATTTCGAAACAAACCAGTAACTATATAAGACCTCATCCACACCATGAATTGAAAACACTCTTATACAATTTTCACAACTGTGGCTTAAGAAACCAGTTCCCAGAATTCTTTGGGTGGGGGAAAACCATGACTGTTTAAAGCATCATCATGGCGCTTTAAAGGTATGGTGTGGATGGTATGGAGGTAAAAAACACACAAAGTGGTATAGAAATGGACTATGCCTTTTTGGCGGCCGCTGTTGCTGGTTCCTGGCTGCTGGAGTAAGTGGCTTCATCCATATCAGAATCTCCTCGGTCAGAATACTCCACGGTCTCCGCCGTTCCAACCTTTTTGGCTTTTGTTGTGTTTGCCTCCAAAGATGCTCCGCTTCTTTCGCTGAATTTGGAAAGGGCAAGCTGGGAATCGATGCAATTCTGGTATTCCGGCTGGGGCTTGTCGCCGATATGGTTGCCGAAACCACCGTTTGTTTGGCTCTGGGACAGGCTGGCACTTTCGGTCCTGGAGTCTTGGGAGCTGAGGCTTCCGTCCCGTTTACCCGAGCCAAGGCCAGATAAACTCCCAGAGGTAGGCCTCTGCTGGCTCAGTGGCCGGTTGTGTTCCTCTGAAGACGACTCTGCCTCATGGTCTGGTGTCAGTGGCGGCCTTTTAAAATACCCCTTTGTGCCACTGAGGAGATTTGATGGTGCTAAGGAGAAAGGGAAATTCCCAACAGTAAGCATTATTTAAATAGCCTAATATAGTCATAAAGGTAAAGGTAAAGGAACCCCTGACCATTAGGTCCAGTCGTGACTGACTCTGGGGTTGCGGCGCTCATCTCGCTTTAATGGCCAAGGGGATTTGAACCGCCGACCTTCTGAATCTCCTAGGCTCTGTGGTTTAACCCACAGCGCCACCAGCGTCCATACTATAGTTATACCTTGGGTTAAATATGCTTCAGGTTGAGCGCTTTCAGGTTATGCTCCGCGGCGACCCGGAAGTAATGGAACACGTTACTTCCGGGTTTTGCCGCTCGTGCATGCGCAGACGCTCAAAATGACGTCACGCGCATGCACAGAAGCGGCGAATTGAGGCCCGCGCATGCGCAGGTTGCGTTCTACTCAGGATGCGAACAGGGCTCTGGAATGGATCCTGTTCGCATTCAGAGGTACCACTGTACACTGGTCAGTTGAGACATACATATCTCTGCTTAATAATCCAAAATATGCTCAGGTCTTGTGCCTGGGTGCTCCATCCTACAGCCAAATCCTTCCTTCTTTCCGTCTCAGCCCTACATGAGCCACAAGAAATCAGAAACGTGCCAGCCCTACTGAATGTCAGATCCAAGAACAAACGAAAGACAGAATTCCAACCAAACACGGCCGATGAGAGGATTTGGGGGACAGCATCAGCCCTGGGATGGATAAACATGTCAATTTCATTTTCTCTCAGTTCTTAATTTTTTCTTCAGTCTTAAGCTTTAATTCTCCACATTTCTGCTTCAGTTTGCGAAGTTATTTTTGAAGTGCCCTTGTGTGTGGATCCAGCACTTTTGTGTGGATTTCTCCTGTATTTTTATAAGCAATTTTGCCTAATACACGTGGTTTCTTCCAAAGCAATTTCCCCTAATATTTTTGTATGCTATTTTCACTAATATATGCATTTAGATGCACATTTTAGTATATGCATTGGATGGAGAACTGCATTGCAAAATTCCAAGAAGTGCGAATTTTGAAGTATGGTCAAATTTCAGTTTGTGCGTTGTTTTGGAAACTGCGAATCAGGTCAAGTTCACTTTTAAATGCAAATTGACCTGAATTTCTCCTCCATCCCTAATTGGCACCCAGGTCAGGAAACTTTAGGCCAAACTGACCCTTTCCTTAATGGCCTTTTAAGCAGGTTATAAAAACATTTTTGCTTCAACAGGCCTTTAGTCTGGTTTCCCCTCATGCGAAGCCTTTTAGTGACTCCTAGCTCTCTGCTTTTACTACTTATAAGTTGGACTTTTGCTTTTGGAATTTTACTGTCTGCTTTTAGTGACTGCAAGTGTCCTTGTGGGCCTATCTGGGCTGAAAGGCAGGGTACAAATATTTAGACAGACAAACAAACAACCCTGATATAATGAGCTATGTCAGCTTATCAATTCCATCCACCCCCAACGATCTGCAACTTTGCTCCAAAGCTGTCCCTTTCCTTCCACCCACAAGCTAATTTTATCGGATGATAAATTATGCTAGCTGGGTATTAACTGGCAAGTTTTAGTGTTGAAGAACCCCGGGATATGTGGCCGAAGGTGTAGCCAATTCCTGCTAAAACCTGCTGCGTAACAGTGCCTGCCTTAAGGGGAACATGGAAATTACTTTCTAATTGCAACAACAAGAACAACTGCAACTGGGTTGAGCTATTGTGTATAGATGTACGAAAGGAGAAAAACTAAGCAGAATTTGCAGATTACACCAACTATTTATCTAAGACAGGGGGGTGAGGAATTTCTGGCCAGTGGGTCAAATTTGGCCCAGCATGGCTGCCTTCCCTGAACCATGCCTACCTACCTCATATGTGATGACAGGTGTGACAGACATAGCTGGATCAATCACACAGCTGATCCCTGCAGAAAGTGGTTTTGCTAGAGCTCTGCTCTGCGCTTTGGCAAGAATAGGTTTAGCAAGTCCCTTTGTGCTGTGGTTTCCAAGCACCCAACAACTGTTAGGCACTTAGGAAGTGCTGAACAAGGGACTCTGACAGGAGGGCGGGATAATGCCGTTTGATTGACAGGTTGGTTGTCCCAACCACCTGTCAAAGTTGGCCCGCAGGGGGTGGGGGCAGATAGCAATCTGGCCCGTCAGGCAAAGAAAGGTTCCTCACTGCTGATAACACTTAGCGGAATACCTTTCGTATGCCCCTCCTTAGGCTGCGAGATGACAAGGGTCACTTCTTCTGGAGCATGCTCAATAATTTCCAGTGCTGTGTGATGGCGGACCCCTTCCAAGCTCATACTGTTCACTGATATCAAGCGGTCCCCTATGGAGAGAGAATGATTCGGAGATCAAAACAATACATTTTCAAGTTTTTACAGAGGGGCCATGGAGCAATCCACTGACTGCTGCAGATGTTCAACATCAATTTAGTGCTTGGTGCAATGCAAATGATGGACAAATCTGGCAATTTCAGTTTCTCATTTTCCCAATATTAAGTTTGGTTTGGCTCATTTCTGCCTATGTTTGCGTGAAAATGTGGTAAAAAGGTAAAGGACCCCTGGATGGTTAAGTCCAGTCAAAGGCGACTATGGGGTTGTGGTGCTCATCTCGCTTTCAGGCCAAGGGAGCTGGTGTTTGTCCACAGACAGCTTTCCAGGTCATGTGGCCAGCATGATTAAACCGCTTCTGGCGCAACAGGACACTGTGACGAGTGCCAGAGCGCACAGAAACACCGTTTACCTTCTCGCTACCTATTTATCTTCTTGCACTGGTGTGCTTTCGAACTGCTAGGTTGGCAGGAGCTGGGACAGAGCAATGGGAGCTCACCCTGTCATGGGGCTTCAAACCACTGACCATCCGATTGGCAAGCCCAAGAGGCTCAGTGGTTTAGACCACAACACCACCCGCGTATACACACACACACACACACACACACACAGTCTGCATGAAAATTCATAAGCATTTTCACCAATATTTTAAAAATTGTATGCCGTTTCCCTTAGTGTATGCATTTTCCCAAGCAATGGCTCTCATGATGCCTTGAATGGGAAAGTCTTGTATCACATTGCCATAAGTTCTTCACAGGTTCTTTTGGACCCAGATTTAAATCATCTCCACACGGCCATAATGCTTGCTGTGCGACTATCTTGGGCTAGTGACTATCTCTCAGCCTAACCTACCTCACATAGTCGTCATTTGGCTAAAATGGGTGCAGGGAAAGGTGGGATGAAAATATAATAAGGATAAAACAAGAGTGATGGGTATTTAGGATACCCCTTGCAGTTATGTTTTGGTTGTTGCAGCTGTGTGGGGCTTCAAAAAAGCTGTGTGGGGCTGTTCATTTTCCCAGAGAAAGAGTTTTTTCTTCCTTGTCTCTTCCCCTGATCTACACAGCGCCCTTCTGAAGTTGCTATTATTAGCCCCATTGGTTCTGGGGAGGGAGGGAGACAGGAGATAATACCCACCCCCTACAATGTTTCCCCAAGCAAATTAGACCCCACTCCAAGAGGTGTTTCAACAAAGGGAGAGAAAGAATAATGGATCTCTCTCACATCACTGTCTAGTTTGGTCCTGATAAGAAGCACTGAAACTTTATTTTTCCAAGATGAGCTGTTAAGCTATAAACTAACAAACCAAACAACAGGCAGCCATCAATTGCAGACGGTTAGCAATATAGCTCGCCTACATAAAAAGTGTAATTGCCTGATAGGGCCATTCAATGCATTTCATTTTCCAAAATTAGCAGCAAGCGTGTCTTCCAATCACTTCTAATGTCATTGCCAATGGCAACATTCAGTATTTCAACATTAATACATATGCAGTAACTTTTGTTCATTATATTTGTTTTTTCAAGTCAGTGTTTTTAATATTCTGGCAGTATTTCTACTGCTTTCTTTCAACATACAGTAGCAAGCCTAAGATTTACCTGGTTTTAGCGATCCCTGCAAATCTGCTGGTCCTCCAGGAGTTATCGAGTGAATGAAAATCCCGAGGTCAAGCTTTCCAGTTTTCTCCCCACCAGTGATCTGAAACCCTGTTTAAAGCAGTCATTTAGTAAATTTTGTAAAACATTCATGGCAACGTTTCATGAGATTTTCAGAGACCCATTGACCATGGTTTACTAAGAATTTCATATTGGGTGTCCTCCAATATCTTAGATAAGGATAATGGTCAGTTTACCCCAATGGGGAATCTAGAGATAGAGTTAGGTAGGACATAACACCATGCTGATGACTTTATATCAACAAGTGTTAAGTCTGTTCCAATATCTGATAGCTTTCTAAACCTGGGGACATTTCATTCAAAAACAAAGGCATCTTCCAGACTGAACTCCACCACAACCTGCTCCACCTAATCAAGCGGTATGCTCGATTTTTGTTCATTTCTGTCATTACCTATGACTTTCAAAGTGACATCAACTCACCTAAGCCATACTTCTCATCTTTTTTCAAGTTTACCAAGCTGATCTCCCTTTCTGGCAACAACAGTGGATTCTGCTTCATTTGTAGAACATCTGTAGGGAAAGGGAGGTGGGGAAGCCACTGAGATACAGCAGGGTATATTTATTTCTTGGAACATGACACAACACGAAGGACTTGAAACCTTTCAAGTCAACCTTCACTTGAATTTGCTTTGTAATTAAAAACAGCTCTTCTTGCATCTCAAGAGGGGCATTAATGATAGGGCTCAACACGGCTTCAACATTTTGGGGAAAGGAAGTTCTTCTCCTTCCTACATGAAACACATCCTCTAGGATATGCCATCTGATGAACATTTAACAATTTTATCTCCACAAAGCAATCAGCCCCCATTTTGAATATGTGTACATTAATGCATGCAGATTCCATCTAACTCATCGCCTTTGCGGGGTCTTCCAGAGTCAGATATTCCTCATGCAAGACAACTTATGGTTCTGGAAGTGATGCCATGCTACAGGGGCTTCATGTAGTGGAAGAACTAGCCAGGCCCATGCATGGGGAGGGCAGCTGGGTCAACTTGCCCCGGGCCCTGAAGGGCTAAGCCGGCCAGCCCATCCCTGCTGCTAGACTTTCACTGTCATGCCAAGATTTTCTAACTTTATTTTAACAAGACTCCTGCCCTGGGCCTCAGACCAGCTCTGCATGGGCCTGCTTTCACAATAGTCCATAATATAAAGGTAAAGGTACCCCTGACCATTAGGTCCAGTCGTGGACGACTCTGGGGTTGCGGTGCTCATCTCGCTTTATTGGCTTCCAGGTCATGTGGCCAGCATGACTAAGCCGCTTCTGGCGAACCAGAGCAGCGCATGGAAACGCCGTTTACCTTCCCGCCAGAGTGGTACCTATTTATCTACTTGCACTTTGATGTGCTTTCGAACTGCTAGGTTGGCAGGAGATTCCATAATATAGTGGAACTATATTAAACAGGGGCACAAGATGAGTGACTGGACCTGTGTGTGAAGTCCCCTGATCTCTCTCTCTTTTAAAGGACTCATAGCTCAGTGGGAGAGCCACATGCTCTGCACGCAAAAGGCTCCAGGTTCAATCCCCGACATCTCCAAGTAGGGCTGGAGATTTTGGAGTGCCACTGCCAGTCAGTGTTGGCAACACTGCGCTAGACAGCCCAGTTGTCCAATTGGTTATCAAGACAGCTTCTTACATTCCTAACCATTGCAGTGCAACTGTTCCTGTTGCAATGTTTATCTAGGAACAAGCTATCTGCTTTTTATAAAGAGGAGCTGTGGTACTTAAGTGCTTCAGTGAGGGGAGGAGGGAATCAGTATCACCAAAAATGACAGTATAGAATCACAGAATTGCAGAGGTGGAAGGGACCACGAGGGTCACCTAGTGCAATGCCCTGCAAAACAGGAATCTTTCTTTCACCCAACGTGGGGCTCAAACCCACGATCTTGAGATTAAGAGTCTCATGCTCTACCCACTGAGCTATCCCAGGATTAAGTCTGTACACGGTTCAAGTTAATTACTAATGGACCTTTAAAAATCCAGTCACAAGGTCTAAATTTTATTGTAAAAAAGTACTGAATCAAACAATGCTGACCTACAACATAGGCTTGGCCAGTGTCTTCAGCGGATGAAGAATCAGATTCATTTTTCCTTCTTTCTAGGCTGGAATTTAAACCTGCATGAGAGTGTGAACTAAAGGTGGTTGGGAAACGGCGAAAGAGAAGCAGTGAAAGGGGAGTGGAGAGGAAAACAGAACATAGAAGGGAACAAAGGAAAAAGTAAAAAAATAATAATGATATAAACATGACAAACAAAACACAAACTGGTGTAAAGGTAGCACCACATCTGGGCGTTAAGAATGCACCAGTGGAAATCAGTGAACATGGAGATGTTTGTTCTGTGCGTGTAGAATCAGAGCTCCATGGGAATAAGTATGAAACAGCTGGCCGCAAAGAGATTTTAGGATGAGGAAATGAAAACGAATCCTGCCGTTTTGCAAAACTGCAGTACGTCCTAACAGACGGTGGCCCCTGACATCTGAGGAGTGGGTCACTGAACTGTAAAAAGCTTAGGAAAATACAGTGGTACCTTGTTTTGAGTCCTGGACGCTCGACGAAAAGTACGCTCGACAAACTGCCACTCTGAGCACGCATGCAGAGCGGTTTGCGCTTCTGCGCATAGCACAATTTAGCGCTTCTGCACAAGCAGCAAACCTGGAAGTAACCTGTTCTGGTACTTCCGGGTTTGCCGCGGACGTCCACTGAAATGGACGCTGGACGGGGCGAACTTATATGGAGGTACCACTGTATAACAAGGTGAAAGTGCTGCAAAAATGCTCAGGAATTCACTTTCGATTCAAAACAATTCTAAAAATGGATCTCTGCTTACTTTTGGCCTGAAGACACCAGCTGTTTAATATAGCCCAATAATCCCAGCTATTGACTGCAGGGCATTAGGAAATGCTGTAAATACAAGAGAGGACTTGGAGAACTTCTGTGGCAATGGTAACCACCCTCCCTAAAAACGGTGTACATACGTTAACTAAAGTTTGCCATGAGGACAGCAACAGAAAAAAAGACCACTTTAAATGCTGCAACCTCCATGCAAATGCCACTGAGAAATGCTTAACCTATGGCAGTGGCAAGTGCAAAAATGAAAAGCCTCTTATCCCATGCTTTGTCCCAGATGCACACAGTGATTTCACTCCGCACAGGTGGCACTGCCTGTGTTTCAGGCTATGCAAGAGAGACTTTAAACCAGGGGTGGGAAACCTGTGGCCCTTCAGATATTGATGGATCACAACTTCCACCAACCCCTGACTGACGGGCCAAGGTGGCAGAGGCTGATAGGAGTCCCACAGCATGTGGTGGGCCACATGATATCAATTTCTGCTTTAAACATTACACAGAGCACCTTCAAAGGGATGTACTTCCTATGGGAACGGCCATGTTAAAACCAGTCCGTAAAAGAGATCCTTACTTGTTGAGCTTTGCTCCTCCAGTCGCTAATTCGGCATCAGATTTTGGCACCTGCTGAAAGATCTTCCCCATCATTTCCTCCATTCTCCGCGAAGAGGCGTCCACGGGGGTGATAACGTTTTTCCGACGCGGACTGACAGACACCTGGCTCTGGGTCAGGTCGTGAAAGGATTTGCTCATGATTCTGGGCCTTTCCTCCCAGGGCAGCTTCTCGTTTTTGTCCCTGGAACAGCTCTGGGCAGACTGGAAGAGGGAGAGTTCAGAGTAGGAGAGCTTCTTGAGAATATCCGCTTGCACCGACAACGGCCGGACCGCGAGCCTGTTCAGTGTGCTGCTGGCCAGGCTGCCGGTGCTGATGGCACGCCCCATGTTGAACCCTTTGACAGAATCCGTGTGGAGGTTGAGGCTCCTAAATGATGCTCTCTCTGCAAGGAAATGGAAAACTGGTTTATGCATTTTCCCTTTCCATGGAGACACCTCCCTTTCCATGGAGGCGCAGATTGCAGCTATAACAAAGGCGGCATTTTTCCATCTCTGCCAAGCTAAGCAGTTGGCTCCTTACCTCTCTCGCCCTGACCTAGCCACTGTGATCCACGCGACGGTCACCTCCAGACTGGATTATTGTAACTCGCTCTACGTGGGGCTGCCCTTGAGACTGACCCAGAAACTCCAGCGGGTGCAGAATGCTGCAGCGAGACTCCTTACGAGGTCTTCGCTGCGAGATCACATTCACCCGGTGCTATACCAGCTGCACTGGCTCCCGGTGGAGTACAGGATCAGGTTTAAGGTGCTGGTTTTAACCTTTAAAGCCCTATACGGCCTAGGACCCTCGTACCTACGGGACCGCCTCTCCTGGTATGCCCCACAGAGAAACTTACGGTCTTCAAATAAAAACATCTTGAAGGTTCCAGGCCACAGAGAAGTTAGGCTGGCCTCAACTAGAGCCAGGGCTTTTTCGGCTGTGGCTCCGATCTGGTGGAACACTCTGTCACAAGAGACCAGGGCCTTGCAGGACTTGACATCTTTCCGCAGGGCCTGCAAGACAGAGCTGTTCCACCAGGCCTTTGGCCAGGGCACAGCCTGACTCCCTCCCTCAGCAATCTTCGCGGAGCTCTGGCCCAATGGTTGCCAGTGGCTTGAATTAATTAATTTTATAATGAATGATTTTAGAATGTTGTTTTTGCTGTACTTTTGTACTGTTTTATTGTTGCTAGCCGCCCTGAGCCCGGCTTCGGCTGGGGAGGGCAGGATATAAATAAAATTTATTATTATTATTATTAAAAGAAGCACACCTCAAAATGCCTTCTGTGTAGACTGGGAAATCTAGAAGAAATAAATATGGCAGCTGTGACTCTTAAAGCTCTTCGGGGCTCCAACGTTTACCAATTCAATACACTCAGAAGCCACAATCCAACAGTAACTGTAGATGGGTGGTGATGTTTAGGGTGCATACAGACTTAAAGAGTGTGACTTCCCCCAAATGAATCCTTGTAACTGCAGTGTGTTAATGGTGCTGGAAACTGTAGCTCTGTGAGGTGTAAGCTACAGTTTCCTGGGGTTATTTTTTGGAGAGGGATGCCATGCACTTTAAATGCATGGTGCACACAAAGCCCTATGTGCACACACATACACTGAGTTAATGTTTTAAAAATAGCACTTAGCAGTGGGAGCTGTCTTTTTCCAGGACAAAAACCAGTCACTGGGCCCCACAATCCAGGGGGAGAGGGGCTGCCGTCAAAGCCTGTCTGAACATTGGATGCTTGATACAATAGCTCGGCTGTGCACTAGTACAAACAACAGTGATGCTAATAATTACATTGTCCGTACTTAAAAGACCTACACCGGTTGCTAATTTGTGTCTGGCACAATTCAGAGCACTAGTCTGAATCTTCAAAGCTCTAAGTGGTTTGGGACAAGGTATCTGAAAGCCCATCTGCTCTCACATCAGCCTGTCTGACGTTTAAGATGTTCTTCAGAGGACCTGCTCTGACTGGCTCTCTCTTTTGAGGTAGTAATGGTGGAAACAAGGAACAGAGCATTTTGGGTTGTGGCACCTCACCTTTGGAACGCCCTCTCCATGTTTTTTCACCCCTGCCCTTTTAGACTAGAGGCTGCCATTTTAGATTACCCCAAATGCCTCACTCTCAAAGGTTTGTTTATTTTTTAAATAGGGAGGGTTAGCGATGGCTGCTACAAAAAAAAGGTGTTTCCATGCTTTTGTGGCTGCTACCATTCTCTGAATGGGGTACACTGGGAGATGTAAAATGGCAGTTTCAAGAACTCCAGAAGATTCCAGAACACTGCCACACCTAAATTTGCAAAGTCTCCTGAAATGCAAAAGGAGGGAAAGCAGTTTTGCCTCCAAACCCCTCTCCCCAAATCTGAGCTGAGCTTTCAGCACCCGCTCCTAAAGTAACCAAACTTCACAATGCCATCCTGTAGTGGTTAAGAGAGGTGGACTCGTTATCTGGTGAACTGGGTTCGCTTCCCTGCTCCTCCACATGCAGCTGCTGGGTGACCTTGGGCTAGTCACACTTCTTTGAAGTCTCTCAGCCCCACTCACCTCACAGAGTGTTTGTTGTGGGGGAGGAAGGAAAAGGAGAATGTTAGCCGCTTTGAGACTCCTTAGGGTAGTGATAAAGCGGGATATCAAATCCAAACTCTTGGGACAGACAGGACTTCTGGCTGAGGCCAAAACTCCTGTGCATACTTTCCTTGGGACTTCAACCTCTGATTGAGCATACAGAGGGATGTGTCGCGAGGCTCTTCAAAAGCACACACCTTTCATTGCGTCGTCTCTCTCTTTTATCTAGCATGAAATGTCTTCAGCCCTTTGAAGCCTTTCGATGTAACACTTAATCTTCGTCTAATCTCTGCCAGTCCTCTTTTGCACTCTTTCAAGAATTTGAATCTCTTGTATTTAAAGCTCAGTGCCCAGCGCTGTACACAAGACTCGCCTTACAAAGGTTTTACATGAAAGAAACCATTATCTCTCCATTTGTAACTAATCCTCCTCCTCCTTAGCCGTAAGACCTTGTTAGCTGGGTTTCTGGCAGACACCACGGGCTGAACAGTCTCCACCGAGCTATTGTCTCTTTGTCAGCTTCTCACAACAAATGTGTACTATATACACAGGTGGCAAGAACTATTATTATTATTATTAGCAGTCAACATTCATGTTAATTTTTTTTGCCCATATATGATTTATTGCTTCTTACATTTTTTTAAGCAATTAAATTTAATAGCTGTAGATGATGACAGTTGTATGCAAACACCCCAAGTTGTTAAGGGCCTTCTAAATTAATGCAAGAACCTTGTACCTGGCCTGGGGACCTAATGCAAGCTTTTGGACATCTGAGTTAAGTGCTGTTGTTTCCAATCAGAGTACAGTGGTACCTCGGGTTACAGATGCTTCAGGTTACAGATGCTTCAGGTTACAGACACTTCAGGTTACATACTCTGCTAACCCAGAAATAGTACCTCGGGTTAAGAACTTTGCTTCAGGATGAGAACAGAAATCGCCCAGCGGCGGCATGGCAGGCCCCATTAGCTAAAGTGGTGCTTCAGGTTAAGAACAGTTTCAGGTTAAGAATGGACCTCCAGAACGAATTAAGTTCTTAACCTGAGGTACCACTGTAGCTCTCTTCTGCAAGCTGAGGTCCAACACAGAGATTGTATACAGATTAGCAACAGCAGCAGCAGGAGGAGCAAGAGGACAGGACCAGCCATTGTGCTTACCTATTTCCTGAGCATCTTGGTTACTTTGCCTGGCTCTCATCTGGAGCTGAAATTTATGCTGCGAAGAGCAAAGCTGCAGCAAGTACTGGCAGGTCTTGCTGGTGTCAGTTTGGAAGGCATGTTTTATACCATCAGATGTGTTCTGCAGAGTTATCTTCCTCTTCTGTAGCAGGAAAAACAGGTAAAAGGCAGACACAGATATATGAGCTACTTTCCAGCTTTGGGGTGATGCAAATCATTATTCAAGAACAGAACTTGCAAGAAGCAAACAATTGACTGGACTGCTGTACCGACACTGTACATTACTACAAAACCTGAGGTGCAGAAAATGCAATTACAGCTCAGCTAGATATTATGCAAGGGTTATACTGCATGTGAAAGTATTCAAAGTGCAGGACAAGCAAGATCAAGATCATGGTGTGGAGGTTTAGCGCTCCTCCAGAGGTCCTTTTTATTGTGCATTCATGATGGTTTGTGCTCATGATTGTATCAGGGCAGTTATATGCAATTCCACTTTCAGTATCATTTCCACCTGGAAAGGTTTCAGCGTGGACACACTGCTTTTTTCCCCAGCTGGTGACTGCTGAATTCCTTTCCTATTTCCTACCACTAATGTTCTGGGTTTTGTTCCACTCTCGTTGCGCCACAGGGAATGTGGGCCCCACCAGATGGCAATAATGAGGCAACCCTGGGGAAGTATCTCAGAACAACAAATAAAGCGGAATGGTGTGTGGACGGGCCCAGTATAAATCCACAATTTTTGGGTTGATGACATGTTGCAGAAAGTACCTGTTGCGTAAAACACCAGTTTGGAGGGATTCTTAGTCCTTTCCTCCAATCCTCTTTTTCCAAATCTGCTATTTGCTGCAGAAGTGAAGCTTATACTGATGCTAATAACAGGTTCCCCCCCCCGGGGGGGGGGGACTGGAGTGTACAGGGAAAAGACTACTCTCCCCTTCGTGTGACACATTCCTGCTCCTACCCACCCATCTCTGAGGCTAATCTCCAAATGAGTACACAAACTTAACATCACATGTAATTTGGCCCCACAGGTATTGTTTTTCAGTATTCACCATTTGGTGCTCGGAATGAGGAACGGAAGAACTAAAAGGTAACACTAAATTGAGCATCTTTTCAACTCCATGGCTTGAAATAAATGGGATTCGAAAGTGCTGTAATATTAGTTGGATTCTGCTCTTTACACTAGAGAGTCAGAGTCAACCCACAGATTCAGGGCAAAAAGCACACACCATGTGACACAAGCCTCACAAGACTCCGCCACCTCAGAATACAGAGGGGGGGGGCTGTATGTTTGAGAGCTCCTGTTAAAAGAAAATGCTTCCCTGCATATAGAATGGTAGCTTAGCGGGGAGAGAAAGGTCAGTCTAAATGCCTATCATGAAGAATTTTGGCAGTGGCGGAAAGGAAGCAATTATGCATGCAACCCCCGTCCGTCCCCCCCATTTGCATTCTGAAGTGGTACAGTCTCAGAAGGACTGTACCATAAGGTTCCTCCTACTCCATTATCGGTCTTCAGTGGATGAGATGCCTCCAACAGCACAGTGACGGATCAGCTAGCAAATATCCTCAACCTCTCCAGCATGATATGGCCTGGCTTGTTGCTCATCTAGCTTCTATTACTAAACTATTTGCCACACACTATGGAGCACACGGTATCTTCCTCTTGTTCCCTTCTGGCATGCTGTCATGTGGACACTGTAGATACCGTATTGGCCTGAATGTAAGCCATACTTTTTCTCCAAATTCTGACAGCGAAAAGTTAAAAGTGCGGCTTATATTTGAGACCTTCCCTTTCCCCCCCAACAGCTCTGGGGAGGGCTGGGAGCAGCAGGGGGGCTGCACCCCATTGCCCCACACTCCCGGGCTGTTCTCTTGGGGGGGGGAGCAAGGCCGCTTTGCCAGTGCCCCCCCCCAGAGCAGCCCAGGGGCGTGTGGCAGCAGTGCGTAGCCCGCTTGCCACTCCCAAGCCTCCCTTGAGCCGCCAGAAAGAGGGGGAAGGCCGCCAGCAAAGCAGTGCAACCCGCCCCCCAGAAGCAGCCCGGGTATTGTCTTTATTTCTTTTCCCTCCTTCAATTTTAAAGGTGCAGCTTATTTGTGGGTGCGTCTTATATTCACGCCAATACGGTAACTGGAGTTTTGTGGGTGGGTGGGCAGGCATGGAGTTGTCCAGTCTGTGATTGTACTGGTGGAGGTGGGAGGAGGAAATGTTACCAACGTACGCTGAAGGATATTTT
Source organism: Podarcis liolepis (assembly GCF_965112155.1). Taxonomy (NCBI): domain Eukaryota; kingdom Metazoa; phylum Chordata; class Lepidosauria; order Squamata; family Lacertidae; genus Podarcis; species Podarcis liolepis. Next base: position 15,392,895 of record NC_139564.1, on the reverse strand, counting down.
TTTTGTTTCTCTCCACGGGAAGCGGAGGACAGGTGTGCGGGCTCCATTGTGGACCTCAAAAATGAGAACTCCTTTGGGGCAAACTCCCAGCAAAATCCCAGTCTGAGACTTTTTCTCTGGCAACACACGGTGGAAATGAACGCCGTATTCTGTCAGCCTTTGGCAAATCTACACAATGAGAAAGGAGGCACAGAAAGAGAGAAATGTTTGTGAGAAAAGTTAATTTGAGGACATTGATGAGTGTAAAAATGATATTGTGCAGTTCAAAAGAAGAAAAATGTGACCTTACGATGAGATTCACCCTTTGTTTTCATTACTCATTTCACATAAAAACAAATGTGAACATACAACATTGTACATTAATCATGTTCAGTAACAAAACTGTACGTATGTGTGTGTGACTTTAGTTCCACACCAATGAATGCATATTGAATCTGCAACAAATCACTTCAAATAGATAAATAAATAAACACATATTTTAAACACATCTTATTTCTTGGCTGTTACTCTGAAAAGTAATTGCTATGGTTACCTCTGGCCAGGTGCAACCTACATGTAAGACGTCACCAAAAATCAGAAAGGATTTTCCGAAATGTATGATGTGGCTTTCCTATACTTCAAGAGTGTTTAACCTTTTCCAGCCTGAGGGCCACATTGCCTCATGGGCAATCTTCCAGGGGCCACATGCCAGTTGTGGGCAGGACCAGAGGCAAAAGTGGGCGGAGCAACAATTGTGACCCTTACCCTTGTACAGAAAGGTGCGTTTCTGCTAAACAAAAGCCAGAGGTTTACATGCGCACCTCTTTCCATCCAGGTGGCACTGGCACCACTCAGGGACACATGTTCCAGTCATTCAAAAGCAAATTGAGGAAGGCGAAGAGCAGGACCAGTATAGGGTGTGCTATGGGGAGCATTCAGTGCGGGTGGTGCTGTGGCTTAAACCACAGAGCCTAGGACTTGCCGATCAGAAGGTTGGTGGTTCGAATCCCCATGACGGGGTGAGCTCCCGTTGCTCGGTCCCTGCTCCTGCCAACCTAGCAGTTCGAAAGTACACCAATGCAAGTAGATAAATAGGTACCGCTCCAGCGGGAAGGTAAATGGCGTTTCCGTGTGCTGCTCTGGTTCGCCAGAAGCAGCTTAGTCATGCTGGCCACATGACCCGGAAGCTGTACGCCGGCTCCCTTGGCCAGTAAAGCGAGATGAGCGCTGCAACTGCAGAGTCGGTCACGACTGGACCTAGTGGTCAGGGGTCCCTTTACCTTTACCTATGGGGAGCATTCTAAGGGCAGACAGAAAGAGCTGGGGGCCACACTGAGCTCTCAGAGCCTGAGGTTCCCCAACGTCGTTACAAACTTATTTTCACCATTTGGGTTTCATCTGCTTGGAAACCTCTAATGAAAACGAGTGTGGTGGGCTCCACGCTTGACTTCCCGTACTAACCTTCAGAAATTCAAGTTCTGCCTCTTTTTCAGAAGCACCTGCGTAGTTGCTATGTAGTTTTGGCAATTCTTCTTTCACATTAGACAGGTCCAGATTTTCCAGCACTCTAGCTGGTAAATAGTGTTCCGTTCTGAAATAGGATAGGCCATGCACCTACAGAAAAAGAGGGAAAGAAAGAAAAAGCATAAGGGCAAGTTATGGATCCACAGGCATGACCCAACCCGGTTGCAGGCTGGATGATGTGCTACCCTGGTAACGCCAGAATAGCAGAGGTGTGGATGATGAGGAACGCTGTGACACACCTCCCTAGTTGCTAGCAGCGATCCTATTCATAAAAACATTGACCGAGAAGCACAGAATCCAGCTGGGAAGAATGTGGCAAATGTAACCCCCTTGACCCTCATGCATACCTTGACCCTCAGAAGACCCAAGACCAGGTGCAGGGAAACGTTGGCCTTCCAAAGGTTGCTGAACTACAACTCCCATCAGCCCCAGCAAGCATGGCAGTTGTAGAGTTCGGCAACCCCTGGAGAGATAAGGGTTCCTTGCCCTTGGCTCAAGACCTATGTGAAGATGACATATTGAAGTTACCTTTAAACCAGGCTTCCTCAAACTCGGCCCTCCAGATGTTTTGAGACTACAGTACCCATCATCCCTGACCACTGGTCCACCTCGCTAGGGATCATGGGAGTTGTAGGCCAAAAACACCTGGAGGGCTGAGGTTGAGGAAGCCTGGTTTAAACTGAAAGACAAGGTATGCCACTGCAAAGTGAGAGAACTGCTAGTGGGCCACAAGAAATAAGAATGCCAAATAACTGGATGCTCCTAAATAGAAGAGATTGACCACTGTATTTCCTCTAGCAGCAGAATCGTCCAACCCAGCTGTGCCTGAGCATCAGAGGTGATGGACTTGTTCAATCCTGGTTTGGAGATACAGAATAATCGACCACCCTCAAATGGCATGTTGTGTTTCCACACGTACACCTGCTCTGGGCTTGCCTCCCAACCATCCTGTCAGCGACATCTGATTTGCAAAATGGTAGTCCTAGTAGTTGGATCTGGCCTCAGGTTTGTCCTCCTGTGACATCAACAGTGCCTTTAGCACTGAATTAAAGACCCAAACAATTTGGATCACTTTGACTTACAAGGCCTTGAATGGAGAAGACACTGGCCCCAATCTGCACCTTAAAGATCATTGCTTCCAAAACAACAGGGATTTTATCTCCCGGTTGGTGGGTCGCTTTCGCAGAATGGAAGATGGCAGCAGGATCTCCAAGGATGTGATCTATGGGGAGCTGGCTTCCTACTGGCGGACCAACTCTGCATCACAAGGATGTCTGTTAATGTGACATGAAGGCTGGCAACATCAAACCCGCCATGTGGGAGTCCCTTGCAGATGACCATAGTGCCCGGAGACAGAAAGTCATTAATAATAATTTATTATTTATACCCCGCCCATCTGGCTGGCTTTCCCTAGCCACTCTGGGCAGCTTTCAACAGAATATTAAAATTCAATAATCTATTAAACATTAAAAGCTTCCCTAAACAGGCCTGCCTTTAGATGTCTTCTAAAAGTCTGGTAGTTGTTTTTTACTTTGACATCTGGTGGGAGGGCAGTCCACAGGGCGGGTGCCACTACCGAGAAGGCCCTCTGCCTGGTACCCTGTAACCTGGCTTCTCGCAGCGAGGGAACCACCAGAAGGCCCTCGGCGCTGGACAGAATGTGTCCGGGCAGAATGATGGGGGTGGAGATGCTCCTTCAGGTATACTGGACCGAGGCTGTTTAGGGCTTTAAAGGTCAGCACCAACACTTTGAATTGTGCTCAGAAAGTCAGGTTGCGTATCTACAGCAGTGACCAGAGGAGGAATGACTGCTGGAAGGAGTGCGGAGAGAAAAAAATGCCATGATGTCTCTGCATCAGCAAAACCGGATGCCTTCATCTGCCCCAGCTGCAACAAAAGAGGTCTCTCCTTTATTGGTCTCTACAGCCACTGTAACTCTCCAACAGTTTGACTTCTACCTGGGTGCAGTCTTCCATTGTCTCCCTAAACAGACGGGATGCCAACCACGGCAGGTCCCTTCTGCATGCTTGACAGGATGGATGCAGCCAGCAGGCTAGCCACCCTTGCAACCAAAACCATGGTTCAGCACTAGGTGCTAATGCAGCCAGCTCTACTTTCTAGCTGCTAATCCTCAGTTCTATGGCTAACACACGGTTCATTCCCGAAAGCTTGTTTGCGTTCTTCCCCCTGCACTTCAAAACAGCCGATCAACCGAACGAGTAAAAATCTGCATTTATATAGCCTTCAAGATTCTAAAACAACTGAGAGGCATCGATCTACACAGCAGGCTCAAGAGCTGCAAAACAGGGTCTGATTGTTTGCTTGTGATTGGCTGTGGTGATCTTTGTTTTTGTGTGTGAGTGAGGTGGGTGGGTGTTTTGGATCAGGTTAGCCATATTGATTTGTATGCTGTTGGTGGATTATTGTCACTGTCCTGTTGGGCTGTGTATGTGATAAAGGGGAGCCATACCGGGGTGAAGGCGTCTTCTTCTGTTTGTCCCCGTGTCAGTTTCAGTTTATTAGTTAATTTTTCTAGTAGGGCTGTTTCCCATACTATTTGGTACCATTGGTCCATGCTAACTCCTGACAGGTCTCTCCAGTGTTTCTGGGTGCTGAGAGCAGGTGGGTTATGAGTTCTTTGTGGTGTAAATGGGCATTGTTGTCTTGGAAGATGTTTAGTAGGGCCAATTCTGGGGTGATGTCTATTACTTGCTTAGTTATTTTACATATTTCTTGTATGGCTGTTGTCCAGAATAGTTGGATTTTGGGAACAATCACACCATAGGCCAATCCCAACCTCTCTCACCACCACAAGGGAACACAAGGGAACAACACAAGCAACGCTGACACCAAACTCTACATACATTAAACATAATAGAAACACCGCCACCCGACCCCACCCCTATCCATCTTCCCTCTCTCCACCCCCCCTTTCTTTTTTCTTTTCTTCTCCCCCTAATGCCTCAACAAATGAAACGGATTTGTAAAAATGTTACATGGGAGAAAAAAAAAATACGAGGCACTACACTTCTGTAAAACAAGAAAATCCTGAATAAAATTAAAATTAAAAAAATAAAAAATAAAAAAGAGCTGCAAAACAGAACCAGGAGGCTGCTCACAAATGAAAGATGATCCTTACTTCAGCCTGGTAATCTCCATATTCTGCCTGGAGGGCCAACGAGGCCAGCAGCAAGGCTGTCTCTTCGTCACAGTGCATCTTCTCCTCCAGGATATCTTTCCTTAACTGCAGGTAATACTGATGGCACGTCAAAGTATGCCTAGTGGAAGAAGAAAAAGGAGAAGGGGCACTTGAGCACAGTCCTTTCTCTAACCCACATTTTAGAGTGTAACCTAACATTACCAGATTTTTTTCAACAAATCCGGGGACACTTTTCAACTTCCTACTAAATAGATGGATTTTGTCAGGGGACTGATTAGTAAATCCGGAGACTTGTCCCCAGGAAACGGGGATGTCTGGTAACTTTAGCGTAACCAAGTTCATAGAACACAGCCAGAGAGATGTGCATGGAAGATGGTCAAGAGATGGGAGAAGCTTCTACCAATATCACACACTGTTAGAATTTATTTGCATACCCCCTTTCAGCCAAAAAAGGGGTCCCAAGATCGCCAAAAGGAAAAGTGTGGATGGAAGAAGAATCGGGTGGGTTTTTTTAGTTAGACGCCTGTGCTTGAATTTGTTTTACGCGTGGAGATCAGTGTATGCTGATCAACGCACAGTCTTCTCTGTAAGGCTCCATTCTGATGACATCATCATCATTATTATTATTAATTACTATTATTATTATGCCGCCTGCCTGACTGGGTTGCCCCAGCCACTCTGGGCGGCTCCCAACAAAAAACAGTAAAAGCACAACACAACATCACACACTAAAAACTTCCCTGAACTGTACAGTAACAATACTGTATTTATTTATAAGAACACTTTTACACTGCCTTTTGGTTCTAAAGAGGACACCTCACCCACCACCGATGATTAAAAATCTCATTGCAATTCAAACAAGAGTGCATTTCTACAAACCAAGATCTGCAACAGGCAATGTTAAAATGCATTGAACATGGATGGGGACGCTTTTCCAGTTTGAGGGACCCTTTCCTTTAGAAGGAAACCTTCTGGGGGACACTTGCCAGGGGTAGGAAGGGCCAGAAGCAAGAGTGCATGGAACATCAGTGTTAATCTATGCACACACCCTCTATCTTCCATCCAGGCAAGCAAGAATTCAAGGCTGCACCCTAGCCTGACAAAAGAACTCAAGCAAGGAATTAAATAGGGCTGGAGAGCGGTGGCTTGGAGAGAAGAGGGTGTGGCTGAAGAGGGTGTGTGGCTTTGGGAGAGTCCCGAGGGCCAGACAGAAGGGTCTCAAGGGCCACATTCAGCCTCAGTACCTGAGGTGCCCCATCCCTGCACTAAACGTTTGTTGGAATGAAAGCATCTTAACCACCTGCTTAACAGATATCAGCCGGGTCCAGTGAGTTACCCAACTAGGGTTCCCATCATCAAAAATGTAGGCTCAACTCACACATAATGCCTCCAAACTTCCAGGCCACAACTTGTGAGGAGTGGGAACAAATTTTGTGTTCATGCCATCTCTTTGTGAGCTCACTTTACCACTTCCATGTTTGGGCAAAGCACAGCAGCAAATTATGGCTGGTGCACGGCAGGCATAAGGAACCTCAGGCCTTGGGGGGGGTCAAGTGTGGCCCTCCAGGCCTCGCTATACGGCCCTCAAAACTCTCCCCAAGCCACACCCCTAGCATTGAATCCTGAGTATTTTTGCGCAGCTGAAATGTGCCCTAGGACTCTGACAACCTCTCTTGCCTATTTTGATGGGAGGATAGAGAGGGGTGTGCAGAAACCAGCCTACTGTAGGAAATTTAAGATCTGAAAACATTCTCAAGATTTAAATCAATGTTATAATTATTATAATTTGTAGCCAAGCCATTGTACATCAAACATTATTGTTTCTAAGGGAAAGGAACGAAATAGAAGTTGTTCTGCCCGTTCTTGCCTCTGGCCCTGCCCACCAGTGGGAGGCTGAAAAGAGTTTCTCCAGCCTTCATGTTCGACCTCCAAGCCAGAATGGCAAATCAAGATGAAATATACTCGGAGTCGAGAGTGGATTTCATGTTCTTCATTCAGCTCATAGTGGTGAGGAGGAATGGAAGTTCCTCCACAATATCTGCTTTATATACATTATTTACACAATGGGCTGCACGTGATTGGCTAATTCCGGGATTCTCCTGTAGGTCAATCAGGTTGTGGATTCACTTCCACCTGGAGCTGGATTGGGTGGCTCCTGCGGACCAATCATACTGCTGCATTGTTCTAGGACCAATCAGACTGCTGCATTTTGGATCCTATTGTTCTAGGACCAATCAGACTGCTGCATTTTGGATCCTATTAAACTCAGTACGTAACACAAGATCTGAAACCGATTTTCAATTCTTGATTTGGAGGGTGGTTTGGATGTAACAGGAAACCATGGTTTGCCTGGGCAAGGGGTGCAAGGTTTTCAGGGAGAGCAGATGCACTTAGAAGCACATTGGATCCCTCAGGAGAATGCATGCATAGCAGTGTGGGTCATACTCACTGTATCAAGCTAATATCATCCACAAAGAACTTAATGCGGAAGAACAAAGTGAAGTTGATTGCGTTCTTGCTCTTTTTCTTTGGTTCTTCTTTCCAGCCTTCAGGAGCTATTTTAGTCAGTTTCAACTCGGGGTCGATGAAGAAAAACTCATTGTCTGTCATAAAAAAAAAAGAGGAAACCCCAAAATAATTAATAAGGAATTATTTTCACTGGCAGTTGTTCCTTTTACAGAACTCGAGTTGGGTTGGCTCAATTTCCGATTGGTCATTGAGTAAAATATATAAATGAAGCCTGCATTTTACAGGCTTCCTTTGGGTTGTGTTCGCCTGGAATAGGCACCCACAGCCCATTCAGAATTGAACTCTGCCCTCCCGTCTATCAGCTATCATCACTATCAGCTGATTGACAGGTGGGCGCGGTATGGGGGAAAAGACTTCAAGAGGCTAAACTGGATCCTCTGGCAGGCCAAGACTGTCTTTTGGGGGTTGGAGATTCTCCACTCTTGACCTAGATCATCTGGGAAATTTTTTACTTGTGGCATCACACCTTACAGAAATTGTCCCCCCTGAACCTGTTTGTCTTGGTAACATCAGCACATGGCTTGAGCTGTATCAGAAAAAATTGTGCAGGAGGAAATTAGTCCCTGCCTTTGCACTATGGTCTCAATTGAGATCAGCGGCTGTTACTGGAATCTTTTAGAGTAGAGATTTTCAATCTTTTTGAGTCCATGGCTCCCTTAACCAATTACACTCTTTCTGAGGCACCCCTCTGGGGCTCAGGAGTCCAATTATGTCACCCCTTGCCTGCAGAGCTGGCAGCCTCTCACCTTTTTCCCAACACCTTCCCTTGTGGAGTGTTCCCTGAGGCTCCTCTCCCCTCTCCTTGAGAGTCCTCTGGGCAGCAGCTGCTGCCGCTGTCCCTAATCTCTTGAGCTACACAGCCCCAAAAAGAGGTGCTGTTCACCTGGAGAGCTTGTAGCCAGGGCTGCTGCAATAAACAGCTGTGCAAGGCTTTGTGAGGCAGAGACGTGAGAGGGCATCAGAGGAGAGAGGGAAGGGAAGAGGGACAGAGGCCAGTGTTGTCCATGGCACCCCTGACCATCATTCAATGCACCCCAGGGTCCCACAGCACACTGGTTGAAAACCACTGTTTTAGGCGGAGGCTAAGATGCTCTTAGGGGATGCAGATGGCGCTGTGGGTTAAACAACAGAGTCTAGGGCTTGCCGATCAGTAGGTTGGCGGTTCGAATCCCCGTGACAGGGTGAACTCCCATTGCTCGATCCCAGCTCCTGCCCACCTAGCAGTTCGAAAGCACGTCGAAGTACAAGTAGATAAATAGGTACCGCTCCAGCAGGAAGGTAAATGGCGTTTCCGTGCGGTGCTCTGGTTCGCCAGAAGCGGCTTAGTCATGCTGGCCACATGACCCGGAAGCTGTACACCGGCTCCCTTGGCCAATAAAGCGAGATGAGCGCCGCAACCCCAGAGTCGGCCACGACTGGACCTTACGGTCAGGGGTCCCTTTACCTTTAAGATGCTCTTATTCATGTACTTTATAATGTGTAGTTTGGCTCTGAGATGATACGGAAATTCCTTTTGTGATTATTGATCTGTGGTTGCTCACTCACATACGCAAGTCACCACTTGCTGCTGCTGTCATCAAGTAATGAGCGCACACATGTTTTACACACACACACCCCTTAGTGAAAAAATGCCCTTACCTTTTAAAGTGGCTAAGCCAAACAAATGATGCTCCACTAAGCCAATATGGGCCACTACCATATCAAACACGTCTTTGCATACTGTCTTGGTGTCGCAAGTCAGCTCCAGCCTCTGCCCACTTAAAAGCATGACATTTACTTTCCGGCGATTGTCTTCATTCTTCCCTTTCTTGTTCTGTGTTTCACGAAACAAATTGCAAAGGACTGTGTATTCTTGGGTGCCAAAATAGAGGAGGGCATTTTACGGGAGACTAAGCAATTCAACATGTTTGGCGAATTGGCTTCTGGTTTAAAGGGTTTCTACACATTAGTTAAATAAATAAACAAATATGCCAATATAGTTAAGTGTTATTTTTGTTTTTAACTTACCAAGATTGACTTTGGCAGGTCCAAGGAGGTGAATGGATCAACAGTAGTTTTCACAAACTCAGGACCAAAGAAATTCTACAAAACACAGAATTTATTATTAGTAAATTGTATTTTTTTTTAATAAAAAAGAGGCATTAACAATGCAAAACTAAAGACTTGGGAGCAGAGATACCAGCAGCTATTTGGAAATAAGTGGGGATAGCAAATTTAAGAGTAACACTTTATGTATCTGACAAAGCTTTCTGTTTGTCTCCAAGTTGCCACAAATGCTTATGTAGAGAACCGACAACCTGGCTGAGCTACCTTAACATTCCAGTGGCGTTTCAAGCCAACTACCTTCGAGGAAGCATTTTCACATTGACCTGTCTGCCATGTAAAACCCAGGCAGAGGATTCCATTGGGTTGTCTGCCATGGAAAGCCTGGGCATTGCAGAGGACTCCAAGGCATGATGTAAGGTGTACTGCTCAGTTCACACACAGCACTGCCCAGGCTTTTCGTGCTCACCACCACTCTGTGCGAATCTAGCAGTACATCCTTGGAACACACCCAATGCTCCCCCCTTTATGGTGGAGTATCAGCAGGACGTTGCTTTACATTGTTTTTAAAGTTGCGTTTTAATGCTCTAACCCGCCCTGGGACCTCAGGGTAAAGGGCAGGCAGTCAATAAATAAGTAAATAATAGGAGCAGGCAAGTTGTATTTCAGGTAAGCTTGTCTGTCATTACGGATCTCCTAATTGTGGAATTACTGGTAAGGTGTTTTTTTTTTTGGGGGGGGGGGAGAATCGAGGCTTGAAAACCATATGCAGTCATGCATCTAATATACCAGGAAGTCATTTAGACTGTGCTCTCAGGATCCTTTGCATTGTCTCACAGGTTGCCTTGGAAGGCACTTGAATCAACAGCCGCAACAGGCAGTAGGCAGCCTGGAGACATTCTAGGAAAACACTGACTAAATGGCTCTCCCCATTTCTCAACACGCCGGTGTCAAAAAACCAGACACGGTAGTCCCAACCCATTTGCTTAATCACCTCCATTGCTGTTGGGACATGCAGGCCTCCCAGTAAGAATCTAAGGAATGCCTGTATGAATGAGATTTTTTTTACAGGCAAACTTTAAGAGAACATAAGGTCACCAACCACCAACACATTTTTTTAAAGAAGCGTATGTTCTCTTAAATGTGAAGCACTTATACAAACAGATTTAATTCTAAGAATGGAGAGAGTATAAGCATGAGCATTGGAGACATGATTACTGAAAACGGCCATTGAGCTGCTGTCCATGCAAACAATCAATCAATCACTTTGTCGCTCAACCTGAAGTCAAAACAAGTGGTGAAATGGAAGTCTCTGTGGGTGCATTTTGGACAAAGCAGGAGGAGAAATTCTGGTACTCTGTAGCACCTATTATTATGAATTATGTTTACATACTGCCCTTCATCATAAGACCTCAGGGCAGTGCACAGTATTAAATACAAGATAGAAACAAAATTAAAACAAAAATTAAAATTAATTAAAACAAAATCAAAATTTAAATCTAAATTTATTAAAACAAAAATTAAAACAAAACAGTGACTTATGCGTCTGATGTTCCCTCAACAGTACAGATGCCTAAACATTACCCTTAGTTTCCTTTGGGTCATGGCTGTTTCCAACGCCATTTCTCTCAGGGGGTCCCTTGTCATATCAAGCACCGGCGACCTCACCACTTCTCCAGGGTAGAGACTTAGTCGAGACTGACGGAGGGCCATTTTCGCCTGCAGCTGCATCATCTCCTCCTCTTGGCGCTTTAGCATTACTTCTTGGCTCACCAGGTTGCCTTCAAGTGGCGCTTCGTACTGTCTATTGATGAGGAAGAAGAAGTGGGGGAGGAAAGTTGACTGGCCACGAAGAAACGCACTCATCAGGCATGCTAGGAACATAAGAACAGCTTGAGCAGGCCAAAGGCTCATTTAGCCCAGCATCCTGCTCTCCCAGTGGCTAACCAGAAGCCCATGGGAAGCCTGTACGTAGGACCTGAAAGCAACAGCACTCTCCCTACTTGTGATTCCTAACAACAGGCATTCAGAGGCATATCGGCTCCATTACTGGAGGCAGGACACAGCCATGAGGGCTGGTAGCCACTGATAAGTTTTATCCTCCATGAATTTGTCTAATGCTCTTTGAAAGCCATCCAAGTTGGTGGCCACCATGACTTTTTGCAGGAGCAAATCCCATAGTTTAATGATGCGCTGTTTGAAGAAATGCTTTACTTGGTTTGCCCTGAATCTTCTAAAATACAGCACCAAAGATGCGTTTTTAAAAATGCACATTTTAGGATAAAATGCTTAGAAATGTGTATGTTTTTAAACACAGAGATAAAATGAATACAGTGGTACCTCTGGTTACGTACTTAATTCGTTCTGGAGGTCCGTTCTCGACCTGAAACTGTTCTTAACCTGAAGCACCACTTTAGCTAATGGGGCCTCCTGCTGCTGCCGCGCCACAGGAGCACAATTTCTGTTCTCATCCTGAAGCAAAGTTCTTTACCTGAGGTACTATTTCTGGGTTGGTGGAGTCTGTAACCTGAAGCGTATGTAACCTGAGGTACCACTGTACTTAATTGTGAATCCACAATATGTATTTATCTTATGTACATATTTATCATAAATACAAAGGTAAGTACATATTTAAACATGAACTTTTGTATACATTTCCATACAGGAAAACACACACATGCATGCAAAAACACAGAGAGATGAACTTGTAAACATGCAAAATTCAAATGGAGTAGAAATGGACTGATCCGTCCACCCTTAGTAAGTACGACACATGCGGCCAACTGTGGCTCCTGACACATTTGTCAATAACTTGTTCGTTTGCTCCACGGTGGTGTACATGGTTATTTTCCTCCCTATTTTATCCTCACAACAACCCTGTGAGGTAGGCGTGTCTGAGAGATGGTGGCTGGCCCAAGGTCATCCAGAAAGTTTCATGGCTGAGCAGGGATTAGAAACTTGGTCTGTCATAGGTCCTTGCCCAACATGCTAACCAATATGTCAGTGCATAAAATCATCACAGATGACTACACCCAGACGGCATATAAATTATTACACCAAGATACCTTCTGTGTAGGAATCTCAGTTACAGATAGGTAGCCGTGTTGGTCTGCCATAGTCAAAATAAAAAAAAATTCCTTCCAGTAGCACCTTAAAGACCAACTTCCCACCTTAAAGACCCCTCCCCACCTTCTCACTATATAGAAGGATCTGGCAACTTCTGTTTCAGTGTATCTGAAGAAGTGTGCATGCACACGAAAGCTCATACCAAGAACTAACTTAGTTGGTCTTTAAGGTGCTACTGTAGGAATCTCGTAACACATGAAGCAGTCTCTCAGTATAAAGAACAAACACCCACTGTTAAAAAAACCCCACTTTCAACTTTCTTCCGTAACAATACCATCTATGGCCTCAAGGTCAGACCTAAATTTATAATGCTACCTCTGAACTTTTTGGCTTAGCTTCCGAAGTCAGACCATAGGAATTACTGATTAACTTAGCGCTGGTAGGATTACCAGTCAACTGGAAAATGGGATTGTGGTGAAGAGTAAGAGCTGCAGCAACGCCTCGCCTGCTGAACTTGCAGAAGCACTGCTGCGCATTAGGATGAATGGAGGGAAGCCAGGATCAAGGAAGGAGTAAAGAAGAACCTTCAACCTATCGCAATAAAACTGAAGTGACCATATCCCACAAGGGGGCTGAGGAAGAATGCTTCTGCCCCTTTAGGAGCACTGAAGAATACAGAAGTTTCACAGGTCCAGCCTCTCCCACCACAGCACTGTTATCACACGGAACCACCAGAGCTGAAAACCGCCCTGCTGCTTGTGGAACAGGCATATTCTGAGCAGAAGCTCTTAAACCACACAGAGTCACTGCGTGCTGAATCCATTGTTTCTTTCCCTCACTGGTTGGCCCCATAACAGACCGATGCTAAGAAGAGAGACACAACCCAAAACATTTTTTTAGACTGACAGCAGTAAAAACACTGGCTTAAGTATCAAATGTTTCTGTTCATTTTCTCTGCCTTATAACTAGACTTCTTCCAGTTCGGAGAACTCCCTCAAAAATATACTAAGGTAAGGGGGTGCAGCTAATCCAGGCATAGTGATAATATCTTCAAAGGGTTGTAACTGGAAGGGGGGGAATCATTTCAGATGCTCAAAGGCATTAAAAAAAGGCAGAACTGGCCATCGGTTGTAGTCATCCTGAACTTGAACGGCAAAGAAATGATTAAGAACTGGAGGAAAGGTTGCAGTCAATAGGACTTTTCCTGTGGGTGGATAAAGAAGGGTGGGGCTGTTTTACAACAAAATAGGGTGTAGCAGCTTGCTTTAAAAAGAAAAAGTATTACAGCTTCACTTAAAAGCTGTTTTTGTTGGTACTGAAATTTCAACAGGTAGATTATTATAAATATGTTAAAATGGTTTCTCCTCTGAAAAGTGATCCCAATGCTGGAGGAATCAGAAAACATGTTTTGACAGACTCTCTATCATCCTTAAGGGAATGCCCATGTCCATGCCCGCTGCACTGAAATTGACAACAATGTGGTCCTCCTTGCCCCTGACGATCATTTATGTCCCAGCTGCAGTTCTTATAGTTTCACATAGCTTCATCAGTCACCACCTGCCTCTGTACCTCCTCCCAAATCAATTTATTGCAGGGACAGTAAACCACTGCACTCTTCAAAAGGATTCATTGCTGTGCTTCTTCTTGAGTACAGGCACTCAGTAGGGAAAAGAACAGCAGCTCACTTGTTGAATCCCAAGGAAACATGTCCCTTGGCATATTGGCCCAAGACAGTGCAAGGCATGATGCTCAACAGCAAGTACCTCCTAAATGAGCACATTAATAAATTGAGCTCCAATAAGTTAAGAGGTATATGGATTGTTATGTTTGCTTCAGGTTGAGCGTTTTCAGGTTGCATCCCGTGGCGACCCGGAAGTACCAGAATGGGTTACTTCTGGGTTTCGCCACCCGCGCATATGCGCAAAATGAGGTCACGCGCATGCGCAGAAGCAGCAAATTGCGACCAGCGCGTGCGCAGACGCAGGTTGTGTTCTTTTCAGGTTGTGAACGGGCCTCCGGAAGAGATCCCGTTTGCAACCAGAGGTACCACTGTATTTGTGAAATGTTCAGATTTACAAAAAGTTATATATATATTTGGAATGCTCACATGCCAAGATTTTACCGCCACTGGAGTTTGGCTCCCTCCAGTTTCCAATTCAAGACTCAAGTGCAAGACTGGTTCCTGGCGTCTACATGGATTGACATGGATTTCAAGTGAGACCGATTTCACTATGAAGCAGTGGAAAGGATCACTGCATGCAGAAAGTCCCAGGTCCAACCCCCCAGCATCTCCAACCTGTCAAAACCCCAGCCTGTATTGCCAATTGAAAGTATTGCTCCTGCCAGTATTTGAAGGGCACCAGGTTGGATATCCCTGCTGTAAACAATACTAAGCTAGATGGACCAATGGTCTGACTTGGTATATGGCAGCCTTGTGTACTCAGGTGATGACCTTCGGTCATTTGCTTTAGTGTCTCCAATCCTACACATCCTCTGACTTTTCTGGGAGGTGATCCAAGGCGACACCTACATGCTCACAAATTTCCAGACACATATTTCTTTCCTGTAAGTGGGAAGATAAGTTTCTTAACCCCCCCATTTTTTTTATTTAAACAGTTGCAGAAAAGTTCATGTACGCCCACACGTTTCTTGGGGAATTAGTCAGAAATAATTCTGCCTCAAAGTTTACCTCAAACAGATGAAACCTTGAGCTGTTCCAAGTTTGGGCAAAGGTGGGATATCAGACTATAAATCATTGGGCAAGGGAAGAAATTCACTCATTTCAAATTCACTAAGACAAAATGGATGGTGCTCAACTAAATTTTACTCAGAATAAACACACCGTAATTCATGGACCTAATGTCGCCATGTTCGTTAATTTGAATGGATCTATGCTGAATAAAACTTAGTTGACTGCGACCCATTAGTCCAGATATAATGAGGTCACTCAATAAACCATGGTTTGAGTTTGAAAGGCCGATGAGCTTCTGAACTATACTCTCCAGCTACCTCCTCCTCACATGGTTGACTTTGGTAGAGACTCCATGATCTCTTAAATCACAGTAACCCATGATAAACGAACTAGAAAAGTGAGGTTCAAGGCCCTGTCATGAAGAATGGGAGAGAATTTAGTTTGGCCTGCACTTTTAAGTGAGCCAACCCTAATCTGCACCTCTTGGATTACTGCTTGGATTCCGCACTTCTCTGAATTTTGCAATAAGAGTTCTCACGTCAAAAAATGTACCAAAATGTATGTTTTAGAAAAACATACAGTGACAAAAAGTACTCCTTTTCATACCATTGTATTTTTATTTTTTTTTAAAACCCACGTATTAGTGCAGAAATGGGATGGAACAGACTTACAAATGAAGTTATGTGAAATTCACCTGAATTGGAAATCCATCCATTCTCCCTACAAAACCAAAATGACAAACCAGGAGACTAAGAAACCAGGAATTTCCCTCTACAACCGGGTGCAAGAGAGGAGGGTGTGGGCAGGAAGGTGACTGCTTACTCATGGCCAAACTATCTGTGATTACTTCTGAACTAGGCCCGGAGATTCTGTATGGTTTTTGTTGAAACTTAAGATTGCTCCATTCTTCTCACAGTGAAGTACTTCTTCATACAACACATATTTAAACTATGGCATTCGCTCCCACATGATCCAGTGACATGTGGCTCGGATGGCTTCAAAAGAGGATTAGGAAAATTCATGGAGAATAAGGCTACCAATAGCTACTAACCACAATGGCTATGTTCTACCTTCACTACTGAAGGAAGTAAGGTAAAGGTAAAGGGACCCCTGACCATTCAGTCCAGTCGTGGACGACTCTGGGGTTGTGGCGCTCATCTTGCTCTATAGGCTGAGGGAGCCGCCGTTTGTCGGCAGACAGCTTCCAGGTCATGTGGCCAGCATGACTAAGCCACTTCTGGCGAAGCAGAGCAGCACACGGAAACGCCGTTTACCTTCCCACCGGAGTGGTACCTATTTATCTACTTGCACTTTGATGTGCTTTCGAACTGCTAGGTTGGCAGGAGCAGGGACTGAACAACGGGAGCTCACCCCGGCGCGGGGATTCGAACCGCCGACCTTCTGATCGGCAACTGAAGGAAGTCTATGCCTCTAAATGCCAGCTGCTGAGAGTCAGCAGTAGGAAAGGTGATATTGTGCTTACCTCCTGCTTCTGGACTTCCACAAGCTTCTGCTCGGCCACTGTGAGAACAAAATGGCTGACTACATGGGCCATTGCCTGATCCAGCAGACTCTTAAGACTCTCATGCTTTTTTTTTACCTCAGCCTTTGTCCATGTATTCGACCTGATGAAGATAGATCATCTGCTCCTGGGGAAGGGCCACTGGAGTCATCTCTCAATGCTTCAAACCTTCTCACTGGCACATGAAAAAGAAACAAGACCAAAAAAATGCCTTAAGTTTGTGCAGGAAATCTTACTGCAGCATCAAAAATTTCACTGGATGAAGGTGTCCACTTTTCAAGGAGGTAGTACATCCATGTTACATCTACAGAGGCATGGTAATACTGGAAACTGGCATCAGTCATATTTTTAAGAGATTGCCATTACTCTGTGGTTACCATGTGGTTACCTTTGGGCTTTGGAACATTTGGGCTTTGGGAACTACAGGACCTAAGCAGGTAGTTCAATGTCATCAAGCTACAATTAACAGAAAAACCTTGACAGCTGAACTGGAATAAAGCCAGTTTGCATTGCAGATTAAAGCACCCCTTTGCAACAAATATTCCTCCGTTGTTTTTTGCAGTTCAGAAAGTGATTCACTAAAAAGGGTTGCATGACCATCAACTGATGGGATAATGTATAACCTCTGCACAAAAAAATCAGGAGGAAAGCACATTGTCATTTAACTTCTTCACATCGAATCAGAAATTCTCAACAAAGAGCAGACATTATGAAACCTCAACTGTGGGCAAGCAAATCAGAAAGAATGCTCAATAAACAAGTTTCCTGAGGGAGGCCCTTCTTGTCTCTTCTCTCTCTTTTTCTGCTGTTTATTTCCCCGTGCAGCCTACCTAGTACTTTCCCCATAACCAATGAAGTGGAAGGAACAGAGACAATACAGTGGTACCTCGGGTTAAGAACTTAATTTGTTCCGGAGGTCCGTTCTTAACCTGAAACTGTTCTTAACCTGAAGCAACACTTTAGCTAATGGGGCCTCCTGTTGCTGCCGCGCCACCGGAGCACGATTTCTGTTCTTATCCTGAAGCAAAGTTCTTTACCTGAAGCACTATTTCTGGGTTAGCAGAGTCTGTAACCTGAAGCGTATGTAACCTGAAGCGTATGTAACCCAAGGTACCACTGTAGTATTAAATCAATGGTTTGCAATGAGGTGGAAGGAGCTTCAACACTAAATATGATGTTGACACCTTTGGTGATGAAAGCAGCGACGCTTTTGCTCAAGTCACAGCCCATTAGTTGAAGAACCCAACTACACGTCATTTTTTGGCCTTCATATAGCTCTTACCTTGCCTGAAATCTGCCTCTGAAGAAATGAACGATGGGGTCTCACTTTCCGTGCTGTATATGTCACTGTGGTACGATTTGTATCTCTGCACATGCTCTGAAAGATTTTTTGAAGAAACACAGAAGGGTATGAACAGTCAACAGGGATATGGCATCCATTATACATCATATGACCATTGCACATGCTTTATAAGATGTGGGGGGAAATGCTAGCCATCGATGCGCTGTTGTGGAACTTGTCACCACAGAAAATTGTCGAGGCACAAACGGTTCTGCAAAACATTATCTTAATTCTGCAGTCCAATTTACCCAATTTACCAGAACAGAGTAAACAGGATTATGAAAAAGAAGTCGTCACTAGACGATGCTCAAATTTTTTCTTTAAATCTCCCCTGTTCAAGATATGGCATTTGTTCTGGCCATGGTTAAGGCTCTCCCAGTTCAGAAACTAAGTTTAAAAACACGGTATGTGTACTAGAATTTGGGAATTCCCTTTAAGGTAGTTAGCAGCAGTCAGACATGATGTAGAGGTTTACCTCACCTGGGCTGGTTCACTCCAGCGATTTTAGGCGTCTGTGCAAACATGATTTCCAGAATCTGCACAGATGCGATTTTTGGCATCTGAGCATACACAGACATGAATTCCAGCACCGCGGAAGCAGGTCCCAGAGCCGTGCTTCACCGGTTTAGTACAGCGCACAGGGATTCGCCAAGTGGGCGGCTCGTGGGCCAGTTAAATGACCCCCATGGGCCACTTGTGGCCCATGGGCCTTAGGTTGACTACCCCTGTTGTAGAACCACAATCAAGCTTGAGAGGGGTGGAGCCTGGGGAAGCATGAACTCCTTCAGCCTGCTCCCAAATTGCTCTGCCATGGTTAGCATCAACGCAGGCCCCAAATGTCATTAATTATAATTGATGTATTGACTGAAGAAGATGAGACATGAACTCAGAGGAAAGCATTTGCTATATCCATCAAGCAGTCAATGACGATTATTAACAGAATACAGATAAGGTGTTGTTGCAGTAAATATCGAAAACTTACTCTCAGTGGCCTTCTGTAAAAAGGTCTAGTAAAACAAATCAAGTTAAGATAGGTCTATTGTTCTAATGGCCTTCTTGTGAGCACCTATAGGCCTCTGGTTGACCATTATAGGAAACAGAATGTGGACCTGATCCAGTAGGACTCTTTTATGCTCAAGTAAATCTTGACAATGGCATATAGGTTTACACTTTTTTCTGTTGTAGAAATAAGCTTGTAGTATGGCAACAAAGAATGAACAACACCAATCATTATATCGAACACAACAGAGTGTACATTGACATCTTCCTTCTGTTGCTATGTTTATCCTTTATTATTGCGTCTAGGGTGGAGCTTAGTAACATGTAGGACATCTCAACCTTTCCTCAGCTGGTATGGATCTACCTTGAATTAGAATTTCTTAGGATCAAGTTAAAACTAGCAAACGCTCACTGAATCTGTGAATTAAACCTACAGAGTGTTTTTAGCCGGCCAGGACTGACATAGACCAAGTAATGCGGCTGGAAAATAAATGTGTGTGCCAATCGATACTGAATTTGCGCTTGCTCCGCCTGGTTGTCATTATCAGGAAAGCACGTGCTCCCAGAACGAAACAACCTCGGCTCAAAACTAACAGAACACATCACTTATTGAAGGCAATGGATGTAAGCTCCAAAGTTGTAATATGGACAAGAGCTCAGTGCCGCCAAACATCAAGAGCAAAAGCAGAAATAACAAGGCCTGCGTTTAACAAGGTTCAAATGATCTGTGCAGAAGTTCTCAAAAACATAATGCAATACAAATCACCAGCACTGCAAGTGTGTGTATGTGTAAGGAAAAAAGATACCGTATTTTTCGCTCTATAAGACGCACCAGACGCACCTAGTTTTTGGAGGAGGAAAACAAGAAAAAAAATATTCTAAATCTCAGAAGCCAGAACAGCAAGAGAAATTGCTGCGCAGTGAAAGCAGCAATCCCTCTTGCTGTTCTGGCTTCTGTGATAGCTGCGCAGCCTGCATTCGCTCCATAAGATGCACACACATTTCCCCTTACTTTTCAGGAGGGAAAAAGTGAGTCTTATAGAGCAAAAAATACGGTAATTAAAACAAGCAATACCAAAGGGGCGGGAGGGAATTGTTCTTTAAAAATGGGAATAACCCAAGCCTGTTAAATAACTAAAGCAGTCTGTGCCTCAGTTCTCTAAAAACCTGTTTTTAGTTTTTGAGATGCCACAAGTTCTGCTTTGTTGCATTTATGCTGGTTTCCTCCACACACACACACACACACACACACACACACACACACCCCGCCCCATGTTTTATGGTTTCATGCTTTACTTTGGATTTTGTTTGCTTCTTTGCTTCTTTATTTTTAACTGCTAGAATAACTTTATGCTATGGGGTTGGCATACAAACACCATAAATACATAAACAAAACAAGGTAAATGTTTTTTGTGAAACATATCTGTATAATTATTATTAATAATTTTGCTAATAAATGTTTGAGGTTTCCCACTCCACCCCATCCTTTTAAATAATCTGTGGCAGGAATTTTGGACCTAAATTAAGATTGGGAACAAGTAGCTGACTGGGCCTGATGAGAAGTGGAGTCCAACAACATCTGGAGAGAGACATATTGGCTACCCTACTGTTCTAGATTGATCTTTTTTAAAGGAGAGGTTTAAAAAGATCAGTTACCTTCCATGCTCCCCCTCCCCATGTTGGTCAAAATATATAATGACATTAGCTAAAGCTTTTTTAAAGAAACCATAACATTGAAGTTCCTGGCCAGTATCATTTAGAAATCCTAATATTTGGAGCTAGGAGTGGCGTGCCCTGAAAGCCAATCTCCTCATGTTCTATCAAACCCATTCTGTCCCTGAAACAACAGTAGTCTGCGTCGCCAACTTCCACAGTCAGCAAAATACAATTAACCCAGTTCAAAAGACCACACTAACCACACAAAAATATGCTTGGACCACTGCTAGATTTATGACTGTATTTAAAGGACAGGGATCGTGAGTCTCTTAACCAGTAACCGTTGCATACTGTGCCATACTTGCTCATGCATGAAAAACCCATGTTAAACTCATGGAGCCAAGCATTCCCCCTTCAAAACGACACAGAACAGAAACTTATTGGGAGAAACAGAAGTCACTCTATTTTACGCAGGAAATAACACAGCTACAGCTCAAGCAGTAATAATTGAAACATGTGCCCCTGTTCTATAGATACCCTCACTGCAATACCACAAGCTTAACCACATGTGCAACTTTTACTTGAAGAAAATGCAATTTTGGGTGGTGAGCAAGCATCACAAAGACTGAGGAGGAGAAAATATGTTAGAATGGCATCCGATTTCAAACATGCTATATTGACAGATTCCAGATGTTAAGAATCATTGGTCTACCCCATTCCCCAATTGGTGTTTTCTCATGTGTATATTCTGCACTGTGTTCTTGACACAGTAATAGTGCATTTGTGGTGGACTTATTCTGCGGGTGGTGCTGTGGGTAAAACCTCAGCGCCTAGGACTTGTCGATCGTATGGTCGGCGGTTCGAATCCCCGCGGCGGTGTGAGCTCCCGTCGTTTGGTCCCAGTTCCTGCCCACCTAGCAGTTCGAAAGCACCCCTAAGTGCAAGTAGATAAATAGGTACCGCTTTATAGCGGGAAGGTAAACGGCGTTTCCGTGTGCTGCGCTGGTGCTGGCTCGCCAGAGCAGCTTCGTCACGCTGGCCACATGACCCGGAAGTGTCTCCGGACAGCGCTGGCCCCCAGCCTCTTAAGTGAGATGGGCGCACAACCCTAGAGTCGGACACGACTGGCCCGTACGGGCAGGGGTACCTTTACCTTTACTATTCTGCTTTATTAGTTGGTCTGTGATGCTTCCCCAATGCTGGGGCTGTCTGGAAGGGCTATAGAGCATTCGTAGGCAAACTAAGGCCTGGGGGCCAGATCTGGCCCAATCGCCTTCTAAATCCGGCCCACGGATGGTCTGGGAATCAGCGTGTTTTTACATGAGTAGAATGTGTTCTTTTATCTAAAATGCATCTCAGGGTTATTTGTGGGGCACAGGAATTCGTTTTCTTCAAAATATAGCCTGGCTCCCCACAAGGTCTGAGGGACAGTGGACTGGCCCCCTGCTGAAAAAGTTTGCTGACCCTTGCTATAGAGCAACAGAAGTGGAACACACAAACACATATAGGGCGGGACCATTTTAGGCACGTCCACTTGACACATGATCGCTGACATGCAGGTCCTTTTGGACCTGGATGAAGTCAGAACGAGGGAGGAAGGGGTGGGGTGGGGTGAGGTGGAATGGGGCACACACATACCCTCTTCACCCCCAAACAAAATAGCTGCCACCTCTACATACACATCTTAAACACGAGAAGTTATGGAATTTCAGCAGAAAGTTATGGGATATGAACTGATTGAAAATGAAGCAGCGTGACCACCCTAAAACTTTTGCAGCCCAAACATGATGAAAGCAGAATCTCATTTGACTGCCCTGATAGCATCATGAGTACACCACAGCTCAAGAAGGACACTGACAAACTGGAACGTGTCCAGAGGAGGGCAACCAAAATGGTCAAAGGCCTGGAAACGATGCCTTATGAGGAACGGCTAAGGGAGCTGGGCATGTTTAGCCTGGAGAAGAGGAGGTTAAGGGGTGATATGATAGCCATGTTCAAATATATAAAAGGATGTCACATAGAGGAGGGAGAAAGGCTGTTTTCTGCTGCTCCAGAGAAGCGGACACGGAGCAATGGATCCAAACTACAAGAAAGAAGATTCCACCTAAACATTAGGAAGAACTTCCTGACAGTGAGAGCTGTTTGACAGTGGAATTTGCTGCCAAGGAGTGTGGTGGAGTCTCCTTCTTTGGAGGTCTTTAAGCAGAGGCTTGACAACCATATGTCAGGAGTGCTCTGATGGTGTTTCCTGCTTGGCAGGGGGTTGGACTTGATGGCCCTTGTGGTCTCTTCCAACTCTATGATTCTATGATTCTATGAAAAAGGACGTCTAGAAGGGCCGTTAGCTTGCCAAGAAGGCATAAACTGCTCTCGTGGTGCAGAGCAAGCAAGTAAAGCCTTCTCTTTTAATATAAAGCTCTTAAAGGACAGACTATGGGACAGAATGACCCTGAACAAGGACAATTGGTGCATGATGCTCAGCAACCATCACCAGGCTTTGAGAGAGTACCAAAACAAATCTATTTACTTTACAATAAGGCTGGTGAAATCCAGCCTATGGGGGGTGGGGTTGTTTATACATAACTGACGTTATCTGAATATCATATTGTCAGGCTTAGACAATATATTATAAACAGAAAGTGGCAGTGGTTGGGGCAGGGGGAGGGCGGGCGCGGAGGAAATTTTGCCAGCGCTTTATTTTTCTGTGGAAAATTTTCCATTTTGTAAGTTCATTAGTAAAAATGAATGTGCGCCAGCCGCAAACAAATATTAAGCAGGGCTGGCAAGCTTCAAAGCTTTTAGCTTTGTTTACTAAACAAGAGTACAAGAAGCATGCTCAAACGGATCACTCTCTAGGAGATCAGGAAATTTTCTAATCAAAACCGAAAGTTTTGCAATATAAATTATCCTATGCAACTTAGCCCAGTTTCTATAGGCAAATTTTGCAATTCTAAATTTCCTGGAAAAGAATCAAGCTAAAGTCGCACAAACTGTTGAGGGTGTTGATAAGAAGGAAGAAGCTTCTCAAATCATAAGCTTGCCTCCATAGAATGCACTAAGATTCCAAAATTATCAGCTGCCTATGTGTGTGACATATTTTAATATTTCAGAACGGAAGCAGTATCCTGTGGGGTAGTTATTATATGAACAATTGCCATCTCGGCTCCTCCGCTTCCAAAACATTCCTTAAAGAGGTCATTCTACCTGTTTGTTATAAAACACCCCCTGTGTAACAGAACCAAAGTGTTGCACCTAAACATGCATACTCTTTCTACCTATCCTAAGTCTCTTAGATTATAAACTCTTATTTTTTCTCAGGTGTGAGAAACCTCCTGTCCGCAGGTTGAATTCAGCCTTCAGGTCTCCCTACCCTATCTGACCAGAAAGACTATCTCCAAGCCACACCCCATACTGGTTTTGCTTCAGGCTCCTCCTTGGCTATTTCCCCCTGGCTGGGATGTGTCCAGGAACTGTGAAAATCTTTCTTGTTCGCTTGTCTTGATGACGGGTGGATAATTCTGCAGGATAATTCTGGGAGTGTTTTGGGGAAACAGATGTGACCACGTGCTTCCGGTATTACAAACACTCCAGTTAGTAGGAATGATAATACTCTTCCCCTCTTGATTTTTCCCTTTGCAAGTATGGTACTACAGGCAACCTGCTTTTCATGCGACTGGTGTGTGCACAATCGCACACACGTGCACGAAGCCAAACTGGAAGTGACCTGGAAACGTCATAAGAGACGTCACTCAAAGGGTAGGGTGGAACGGGGTATTTCGGCTGCGCGCAATGACACAGAACACAACCCCTGTGCAAATTGGGAGTTGCCGGTGTGCACAACAATCACACATTTCATTGAAGCTGAAATACAGGAAGAGGTTGGATTTTTCGCTCCACAAACAGTACGGGCACAAGAATAATAGGAGAGGGAAAAGTGGTGATATTGGACTGGCAGGAATAAGCCTAAGATGGATCATGACTCATACTTATGTGTTACCACACCACTTCTTTCAAACAACTGAACACAGATTATTTCAGCAACTCTTAACACAACCAACGGCCTATCTCCATAGTGCAGGTGGGAGATTGGTAACAGTGGGTTCCCTAAGGCCCCCTAACGAGCTAATGGCTTGGTTGAGATTTGAATCAGGGACTTCCTGGCTTATGCTCTTATGGCATTTCCACACACAAAGCTTAAGCTGCCAAAATTGCCCCATAATGTGAAACCTAAAATGGCTAAGTGCAGTGTTCTTTAACCTTGGGTCCCCAGGGATTGTTGGATGACATCATTCCCAGCTGGCTTAGCCAATGGTTCCAGATGATTCGCGTTGTAGTCCAACATCATCTGGGGATCCAGGTTTGAAGAAGACTGGGCTCAAATACAAAGAGAAACGGAAAATGTCTCTCTTTCTCTGGTCTGCACTAACAAGGAAGCAAATGTGAACACAAACTACAGAGGGAAAGACTCCATGTTTAAGGTCACAACTACATCAAGACATTTAAAACACTTGTATACCAACTTTTAAGACTTATAGGTTCCCCCAAAGAATCCTAACAACCCTCAGAACCTTTAACAGACTACAGTTCCCAGGAACAGTTTATCAAATCAATCATTCTTCCCAAGGAACCTCTGAGAATTATAGCTCCGGAATGGGAATAAGGATCTCCTAACACTTAGCACCCCCAACAAACCACAGCCCCAAAGGTTCTTTGGGGGAAGCCATGATTGCTTAAAGCGGCTTGAGACTGCTTCAAATGTGCGGGTGGAGCTTCAAATGTGTATGGCACAAAATTCACTGACCTTCAACATTCATGGCGCCTCGCAGCAACTGCAACTTCTTCTGCCTCTCTTTGATCCTGTCAAAGGCACTTGATAAGGCTGCTGATGTCGACGTCTCTGGCACATAGCGCCCCTGATCTAGTTTTTGAGGGCCAAATATATCGAGGGCTATGCTCCCGTCAGAGTATCTGCCCTCCTTGTTTCTCGTAGCTGCCGAAGTCCGTACTGGGACTGTCCCTGCATGATAGTGTTTGCGGGAATCCCCAACTTGGTCTTTCTGGGCCACTTTGTCAGCTGAGCAGAGCAGATCTGAGGAGGAAGCCCAGACTTTCCGCTTGGGGCCAGCATCCGCTTTCCTTTCCAAGTCACTAGCCCTACACCGGTAAGGGCAGCCGGCATCCATGTCATCTTCACGGCCAGAATTGTAATCGGAGGAAGCGCCCTGGCAAAAGTCTTCCTCGCCTTGAAGACCTCTGAGAGACAAGAACCCCATGGACTTACTAAGCCTTTTGCTAAGCATGGTCTGTTCAAAGAACGGAGCCGGGAGCACCTCTGGGCCATCAGCCACTAAGCTTCTTCCTGGAACAAGAAGAATCCATCTTGGATATGTACAGCTTTTTCCGCTTTTCAACAAACAACGACGCTTTAATTGGTTTTTGAAAGGTTGGACAGAGTAACAACGAAAGGTTTTCTTTACAAGGCAAGTGTGACAGCTTCATATAATGTATGAATTCAATGGAAAGAAATGGCAATATTATATTTTGCATTTATTTACTGCAGAAGTAGACTTAAAACATAGCTTCATGGACAGCAGATAAGAGTTTGACATACAGTGGTACCTCGGGTTACAGACGCTTCAGGTTACAGACTCCACTACCCCAGAAATAGTACCTCGGGTTAAGAACTTTGCTTCAGGATGAGAACAGAAATCGTGCAGAGGCGACGTGGCGGCAGTGGGAGGCCCCATTAGCTAAAGTGGTGCTTCAGGTTAAGAACAGTTTCAGGTTAAGAATGGACCTCCGGAACGAATTAAGTTCTTAACCCGAGGTACCACTGTATCTGCCATTTTTTCTCAAGACGATGGAGCGGTAGTGAACAGGGAGCAAAAGTTAGCCTCTGCCTTGATAGTTACAGTTCTCTATAGGCGTGAATGGCAAAGACTTCCAATTAACATACTGTCAGCGGCTGCAATCCCAAATCCATTTACCTGGGAGTAAACTCCACTGAATTCAATAGGACTTACATCAGAGTAGACATGGTTAGAACTGCGCTGTAAATCTGTCCTCTGTCATTAAGACTGGGACTTAGCAGCCCAGCTACCCACCTCCAGGAATTCTACAGGTATTAGCATGAAATGTATGTCTGCTTAAAAAACAACAACATAACTATGGCGCAATGTACCCCACAGGGGCTCATGCAGTATGATGGACACTTTGGTTGCATATATAAGGCAAGATTAGTTACCATATTCTGAATAGCAGAAACAGGTGTGTTCTCTCAGAAAGAACTAAATTGCCACGAATATGCCACAACGAAAATTGTATTTTTATCTCTCATCCATCCCCCCCCCCCCCCAGGAATCCATATGCTTCTCCCATGAGAAATCCTAAGTTTCAGTTGCTTCTCAAAGACACATATAGACATAATAAATTCCTGACAGAAATACAGGGCAACTTTGGTTGTTTCAACTTTAGCTCATTGTCTTTTCCTGTCATGAAATAAAAAATACAACTTCCCTATAAAATCCTGTCCATGTACCTCACAAAGTGACCACAGAGACCAGTCAGTGGTAGATTCAGTTTTTTTAAAAAAATATGAGTTAAGCACTACCACAAACCACCAAACATTCTTGAACTTTATTCTGGGACAGCCTCCTGATTATTGCCAATGGCTAACGGAGATGGAAACTTCGATGGAAGTTTTGTGTTGTGAGCAGCAGGAAAATACATCTTGTTTCCACATGGAAACAAAAAGAAAAAGGTCAAAGGGTGCAATTAGAAGGACGGGACTAGATTCAGTCCAAGAGATAAATATAGCCTCTATCCCCAAACTGTCAAAGATAAAGTACATCAACAGCATACGCAGTTATATAATACTCAATCAATTGTCATCGCTGATGCAATTGCACTAACAGCAAGCCATGGCCTTAAACCTCAGACCAGTTTCAAAGTAGTCACACTGATGTTAATGGATTTACACTTGAGCAAGTCTAACCCCTCTCTCTTCTGATGCTCTTGGGACTTTTTACTTCCTCGACATGAGATTGTTTTGTCTGTCAACTCCTGATTTCTTATCAAAAGTGCTCTCTTCTCTGCCTTGCCGAATCATCACCATCCAATTTCCCTTAATTTATATTTTCTGCCAAATGTCTTTAACATTTACTCTCTCTGTTTCCCTGCAGAAAACCTTACTCCTCATTCACCACAGCTGCGGGTTTTGAATCCAGCTCCCCTCATTATCTTGACTGCTCTCAACGATAAGCTGCTAACGATATTCTCTTAACAAATAACATCAAGGCTCTTGAGAGTCTGCAGTTTACAGCAGCTGCTTTTAATACTAGTTACAGATAGGTAGCCGTGTTGGTCTGCCATAGTCAAAATAAAAAAATTCCTTCCTTCCAGTAGCACCTTAAAGACCAACTAAGTTAGTTCTTGGTATGAGCTTTCGTGTGCATGCACACTTCTTCAGATAGCATCTGAAGAAGTGTGCATGCACACGAAAGCTCATACCAAGAACTAACTTAGTTGGTCTTTAAGGTGCTACTGGAAGGAAGGAATTTTTTTATTTTGCTTTTAATACTGTCAGCCAGTCTCTTCTTAATTCTGGTTTTGGCTTCAATTTCTGGAGTTCTCTTTTAGATCTAGTTGCCCATAGGTCTTTCCAGATGCTCTCTTCAGAGCACCACTCCACTCGTACCAGCCACCTACTGCCCACGAGGAATAGAGTGCTCTATGCTGAAACAGACAAGGTTTTCAGCTGCTGCCAAAAGGGCATCACTATAGTACCAGCCTCTTTTCACTTAGGTAGTCAGTTGAACATTCTAGGCTCCTTTGAAATAATAATAATAATAATAATTTATTATTTATACCCCACCCATCTGGCTGGGCTTCCCCAGCCACTCTGGGCGGCTTACAAAAAAATATTAAAATATTGTGATACAGCAAACATTAAAAGCTTCCCTAAACAGGGCTGCCTTCAGATGTCTTCTAAAAGTCTGGTAGTTGTTGTTTTCTTTGACATCTGGTGGGAGGGTGTTCCACAGGGCGGGCGCCACTACCGAGAAGGCCCTCTGCCTGGTTCCCTGTAACTTGGCTTCTCGCAGTGAGGGAAGCGCCAGAAGGCCCTCGGTCCTGGACCTCAGTGTCCGGGTAGAACGATGGGGGTGGAGACACTCCTTCATGTATACTGGACCGATGCCGTTTAGGGCTTTAAAGGTCAGCACCAACACTTTGAATTGTGCTCGGAAACGTACTGGGAGCCAATGTAGGTCTTTCAAGACCGGTGTTATATGGTATCGGCGGCCACTCCCAGTCACCAGTCTGGTTGCCGTGTAATGTTCCATCCCTCTTTTGCTTCTTACCAGTTGCTTCCAAGAGAAAAGGAGGGGAGATGGTGAGAATGGAGGTGTGTTTTGGAGGGTAGAAGGAAGGGCTGTCAATAGGCTAAGCAGGCACATAGTAAAGATACATGAGAGGGAGGATTAAATGGGGTTGGTTGAATGTGGGGTGGAGGGTGGGAATGGGGACAAGCAGAAACAGTGGAAAGTAGAATTGGAACTTAACCTTTTCCCACTTTCATCCCTTCCTTTCCACAATTCCTTGTGGGTCCACATCCCCCCCCCCCGAATAAGATGCCAAGTTTTGGGGATTATACTCCGAAGGGGCTTATTTATGGAGTCCCTCATAAGATTTTCACTAAACAGCAGAGGAATTAAATTATTAAGTTCTGTGTACATTATTAAAAGTAATTGTAACTATTGCTCTACTTTAATAGTGACACCCTGATACAAATTCTGCTATTTAGACACATGGGTCCCATTGCTAAGGAATTCACCATAAAGAATTAGATAAATATTTCAGCATCGCTTCACTCTGGAAGAAAAGTGGGGGGCGGTGTATATATTTTCATATTGAGTATCAGTCTAAGAAATTTGCAGCGAGCATATAAACCACTCAATATTCATCTCTTGGTTACAAGCATTACACCACCAGAACAGCCAAATAGATCCTGCTTTTTATTGGATGCTCAATCTTCACACGGGAGCAGAGCCCTGAAATACTTGTTAAACACTGAAGATAGATGGCACATAAAGTAAGAGGAGGGAATTAACAATGTGGATTTAGTTCAGGGTGGAAGAAAAGGAAACACACAGGCACACACCCCAAACAGGGCCTTCACAAGACCTAGCTTATGCTAGGCCAGACTGGGCAAGGTGAGGGTCAGATTCTGCCTTCCTAGGATACTGAATTATGAGTCTCACAAACTCAAAAGCCAAAACGTGGGTTGTGTTTAATCCTGACTACTTTGAGCTTTCAGGCCTTTCCAGGAGCTATTTGCTAGGGACAAATCTCACAGAATCATAGAACTGTAGCCCAACTCCCCTGCAATGCGGGAATTTTTTGCCCAATGTAGGACTCGGACTCATGGACCTGAGATTAAGAGTCTCATGACTCAGGTTAAAGTGTGGGGCGCCCACATGGTTCTACATCTGCTCACCATCATGAGAAGAAGTGGGGGAGTCTATTTCAGGCTGCAGCATGGCAGGTGTATTAAGGAGGAGAGAAGCGTGTATTTATGGGAGATAACTGCATTCAGATTAATCTATTCTTTTATGTATAACATTTCTATGCCTTCCTCTTCCCAAAGAACAGTAGAGTGGCCTATGTGGTACAGAACCAGAGGTATTATTTTTCTCCCATCTGAGGATATGGTATGGAGCAGGCATAGGCAAACTTCGGCCCTCCAGATGTTTTGGCCTACAATTCCCATGATCCCTAGCTAACAGGACCAGTGGTCAGGAATGATGGGAATTGAAGTCCAAAACATCTGGGGGGCCGAAGTTTGCCTATGCCTGGTATGGAGCATGTGAAGTACTAGGACTCTTATTGAACTGAGAATCAAACTAGATGTGGCACATGTTTCTCTATTACAAATTAGCCACCACAAGTGTGTATGTGTGAGCATGAGTCCACACATGTCCATGGGGAAATTCTCTCCCCCCCCCCCGCTTTCCCCTAACAACACAATTCAGCTGAGTTCCCTCCTGCCCCACTCTGAGCTACTATTAGCTCCAGGGGAGTCTTAATTGGATTGAGGAGGGAGGGGGAAAAGCTACCTTCTCCGCTGAAGCTCCTATCCTGATTGGCTTTTTTACTTTTTATAATCGAGACATGCTAGTTGCACTCATGACATTAGCACTGCATCTAGTTTGGCTTCAAGATGCTTCCCTGATCAAAAAAAAATGTGTGAACATGTCTTGTACTGAAGTAGCCATGCAATCGCTTCTCCACAACTCCAGAACTACGGGACAGTTTTCAATTGCGCTCGTTCCATCAGTGCAAGGATTTACACTTGTGCCACAGAACTTTCTCCCTCCCCTCCCCCCCCTGTACTTTGGATACATGTTCAGGTTTTCCCTCAAAGCTTCCACCATGCACTCAGATTTTTGCCACATCACCAGTGTGCCACTGTGGCATCTAGCTGTGAGGTGAGCAATCTGCTTTCAGGGGCAAAAACCTGTCAAGCTGGTCACAGCACCAAGAGCAGCTCTGCTTCCTTCGTTGTACTTGTCTGCAAGGCAGATTAAAAAGCACTCTGGATTTCCCCGACATTAACACTCCCTTCATTGCTAAACACGCACCTGTGGGAAGTCCTTTCCCTCTCAGCCTCTCCCGGATGGCCTGGCTCCTGTCAGTCTGCGCCTTTCTGTCCCCTGTGCAGGGAAGCTGATCCACCTGTTTAGAAAAAAGAAGAAGCAATCAAGCAGATCTGAAAAAACTATACACATTATTTCAAAATATTTGCAGCATTTTATGCATTATATGCTTCCATGTTCCTTTCAGATCAGAACTCAGCCAGCTCTTCTAGGGTGGTTGAATATTGTGCTGCTGCTGCTGTTGTTGTTTAGTCGTATCTGACTCTTCGTGGCCCCATGGACCAGAGCACGCCAAGCACTCCTGTCTTCCACTGCCTCCTGCAGTTTGGTCAAACTCATGCTGAGAGCTTCGAGAACACTGTCCAACCATCTCATCCTCTGTCGTCCCCTTCTCCTTGTGCCCTCCGTCTTTCCCAACATCAGGGTATTTTCCAGGGAGTCTTCTCTTCTCATGAGGTGGCCAAAGTATTGAAGCCTCAGCTTCAGGATCTGTCCTTCCAGTGAGCACTCAGGGCTGATTTCCTTAAGAATGGAGAGGTTTGATCTTCTTGCAGTCCATGGGACTCTCAAAAGTCTCCTCCAGCACCATAATTCAAAAGTATCAATTCTTCGGCGATCAGCCTTCTTTATGGTCCAGCTCTCTATTGTGCTACATGCATGTAAAACTCATCAAAGACTCATTCTGCTTCTTATCCCTAACGATCTATAGCACGAGGCAGTCATCAGACATTTTATCGCTATGGTTCTTTGTTTTGGCATATATTTTACAAAGTTTCTTTCTGAGTACTGGTCATTGACCTTAATATAAAGAGATTTCTTGGTTCTAGGTTCAATTCCTGGCATCTCCAGGCAGGGTTGGGAAAGGCCTCCCTCGTCTGAAACCTGAGAAAGCCACTGCCAGTCCGTGTTGAAGTAAAGGTAAAGGTAAAGGGACCCCTGACCATTAGGTCCAGTCGTGGCCGACTCTGGGGTTACAGCGCTCATCTCGCTTTATTGGCCGAGGGAGTCGGCGTACAGCTTCCGGGTCATGTAGACAGCATGACTAAGCCACTTCTGGCGAACCAGCACAGCGCACGGAAATGCCGTTTACCTTCCCGCCGGAGTGGTACCTATTTATCTACTTGCACTTTTGACGTGCTT
Source organism: Podarcis liolepis (assembly GCF_965112155.1). Lineage (NCBI taxonomy): Eukaryota > Metazoa > Chordata > Lepidosauria > Squamata > Lacertidae > Podarcis > Podarcis liolepis. Next base: position 15,360,588 of record NC_139564.1, on the reverse strand, counting down.
TCGAACTGCTAGGTTGGCAGAAGCCGGGAACGAGCAATGGGAGCTCACCCCATCGTGGGGATTCGAACCGCCAACCTACTGATCGGCAAGTCCTAGGCTCTGTGGTTTAACCCACAGCACCACCCGCGTCCCGTTGACAACACTGAGCTAAATGGACCAATGGCTTGACTCAGTGTAAGTTGGCTTCCCATGTTCTTAATATCACAGGCGAAATCACCAGATTGCAATTGACCTTGCAGGCCTGAGGCAGCTGAACAAGCAGGGAAAGCTGGTAATCAGGGCAAAACACACAGCCCTTTGCGCCTTGTAATTATTTGGTCAACAGAAATCGAGACGTGCTGGTCAGGAGCCAAGGAGAGGGCTAACATTGCGGAAGCTGCATCTTGCGTTGACTCACAGCTTTTGTCAACATTCTGCATGACACACATCGCACATCCCTAAATGTCTCCTTGCTACATGGTTTGAGCCCTGACTGCACTTGCGAGTCTGTCACTCCCGCATTTAAGCAAACAGAACAGTAAGCAGTGCAATTATTTGATCCTATCAGCAGCATGTCTCCAGCGTAATTTAAAAAGGCAAGATGCTGCAGGCCAAATTTTATCCTAGTTTATCTTTGGCGAGTTTTGCCAGCATAAATCTGAGGCATTGTTACACAGTAATAACAGGCCTATGAGACCTGATGAATGAATTGACTTACTGGACAGAATTTAGACATACAAAGGAGGATATAGGCTAATGTAGTTTGGCATCATTAATCTGTCAGGGATATCCATATGCTCAGCCTGCTAGGTTGTGCGTAGTCATGAGGTACTTATCAGGGTCAACTCGACTTTCTTCAGGGCTGGAACTAAGCTGAGTAGGTGTGCAGAAAAAGTACTGTATTTTTCGCTCTATACGACGCACCCAACCATAGGACGCACCTTGTTTTAGAAGGGGAGAACAAGAAAAAAAAACCTCCCCCTCTCTGCTCAGCGCCCCTTCAGCGAAGAGGCAGGAAAAACAAAGCCCCTTCCATTTCTTCTCCCGCTTGGCTGAGGGGGCGCTGCGCAGCTCTCCCTCTCTGCTGAAGCCAGGAGAGTCTTGCTCTCCCGGCTTCAGCAAAAGGAACCTGAAGCCTCCGGAGCGCAGCGGGAACTCATGCTGCGCTCCAAAGGCTTCAGGCGGCTATCCCTAAAGCCTGGACAGCGAGAGGGGTCGTGCACACCGACCCCTCTTGCTCTCCAGGCTTCAGCGAAAGCAACGCGAAGCCTCCGGAGCGCAGAGGGAGCGCTCCCTCTGTGCTTCGGAGGCTTCACGTTGCTATCGCTGAAGCCAAGGAGCCTGCATTGGCTCCATGGGACGCACACACATTTCCCCTTAATTTTTAGAGGGGAAAAAGTGCGTCCTATAGAGCGAAAAATATGGTAACTTAAAGGCCATCTCAATTTAAGGCAAAAGATCTTCCTCCTTAGACACCCTGTCGCAGCTGTGACTTCAGCTGATTAAAATGAGCAGCTGAAAATTCGGAGCGTGCTCATCTGAAGCAAACCTGGGAAGTTCCAAGGAAAGCAAACATGACCATTCTGGAGAAAGTCTAGAATATCTGTTGGCTCCCAGCCAGCTAAAAGGAAAAGTCTGAGGGAAGTACTTGAGGGGGAGTGAGAGAGAGGGGACCCCATGTGTGTGAAGGCAGGGGGCTCCCACTTCAGGGCTTCACCGTCAAACTCTTGGAGGATGCTAACCTATGTAGAGGTGACATGAGATGAGGAGAAATTTGATGCAGTTCGCATTTAAAGGCAGACCTATCTGATCAGCACTTCCTGAAATGATATGAGAACCAAAACACAGCCATCTTTTGAAATTCTCCAAACTTCCCAGCCAACTAATGTGTACAAAAATGTATGTGCTGGGTTAGAGTGTGCATAACAATGCATATATTTGTGAAAATAACATTAAAAATCATTTATATTAGGGGAAGTTGCTTTGAAAAAATGAATATATTAGGAATACAAACATATGCATGGGGGAGAAATTTGTACTTAAACTTTGATGAATTTTCATGTGGACTTTTTTTTTTAATAATGCAAACTGATGTGGAAATATGGAGAACTGAACATAAGACTGGGGGGGGGGGGGGAAGCAGGGAAACCAAAGCTGACAGACTCACTGATCCCTAGACGTTACACAGGGGTGCTTTCCATCCCCATCATCTCCCCCTCAAGTGAGGGCCTGAGAGCAGAGAAAACCGTCTCCTTCAAGTATGGATCACAGTTTTTGCCAAGGGGACATAGAAGAAGGGTTGTATTTCTGTGTTTTTGTAACAGGAGGATTTGCACATTACATGGGGCACTGAAGATGGCACTGAAGCTTACAGTAACATGTTCCTCAGTAAGTAATGACGGCTGTGGAGCATGGGGTCTTATGTCGTTAAACCAAGGAAGGAGGAAGAACTACAAATCCCATGATCCCATTCTAGACAATCCCAACCACATCTTAAAGGCAGGTCTTCAATACCTTTCCTGTGTCTAGCAAGTCTCCCCTACTTTGGGTTAGATTCTACCCCTTCAGTAAGTACTCGCGGAAAAAGGGAATGGTTTTCAAAGCAATGTGTGTGTGTGTGTGTGTGTGTGTGTGTGTGTGTGTGTGTGTGTGCTCTCCCATCACTAGCTCCCTTGCAAATCTCTCACGAGCCCTCTGAGATCTGTGTTGAAAACTCTGTTGGATGTTTCTTTAAGGGAGGCTGGGAAGGTGACTTCACAGTAGCTCTGCCAACTTTCAACGGTTGCTCAACATGCTCGTAAACACTTACCCCAGACAAACTCCCCAGAACCAGTTTCACCAACTGTTTCACATATGAGAAGGAAGGGGCACAGCTGCTGTTCCGGATGTGAGCACTGCAAGCGTCCAGAACCGTCCGCACAGACACACGGGCATAAACAAGGTCTTCACACATGCTAAGCAGTATGCTGTTCAAGTGATCCCCAAGTTTAATGGGCTGGTGGTGAAAAGAAAAGAGCAGAAAAACCTGGTTAGCATCTGCCTCCTCCTCGTTTTCATTCTCTCGTAATAGATCATGCCAATATCGGCCTTAGAGTGACCCGACTCTCAGTCCACACTTGACCGGCAGTGGCTCTCCCAAGGATAAAAGCACAATATAAATGGTTAAAGCACAAACAAAACAAAACAACTGCAATCTTAAGCCCTGTAAGAATAATTGCACAAAAATATATGGAGGCAAGTCATGGAAATACGATGCAGATAAAATTGTTTATATTGCTAGGAAAACATTTTTTGTAAACCAGTAAAAAACAGGAGCTAGTAGTTCACACCTCTACGGTTTAAATAAGTCCACAACTGTATGGTTGAAATAAGATGGGGTGATTACTCTTGATAAGCTATAAAATATGAAGTTGCCCTTCTATTTGTCCACATAGGCCGGTATTATCTGTGCTGTCTGACAACAGCTCTCCAAGGTCTCAGATGGAACCTAACAGACCAGATCCAGGCATTTTTGGAAGAAACTGATTTTCTGGATCCATTTCAGTTGTGGTTTGGGCCCAGTTTTGGAACAGAAACTGCTTTGGTTGCCCTGTATGATGATCTCTGTCGAGAGAGAGATAAGGGAAACATGTCCCTGTTAATTCTTCTCGACCTCTCAGTGGCTTTTGATACCATTGACCATGGTAACCTTCTGGAGGAACTGTCTGAACTAGGGGTGGGTGGCACCGCTTTGCGGTGGCTCCAGTCCTACTTGGGTGGTCGTTCCCAGAGGGTGTTGCTTGGGGAATGCTTTTCAGCCCCATGGAACCTTCAGTGTGGGGTTCCGCAGGGCTCAATCCTATCCCTACATGAAATCTCTGGTTGGCGTTATCTGGAGGTTTGGAGTACATTGTCAGCAGTATGCTGATGACACTCAGCTCTATTTCTCCTTTACATCTGCAGGTGAGGCAGTGGAAGTGCTGGTCTTGCCTCAGTAATGGACTGGATGAGAGCCAACAAACTGAAACTCAATCCTGATAAGACTGAGGCACTGTTAGTGGGTGGTTCCCTAGACCAGATGGGTGGGAGAATGCCTGCTCTTGATGGGGTTACACTTCCTCTGAAGGAACAGATTTGTAGCTTGGGGGTACTCCTGGATCCTTTGCTGTCGCTTGAGGCTCAGGTGGCCTCAGTGGCCCAGAGTGCCTTCCATTAGCTTCGGCTGGTGGCCCAGCTAAACCCCTATCTGGACAGGGATAGCCTAACTACTGTTGTCTTTGCTCTGGTAACCTCAAGGTTAGATTACTGCAATGCGTTATACGTAGGGCTGCCTCTGAAGACGGTTCGGAAACTTCAGCTAGTGCAGAATTCAGTGGCCAGGTTGCTCACCGGAGCAAGACGGTTTAAGCATATTACACCGATCCTAGTATGACTGCACCGGCTACCAATTAGTTTCCAGGCCCAATTTAAAGTCCTGGTTTTGACCTATAAAGCCTTAAACGGCTCAGGACTGCAATATCTTGAGGACTGCCTCTTTCCATATGAACCTACCCAGACCCTGAGATCATCTTCTGAGGCCCTCCTTCGTGTGCCTCCTCCTCAAGAGGTCCAGAGGCTGGCAACACAAGAACAGGGACTTCTCTGCAGTGGCACCCCATATGTGGAATGCTCTCCCCAGGAATGTTTGCCTGGAACCTTCATTATACACCTTTAGGTGCCAGGTAAAAAAGTTCCTTTTTGATTTGATTGACTTCCTATGTCCTTTTAAAATGTGGGGTGGGATGGGGGTTGATTGGGTTGTTGTTTTGATTCTGATTATGTAATTTGTGGTTTTATACTTTGATTTTATTCTGTGAACTGCCCTCCAGGTATAGGGAGGTATATAAATTCAATAAACAACAACAACTCCATCTAACAACTGTTACTTGACCCCTTTAACTGGAGATTCTAGGGACTCCGCACAAAGCATGTGGGCTGCCACTGAGCTATGGCTCTTCCCTTGACCCAAACACTGTTGCTACATCTGTCCCGAAGAACAGCAACGGGCAGGTTCTCACAGACATGTTTTGCCACTGCCTGCCATTCAGCTGCAAGTCAATGGAACTGCCTCTGCAAAGTGCAACATTCCAGCTGACTTCAGGTAATAGGAAGAGTTCCATTTGCAGTAACCGGTTCGTTTGCACATGGAAGATACCACTTGGCACTACAGATAACCAGAAATGCGTGCAGATGTGTGAACCTGGACCTAAGTACGTCTGGATCTACTTGGCCATAACACAGAAACATGATACGAAGAGAGTCAGAAGGAAGGAAGCAAACTGACTGGACAGCTGGAACCAGCCTAGTCTTGTAATTAGTGGACAACACCCAAACAGCTGGGAACTGCTTACATTTTTTTCCTGTATTACTAGTTGATCATCTTGTATATTCTGTTGGAAACCCACACTCAAGGGTGTACACCCTCGGTTGATAGGATGACTTCCCAGCCACCAAAGCCTTTGAGTTTTGTATTTCACTTTCAGGCTTTCAAAGTGGGTGGTTATCTTCTGATGACATGCCCTGTCTAGCACTGCACACTATGACTATTATTTTACTCTGTTTGTTCATTGGCAGTAGCGTAAGTAAGAAAAGTAATACTCTTCCCATTTGGCACCAGTTCCTCCCATCTGTGGTCATGACATGCTGGGATGGAGGAAAGGTTAGGCATTCTACCTTCTGCTTCCTACTTCTCCCCAGCCGTTTGCTTCCTCCCAATACCACTTTGCAGCAAGAAAAGCAAACAGAAGTTGCCTGGTAACATATTATTACGCCCCCAATAACATCCCTTCACTACTCACCTGGCTTTGCGGGACATCATAGTCAGCTCCCCAATAAAGTGTCATTCCGAGAGAATAGATGTGAATCTGCAACACAAGAGACATGTGTGGAATTAATGGTGTAGCAAAGGCTTCTAATTATGCTTGCGATGTGCAGGGGGAAAAGAGAAAGGAGGGAGTTAATACAAGATGGAGTCTTGCAAGACACTTGAGAAAAACCCCAAGATGTCTTATAACCACATGAGATGCATTTTATGTGAAACAGCTGCTGCAGAAAGTGATTTCTTATGAGAATTGGCAGTAATATATAAAACTCTTTAGTCTGAGCACACAGAACTAACAACTGATTTCTTAGAGATGTTTTTCCTAAAACATGTCTGCCTCTTTGTTTTTTTACAAGGCAGGAGTGGATTTCAAAATCTGCACATCCCTCAAATGAGCTACAAAGCCGAGTATTCCTGGCAACAATAGAGTTAATGCAGTTGTGGGTTTGTTTGTTTTTTAGTTTGAATTTAGCAAGTGACCAACAAGGCATTCTTTTGTCTGTCCAGCAGCCTGCCAGAAATTTATCACCGAGTACATCATTTCTTTGGTTTAGGAATGAAGTCATAACCCAGAGGCTCATGCAACCCTGTCATTGTATTTCAGGAGGTCATCATAAATGGGAATTTGCTTTGGCTTGTAGCACTTTTTGTGGAACATGCTCAGATTTCAGGAACAGGAGCTGAAAATAAAAACAGATTCCCACTCAGAAGCTCTCTTGATGAACTATAGCCGAAACAAAGCAAAATATTGAAAGCCAGAGTAATTAGAAGACACAGTGTGGTTAGCAGCACAGTATTATGAGATGGACTTGCTTTCTAATTAAAATAATAATATGTGCTTTAAAAGATTATTTTTTCATGCTCTGTTATTGACCTGAATCCTTTTTTTACTCCCAAATGAGGAAAAAATTAAGAGGTAAATAAATTGAAGACACAAAACTGATTTCCTTAGTTACTTGTCCTCAGATAATGACTGTTAAAACAAAATGAACAAATCATGGTTTGCTCATCATTAACATGTCTCAGGCTTGCACACTCCCACCATCCTCCCTCTTAGGTAAAGGGAAAGGACCCCTGACCATTAGGTCCAGTCGCGGACCACTCTGGGGTTGCGGCACTCATCTCGTCTTACTGGCTGAGGGAGCTGACGTTTGTCTGCAGACAGTTTTTTCTAGGTCATGTGGCCAGCATGACTAAACTGCTTCTGGCGAACCAGAGCAGCGCACAGAAACACTGTATACCTTCCCACCAGAGTGGTACCTATTTATCTACTTGCACTTTGACATGCTTTCAAACTGCTAGGTTAGCAGGAGCTGGGACAGAACAACGGGAGCTCACCCCGTCGCGGGGATTTGAACTGCTGACCTTCAGATCGGCAAGCCCTAGGCTCTGTGGTTTAGACCACAGCGCCTCCCACTTACCTTCCTGGGTTGAGCAAACCCTAAATTTGATGGCAAAACTATGGCTCGCATACACCATAGTTTGTAAATAATGACCAACTGTGGTTTGCTCAAAGCAGGAAGTGGGAGAGGGAAGGAAAGAACAGGGAGAAAGCATGCAAGCCTGAGGTACAGTTGTGATGTTCAAACCATGATTTGGCTACTACGCACCAGCTAAGTCAAAATCCTTTAAATCACTTGATTTTCTGGTCGTGGACTATATTTTGAAAAAACTAACAGCGGTGGAGGAACAATAAGTGGCGCGCGAAAGGGCTCCGGAGAGGGGCTGCTTTAAATGGCGCCGCTCGAGGGGGGCACTCAGCCAACCGTGGCTCCTGTGTCTTGCGAGCGGCAGGACGATGAACGGCATGCGAAAGGGCTCTGTAGAGGGGCTGGCAGCAACAAAGCCCAGCCCCCTTCCTCCTCTAGGCAGGGCAGGGAGAAGCCAGGAGGAGGAAGGGAGGAGGCGCCGCTGCTGCCCTGTGAGGGAAAGGGAAAGAACGTGTGCGCTGGCAATCCACGCAATTCCCGGACCATCCGCGGGCCAGATTTAGAAGGCCTGATCCGGACCACGGGCCTTAGGTTGCTGACCCATGTTCTACTCTACCCACCATGCATCTCTTTAGTTTATACTTTCATATCCCATCCTTCCTCCAGTCTGGAGCAAAGGTGGCTATCAGTGAATAAATAAAAGCAACATACCACCCACGAAACACCATTAAAACACTACAGAAGAGAGATCTGATCGCAGTACCTTTTCGACATCAGAAAGAGACGACAGCGATTGATTCTGGAGGACTTCTGGTGCTGTGAATGCTCGCAGGTCTTGGCTGGAAACATTCTCATCTGTGAAGGATACACTGCCGGATGGAAGAAGCAGGAGAGACCATGGGGAAATGATGAATCCCAGAGCAGTGGGATCAGCTGTTGGTGGAAGGAGGGAACCAGTGTCAATTAAGATAGCAGACATGTATTAAAAAAGGACTTTTCATGCATGCATTTAATTACCATTCTTGTCCCAAGGCACCTCTGGTGCACAGACCTAATTAGTGCCTCTAATTAGCCTCCTTATTTGGCTTGCAAGGTCGTTTTGGCTAAGCCACACCCATCAGCCCTGTCCCTGATGCCGGGGCAGGTAAGATGCAGCTGGGCTCAAAGGGGGTTTGCAGGCACTCAAATATCAGCTGCAAAGCCCCAGTGAACAACATTTTGAAAGCAACAACGACCAGCTGATTGCCAGGGCTTGCAAAGCACTGTGAAGTGGGCCTCAGTATGCACTGCCAATCAGCTGATCATTGGGGCGTGCAAAGTGCTGCTGTGCTCCACCTTGCTTGCAACTCCCTTTGGAGAACTTCCAGTGCTGTGAGCGCTCCCAGGTTTTGGTTGGCCACAAGCATCCACTTGACCACTGTGAAAAAAGGATGCTGGAGTAGACAGGCCACTGTCCTGATCTAACAGGACTCATCTTAAGTTATTAGGCTGAGCCTTTACCTGCATGGCAGGTAAATAGCACAGGCAAAAACGGGTCAGCTGATGTCACTGCGATGTCAGGTGACTGACAGCTGCACACCCTTGCACACTTATCAAATGGCTATGGTTCAGGCTCAACAGCTACTCATCCTTGTCCTACAGTTTTAACATCCTTCTGCTCCTGGTTTTTGCTGTTCTCCAGTTACACAAAGGAGTTTGCTACCTTATTCAGATTCAGTAGCCCCAAAACAGGATTTCTTTTTATCTGCATTTTTGAGTGACTTTGCTAGCAGTCCGCAGCTCTCCTTCCCCAACCCTATGAAGGCAGGAAATATTTTCATATGCTGTATTTTGTACAGTGGGACCCAACGCCACCTTGAATAGATGAACTAATGTTTCTTTCCCTGTCATTTTGTGTGCGCAATTACTCAGAAAACATCAAAGCCAGAGCGGAACGCTCCAAATTGGAATACCTTTCCTCCCTCAGGTTTCCTTTTTCGGCTTGAAAAACTAATCCGTCAACTAAAAATTACTGCAACGGTGCCTGTCCGGACTAATTCTTAAAGGCAAAACTTAGAACCTAATTGGTGTACTGGTGGGAATCTGTGTGGCGAAGGCAAAGTGCTGCCCTCTTCACAAGAACTTCCATTCATGCTCCCTGAATAATGTTGCCATGAAGAAAAACAAACTCTGAGATGATTCAGCCTACACTTGACCTTTTAAGAGAGGAAACCTTCTATCCCCAGAAATGGCAAGCCTTGTAACAATAAACTTCTCTGTAGAGAACTTGACCAAACCGTCAGCCACGCCAGTATGCGGTGTTTTTTAGTTATTGCGGAGGTTACTTCCTGTCTTAAAGGACCCAACACCTCTAGGGGTGTGGAAATTGTCTTGTCCACTCTTGGGAGTGAGTGGGACATTTTTACACCATCTTCATCCACTTTTAGAAACTGCGAGTAATCCCCATTATATAAGATGACAGGAGAAGAGGACACGTATAAACCCAAGTGGTAGATTGCACACAGAGTGGTCAATCATAGTTCCCCAAAACTTGTAACTCAGAAGAGGTTCGTTGCATGCAGTAGGAAAAAATATATATTAAGGAGTATCATTCTTCCATCAGAAATAACCGATACTGAGAAGGGCTAAGCTCAGTGACAAGAGCACATGAGCATATAACCGCCCCAGCAGTAGCATCATCCCAAGCAAAACTTATCATAAATGCACAATAAGAAAAGATGTCTAGAGGGGCCCCATTGTTGATCTGGAATAGGCAGGGTGGGCAGTTGTAGAGCAACATGACAACTGGCTATAGAAGCTACAGGGACGGGGTTTCATATGCCATACTTGGTGCAGTGGGATCCAACATCACCTTTAACAGAAGAACTAATGTTTTTTTTCCCCTGTACAGTCATACCTTGGAAGTCGAACGGAATCCGTTCAGGAATTCCGTTCGACTTCCAAAACGTTTGAAAACCAAACCGCGGCTTCTGATTGGCTGCAGGAAGCTCCTGCAGCCAATCAAAAGCCATGGAAGCCCCGTTAGACATTCAGGTTCCAAAAGAACAAACCAGAACAATCACTTCCAGGTTTGCAGCGTTCGGGAGCCAAAACGTCCTGAGTTCCAGAGAATTCAGGATCTAAGGCACGACTGTATTTTGAGTGTGCAATTTCCCAAAACATACTATAGGACTGCGATGATAGGGTGAAGGTCTTTACAACTAGGGTTTCAATGCAGATTTTTTTTTACTACAACTCCATGACCATTTGCAACACTGGCTGGGGCTGATGAGGGTTGCTGCCCCAAAACATTTGCAGCGCACGAGGCCACTGAAAGCTGGCCCAGAAGAAAAGGTACACAAGGCCAATGCTTGCAAAAAAATATTGGAAGGCAATAACTTGAAGATCAAACTAGAGCTGCAGAATAGACTTTAATCTGAATCCAACCACGGCAAAAAGAAAATAAGAAGATGGGTTTTTCTTCTTCTTCTGGGGTAGCCTGCTAAATTTGCCAAACTGAATTCAGCCAAACACACAGACAAATGCAACTGCTTGCCAAATTTCTTGAGAAGCAAGCACAAAAGCAACATTACTGCGAAAATGTGAGTGGGGAGGTAGAAAATCAAGTATGAAAACTAACTTTTTCTCCCTTCTTCACTCACAGGCTCCAAGAGAGAATGCATGGATAGTCACAAAAAAGACAGTTCCAACATTCAGAAAACAGGAAGAAGAAGAAGAAGAAGAAGAGGAGGAGGAGGAGGAGGAGGAGGAGGAGTAGTTTGGATTTGATACCCTGCCTTTCACTCCCCTTCAGGAGTCTCAAAGCGGCTAACAATCTCCTTTCCCTTCCTCCCCCACAACAAACACTCTGTGAGGTGAGTGGGGCTGAGAGACTTCAAAGAAGTGTGACTGGCCCAAGATCACCCAGCAGCTGCATGTGGAGGAGCGGAGACGCGAACCCGGTTCCCCAGATTACAAGACTACCGCTCTTAACCACTACACCACACTAGCTCCCAGTGGTACAGGCCTCCCTGAAAGCAGAAAATGAACTTCACCAGGAGAAGACTAGGCTAGAACCATAAGACATAGCATGCTACTTTTTCACATACAGGAAGATTTTGGTGTGTGGCATCAATCAAATGTGTCATGTGCTCATCAACTTATGTAGACAGCTGCACCCCATTCTGCTTCAGGTATGGGGAAGCACTGAAACGTGCAATTCTCAACCACTTTCTTGATAGACGCTAAGATTATTGATCTATGGAAACAGCCCTGTCTCTTTCTATGCAACCCTTCTTTGGCTTCTTATCTCTCTCACGTCCCTTCTGGGCACACCTGATGATAATACTCCAGAACACATGGACCAAACTGCATTTCTCTCGCTGTGGTTCTAAATGTGCCCTGCTCTGACCAGGACCAGCCCTCCACCGGCCCCTGCAAAATGAATCAGGAAGTGGCTGTAGGTAAAACAGTCAACAAACCTTTCTTGGCTACTGACCTGCCTGGTTTGTGCTAAGGATTTTATGAACACAGAAAGCCGCTTTTTACAAATTCAGACCCCTGGAGCATGTTATTGGCTGGCAGTGGCTCGCCAGCATTTCCGGTAAGATTTCCCCCCAGCACTACCGGGAGATGCCAGGATTTGGACCAGGAACCCTTTGCATCAAAGCTCTATCCATGGAGCTACAACCCTCTCCTGTACCAAACCCGGCTGTGAATTCTCTACGAACAATTAATTTAGTACCCCTGCTGTGGCAGCTACACATTCCACCTTTGTTTTTTTTAAAAAAATATTTTTATTACATTTTTCAGATACAAAGTCAGAGATATACACAGAATATAAGAAATATAGAAAAGAAGTAAAAGAAAAAGAGAAAGAAGAAAGAAGAAATCCAACTTTCGAAAAAAATTTTACATAGCCAACTGGACTTCCCCACATCTCCCTCATCCTGCGTTCTTTACAATAAAGATATCAGCAAATTATTACCTTGTTTCATACCTTACTTTGTACCTTTCAAATATTATATTTCTAGATTTAAAGTACTTTTTATCAATTACTTATACCTTAAATTAAAAATAATATTACTTTAAATTTCAACTTTTTCTTACTTATAACTTAGTTTCCTGTTCACCAAATCTAATTGCTGAAGCTAAAGTTTCCAAATCGTGCAAATTCTTAACATTCATACAGCTTATAGTGTTTTTGTAAATAGTCCTTAATTTTTTTCCAGTCCTCTTCCACTGTTTCTTCTCCCAAATCTCGGATTCTGCCAGACATTTCAGCCAGTTCCATGTAATCCATCAATTGCGTCTGCCACTCTTCCAGTGTGGGTTACACATTCCACCTTTGGAGCCCATCCAATGCAGCCTAGAATATTGTTGCGTGATTTCTCACTTCCTCAGGGAAAGGGATAAATTCCAGGGTCAGCAAGGACAGAGGGAAAGTAAGTGTGAACAAGCCCTTAGATTTATTCCTTTATTTATTTGTGCATGGTGTTGTTGGGTGTCTGACCCCTACATCTGGGGTTTTTTTTAACCCGTCCTGAGCAGTCAAAGAGAGGCTCTGAACCCTCAAGGGACCTTCAACTAACCCTCTGCTCTCCCCTCTGCCTTTCTGCCCAATTTAAAAATGAAAAGTAATGTTTTCTTCGCCTGCCCCTTCCTAAGCGGTCCCATGTGTCATCTGTTACAGGGGACGGACCTCTCTTTGAAAGGCTGTTCAGTCCTAAGGTAAAGGTAAAGGGACCCCTGACCATTAGGTCCAGTCGTGGACAACTCTGGGGCTGCGTGCTCATCTCGCTCTATAGGCCGAGGGAGCCGGCGTTTGTCCGCAGACAGCTTCCGGGTCGTGCGGCTAGCATGACCAAGCCGCTTCTGGCGAACCAGAGCAGTGCACGGAAACACTGTTCAGTCCTAGTCTAGTTTAAAGCCAAAGAACTGTAGGAGCAAGTGAGCAGGGCGTTGGAGGTTACCCACCAAAAGTTATCAGCCAAACAGCAGACCTGGTCACAGACCTCCTCATTAAGGCGAGACGTGTTGTATATTCTTATTTAAATCACAGCAATTATTTTTAAATGTCCATCTCTAGTCACAGAACTTCAGGTATGCAATGTTTAGGCAAATCTGTGCCCTCTTTCCAGATGACACATTTTTGGCGACCCGTTAAGTCACCATCCTATTCTTCTCCTTAGTTCATGGTGGGGGTGGCTCTCTTTTAAAGCCCTGAAGAGAGATCTCTGGATATCAGGAGACCACGTCCCAACAATCGGCTTTCATCAGCCAAGTAAGCATTCCTAACAAAGGAATAGCTGGCAGGCAGCCATGTCAATGGCCTATGCTCCTGGGTCCTCTTCTCGCATGCTTGCCTAGTCTTCATTTGCCTCCTACACTTCCTGGCCTCTCGCCCTGGACTGAGCCTTGCCCCAGATCTCGTCTAGGCAAAACCACCCACTGCTCTGTCCCTTGTCGAAGACTGAAGACAGGGCTGTGCACTCCTTAACTCAGCTAAATGTCAATTAAACAAAGGAAGTTGCTTTATAATATGCCCTGAGAGCCTCCTGTTGTTCCCCTTCTAAATACCTTGTACCGTTGCATCCTACGCAGCGACAAGGGAGGAAAACAAAGTGGTTTGCCATTTGGGTCCTCCCACTCAGAAGTCCTTTGATGCAGTGTGTCCATGTATAAAGTGATTTTTAAGTTGAGTTGTGCTTTTTAAAATACCTCCCCACCCCACCCCCAAAAAGTCACTCCTGTTTCTGTCTCTGCACAGTTGCTCTCAAGTGACTCCACTGTCTCTCTGCTCCAAAGTCTTGTTGCTGCTAAATCTCCCTGCTCTCTCCATCCTCAAAATGCAGGAGTTCTTCCAGCGAAAGGGAATTTTAATCTTCTTTCCAGGACCACTGGAATTTTTGTTTTTTGTTTTTGTATGGCCCTTGGTCAGTTGTGTGTCATTTTCAGCAATTAGCTACCAGATCGGTGAGCTAATTCTAGAGCTATGCAGCCTGTTCACAGAAGCCTTGTGAGTTTTAATAAGCAGTGCCAGAAGACAACTAAGTTTGTTTGTTTGGTTTTTTTAAAGCGTATATTTACGAAGGCAATGCAGCCTCATTATTCCGGCAAACAAGGCAATGGCACAAAACAAAAAACAGATGATTTCTTGCAATCTGTTTGCATGTGCCATGAAAAGGCAACCATTTCACAATTCAAGAAAACCCAGAATTATTTTGATCACGCTACTGGTGCAAAGACATTCCCCTTGCCTCTCTCTGTGTCAACTCAATGACAGCATAGCAGTGAGACAGTATGCTCTTGCTTAAGCTTCTCAGCCAGCCCCAACCCAAAGAAAAAGTGAACTGGGTGATTTAGAGTCAGTTGCTCTCAGCCTAGCCTACCTCGCAGGTTGTTGTGAGGGTGCTTTAAAATTTATAGAAAAAGGGTCAGATGAAAACACAATTAAACAGTAACTGAGCATACCTCAGTTACTAAAAAGCAGAGACATTACCTTGCCAACAAAGGTCCGTATAGTTAAAGCTATGGTTTTCCCAGTAGTGATGTATGGAAGTGAGAGCTGGACCATAAAGAAGGCTGGTCGCTGAAGAATTGATGCTTTTGAATTATGGTGCTGGAGGAGACTCTTGAGAGTCCCATGGACTGCAAGAAGATCAAACCTATCCATTCTGAAGGAAATCAGCCCTGAGTGCTCACTGGAAGGACAGATCCTGAAGCTGAGGCTCCAATACTTTGGCCACCTCATGAGAAGACTCCCTGGAAAAGACCCTGATGTTGGGAAAGATGGAGGGCAGAAGGAGAAGGGGATGACAGAGGATGAAATGGTTGGACAGTGTTCTCGAAGCTACCAACATGAGTTTGACCAAACTGTGGGAGGCAGTGGAAGACAGGAGTGCCTGGCGTGCCCTGGTCCATGGGGTCACGAAGAGTTGGACACAACTAAACAACAACGAGCATACCTCTGCTAAAATAACCTGTGGCCACCCATATAAAACAGTGGGCATATTCCGAAAATCTCTGCTTGTAATATCTTGACAGAGTCATCTTTTTTGCTTTCCGGGGAACACACACTACAATGCCAGACATGCAGCCTGTGGGCACTGTGAACCCACAATCAACCCACTCAGCCATGTGGACAGGACAGGGTGGGCGATGGGTGGTCCCAGCACCTGGCCTGGATATTCATGCTTTGGGTGCTGGTGGCCTGCTCCCTCTTTTATATTAGAAGCATGGCATCACTCTACATGTACAGATCTACTCCACCACAACAAACAGGTTGCCAGGATGTGCATTTGCGTGGGCCAGCATGGGGTTGTTGCGCAGCAGTTCTCAAACTGTGGTCCACCAGTGGTCTGTGAGCTCCATTCAGGTGGTCCACGGCAGGTCTGTGGGTTTGTGGTTGAAGATGAGAGACAGCACATCCACTGCATGTAATGTTCGCACTCATTTTTAACTGCATTTTTCTTGCTCCTTTAATTTCCTACGTTGTATTATTACTACTATCATTGCTTAAATTTGTATGCGGCCCTATACCCACAGGTCTCAGGGCGTTTACAACATAAAGTCACAATGTAAAAACACGTAACAGAAACAAAAACAAAGACAGAAACAAAAGCAACTATGTACTCCAAAAGCACAACATAACAAAAATGCAATTAAAAACCACCCAGCATTTAGCACTGTGCATTGTGATTGCTACAACATGGAGAAAAGGAATTCTGCCAAGACCCTTCGCAATTTTCAAGAGGTCTTTGGGGGTGGGGACAACAGTTGGGAACCACTGGAAATGAAACCAGTTGGGAACCACTGGTAACGAAACCAGTGTGTCATGTGCTCATGTTGGGACAACAGTTGGGAACCACTGGTAATGAAACTGAAGGTACATTCTTTCACCTTTGGTGGACATGCCCAAAGATTAAGGCATTCTGGGAGATGATCTATAATGAAATGAAAAAGGTATATAAATATACCTTTCTGAAGAAACCAGAGGCCTTTCTCCTGGGCATGGTCGGCCAATTGGTGTCAAAGAAAGATAGAACTTTCTTTATGTATGCTACAACAGCAGCAAGAATACTCATTGCGAAATACTGGAAGACACAAGATCTACCTACCAGGGAAGAATGGCAGATGAAGTTGATAATAAATAATAATAATAATAATAATAATAATAATAATAATAATAATAATTTATTATTTGTACCCCGCCCATCTGGCTGGGTTTCCCCAGCTACTCTGGGCGGCTTCCATAGAAACCCAAAAACACTAAAATATCATACATTAAAAACTTCCCTGAACAGGGCTGCCTTAAGATGTCTTCTGAACGTCAGGTAGTTGTTTATCGCTTTGACATCTGATGGGAGGGCGTTCCACAGGGCGGGCGCCACTACCAAAAAGGCCCTCTGCCTGGTTCCCTGTAGCTTTGCTTCTCGCAATGAGGGAACCGCCAGAAGGCCCTCGGCGCTGGACCTCAGCGTCCGGGCAGAACGATGGGGGTGGAGACGCTCCTTCAGGTACACTGGGCCGAAGCCGTTTAGGGCTTTAAAGGTCAACACCAGCACTTTGAATTGTGCTCGGAAACGTACTGGGAGCCAATGTAGGTCTTTCAAGACCGGTGTTATGTGGTCTCAGCGGCCGCCCCCAGTCACCAGTCTAGCTGCCGCATTCTGGATTAGCTGTAGTTTCCGAGTCACCTTCAAAGGTAGCCCCACGTAGAGCGCATTGCAGTAGTCCAAGCGGGAGATAACTAGAGCATGCACCACTCTGGCGAGACAGTCCGCGGGCAGGTAGGGTCTCAGCCTGTGTACCAGGTGGAGTTGGTAGACAGCTGCCCTGGATACAGAATTGATCTGCGCCTCCATGGACAGCTGTGAGTCCAAAATGACTCTCAGGCTACGCACCTGGTCCTTCAGGGGCACAGTTACCCTATTCAGGACCAGGGAGTCCTCCACACCAGCCTGCCCCCTGTCCGCCAAAAACAGTACTTCTGTCTTGTCAGGATTCAACTTCAATCCATTAGCCGCCATCCATCCTCCAACCGCCTCCAGGCACTCACACAGGACCTTCACCGCCTTCACTGTTCTGATTTGAAAGAGAGGTAGAGCTGGGTATCATCTGCATATTGATGGACACCCAGTCCAAACCCCCTGATGATCTCTCCCAGCGGCTTCATATAGATGTTAAAAAGCATGGGGGAGAGGACGGAACCCTGAGGCACCCCACAAGTGAGGGCCCAAGGGTCTGAACACTCATCCCCCACCACCACTTTCTGAACACGGCCCAGGAGGAAGGAGCGAAACCACTGATGGACTATATGGAACTGGCGGAAATGACTGGCAGAATTCGAGACCAGGGAGAAGAGTCGGTGGAAGAAGATTGGAAAAAAATTAAAGTATACTTACAGAAACATTGTAAAATTAATGAGTGTTAGAAGGATGCGGGGATGAATTAACATGGTTTTAGTAGAAATGCAATAAAGAATTAAGTAAAAGTTGATTGATATTGGGTTAAATTGAAAAAAAAATAAGGTTAGATCGTTAAAACTATAGAATCAAAATTGAGAAAGATGGGAAGAACTTGCTGAAATAGTGAATTGAACTAGAATACAAAAAAAGGGAGGTGTGAGGAGGTTGATGAAATAAGTTAAGGAAAGGCAAAAAGGCAAAGACATGGAATATTGGATGTGTTTTTTTAGCTTCTTTTTTGTCTGGTTTTTTTTTTTGCTGTATTATTGTATGGTTTTTATATGTTTTATGTGTTTTGTTATTTTTTTCTACTTTATTGTTATTTCTTTTTTTCTTCTGTAACTTTTAAATTTTTAATAAATATCATTTTTTAAAAAAAACAAACAAACAGTTGGGAACCACTGGTATAGTGGTCAGAATGTCAGACAAGTCCTGGACAGACCCAGACCCAAATCCTTACTCAGCAATGAAGCCTAACCTACCTCATAGGGTTGTTGTGAAAAACACAATGGAGGAGTAATTTTGCATGCTTTCTGGTGCTCCTAAGAGGGAAAAGTAATACAGTGGTACCTCGGGTTACAGATGCTTCAGGTTACATACGCTTCAGGTTACAGACTCCGCTAACCCAGAAATATTACCTCAGGTTAAGAACTTTGCTTCAGGATGAGAACAGAAATCGTGCTCTGGCGGCGTGGCAGCAGCGGGAGGCCCCATTAGCTAAAGTGGTGCTTCAGGTTAAGAACAG
Organism: Podarcis liolepis; assembly: GCF_965112155.1. Classification (NCBI taxonomy): domain Eukaryota; kingdom Metazoa; phylum Chordata; class Lepidosauria; order Squamata; family Lacertidae; genus Podarcis; species Podarcis liolepis. Next base: position 15,342,147 of record NC_139564.1, on the reverse strand, counting down.
TTTCAGGATAAGAACGGACCTCCAGAACAAATTAAGTTCTGAACCCGAGGTACCACTGTAAATAAAAAGATGGTCCACTATCTTCCTAGGGCCTCTGATTTCTTTAATTTTCAGGAGTAGGGAGCCCTGCACTGTAACCTTCCACTTAAATATGGAAGCTCCCACCACCATGCTATGATCGCTACAACTCATTTAGGTTTCTTATACATACATATGCGTTCACCTACACAAGTTTGCAATTACTGGGTTACTGGTAGTGAGTACAAGAGGTCAACTGGAACATATTCAAAGGTTTTATGTTGCTAGGTAAGCCCGATAATTGTAAAGGATGGATTGAGTTGTCTTTATTATTCTTACGTTCCCGAACTAGGACTTGACAGTTTGTACAGAACCTCCCTGTTTCGCAATATGAGTCCTGGACAAGGCAAGAGCACTCCCTTTCCTTACATGAGTCGGCACCTCCCATCCACCTGTCACGGTGTCATGAATGCATAAGCGGCACCGTGAATATTTACTGATTCAGTGAATCTCCCGACACGTCACGGGCACAGAGTTGTGTGAGGTTGGTTGGCACTTGTACATGTTCACGCAACAAGACTGACAAAATTTCGTCACAATTACCAGGTTCGCCACAGCTCAGGCAGCCACACCCCGTACTTTTGTCTACAAGACGCCCCCATGTGTAAGACGCCCCCATTTTGGGGGAGTGAAATTTAAGAAAATGGGGGGAGATGGCACAAAATTGTTGAGCTTTTTTGTGGAGGATTGAACAGAGTTGTTCAGCGTTTTTGGGAGAGGATTACCGAGGGTTCTTGGACTTTTCTTGGGGGGGGGGGGGAGAGCCGAAAATTGCTCTCCCTCACGAATCGCAAAATCTGCCTCCTGTCTGTTCCCTCACCGGCAGAAGCTGCCAGTTGCCCGCCCAATTGCCGCAGCGTCAGCCAATCAACAACACCCATTGACGCAGCAACCAATGACACGCACAATAGCAGCTGACAGCCACAACAGCAACCAATCAACGTCCACCCTATGTATAAGACGGCCCCATGTTTTTAGCTTGATTTCTAAGGAAAAAAACATAGTCTTATACACGGAAAAGTACGGTAATTCCTCTTCAAATCTCCTATATGCCCACAAAATTAGAATTCTGGAATACTAGGCATTAAATCTTTTTTTTTTTAAGCCATGGAAGGAATATCCCTCATTCATAACTCCAGGCATTTCCTAGCTGGAGGAACAGGAGGGTACTTAAGGAACATGACAGCCACAGAAATGTTCTCAAGTGAAGCACTACCTGCTATTAGCGTGGAAGGGAAAACCCCACACTCAACTCTCCAACAACAGCGCCATATGACCAAAGGAGCTGCAAAATCGCTCTTAAAAACTTAAGATCAAACAGCAACAATGCCACTATAAACGGTAAGGGCAGAAAGGCTCCATTAAGAGTTGCCTTCTGCAGTTTTGGTAAGCTATCCTGTTTAAAGAGGCAACACCTAACTGACTTTTCAGAGGAACAAAATAAAGGAAAGACCTGCTCTTCTACATACACCGATGCCCATAACACATAAAAGAAACATCACTGGAAAGACCTGTTATTTCTGACCTCATGCAGTATAAGCGTACAAGATGCAGCATGCGTCTGCATGCAACAGAAGACTACAAGACACAGCACACACCCTCTGAATGACAAGTGCTAATGCAGGTAATTAAACAGGTGGAATAATAGGACTGGCCCAGGATAGGCATCTTTGTGCAGATTAGCCTGGCATATATTTTGATGTTGAAATGGAGGTTAAAAATTGCCGGCCTTTCCCTCCCTGCCCAGAGACTAATGCTATGAATTAGGGCATGGAAAACTGTGTTAAACGGCTTGATTTGCATCCCTGCCAAGGGGACCTCGTGTGCCTCCTGCAGATGAACCATCTTAGAATCCACATTTCTCATGTTGCAGTGGTCATCAGCGGCTGAGATAACTTTGGAGCTGACAAAGGACAAAGCCGATCAACGCCCAAAATCGTAGCCTCTGCACTCAGAGTCAGCATCCTATTCAAGTAACTGTGAACTCTGAGTGAGACTCCTTATGTAGATGGAATGGTACCTTCCACACACAAATCTGAAGATTTCAGGGGAAGTCTGCGTACAAAAGGGCTTCAGGGGGGAAAGAGCCAAGTGCAATGGGTACAGAATGCTGACCGACTGTCAAGGAGTTTAAAAACAGAATTCCAGGGGCGGAATGATATATCCCAAGAAGAGAGAAGGGGAGCACTCCATACTGCAACACTTTGCTGCAGGTCTCACCTGTTACCAAGCGCAAGAGACAAACCACAGGTCCGTAATGCTTACGAGCTTTTAGGCACATGTGGCTGGCAAACTGCTGGAGACAGCATTTTTAGCTTGATGAACCTCTGATCTTATTAAGCAAAGCAATTCTGGCGTTCTTATAAATGTTTCTTGAACGTAAGAGGCTGCCTTGAATCGAGTCAGACCACTGGTTCACTGAGCTTAGCACTGTTTGCTCTTGACTGGCAGTGGTCTTATAACGTCTTTGGCAGGAATCCTTCCACCAGAGACCCTTTAGCTGACAATGCTGGAATCGAACCCTGAACTCTCTGCGCGCAATGTGGTTTAAAACTGAGCTGTCATCTAGTCCCCTCCATGTACAGTGGTACCTCTGGTCGCGAACGGGATCCGTTCCGGAGGCCTGTTTGCAACCTGAAAAGAACACAACCCGCGTCTGAGCATGCGCGGGTCGCGATTCGCCGCTTCTGTGCATGCACGTGACATCATTTTGCGTGTCTGCGCATGTGCGAGCGGCGAAACCCGGAAGTAACCCTTTCCGGTACTTCCAGGTCGCTGCGGGACGCAACCTGAAAACGCGCAACCTGAAGCAAACGTAACATGAGGTATGACTGTACTGATGTAAGCAAGGAGGCATGTTCGGTTGGCTCCCCTTCAATTTCAAGTTTCAACGTCACCCCAAATGCTGTTGGGTTTTGCATCGTGATAAGCACTGAACTACACAACTATCCTGTAAGTCAGTGCATTAATTGCTCCCTTTCACAGATAACATCATGGAGGCCAGATTATCAAGACAACATAAGGAGTAGAATCATAGAGTTGGAAGGGACCCTGAGGATCGTCTACCCACTGCAGGAATATGCAGCTGTCCCATGTGGGGATCAAACCTGCAACCTCATGCTCTTAACCAACTGAGCTACCCAGGCTGAGCAACATCCAATGCCTGACCATAGGAGACCACAACTCCTAATCTACTTTTGTTGCTTATAAAAACCAAGGACTATTAATTTAGGAATGTCATTCTTACAGCGGGGGGGGGGGGTTGAGGGTTGGATTACCTTAGTGCAGGGGTCAGCAAACTTTTTCAGCAGGGGGCCGGTCCACTGTCCCTCAGACCTTCTGGGGGGGGGGTGGACTATATTGGGGGGGGGCAAAATGAATTCCTATGCTCCACAAATAACCCAGAGATGCATTTTAAATAAAAGCACACATTCTACTCATGTAAAAACATGCTGATTCCTGGACCGTCCGAGGGCCGGATTTAGAAGGGATTGGGCCGGATCTGGCCCCCGGGCCTTAGTTTGCCTACCCATGCCTTAGTGGAAAGCACTCAGGGGCCACCTTCCAGCAGTGGCCGGGGCCTGACCCAAAAGTGGCTGGGGCTACATAAACACCAAACACACAATTCACACACACACACACATACACACCTCTATCTTCCATGCATTAGGACAGTCTTTTAAAGATTGCTTTCTAAGTCAGGAGCAACAAGTTCACAATATTCTGTTCCTCGGCTCGGGGGGGGGGGGGAATGGAAAGATTACTACAACATGATGTACATCATCAATACTGGGCTAGAAGCCATGTTCTAATAGTTATACACCGAGTATCTGTGATCCCATTGTCTAGGAGTGTTGCCTGGGAATCCTAGCCAGAGCAAGAAGTGACTTTGTTGTTATCGCTTCGATCTTAGAAGCTGGTATTAAGCAAGCGCTCTGCTAGCTCGAGGGCACTCTCACATAAACATCTGAGGAATTATCTCCATCCTCCTCCTCGTTATTATTAAATATAATAAATAATGATAGTATTCTAATGAAACCTGCTGGAAATCTTGGGAACAGGGGGTCTTAGCCTAGGGTGGTGAGATGCTCTCTTGGGGCTTCTTCAGACAAGGGACAGGGGGCGGGCTGGTGTGGGGGACTCCCTGGTCCTGAATGGGGTAACTGTGCCCCTGAAGGACCAGGTGCGCAGCCTGGGAGTCATTTTGGACTCACAGCTGTCCATGGAGGCGCAGGTCAATTCTATATCCAGGGCAGCTGTCTACCAGCTCCACCTGGTATGCAGGCTGAGACCCTACCTGCCCGCGGACTGTCTTGCCAGAGTGGTGCATGCTCTAGTTATCACCCGCTTGGACTACTGCAATGCGCTCTATGTGGGGCTACCTTTGAAGGTGACCCAGAAACTACAACTAATCCAGAATGCGACAGCTAGACTGGTGACTGGGGGCGGTCGCCGAGACCACATAACACCAGCCTTGAAAGACCTACATTGGCTCCCAGTACATTTCCGAGCACAATTCAAAGTGTTGGTGTTGACCTTTAAAGCCCTCAACGGCCTCGGCCCCAGTATACCTGAAGGAGCGTCTGCATCCCCATTGTTCTGCCCGTACACTGAGGTCCAGCTCCGAGGGCCTTCTGGCGGTTCCCTCATTGCAAGAAGCAAAGCTACAGGGAACCAGGCAGAGGGCCTTCTTGGTAGTGGCGCCCGCCCTGTGGAACGCCCTCCCATCAGATGTCAAAGAGATAAACAACTACCTGACATTCAGAAGACATCTTAAGGCAGCCCTGTTCAGGGAAGTTTTTAACGTGTGACATCTTAGTGTATTTTTGGTTTTTGTGGAAGCGGCCCAGAGTGGCTGGGGAAACCCAGCCAGATGGGCGGGGTACAAATAATAAATTAATAATAATTAATAATAATAATAATTTCTTGCACACAGAACAGTTCCTTATAGGAAAATGCTCATAAACAGAATGGAGGTAATGACAAATGGCCATGCATCTATTTCCCTTCATGTGCAGCACATGTGTTAGTTGCAGCAGAACCTGGTGTGCAAGTGATGGTTCTATGTAGCAATCTACTTTCCATGCGTTTTGTTTTGTGATGTGTAAAGTGGCCCCAAGTCAAAGTGGAACTGTGTGAGCTTCTCCAAGAGGAAAGGAGCTCCAGTATGAGGTCAACACGTTGGAGAATACACACCAGCATCAATGAAGGCATGACCTTGCATGTACGAAAGTTGGACACAATAACCGGATAGAGCCAATAGTTGCCATCTCAACCCTACCCCACTTATGGATCTATGTCTATTAAATCACCAGAGGAAGCCAGCAGTTAATCACACCAAGCAAGCTGGTGTTAACTCTTTACTGGCAAAAGAGGATCTGCACAGGAGTGTCAGGCCCAGTGAGAACAGCAACTCAGGTCTGGCCCCCATGAAGCACTTGCCAAGACTAAACGTCCCTGCCTCCATACAGCCAGCTATGTCTTCTCTCCAGGGTTTTCCCAAGCAATTGGAGACTTTGCCTACATGCCTGCCTTTGCTCCTCCCACTTCATGCCTCTTCTGGTTCGGTGGAGGGGGTAGCTTTTTGCAGCAGGATGGGGAGATACCCATGCCTCTACACCAGCCTCACTCATCTCTGCCTCTTGGCCTCCCTTCTCTAGTGTTTCTGCTTCTGCCTCTGGACTTCTCTCTACCACAGACTCTCCCAGCTCACTAAGCCCTGTTACCTCTTCAGTATATACCGTATTGGCCCGAATATAAGCCGCACCCGAATATAAGCCGCACCTTTAAAATTAAAAGGAAAAAAGTCAATACCTGAATATAAGCTGCTCTCTTAAAATTCCGCAGGCACTCACACCCGTTCCGTTTTACCGTATGTCTCTTTCAGCAGCGATATCGTAAAAGCCAATTTTTGTTAGGTCGTGAATTTAAGCCGCACTTTGTAACTTTTCACAGTCAGAATTTGGGGGGGAAAGTGAGGCCTATATTCAGGGCAATATGGTAATACCTGGTTTTCAGGATTTTCACAGGCTGCCAATCTGCTACTGGGCCAAGTTCAAGGTTTGTGGAACTAACTTATAAGGGACTCTACACCTCAAGAGCGAGGTTTTTTGAGAGATCACCCTTCTATACCCAGTAGGCCACTGTGCTGTCCAGGAGAGTTTCTCCTTAAAATCACACCAACTCAAGAGGTGTGCTTTCAGTGTGGCTGCCCCTGTTCTGCAGAAAAAACATCGTCATTGAGAAATGAAAGGCACCCACTATCTGTACTTCCTGGGAACAGCTGAAGACATTTCTGTTTCAGCAAGATTTTCCACCAGGATGAAAAGGTCTCTCTGCCTTTAGCTGTTCATTTTGTACCGTTTCTAAAGCGTACTTTGCAACTGCTTTTAACAGTGTTTTTAGTTGTTCTTTTATGGAGTGTTTGTAAAGCACCTTGAGAAAAATGCAAAATACCATTCATCAATTACTAAACAACAACAGAGCATGCTAAGAAATGGCTGAAGGGATGGCTGAAGGGGAGGGAAGTGGATGGGTTGTAACATTTCCTGATTTCATGTTGTCAATAAGATATATGACTGCGGGCTGGCACTAGATGTGGTTAAAAAGTCTCCAGAATGACTAATCAATACCAAAAACATTGCACAAGACCTGCAATTCCTTCCCACTTTTCAAGAAAAGTATGTGCAATGAAAGGAACATTTGCAGGGTGCTTTAACAGTCCCCATTTGGTTTGACGACTTAATAATAAAACCCCTATTTATGGAAGATGAAAGGACAGGGAACTCTTACTACATCGTCTGTGCAGTTCCCTCAAAGTGGTCTGAAGACAATGCAGGGATCCGAAAGTAAGCGTGCAATTCAGAAGTGTGCAAGCGAATCAATAAAAAGGCTTTATTTGTGTGTTTGTGAGGATAGTATCAAGCTTGAGATCATCACAGAATTCAAGGACAGTAAATCTCATGAAATCCCAGGCAATTCCCAGACTGCGCAAGGGGGCTTTCTGAACAGGATTAGTCCTTGGAAGTTACTTGCACTGAAGAAAACGAGGGATCTTTTTGGGTGAAGGTGCATAGGGCTGGTTTACAATTCAGGCTTCCTTTATACAGTGGTACCTCGGGTTAAGAACTTAATTCATTCTGGAGGTCCGTTCTTAACCTGAAATGGGGCCTCCCACTGCCGCCGGAGCACGATTTCTGTTCTCATCCTGAAGCAAAGTTCTTAACCTGGGTTAGCGGAGACTGTAACCTGAAGCATCTGTAACCTGAAGCATCTGTAACCCAAGGTAGCACTGCAGATTGTAAAAATAATAATACAAGAGCTCCCAGAGTGCACAGAACAGAACTGTTCATCACCATTCCCTCTAAAAGCAAACTTGGGGGCGGTGTGACAATCAATCTGAAAGCAAAACAGAGGCTCATGAAAAAGTCCTCATGAAAAAGCACCTGCATTTTAGTGTGGATTTCTCCTGATATACCGTATTTTTCGCCCCATAGGACGCACCGGCCCATAGGACGCATCAAGTTTTTTGGGGGGGAAATAAAGAAAAAAAATTATTTCCCCGCCAGGCGCTTGTGGGGCAGGCAGCGGGGAGAAGCGCTCTTCTCCCCGCTGCCCGCCTTGCGATCAGGTCCGGGGACAGCAGGGAGACGCAGCGCGTCTCCCTGCTGTCCCAGGAGTGGTGGGGCAGGCAGCGGGGAGAAGCGCTCTTCTCCCCGCCGTCAGCCTCCAAACCACTTCAGGAGACAGCGGGATGGCGGCGTTCCGCCTCCCTCTGTCCCCCGACCTTGTAGGGCTGGCGCTGGGGCTCTCCTAAAGCCTGGAGAGCGAGAGGGGTCGGTGCGCACCAACCCCTCTCGCTCTCCAGGCTTCAGTGAAAGCCTGCATTCACCCCATAGGACACACCCACATTTCCCCTTCATTTTTGGAGCGGAAAAAGTGCGTCCTATAGGGCGAAAAATACGGTACTTATTTTTTGCCTAATATTTTTAATATGTCATTTCCGCAAATATATGCATTCTTAACCATGCTTTACCCCAGTATATTCAATTTTGGACACATTACTTGGCTGGACAACTGCACTGCAAAATCTGGGATATTTTGAAGGATGGCTGTGCTTCAGTTCTCATATTGTTTTGGAATGTGTAAATTAGGCAGGTTCGCCTTTAACGACAAACCAAGTCGAATTTCTCCCTCGTCCCTGTGGGTACGGTAGGGTATCTCACAGAACAGCCATTGCATTCTGCGCTAGCTGCAACGTTGCCTTGAGCTCCCCGCCCCCTTTTTAAAGGAAAACTGGGGTAGAAACCTTCCAATCAAACAAGAGTGAGGGACTTCTTCCAAGCATCTAGGATCAGGGCTACACCTTCCATGAGACAAGGTGAAGCAACTGCCTCAGGTGGCAGGTTTCACAGGGGCAGCTGCAGCTGTGGCATGCTCCTTGGAGGCCAATGTTGCCACCTCTACAGCGGCCTCTTGGCAAATACATGGCCCTGCTGGGTCTCCTCTCAACCTTGTCCCCAGAGCAGATCTTTGTTCTCCATTTCTTCCCGATGTAGATCATCAGCAATTCCCTCTTCCCCAACAGATGTCTTGGATAATCCCTGTCTAGGATTATCCTGAGATAATGCAAATGAAGTGGTCTGAGAGCATTCTAAAGCAGCCTTCACCAGCTTGGAGACTTCCAAGTGTTTCAGACCACAACTCCCATCAGGGGCTGATGGGAGTTGTGGTCCAAAACACCTGGAAGACACCAGACTGGCAAGGGCTCTTCCCAAAGTGTCAGGAAGACCCTAACTGTGCTGGGCCCAGAGGTAACCCGAGCAACGCGGTCCAGGCCCGGTTCCAAATCCAAGGGTTCCGCGAGGAGTCAGTCCAACAGGGCCAAGGCAGGACACAAGGCAGGAAACCAGGCAAGGTCAGGCACAGGATCACAGGCAGGTTCTGGCAAACAGGAATGTTGCTCCTGCAACCTGGGATGGGGTCCAGCAGCCTTTTATCTCTGTCGGGGTAATGGCCGGTCCTGATCCCCCGGTGACTCACCTCCCTGTCTCGCCCAAAGGCGAGCACTCCTCCTGCGAGTACTCAGGTCTCTCCTTCTCTCAGACCTTAGTCTCTGCAGCTCGGGAGATGTTGGTGGGTTAGTAGACCCAGAGGCCGTCTCAGCCTCCACTGACCCAACTGGTAGTGCAGCAGCTGTAAGTGATTGCCCAGCTGGAGGCAACAAGGTAATCTCCGCATCTGGAGCTGGTGCTTGTTGCAGGGGAACCTGTGCAGACTGGGGCTCTTCAGAATCAGGCCCCAGACAAAGTTCAGCTGCCGCCTGAGGCAAAGGATCCGGTGTGGACTGAGACTCCTCTGGCTCCGAGTCCGAGTCCCAGGCCATCACACCAACCTTAACATCGAGACAATAACACTGACCTGCTTTGCTGAGCTGTAATAAGCAGAACTAAAGAAAAATATATGGCTTTGAACATTCTTAAGTGCTATGGGAATACTAGGCACGGTTATTATTTCTATTACTGCAGTGATGATGGAGATATGAATTGCAGTCAGCTACAGATTATTATTATGCTACCTCCTCTCCCTACAGTTCTACTCTCTCTATATATAGATGTATATTCCTCCTGGGATAAATGCAGGACACAGTACAATTGTCCCCTATCTCCACTGGTGCGAACCACCTTCAACAGTGAACTGGCCTGCAGTGAGAATGAAAGCATTTTAAACGAATGAAGAAAGAGCAAGCAAAGGCAGAAGAGAAAATGGGTTTTAATTCCCCACTTTTCAGAGAGAGAAAAGGACGACAGGATGTGCACAACTGGGTTTACTAAGATAAAGTTTCCCCCAAGTACCTTGGCTATGCACTCACAGAGAGGGCGGTGGGCTCTTGTGGGCGTTGCTTTTTTGGAACGGCAATAAAACGTGACCTTTGAGACTCGTTTTTCACATTAAGGAGTTTGGAGTAGGAGGAGAGACTGCCCCAGGCTTTTCTCCTTGACACGGCGCCAAATGTGTCATCACAGGGCTTCAAGTGCTTGGGATGGGAACTTACAGAACGGCCATTTCTCCAACTCAACTTTTCATTAATGCTGATAAATCAAAAGCGGCTGACGCAACGGTCCACATTGCTGCAGCAGCATTAGTGCTTCCACCATGAACTCTGACCCGTAGCTTGTTGGTAGGCTATGGGAACATTCCCCCTGACCCATTTTCTAGACCCCTTCCTAGAACATTCATCTTTCATTACAGCAAAAGACAAGTCTCTAGAAGGGCTCGGCGATATATCTGGTTTTCAACATCAGGATATATAACCAGATGAACATCACAATATATCATAATGTCTGATATAAGGATGGAACTATGTAGAGGTATTGGGCTGGCTTCATGGTTTTCCCCACATTGTGATTTTGTGTCACACACACACACACACACACACACACACAGTGATTTGCTATCTACTGCCAGGTCAAACATTATGAAATCAACATCATGATACGGATTTCAAACCGGTTTTGGATGATACAGTCATACCTTGGAAGCTGAACAGCTTAGTTACCGAATGTTTTGGCTCCTGAACATCACAAACCCGGAAGTGACTGTTCCGGTTTGGGAACTATTTTTGGAAGCCAAACATCCAACAGGGCTTCCGCAGCTTCCAACGCAGCCAATCAGAAGCCACGCTTTCGGAAGTCGAATGGACTTCTGGAACGGATTCCGTTCGACTTCCAAGGTACGACTGTATATCGATCAAATCTGGTCTTTAGCCCTTTGGCTCATGAAGATAAGGAAAAAGAAATATACAGGCAGTGCCATGCAACTAGGAAACTTGGGTGATGGGGATGACAGGACATAAAAGAGGTATTGGCACAACTCCTCCGCCTGCCTCCTCCCCCCCCAAAAAAACCCAACAACACCACGTTAAGGACTGAGCACCCTTACTAGCTACAAAAAATCTGAGTACAGCTGGCAAAGAAAAATGGGAGTGGTGATGGAATGGAGTAGCCTCAAGAAGGACATGGCTGGCTAGCACCCTAAAGGGAAGCACACTTCTTAGGACAATGCACTGCAGTGTTTTGTTGCAGGTCCCTATTATTCTATTCCATTCTCCAGCAAGAACATCCCACTGTTCTGCCAAAATAATAATAATACAGAGGCCCTGGGATGACTAATGTCTGGCACTTATTTGTCATTTTACCAGAAATTTAATTTTGCAGATGTGATTTAATAAACCAAATATCTTCCAATGTACTGGGCTACATTTACAGTGGTACCTCGGGTTACATACGCTTCAGGTTACAGACTCCGCTAACCCAGAAATAGTACCTCGGGTTAAGAACTTTGTTTCAGGATAAGAACAGAAATCGTGCTCCGGCGGCGCGGCGGCAGCAGGAGGCCCCATTAGCTAAAGTGGTGCTTCAGGTTAAGAACAGTTGCAGGTTAAGAACGGACCTCCGGAACAAATTAAGTACTTAATCCGAGGTACCACTGTATTCCCATTTTTGCCCTTATACAGGAATCCATGACAGTGTTCTCCAACACACACACACACACCAACCCCCAGTTATGCACAGGTCAACCACAAAATCCCCACTCCCTGCAAAGCTTCTGTTACAAGTCAGGACCTTACCTTTCCGGAACAACTCCTGAAGGCTTTCCGCGCTTTGATTCAATACAGCCCATATTTCTTCTTCATGCAGTGGTCCTCCCCGAACCTCCAGGGCTTCAGCTAGTGACACATGCATGTTATCTGAGGAATCAAGACAAGATGACACTTGTTCAAGAATGTGCCAGGACTCCATTCAGGTCTTTCTGATGCGTACTATTTGCATAGAATTCGGGAGGAATTTTGCTCTGAAGGCAACAACAAGGGCAATTCAAACCTACCTCCAAAACACAATATTTAGATTCCTGAAAACGTCTTGCATGCAAAGGGCATACGAAGAGGGGTTGCTTCTAGTCAGAGTAGACAGTTTGGGACTCGACGGACCAAAGGTCTTATTGGGACTAAGGCAGTTCCATAGGTTCTATTCTCACATTAAATGCACTAAGCGGCATTTATTTACTTTTTTCCTTACAGAACTGCCCTGGCTAAGTTCTGCAACTGTAGGGTTAATTTTTGTGCTTGTATAAATCTTCTTCTCTCACACATCAGGGCTAGTAGCCCAGAGGCAGGCAGGGAAAAATAAGGAGATGTTTGGTACTTTCTTATGCTGACTGACTCTCCAGACAAGGGTCTTTTCCCAGCTCTCCCTGGAGACACAGAGGATTGAACCTGTGACCTTCTGCATGCGAAGTATGTGGGGCTTTGCCATTGAGCTACCACCCCTCCCCTAACGAAGTCTGTCCGCAATTCACCAACTGCAAGTTGCTTGGACTGAAGTGTCAGGACAAAATCCAGAGCTTCTGTAGGGCCAGTACACTCACCAGGGCAAGACGGTTTGAACATATAATTGCACTGGCTGCCAATTTGTTTCCGGGCCTAATTTAAAGTACTGGTTTTTACCTATTAAGCCTCAGGACTGCAAGACCTCATGGACCTCTTCCTCCCATATGAACCAATCCAGACCCTGCGATCATCATCTGGCGCCCTTCTTAGTGTGCCTCATCTGTGAGAGGTCCAGAGGGAGGCAACATGAGAATGGGCCTTTTCTGTGGTGGCTCCCCACTTCTGGGGTACGTTCCCCATGGAAGCCTGCCTGGTGCTTTCATTATATATCTTAAGGTGTCTGGCTAATTAAAAAAATCTATGGCCTTTCAAACTGTAAGTTTTTGGTTGGTTGTTATACTTTTAGGTTTTCATATTGTAAACTACCCTGTGATCTCTGGATGAAGGGCAGTATAGAAATTTTAATAATAATGATAATGATAACGATAATGATAATGTGACCCAACTGGCTATTAGTGTCACCTGATCTCTGCTGATTCAGAAGCTGCAGTAGCACCACTTAGCCACTTGTAATGATGGCGCTACAGCACAGCTGAAAATAGACCAGCAATTCCCTCTGGGGAAACCATCCCTAAACATAATTGGTGTCGCCTGTTTTATAAATCTTATTGCCCAAGACAGTGATTTACTAATGAGGTATTTTATGGGTATTTTATGGTATCCAGCCAGCTGCTATCAAGAAAGCAGCTTTCAAGTTTCAACAGCTCCTCCGCTATCAAGACCTGTGTATGCTGGGGAACGAGGAATCGCCTCAAAAACCAACCCCAGAACTTCTGAAACAAGAATTTAAAAACCTTCAGCCTGGATAAATTGTGCAAATACAACACATTTGAATGAGTTCTTCCTTTCACACAATTCATTCTGCTTTTGGAAGTCGCAACGACAGACAAGGAAGCTATGCAGGATACTGAATCTCTGCTCCTTGGAAAAGTTACTCAGCACTTCATTTAGCACCAGGCACAGTAAATACCGTTTCAAGCATGTATTTTCAACCATAAGGAATAGCAACCTGCTTTTAAAAAAGAAAAGAAAAAAGAAATGCTGATATTCTGCAGCAAATACTATACAGTGGAACCTCGGTTGTCGAACGCTTCGGAAGTCGAACATTTTGGCTTTTGGACGGCGACAACCCAGAAGTGAATGTTTCCATTTTCGAACACGTCTCAGAAGTCAAACAGCTTCCAAGGCGCTTTTCTCCATTTTTTCAATGGATTTTGTCGACCGGCAACTGCGTCTCGGTTGTCGAATATTTCAGAAGTCAAATGGTCTTCCGGAATGGATTATTTTCGACAACCGAGGTTCTGCCGTATTCTGAAGCCATACTTATATACTGAAAGCACACCCAGTTTTCCAAGTGTGGACCTTAAGCGGTCAAAACAGAACCATCCACATACAAAAGGGAGGTATCAACACCAAAATTTCCAGACGTACACAACACTTTTAGAGGAAAAGCAGAACTGCCTATTGAGGACTGGGCACTCATTCTTCTGAGAGTATCTGATGACTGCTGGGCCATGAATGCAATGAAATATATTGAAGAGGCTGTGGCTAACTGGAAGGAGCCCTGAGCAAGAAGAACTTGTGAGAGAGGCTCTAGAGTGCTTCAGGTGGCACATATTAAATCTGACTTGAGTCATGGGTTTTGTCCTCCTGTGCTGGTATTTCCAGGTTGAAAGTCTGAACCTTTGTGACTAAACAGAAGTGAAAGCTCATGTTTTAATAGCTTGAGTTCACTTGTACGCCTAAAGCCATTTCATACTTGCTTGTAATCCCATCATCATGTACTGCCAAGAATTATATGCCACAGATGTATTACTGGAGAAAAGAATGGTGCACCAGTTTGACAATGATGCTGTTTCTTAAAAGCCCTTTATTTCTGCCATAAAACTACCCTGACAGTGTTTGCTTGATTTGATAATAGATATGAGAAAAGTGAACTCATACAACTTTTGATGCCCCACATGGCAAATTTGGCTATAATATATCAGGGATGGGGGAAGAAAATTAAACAAGTTGAAGGTTTTGTTTTTTTAATTGAACCAAAGAACCACAGAATTTAAGAGTTGAAAAGAAATCCCAAGGTCATCTACTCCAACCCCTTGCAATGCAGCAAACACAGCTAAAGAACCCCAGACATCATCATCATCATATATTATTTTGACCCCGCCCATCTGGATGGGTTTCCCCAGCCACCCTGGGTGGCTTCCAACAAAAGATTAAAAATACATTAAAACATCAGTCATTAAAAACTTCCCTAAACAGAGCTGCCTTTAGATGTCTTCTGAAACAGATCTAGACAGATCACCACCCAACCTCTGGCCATGATAAGAAAGCCATGATAAGAAATTAATCAACATGATATAATGATAAAAGGAATACCATGGAAAATAATGGATCATCATAAACCAACTAGTGTTGGAAATATATATAGGACAACTGAAAGAAACAAAGGTTTTCAGTCATGTTGCCCATACACGCTGCGGCTATATGGGCCAATAATCTGAATAGGCAGCTTCCTATGTTTCCCTACACGTTTCCGATACTGGCAGCTCATTCAGCGCAGTGTCACACACTGTTGAAAGAGCAGCCCCTTCAACAGCCTGGCTTTGGCCTTCTGCCATACCTGCAGCATCCAAACCAACCTTGAAAGATGTTCCACATGCAGCGCATTGCCATAATCCAAGCTGGAGGAGGTGACCAATGCCTGGACCAATGCCACAACTAAAGCATCCCAATCCAGGAACGGACATAACTGTTGGTACCAGTCAAAGATGGCAAAAGGCACTCCTAGACAATGAAACTACATCCAGTGTCAAACACGTATCCAAGAGCACCTCAAGCTATGCTCCTTCAGAGTCAACCCTCATCCTAAACAGGCAATTTCCCTGACTTGAAAACCACTCACCCACATAACCTCTGTTGTACTAAGATTCAAAGCTCAGTTTAATTACCCTCATCCAACCCATACAACTCCTGAGCAGCCACACCTGATTCGAATTTTATGGAGATGTAGAGTTACGTGTCCTTCGTGTGTTCATGACACCGTTCTTCAAACTCTGCTCTCAATGGCTTCATGTAGATGATAAACAGCAAGGCAAAGGAAAAAACTGTGCCCTGCAAACCCTATAGCGTAACTGACCATGGCCTGAAGAGCACTCCCCGGATATCACAATCTGGAACCAACCCTGGAGATAGGAGTGGAGCCACTGCAAAATAGTCCCCAGAATACCCATCCCACAAACCTGGTCTAGGAGGATACCATGGTAGGTATTATCAAATCCAACAGTGAGATCTAGGAAAAGAAGCACAGACGCTCTCCCCTTGTCTTGTGCATTAACTAGCTTACCAATGTCAGGAAGTGTGTGTTATCAGCAGCACAGCCTCATTAACTGGTCATTGTAATTATTTTGCTTTTATGTTATTACATCACTGTCTGTTCTTTTTGCATTTCATTTTTCTCCCAATGTTCCCTCCCACACAAACTCTCAGCTATGTGTATATATTGTTGGGGTTTTTAAGTGTTTGTTTGTAATTGGTTTAAAGGAATAAAAGAAGAATTCCCTGGATGCCTAGATCCAGGTTTGACGCAAACACACTCTTGGTGAGTGAGCCCCAGCAGAGCAAATCATAAAACATGCAAGAAAGTAAAGCTTGGAAATATAGGCTGATAGACCTTTAAGATATTCCCTTCTAAATTCCTTCCAAAGTTCCCCTTACTTCCCTTAGCAATGAAAAATAGACAACATGCTTGGTCAGTTAAAAAGGTTTACTTGCAAACTCTTCAAAGGTCAGATTCATGTGCTTTTCAATACAGCAGCAAGAAAAGACAGGAAACAAAACAGTTTCAAAAAGGTAAGAGTTTTTAAATTATTTGTATAGAAACACAAATTATAGAAACACGGTCTAAGCTTGGAACAACTAACCCATACATACTTTCTGATCAGAGTCACATGGTGGAAGAGAAGGAACAAAGGCTTTGGTAACCCTTCCTCTCAAGGTGAGGGGGCGTGACCTAGTTAAGTCTGGCAGAACTGCTTACTCTATGGTCTTAACCCTTTCACGCATTAACTAGAGCTAAGCATGCTCGTTATATGAGACTGATATTTATCCCACATACTGTGTATGTCTGCCAATTCGGAATTACCGTATTTTTCGCCCTATAGGACGCACCGGCCCATAGGACGCACCTAGTTTTTTGGGGGGGAAATCAAGGGGGAAATTTGTATTTCCCCCCCAGGTTTGCGCAGCCATCCCCAAGCTGGAAGAGGGAGACGGAGCGCTCCGTCTCCCTCTTCTGCCTTCAGGGACAGCCTCCCTAGCCTCTGTGGTGCAGCGCACTCCGCTGCCCTGCAGAGGCTTTGCGCAGCCATCCCCAAGCTAGAAGAGGGAGACGGAGAGCTCCGTCTCCCTCTTCTGCTTCAGGGACAGCTTGCCCCGCTGTCCCCCGAGTTTGTGGGGCTGGCGGGGGGAGAAGCAAGCTTGCTTCCCCCCCGCCAGCCTCCAGATCAGGTCGGGGAATAGCGGGGTGGCGGCGCTGCGCCTCCCCGCTGTTCCCCGAGCTTTTGGGCTGCAGGCTGCTGCCCGCAAGCCTTGCGAGCCCGCGGGACATCCCGCCGGGCTTGCAAGACTTGCGGATAGCTTCCTGAAGCCTGGAGAGCGAGAGGGGTCGGTGCGCACCGACCCCTCTCGCTCTCCAGGCTTCAGCGAAAGCCTGCATTCGCCCCATAGGACGCACACACATTTCCCCTTCATTTTTGGAGGGGAAAAGTGCGTCCTATAGGGCGAAAAATACGGTACACTTCATGCACTTCATGCGGCCCACAAATGTTTATGTCACGGTGAATTTATTACTCTTAAAGCAGCCACAAGACACTTTGTTGTTTAAGCTTCAACAGGCTAACACAGCTACCCCTCTAGGAAAAAAAGGCAGTTTTAGTTAGCCTTAACCACTAATGTTTATGCAAGGAACAATAGCTAAAGCAAATGAAGGTTGCTAATGGCAATGGCATTGTAGCAGATAGAAGAAAGGCACAAGACACATGCTAGATCTCCAAGCAATGCTTTGGAGTGTTGTGCCTGTACTGAACCTCTTGGAAGTAAATGCAGAAGAGGAGAAAGTCAGTCAAGGAAAGTCAGAATGCAAACAGATTATCTAAAATGTACTTAACAATACTAGATGGTTGTTGGAGATGTATGAAGGCCAAAGGTAACTTTTCATGCAAATGGTGGGGTTGCTGCTTAATTAAAGAATGCAGTTTTATTTCCAAGTAAATAAAATTATAACTGGTTGTCCTTTTACTCAGTTGACGCTGACAGAAAACCCCACATGTACACTATATAAAAGAATATACAGTGGTACCTCAGGTTAAGTACTTAATTGGTTCCGGAGGTCCATACTTAACCTGAAACTGTTCTTAACCTGAAGCACCACTTTAGCTAATGGGCCTCCCGCTGCTGCCACGCCACCGTAGCACGATTTCTGTTCTCATCCTGAAGCAAAGTTCTTAACCTGAGGTACTATTTCTGGGTTAGCGAAGTCTGTAACCTGAAGCGTATGTAACCTGAAGCGTATGTAACCTGAGGTACCACTGTAAACCTCAAGACCCCACCCTTCTTCTCCCCCCTCCTCTTCCCCAACCTTATACTGTAAAGGAAAAGGTAAAGGTACCCCTGACCATTAGGTCCAGTCGTGGATGACTCTGGGGTTGTGGCGCTCATCTCGCTCTATAAGCCGAGGGAGTTGGCATTTGTCCGCAGACAGTTTTTCTGGGTCATGTGGCCAGCATGGCGAAGCCGCTTCTGGCGAACCAGAGCAGTGCACGGAAATGCCATTTACCTTCCCGCCGGAGTGGTACCTATTTATCTACTTGCACTTTGACGTGCTTTTGAACTGCTAGGTGAGCAGGAGCTGGGACTAAACAATGGGAGCTCACCCCAACGAAGGGATTAAAACTGCTGACCTTCTGATCGGCAAGCCCAAGAGGCTCAGTGGTTTAGATCACACCTTATACTGTACTCAACACTAATGTCTAACAACAAATGTAACTGATTTGTACGAAAGACCCCACATCCTGAAAAAAAGAGACGAGGCATGTACTTTTGTAAACCAAGAAATTCTTCAAAAATACTAATAATAAAATAACTGGCTGTCCTTGCAGTCAATCTGGTAATGATTTTGGAATAGGTAAAACTTCAGGTGCAGAGCAGTGCATGGGAAACCAATAGAATGTCCTCAACAGACCAAAGGCAGAGAAAAATATGTGGCTTAATAGTACTGAATAAAATGATATAAATAATTATGGGATGGAAGAATCGACTCAACAGAAATATTCAGAAAAACCAGCTTCCTTTTATCCTTCGCTGGGTCAGGCATCACACAAGGGGAGTCTGTGTTGCTGGATCTTCTAAACATGATGAAATATATTTACTGAATGCATTTTCGCTTATGAATGTGATTATGAAAATGTGAATTTTTAATTTTTTTAGAAAAAGGAAGTCAGAACGAATAGGTGGTTCTTGGGGAGTTGGCTGAACATAGTGATAAGAAGATTATGCTGGTGGGAAACCAAGCAGCAAATGACATTAAAATGTGCATAAGCGCTTTTCAAACTCTTTAAGCATTAACTAGATGAGCAGGATCAGGACTATAGTGTGTGGGGGGGGGAAGGGTTAACCGTCTCCATGAGTGCCCAAAATAGGAATGTTAAGGGGAACCCTGCTGAATAAGACCTAAGGTTCATCTAGCATCTTGTTCTCAAAATGGTCAACCAGAGGCACTTGGGAACCAAGAACACAACAGCACTTGGTTTCCAGCAACTAATATTCCATGTGTGTTGTCTTCTGACATTGCTAATGACACCCAGTCATCATGACCAGCGTCCACTGATAGGCTTATCTTTCAGGAATCTGTCCAATTCCCCTTTAAAGGCATCCAGGTTGGTGAATATCAGGGGTCTCGGAAAATTCCAATGGAAACAGAAATGGGAGCAGAAATTGCCAATGTTTCCTTATTCATCCCATGTCGGGAACAGAATTCAATCCAGGAAATACAGCGGTACCTCAGGTTACAAACACTTCAGGTTACAGACTCCGCTAACCTGGAAGTAGTACCTCAGGTTAAGAACTTTACCTCAGGATGAAAAGAGAAATCATGCACCGGCGTCAGCAGGAGGCCCCATTAGCTAAAGTGGTACCTCAGGTTAAGAACGGTTTTAGGTTAAGAACGGACCTCCGGAACGAATTAAGTTCGTAACCAGAGGTACCACTGTATAGTCTTCGCTGCTGCCGTTGTTTTCAGTCCATGTGAGATGTGATTGGGTATGCTTTCCTTCCATTTGCTTTGTGTGCGCTTTTGCAGGGTAGCGTGGCAGCAAAAGATGGCGCCTTTTGCTGCCGTGGTGCCCAGCAAACCAGCTGACTGCAGCCAAGTAGGTGGAGATGCTAGGTGCCAAAAGCGGGCTCCCAGAGACATCTCCATCCAGCCGCAAAAGACCAACTGCCAGTTGCGAAATGCGACTGGCGCCCAGCTAATTTCGAATGTTGCTTGGGACTACAATTCCAATCGTCCCTGACTGTTAGCTGGCTGGGGCTGATGGGAGTTGGAGTCCAGCACCATCTAGAGAGCATCGCATTGGCTACTCCTGTTGCTCTTAGCCAATAGCTTTTGAAATATGAGGACCGCATCCCAAGGGAATGCAGGGAATACACAACATCAATTCTTACAACACTTCTTCACGACACTCCAGTTAATCACTGCCAAGCAGAGCGCTGCATCACATTCCTCTGTTGCACACTGATCACAGAACTAGAGCATTACCTTTTCTCAGAAGTGGATTCACTAATGCCAAAGCGATTTCACAATGGGCAAACGACAAGCTTTCCCCCCATGAAACACACCCACTTCTTTTTTTAATTATTATTTCCCAGATTCACCTGGGAACAAGACAAACTTGTTTCTGGACGTTTTGTGTGTAACCAATTGGCACGTTCTAATCCCAAACTCCTGTTGTTCTAATAACAGCCTTAAAAAAAGAAATAGCAGAAAGGGGTAGGGGGAAGGAGTATTTTGGAACACTCACTTTCAAGCACTGAACTTCCAACAATGCCATGTTTAGCCAACACACTGCACCTTATCCTAAATTGCTATTCAACAAATTCTATACAATTTCAACTACAAAGGCAAGTTTGATTCTTGTAAAAGCGAATTGCCCTTGTAAGTAATCACAGGGTTCTTGAATCGCGTTCTTCAAATTAAGGGATGGATGCACCTCTGCAGGCCGTCTTATACCACCTCGGCGTAGCGTGCTCCCAAACGGCACGTCTTTCTAGGTTTGTCTGCCCCCTCCTCACCACTTTCATTTTTAACTGGCATATGATCCAAGCAACTGCAACCAAGGCTAATCCAATAAACGAAAGTGACGAGCAGCATTTCAAAGAGTTCATTAGCACTGGTAACCCTACTTAAATGAGCAGATGAGCTCATTAGATCTCAGGAGTGGTTGCTATCAAGAACAGAAGTGCTGTTTTTCTCATCCCAAATTGCGCAAGTGTCAATTGTTGTTAATTTATGGAACGAAGAACATAAGCAGAGGCCTCCTGGATCAGACCAAAGCCCATCAAGTCATAGAATAGAATATCATAGAATTATATAGCGGGAAGGGACTACAAGGATCATTTAGTCCAACTGGCTGCAATGCAGGAATCTTTTGCCCAACCTATGACCCTGAACTTAAGAGTCCCATGCTCTACCAACTGAGCAATACTCCAGTACACTGTTCTCACAGCAGCCAGCTAGGTGCCCACGGGAAGTCCACAAGCAGGACGTGACTGCAACAGTGCTCTCCCTACTTGCAATTCCCAAAAACTGGTGTTCACAGAGGCATACTTCCTCCAACAGCGAAGGCTGAGAATAGCTATTGTGGCTAGTAGCCACTGGTAAACTTATCCTCCATGAACTTGTTTGCTCCGCTCTTGAAGCCATCTAAGTTGGTGGCCACCACTACCCACTACAGGATGCAACCTGGTCCACGTGACAACTGCTCTGTGAGGCAAGACGTTATGCCACACTCATAGTTTAGAGATGGATGCAAATGAGCCACACAAAGCCTCAGGTCACGAGGGTGATTTAGAAAGCTCTGGCTTCCACTTTTGCTTCACCGCAGCATCTGAACTAGCTAAACTATGGTTAACAAGCCAATCTGAAACCACTGTTTAACCATTAATCCAGGGATGTGGAACATGTTGCTGGACGCTTGCTTGGCCCATGGTGATGTAGCCCAACAATATCTGGAGGGTCACAGTTCCTCCACTCCTGCATAGACTACAGTTTGCTACAAAAACAATGAGATGTGGTCAAGCAAAGAATGTAAGTGAAGGCTTCCTAACTCTCCTCCACAGGCATGCTGGACAAACAGGGGAATGTGCAAGCCTGAGGCTTACTGCAACTCACTCGCCTTATGCTAAACCATGGTTCAATGTGACGTCCAAACTGGGCTAATAGCTGCCATGCTTCAAACGCTGGTTTTGAATTGCAGTAAAGCAGGAATTGCTGCTGGCTTAAATGTAAGCCTGGCAGGAAAAATGCTCAGTCCAGAAGGGATGGAGTGGCAGGAAGGCATACCTGATCCTGCCATCTGCTCCCAATTCCTTAAGGGTAGTCATGAAATCAGCAGCACCCTGCATGCCCTGAATTCAAGCCCAAGGCTGCCTTAGTTTGTGTGCTTGCCTTTAGTTAAGGACTAATCTGTGCACCGCTAATGAAAGAAAGGGAGTGAGTCAGACTTCCTTGACCAAGCACACACACTCTCTAAATTTTATCCAGACAGACAGAAGGAGAGGCACTGTCAAATTTCCTATTTGTGCCATTTCCCCAATCTAAGTTACTCCCCTAAAGCTGCTATTTGCCCTCTGGGGTGAAGTATGCAAGCATCATCCAGGTGGCAAATCAACATGAGTTGTAAATCCTTTAACATCTGCAAATAAGCAGTTAAATAAAATGTCATCTACTAGTCAAGGTGATTATTACACTTACTGTAGACAATATAGGTTAGCTATCTATTCAGTCTTAACTTGATATTTGGAGATAGGAATATCAGTGCAGTTACAAATATTTCTAACTTCACTGATAATACAGAGGCTAGCAGAATCTTGTCTAAGTGTTATCATCTTCTGTTAGTTCAGCTGTGATCGCCTTTAATAGTTCTCTCTAGACATCCTAGTATTGCAAGACATTTCTGGAAGCCAAGTAGGAAAAACAAAAAATAGAAGCTGCAGAAATAATTACTCAACTTCCTTTCTGACCTATGACATTTGTAATTCAAAGCCTTAATGGCTGCTTAACAGAAAACAAATTGTGTCTAAAATACTGAGTCAAAACAGAGTTCCATAGAACTCGAATAATACTTGACACTGAATGACTCAAATGCCAAGTTGCTCAATAGGTTCTAAGGTCTCACCCTGATAGTGCAATGCTGTGGTGTATTATGCAAGGCAAAGAATGGGCAGGATTGTGCTCCCAATGCAGTATCTTTCGTGGCCCAGCTCCCAGGCCCCTCTCATCAAGGGACCACAGGTTGTGGACAGCACCAGTTAGTTAGCTGCTACTTGCAGTCTCCCCTCCTCCCAAGTCTTCTGCTGTATGCAGAGAATTCAGGAAAATGGACTACCCTATCACTTTGTGCTAGGGACGCGGGTGGCACTGCGGGTTAAACCACAGAGCCTAGGGCTTGCTGATCAGAAGGTCGGCAGTTCGAATCCCCGCGAAGGGGTGAGCTCCCGTTGCTCGGTCCCTGCTCCTGCCAACCTAGCAGTTCGAAAGCACATCAAAGTGCAAGTAGATAAATAGGTACCGCTCCGGCGGGAAGGTAAACAGTGTTTCCGTGTGCTGCTCTGGTTCGCCAGAAGCGGCTTAGTCATGCTGGCCACATGACCCAGAAGCTGTATGCCGGCTCCCTCGGCCAATAAAGCGAGATGAGCGCCGCAACCCCAGCGTCGGTCACGACTGGACCTAATGGTCAGGGGTCCTTTTACCCTTTACCACTTTGTGCTAGGCAGATGGAGTAGCCTAATGGAATTACACCAGTCCTGATAGCTGCATGGGCTGTCAGTGAACTAACGGACTCAATTCAAAGTGTTAGAACTAGCATACAAAGCCCAAAATGGCTTGGGATTCCAACTACGTAAAAGAGCACCTTCCCCAGTTTCAACCATCCTGGACCTTATGATCGGCAGGTGAGGCCTTGTAGGTGCAGCTGCCACTGAGGGTGCCTGACTGGTGCTGACCGGTAACAGAGACTTTTCAGCGGCTGCTCCCCATTTGTGGAATGCTTTCCCTAGTGAGGAGCGTCTATCTCCCTCTCAATGACTTTCATGAAGAACATACACACTCAAAAATAATTCAAGCTGGCAGACTCTGGTGTCAGTTGCAGCAAAAGCCTGTTCCCTGTTGAAATCCAAGTAGGTCTGACACACATTTTTCCAGAGCAGCTTCCCCATACATAATGCAATTTTTATTTTCACAAATATATGCATTTTGATGCACAGTTTACCACAATATGTGCATTTTTGTACCTATTACTTAGCTTGAGAACAGCACTGCAAAATTCGGAGACGTGAGACTTTCAAAGAGCGGAAGAGTTTCGGTTCGCATATTGTTTCATACAGTGTGAATGAGGTAGGATTGCCCTTAAAATATGAACCAAATTGAATTTCTCGCGACCCTTCACACACCCTTCTTGGAACTATATTGATCCTCTGATATAACCCTGAAAACTACTAAACCAGAATCTATACTATTGCCCAATAGTGGGTGGTGCAAAGAACAGCAGGAGACTTGAGTCTGGCTATTGCAAATACGGTCTGAGATCTTACACAAAGAAAAAGTTTGTATTCTTCAATGGTCTGAGATTTCCCCACTGAAGACCTGTGATGAGTCAACAGCACAGACAAAGGCACGCATGCTTCCAGGGAAGATTAGGTGCATAGACTTGACTGGGTTTTACTTAATCGTGTGATAAATGGGAGCCACAGACCATTCATAGTTGATTCTTAGAAACAACCTAGCCCAGCAATCTCTCTACAAAACGTTGAGTTCACAGCTTGAGACCACTTGCCCTACAAACTGCTTCTACCTTGTTAGAAAAGCTTTTCTCTCTGTGGTTGAACAAGAGCCGAGATTTCCTGAAGGACAGGTGGAATTTTAATCTCCCGGGATTGTGCATCTATTTTCGGGTCCTGCTAGGGAAGGGTTGCCACTGTCAATAGAGGGGATCCCTAGAAATCTGATTAAGGTTTTGGAACAAAGACAGCTTTGCAGCAGGAAACTGTGCATTTTAAAGTGACTTGGTCGCAGGCACCAGATGGGACGCGGTTGTGGAATCAGCTTTCCCTTTATCCCAGGGAACCAAGCTTCCAACCACCGGCTCTGTTCCACATGCTCTTCTTTTACTGCTTGTCATTGCAAGTTGGAACTAGCTTAATAGCTCAATCATACAGGCATTTCTGTAATATTCATGAATGACTGCTTTCCTAAGAACATTCTACAGAAATCTCAATATCCGTAACCAGCCACAGGCAAGTCACCAAAAAAAGAGAGATGTCTCAAAGAGGAGTCTAATCATCCTCGATCCCTATCGCACTGGCATCAGCTACAGAAAAAGGAACACACACTGTTTTCGGAAAGCATTTGAAGAAAGAAAGAAAGAAAGAAAGAAAGAAAGAAAGAGGGGGAAAACTTGGGAGGTATAAAAATAGAAACAATAAAAGTTCAAAGATGGAACTGCTTTGAAGGATGAACTTCAGAAATAAAAGATAAAAATATAGAAAGTTGTCTTGTACCAAGCAGTGAAGAACTAACCTTGGCTACAGCTCATAGTTAGCGAGGAGAGAGCTGAACCACAAATCCTGGTTTGGACAACACACCAAGCCAAGGTTAATATGGAGCAGGAATAAACACAACTGGTGAGGAGCAAACTGGTTGCAAACTCACCTCTGGGAGCTCCCACACATTTGCCCGGACCTGCTCAGCCAAAGATTGGGTTTACTGTGTCTTGTGAATCAGGGATTTAAGATGGGACCTTTGGCATGCAAACATCTGCTCTATAAATGAGCTGTGGATCCTGCAGAACATGAACCTTGTTCTCTCCAGGGATGGTCTGGCAAGTTTAACCGTTACAGCACCACACACCCACTGCTATGAGAGAGGAACTGGCTGAAATCATGTAGACAAAGGCTGTGTACAAGCCATATATTTAAAGAACATGACCCCCAAAGAAAGCTGGGAACTGTGCTCTGTGATGGATAAACCATAATTCCTAGTATTCTTTGGGGGCAAGCATGGGTTTTGAAAGTGTACTGCGTATGCAGCCTAAATCCTTATATGCATGTACTAAAAAAAGAAGACAGATATAGGAACTTTTCTTTTCCTTCCCTGCCTAGTCACCAAGAGGCAGTTCTTTATTTTCAAAGGCAACAAGGCTACAAGATGTTTTAGGTTTAAAAATACTCAACGTTGATTCTGAAGAGGCGTATCACAAGACTACGTTCCACTAATGTCCTGTTCACAAAAAATGTGTAGCAGTTCAAGTTTCAAGACAGTAAGTAATGCCCCTTGAGCTTCTTTAAACCTTTGACCTACCCTTCCTTCCTTTCACAATAATGAGAGCATAAGATGAGCTGGTATAGAGTTTCTCTAAATTTAAGTACTCTATAAAACAATATAATCAGAATGTAACGTGAGCAAAGCATGCTTTAGGTTAGATTTAAACAAACAAACCCAATACTTTTAAGGTAAATAATAACAGGCTTACAATAAACACTCCTATTATTTGATACCCAGCTTCTGATAAGCTGATAAACTGAGCAACCTGGGACCTTCTGAATGCAAGGCATGCTCTCAACCCATTGAGCTAGTGAGCCACTGCTTATAATTGCTATACTACGTTTGTTATAGTTGCTGTAATATACTTCATAGGGCATCAAGTGGGTGCAGAAGGCAGAACGAGTAGACCGTGGCAACACAAGCCAGAGGCAGGAGTGGGAATAGTAAAGATATCCATTCTTTGCAACACAAAAGTCTGTCACACCTTGCCACAATAAACGTTAAGGCAACCTGAGCACTAGAAATACGATTCAGTTCCCATTTAAATGCATTTAACTCAGACCTTCCAAAGCAGTAGGCATTTTGTGTTTTCGTACTGTAAAGTGCCCTGTGATCTTTGGATGACGGGAATAATAATAATAATAATAATAAATGAACTGAAACATAGACATCCTTCAAAATCCACATGCCTCCAAATTCTGAAAGGCAGTTCTCCAGCCAAGTAACGTGTACAAAAATGTATATGCATAAAAATGCACACACGCATATATATATATATATACATACATACACACACACACACACAACATAAAAATGCATATATATATAAAACAACATACAAATATGTATTGGTGGTGTAAAAAAAAGGATACAAGAACTGGATTGTATCAGGGGAAACTCCTTTGCAAAAATGTGCATACAAACATATGCATTTTAAGAGAAATACGTAAAAAATTCTGGTGAATTTTCCCGAGTACTAAAAAAAAGATAGTGATCTGAAGTGGAAATATGGAGAACTGAACTAAAGTCTGGAAAAAGAGAGAAACCAAAACGGACAGATTTGTCCCTCCCTACTTCATGTCACAAGAAAACAATGCTCTGCAATGGAAGGATCCTGACCACAAGAGGCGTGTTCCTGAGTCTGCATCCTGAGCTTCCTGGTTTGACCTTCAGGTTGCTTCTAACCCTACGACTTGAAGATAGAGCTGTCTCAGTCTAGAATTAATTATAGGGTTGTCTCATATGCAGCAACAAAAAGGGAAAAAGAAAACAATGAACAGGAGCAGCTCAGATATAATTTCCTCCCATTCATTTCGAAAGTGTCGCACACGTACCTTTTTATTCCGGTGAATTACATTGAAAGGCTGTGCAAAAATTAAAAATCCCCGTAAGACTTTCCTACCAGGAAAGGTTCCATCCACTTTGACATTCTTCTTTTGCCAGGTCTCGTATCTTTACAGTCTAAGCCAACATGGCTTGGTGGCAAGAACATACTCTTTGCTTGTAGGAGGTTGCAGGTTCAACTCCCCGGCATCATCAGTGATGGGGAAGGGGCCATAGCTCAGTGGCAGAACATCTGTTTTGCATGCAGAAGGTCCCAGGTTCAGTCCTCAGCATCTCCAGGTAGAGCTGGGAATGTAGAAGTCTGGAAGAGCCGCTGCCAGCCACTGTAGACAATACTGGCCTGACTCTGTATAAGACAGCTTCCTATGTTCCTACGGCCAGGTCACACATTATGAAAAAAATAAATTGCAGAATTACCGCAATAAAATTGGCTAATGGTCTCAACATGGGATGCGGGTGGCGCTGTGGGTAAAACCTCAGTGCCTAGGACTTGCCGATCGTATGGTCGGCGGTTCGAATCCCCGCGGCGGGGTGAGCTCCCGTCGTTCGGTCCCAGCTCCTGCCCACCTAGCAGTTCGAAAGCACCCCTAAAAGTGCAAGTAGATAAATAGGTACCGCTTTATAGCGGGAAGGTAAACGGCGTTTCTGTGCGCTGCGCTGGTGCTGGCTCGCCGGACAGCTTCATCACGCTGGCCAAGTGACCCGGAAGTGTCTTCGGACAGCGCTGGCTCCCGGCCTCTTAAGCGAGATGAGCACGCAACCCCAGAGGCGGTCACGGCTGGCCTGTATGGGCAGGGGTACCTTTACCTTTACCTTTAATGGTCTCAACTGGTATAAGGACACTGGGGGTGTTTTATTTAGAACATACATCAATTGATGGGTCAGGACCCACAAATGGGCTGCACCACCAACTTAAGATGGGTCTCCTTGCTGTCACAGAATCATAGAATCGAAAGGAATCCTGAGGGTCGTCTACGCCAAACCTTTGCAATGCAGGAATCTCAACTAAAGCGTCCAAGACAGATGGCCATCCAACCTCTGTTTAAAAACCTCCAAGGAAGGAGACGTCTGACACCTCTTGTTGGAGTTGTTCCATTGTTGAACAGCTCATAAAGTTCTTCCTGATGTTTAGTTGGAATCTCCTTTCTTGTAATTCAAATCCATTGGTTTGGGTCCTAGCCTCCAGAGCAGGATAAAACTAAGCTTGCTGTCAGAGCAGGACAGGGTGCCTTTCCCCGCAGAAAGGAGAATTTCAGCAGAATTTCACTCCTGCACAACAAGCAACGGCTACCCAAAATCCTTCTTCTAGGTGGCATCTAGCAGCAGCCAATGTGGTGTCCTCTGGAGTTTGCTGAACTCCAATTACCATCAGCCACAGCTAGCATGGAGAATGGTCCAAGAGTCATGGGAATTGTAGTCCAACCACGTTGGTCATCCCTGAATTAGATGGCAAAGGAGTCTTGTTCTCCTTTGCATCTGGTCACCTTAGAAGCTGCATTCCCTAACCTGGTGCTCTCCACATGTTTTGGCCTACCTGGCACCAATATACTGGGACCAAGTTAGGCACAAATGGCTCAAAGAACTGTGGGTCCCACAAGGTGGCTGAACAACAGCTGAATGGGACCAGCTATCGTTTGCTTTCCCACACACCTGTGAATCTGAGCACTTTGTCAATTTGTCACCTGGGTTTAAATCAATTCTCTGTCCACAGTGCTACATTTGTCTCGTTATAAACTTAGGGGTGTGGTTTTTGTTTAGTATCAACAGATTCAGATTTGCAAGAAAAATATATCTGTACAAAAGAACAAATGTGGCGTGGACTGGAGGAAACAAATACTTTCCTGCAACAGCAATTTATAATTTGCTGCACCAGACTATTAGTCCAGCTGTGATGCCTCAATCAATATATCAAACTACCATTGGGAAACACACCTTCATGTTAACTTTAGACGGATATTACAATAGCACTGCAGACAGGTAGCCTCAAATACTTGCAACACAGTGTCAATGGCAATCTAGTCCGGCACGCAAACATTTCCTATAAGCACTGTTCACTTACGGAGAGACAAACCCCTCCCCCCTTTTTTTGAGAGAGAGACTTATGTTGTCAAGCATAAATCTTGCAATTAGGAGGGTTTAGCTCCAGATTAGCTGAGAAAGCTACTCGCACGACTATGGCAAGGAAGAAAGGGGTGTGTGTATGTTAGGAAGAAAGCTGGTGCACACAAGGGTATTTGCATTTTATACAATTGATATTTTTTTAAAAAAGTGGATCAGATTTTAATAGAACATATATTCTTTTTATGTTATTTTATTTGTGTAAAACCTTAATTTAATCTTTTTAAAATAAAAATCAGGTCTTGCTTTTTGAAGTTTCAGTTACGTTGTGTCAAAAAGCAATTGAGGTGGCCTGGATTTGTAATACAAACATGCTATATACGCGTACGCATCTCTTCAAACCTAATTAATAATATGAACAAATTAAAGACTAATTTTTCTACGTTAAGAAAGGCACAAATATTGGTTAAAAATATCTGACATCTAAGGTCAAGTGCTATGAATCAGATATGATAGGTCTTGCGCTGAATTTCTCATTGTGGCCTAAAAATGAATATTTCTAACTATCCAGTTCCGCATGCCACACATTAAGAAGGATGGAGACAAACTGGAACAGGTTCAAAGGAGGGCAACAAATATGATCACTGGTATGGAAAACAGTCCTAAGAAAACTGGGTATGTTTAGCCTGGAAAAGAGGGACCATGA
Organism: Podarcis liolepis; assembly: GCF_965112155.1. NCBI lineage: Eukaryota > Metazoa > Chordata > Lepidosauria > Squamata > Lacertidae > Podarcis > Podarcis liolepis. Next base: position 15,311,916 of record NC_139564.1, on the reverse strand, counting down.
TAGTATATAGAATTGAGATGGCTCAGATGGTAGACCATGATACTCTTCAACTTGGTCATGGGTTTGAGCTGCACGTTGGGAGAAAGATTCCTGCATTGCGGGGGGTTGGACTAGATGACCCACCGGATCCCTTCCAACTCTACGTATCTATGATTCTGACTCTGAGAAAAGTGATGCTTCCTTTCCAACTGCTTGCATACACTCAGGATATTTTTATACTTCGAAAATCGTAGGATGCCCTTCAAACACTCTACGGCTGGCAAGAAAGAGCATGTGTTGCCAGAAAGTGAGGTGGGGGAAATAAGACCTCCTCTTATGATGGAAAGCCAAGTGTGCTACAGCCAGAAACCAGAGTTCATGGAACTTTCACAATGTGCAGACGATAAATCCTTTCATATTATTAGAATTACTGGACAAAGGGACACATTATGCCCTCGGCTGCGCAGCAGGGACATAAAATAGCACAAACTCTTTTCTAAATGAACTTCCAAATCCGGGGTGGGGGGCAGGGAGGAACTAACAGATCATCTTCCTCCTTTAGAAGCTTCTCTGTCTGAGACTCCAAGGGATGGGAAGGGACTGGTGGCAATGGCGGTCAAGGGCAGAAGAGCTTATGGCGAAGTTCCTAGCTTCTGTTTTATTCAGAGTACAGCAAGAGAGTCAAAAAAGGAGTAGCAAAGGAGGAAATGCCTTAAAAAACCTCCAGAGTTATTAAGTATTTGGGTGCCAATGATACGGCAGCTTCTGCGCAGAAAACGCACTAGTGACTTCTTTGTAGTCTGGTGCAACTGATAATATATACAGAAGTCTAATTACAATCCAGTGCATGTTTACTTAAATGTAAATACCCCTATGTTTAATAAGGCCTACTCTGAGGTAACTGTGCACAGAATTACAGCCTAAAGAGCCCCCCCTTCATACACCCACTGAGAAAGAGGACCACTCCAAATGAAATATCCCAGAATCCTCTTCTTCGTTTTTCCACAATTCCTTGCAAGCCAAGACCCAATAGTTACATCCCTCCGTTACTTCTCATTTCTTGATCCCAAAAGTATGCGTACTATAATTTTATGCAAGGGCTATTTTTGCTTTTTCTTCAGTTGCAGCCAGAGATAAAACTCAGTGGTGTGGCCCAATAAACTGTGAAGGCCCGAGGCCCTTGCTTTTCCTCTTTCTCTTGGCACCTGCTGGGAACTCTCCCATTTGCTAAGGGGCAGCCGGCCAGTCAAAACAAAGCATTGCTCTGATGTAGGTCAGCGAAAAAGGGGTTGCCAGAAAAGCTGATACAGTGTAAAAAGAACCCACATCACTTTAATACAACTTAAGTAAACAAAGCTGTGGCAGAGAGGGCAGCTTAAATCAAAGCAGGCCTCCTGCCCAGACATTGTGTGATGGTGCTGGTGGTGATGATGAAGGGGAGGTTAATGTGAGCGTATATGATACAGCACATTAAAGTCAGCATATTCAGTATTTTGATCAAATAAAACGAAATGTGAACATTTGCGCCAAGTGCTTGTCAGCAGTCCCAGTGGCTTCGCGCTCAGTGGACGTAAAGAATCTGACTGGAAAATGAGAGTAGTTGACCCCCGCACCATGTGGAGAGAACAATCTGGCTCTTAATACGGCTAAGACCAAGGAATTGGTGGTGGATTACAGGAAAAAAAAGTCGGACATTCAGCCCTTGTATATCAACGGGGAACGGGTGGAGAGGGTGGCGGAATTCAGGTTTTTGGGAGTAGCTATCGATCAGGGCATGACTTGGAGCGCACATACCACTGCTCTGGTGAAGAAGGCCCAGCAGAGAATTTATTTCCTCAGACTTTTAAAGAAGAACAATCTGAGTGAGAGACTGCTGGTGTCCTTCTACCGAGGCTCCATAGAGAGCATTCTTACATACTGTATTTGTGCTTGGTTCTCCAGTTGTACAGCTAGGGAGAGGAAGGTGCTCCAGAAGGTCATAACCACAGCCCAAAGGATTATTGGTCATCCTCTCCCATCTTTGGAAGAACTGTACGGTTCCCATTGTCTTAGAAAAGCAAATAACATCCTGCAGGATTCATCTCACCCGGGACACGGTCTGTTTGCACTACTGCCTTCTGGCAGGAGATATAGAAACATCAAGTCAAAGACAAATAGACTGAAAAACAGTTTCTATCCAAGAGCTGTGGCCTTTTTGAATGCTGTAACTCGATAGTGTGACCTGGGAGTTTGATGGGTGTGGTGTGGGTGTGGCTGGAATGTGGTTTGTTTGGTTGTTGTTGTTGTTTTGCTTTTGTTGTTTTAAGGGATGGCATCCAATTTCGTTGCACTTTGTGCAATGTTGCACTTGTGTAATGACAATAAAGAATCTATTCTATTCTATTCTATTCTATTCTATGTATTTAATACACTTTCATAACACTTCAAGAGTCATGTAGAATCCCGGGAACTGTAGTTTAAGGGTGCTGGGAATTGCAGCTCTGTGGTGTCTGCATCCTTAACAAACTACAGTTCCCAGGATTCTTTCGGGGAACATGTTAACCATTACACTTGGTATAAAAACACTTTCAATGGATGTGACCCTGGGTTTACTTTTTATTGAGCAGTTAGGGAAAATGCTGCCTGCGTATTTTTCTTTACAGGCCACACATTAAAGCACCATGATGCCACTTTAAACGATCATGGCTTTCCCCAAATAATTCTGGGAGCTGTAGTTTGTTAAGGGTGCCGACAGTTTTTAGGAGGCCCCTATTCCCTCACAGAGTTACAGTTTTTGGAGTTCCCTGAGAACAGGTCTTGGCTATTAAACCACTCAGAAATGTTTTTCCCTGAGGGAAACAGGGCCTTCCTAACAACTCTTAGGACCATCAACAAACTACAGCTCCCAGAATGAGATTTGGTGATAGGCAACTACCTTTCTATTTTTTTCAGGCTTTTTAATTCAAGGCCTACTAATAATCATGGTGGCCCTGTACTACCTTCAGAGGAGGCAAACTTCGGAAAACCAGTTTCTGGGGAACAACAGTAGGCAAGGGCAAGTTGCATTGCCCTCATTTCCAGCTTGTAGCTGCCCAGAGGCTGGGTGAGATAGCTCTTCGGTCTGATCCTGAGGGGCTCCAATTATGTTAACCTTGTTCTCTCCCGCCCCACTTGGTTGGGTTCCTTATGGTTTTATGCTCCTCCTGTTGATTTTGCTCTTTCTTCGTATATTTTAAACACATTTTATTGCATGTTAAAATTTTGTAAGCCTCCCTGCGAATTTTACTGAAGGACGGGCTATAAATCTCTACGCTAAATAAATAAATTGTGGTTTGGAGGCAGACTGTGGTTTGTGCAAAGGATGGTTTGCTTGATTTGGATGTCACGGCATCCTGTAATTACCACAGGCTGTAGGACTGTAGGGAGCTTATATTAGACCCCAGATCCGTCTAGCTCTGTGCTGACTAGAAGAAGAAGAAGAGTTTGGATTTGATATCCCGCCTTTCACTCCCCTTCAGGAGTCTCAAAGGGGCTAACATTCTCCTTTCCCTTCCTCCCCCACAACAAACACTCTGTGAGGTGAGTGGGGCTGAGAGACTTCAAAGAAGTGTGACTGGCCCAAGGTCACCCAGCAGCTGCATGTGGAGGAGCGGGGAAGCGAACCCAGTTCACCAGATTACGAGACTACCGCTCTTAACCACTACACCACACTGGCTCTCTACAGCAAAGATTGCAAACCTGTGGCACTTCAGAAGTTGTTGGCCTACAACTCCCATCAGCCCACCTTGCCTGGCCAATGATCAGGGATGATGGAAGTTGTAGTCCACTAAAATGCTCTCCCCAGGGAGGCTTGCCTGGGACCTTCATTACGTATCTTTAGGTGCCAAGCGAAAACATTTCTCTATAACCAGGCCCTGGGCTGATTAACATTGTAAATGTGCTTGTGGCAGGGGGGGGCTTATTGGTTTGTTTTTGTTTTATTATGTATTTTGTGTTCTCGTTTTGTATTTTTTATGCCGTGAACCTCCCTGTGATCTCCGGAAGAAGGGCAGTATACAAAATTTAAAATAAATAAATAATAATAATAAATAACAAACTTTGGAGAGGCACAAGGTCCCTATCCCTAGTCTGCACTGAAACCCAATCCGTGTAGAGTCAGCTGTTCACAGTGTCAGGTAGGAGACTCTTCCAACACTTCTTGGAGAGCCTGGGGACCTTCTGTAAACATTGCACTCCATCATCAAGCTATGGCCCTTCCAGTACAAAAAGAGAGAAGAAATTCAAGAAGTCCAAAAAAAGGACTGGGCCTAAACCATTCTGTGTGTACTGAACAAGTGCCTCCATATATAAAACCTAAAGAGTAATTTTTTTAAAAAAAGAAGAAATGCTGGACAATGTGGTGAAGGAGATTAACTATCCTTAAGTGGAGTATAGTATAGGAATACAGTCATACCTAGGGTTAAATATGCTTCGGGATGAATATTTTCGGGTTGCGCTCCGTGGCGAACCGGAAGTAATGGAGTGTGTTACTTCCGGGTTTCTCCGTTCGCGCATGCGCAGACGCTCAAAATGATGTCACGTGCATGTGCGGAAGTGGCGAATCACAACCCGCGGACGAGGGTGCATTCGCTTCAGGATGCGAACGGGGCTCCGGAACGGATCCCCGTTCGCATCCAGAGGTACCACTGCATCTTTCAGATGGGCATAGGGTTGTAATGCAATAACAACAACAACAACAACAACAACAACAACATATGCACACCATTTCTTTCCCCAAAATAATCCTGTCTTTGTTAAGGGTGCTGGGAATTGTAGCTATGGAGGCAAGCTTTAGTTCCTAGGGTTATTTGGGGGGGAAGTAATATGCTTTTAAATGGTGTGGATGTGACCCCCGTCTCAATATTTTCCTGCATGTTAAATCTGCACACCTAACAATAAGCAATTCTCTAAAAGAAATCTGAGATACTTTGCCTTTTCCCATTTTTGGCACTGAGCAGACCAGCCTTGGCACTGCTCCACCCTGACTTATCCATCCATCAGACAACTCTTTTAACATTTTTGATTCCATCAGGTAAAATCTGACAGTTACAGAAGTCAAGCAGGAATGCAACAAGAGGAGTCAAAATTCGAAACCGATACCTTTGGCACAGACAACCCCTTCTAATACTTGACTCTCCTAACCTGGCTCTTCCCATTAATACCCTGCCCTGTGTTTAAACCTCCAGGCTGATTTGGCCGCGCAGGGCATGTGATAGACCAGCCACAAAGCAGCTCAATAAATGACAATGAGTCTCTGTAGTTGATGAAGTGAACTTTCGGCACCGCTCACCAGTAACTCTTTATAAGGAGATAATCTTTAAAATTCATTATTAAGGTCAATCAAAGGACTGCACACCATGGTGAACAGCACAGCACGCAGCTATCCAGAACATGGAGTTTTGGACGATTAAATTGTTTACTGCAACTCAAATTGCAGTGCAGCGAGATGCAAGGCATTCAGTGCCCACGCAAGGGGTGAGGAAGGGATCGGTTTCCCCAGACTGCACTTTTAAGCCAGTCTCTGAACTCTTCTCGAGTTCTTCCACAGACTTTTATGCGCCTTTCATTTCCAGGAGAATTTTTAATCAGATTATCCCAACAGGATCTCTGGTTAAAATAACAAAATTCCACATTGTTTGGGCATAAATTGGGCATAAATCAAGGTGACTGGGGAACATATTCTTCCATGCCGTATCAAATGCGGTACTCTCTCTCTCACAGACAACAACATGGAAGCCTACACCCTTTGTATATCAAGCTCTGTTTTGGAGGCACAAGAGGAGGAGGAAGTGTAGTCAAAGGGCATGGAAAGAGCATGCATTGTCCCCTCTGAGGCCAAACTACATGTGACCTTAAATGCATAGTTCTGTCCCCAGCCTCCAAGATCTGGCAGGGTTCTGGATCAGTGGTAGAGAATCTGCTTTGCATGCAGGTGATCCCAATTTCATTCCCCAGCATCTGCAAACAGAGCCTAAACAAAACCTAGTCTGAAGCAATGGAGAGTCCCTGCCAGGACTGTTGACAATATTCAGCTAGAAGGACCAATGGTCTATCTCAGTACCGTATAGGCAGCTTCCTATGGCACCAAGTGATGAGACCAATTTATACAAGAATGTATGGGAATACATTCTTTTATTTAAAAAAAACCACAACACTTTTGAGGTAGATAAGGACAAGATGAAATTATACAATTGAATATAAATATATAGATGGGAAACGGCTATGTATAGTGAATACTTATCTACTTTTTAAAAAATTCACTATGATCCTTTTCTTTTACTTCTTTATTTTTTCTTTGTTCTTTTTTCCTTTTTTCTGATATCTTATCTTTCATTTCACTCCTTTATTGTGAATAGCATTTTATAGAGGTATAAATAACTGTAAATATGAAAAGAGACAAAATATTCTCTATTTTTTCCCTTGGTTATATGTATTTTCATTTTCTTTTGTTGTAAATATGTATGTTTTCTAATTTGTACTTAATAAAAATTAAAAAATATTTTTAAAAAGAATGTATGGGAATATCATATATTGCTTTTTTGCCCATATTCTCGCTTTTATATCTATCTTTGTTGTTGTTCTTTTTCTCCCTCTCACTTTTCCTTCTTTTTTCCGCATCACTTTATTCCTTTTAATTGAAATCACCTTAATAAAATATAAATATTAGAAAAAGTAATGAGACATAGAGTGATATACCGGTACATGCATGCACGAATGTGCCTCCTACTTCCCTGCGTCCTTAACTTAAGGGCACTGTGGAACTGCAGGGTTGCTGTTGTTGTTTGTGTGGCCACATCCAAGTTGATCCAGTGAACCGGGTTTTGCGTGCATCATGAAAATTTGCTGAGAAGACAAAATCCTTGCAATGAAGGAACCAATGCATTCCTGCATACAGGTTCCTTCACATGACAGAGCACTGTGTGTCAGCTGTTTTTATTCATATGGCACAGCCTCACATCTGGAGCCTTCCGTTTAGGGTCACCAACATACCTTTGGAGAAGGCTCCTGTGTTTTTAACAGCATCGTGAGAAACAGAAAAAGAAGTTGGCACCCTTCTTCTGCTATTTCTATAGTTCCACTGAAACGGGGCAGATTTATGGCCTCAATACATCGAAGGAATAGCTGCAACAGGCTACAGCTACCAAGATTCTTAATACATGCCCACTTCCTCAAATTGTTTCAAATATCAATTAAAGTAGTCTTAAATAAAGGTGGTTGAGCGTAACTGTGGCAATGAATCAGGTTGACAACTTTCATTATTTTCCCCTTAACACTGCAGGCTTAAACAAACAATGAAAGCACAGAAAATGTTACAAATGTGCTATATTTCAAAAGCAAACCAGTACACAGCTCCTGGCTTGTCAGGTTGTTATTTATTCAAGGTTCCACGTTAATTAGCCCCATTCGCCATCTGTATCAAGATGTTGACGATCACGGTTTGTTTATCATTTAATCTTTCTATGCATCAATTATTGCTGCTGTTGTTTAACTAAAATACCATACTGTATTCTGTACTGGAGCAAGCCTCCCAGATTCATCCTTCTGGCTAAAGGGGGGTGGGGGTGGGGAAGAGTCCATAATTGCATTAAACCTTTGCTAGAGTATAGAATTAATGGTTGGGAACAGGTTCTACTGCAAAAACAAGGAGTTGCAAATTAGAGCATCTATAATCTTGGCGATAATGAGATAAGTCACGTTCTATTTGCTTAAAGTAATAGCAGCCACCCATAGCATTGCTAGTATCCTTTTTTCCCCCTCAAGCAAAATTACAGTGGTACCTCAGGTTAAGTACTTAATTAGTTCCAGAGGTCCGTACTTAACCTGAAACTGTTCTTAACCTGAAGCACCACTTTAGCTAATGGGGCCTCCTGCTGCCGCCGTGCCACCGGAGCACGATTTCTGTTCTCATCCTGAAGCAAAGTTCTTAACCTGAAGCACTATTTCTGGGTTAGCGGAGTCTGTAACCTGAAGCATATGTAACCTGAAGCGTATGTAACCCGAGGTACCACTGTACAGAACTGGCAATGGACTTCACTCCTCCAGACTGCAGGTGGTGCATTCCAGTTTTAACGCTCCTCCATATAAAGAACTCCCTGCAGTTAGGAAACTCGCAGAGCAAAGATACGGGTCCTAGCCTAATTTTTTTGGCCTGCTGAGCTGGTTTACTGTTTGCAGGGGTGCATTAAAAAGTATGAGCACCCAGCTGCAGACTGAAGTGGTACAGCCCATTCTGCAATCTCGTCCTGATGCAAGTCTAGACAGGCAATGAGTTCTTCAGCCCACCTCCTCAATGCAAACAACAGCAGAGGATTTAGTACTTCTTCTTCTCCTTCTCCTCCTCCTCCTCCTCCTCTGCTGCTCACTTTAGGACACATGCAAAGAGCTCTTTATCCACAGCCCATAAGCCGCTGCGGGAGAGAACTTCAGTATGGTTTGCATTTTGACGAGAAGCTGCCTAATTCGCAGTACTCAAACCAATACAGAAGCAAATTAAAACAATTATCCTTTGAAATTCACACGTCTCTGAATTTTGCAATGCAGCTCTCCAACCGATGTGTACAAAAATCCATACATTAGGGGAAAGAGTGCATAAAAATGCACAGATTAGTGAGAGTGACATGCAAAAAAAATGCATTATATTGGGGGAGGGGCAAATGGTTATTAAAAAGTTTGGCTTGGTCAAAACTGCAGGCAACAATGTGTGTATTGCAAGAAACATAAAAACTAAAATAAAATATTGAGGAAAAATTGCAAATTGCTGCAGAAACAAAGAGAACTGAATGTAAGATTGAAAAAAATGAGAAACTGAGAAAAACCAGAGTTGATAGATGTGTATGCGCCTAGTTTATGGCAGGCTATGGGGCAGAGGAGAAACAGTCATGAAGCAATAAAACTGCTGGCACATTTGCAAAGCTAAGTCTGGTTTCAAACTGGACTGGGGACCACGTGATGAGATTCCTGCATTGCAGGGGATTGGACTAGATGACCCTGGAGGTACCTTCCAACTCTACAATTCTGCGATTTGAACTAAGGGATATAGAAGGACATTCTGCCAGAGCCTCTGTTGCTCAGAGGGAAACTGGCAGCAGAGAAAGTTGGCTTTGGATCAGGCCTGGCACCTAGACATCATGAGCTGAAACTTGGAGAGGGGCTTGGCTCATAAGGGCTCTGGGAAGGGATTAAAGAGCCCTTAAGCCTGGAAGTGAGCAGAAATGGCATCACAAGCTGTGATGGAAGGAAATTTTGGAAGTGCGGGGGTTGGAATACTAAGTCCCCGAGTTCAGAAATCCTTTACGAGCCAAGCTGAAACCAAGTTACAGGTTGACTCATAAGGCAGGAAAGGAATCGAAAAACAACACCGCCAATATCAAAATGCCTTTATACAAATCTATGGTGCAAACACGCTCTGTGTATAATTCTGGTCCCCGTCCCTCAAAAAGGATACAGAGGTACCTCAGGTTAAGGACTTAATTTGTTCTGGAGGTCCGTTCTTAACCTAAGGTAACACTTTAGCTAATGGGGCCTCCCGCTGCCACCACCACGCAATTTCTGTTCTCATCCTGAAGCAAGGTTCTTAACCCGAGGTACTATTTCTGGGTTAGCGGAGTCTGTAACCGGAAGCATCTGTAACCCAAGGTACCACTGTATTGTGGAGCTGGAAATGGTTCAGAAAAGGGCAACCAAACTCATCAAAAAGGTAGAGTCGTTCCCCTATGAGAAGTTATGACATTTGGGGATTTTTAATGTAGAATATGCAACTGGGAGTGTATGGGAGGGTGATAGAGGTGTATAAAATTATGCATGCAGTGGTGGAAGTGGACTGGGGGGGGAAGTGGACTGGGGGGGATTATCCTTCTCTCATAATAATCTATTTCCCAGAATCGCTTTAAAAACAACCATATAGCATCTGACTAGTAGTTCGGCCTAATTGCCAACAAAAGTGTGTGACCGTGATGGGGAACATGTAAGGTCTTCAGATGTTGCTGGACCTCAACTCCCATCAGTCCCAACCAGCATGGCCAATGGTGAGGGATGATGGGAGGTGAAGTCTAACTACATCTGGAGGACTACAGGTACTCTGCTCTTGACATATATGTAATGTTGTTTGCGGATGCTAAAGTTTCCTGGTTAGCCTTTCCTGGTTAGCTACTGTAAAGCCTATTTACTGTGTCCAACCACAATTTAAGAAGGATGTTGACAAGCTGGAACGTGTGAATAAGCAGACCTTATGAGAAATGGTTGAAGGAGCTGGGTCTGTTTAGCCTGGAAAAGAGGAGACTGGGAGGAGATAGGATCTTCAAATATCTCAAGGGCTGTCACATGGAAGATGGCGCAAGTTTGTTTTCTCCTGCTCTGGAGGGTAGGACTCAAACCAATGGCTTCAAGTTACAGGAAAGGAGAAGAACTTTCTGACAGTAAGAGCTGTCTGACAGTGGAAGGGTCTCCCTCAGGAGGGTGTGGACTCTCCTTCAATGGAAGTTTTTAAGCAGAGGTTGGATGGCCACCTGTCATGGATGCTTTAGCTGAGATTCCTGCATTGCAGGGGGTTGGAATGACCCTTGGGTCCCTCCCAACTCTATAATTCTGTGATTCTGCTTTTAACAATTTGTTGTTGTTTAGTCGTTTAGTGGTGTCCGACTCTTCGTGACCCCATGGACCAGAGCACGCCAGGCACTCCTGTCTTCCACTGCCTCCTGCAGTTTGTTCAAACTCATGCTGGTAGCTTCGAGAACACTGTCCAACCATCTTGTCCTCTGTCGTCCCCTTCTCCTTGTGCCATCAATCTTTCCCAACATCAGGATCTTTTCCAGGGAGTCTCATGAGGTGGCCAAAGTGCTTTTAACAATAGGTGCTCTTAATTTGTTACGCAAGTGTTAGCCATTTTACAAATGCACAAGCCTTTCTAGATTAAAGCAGCATGCTCAGATCACACATCCATGATCTCTTCTCCACTGAGAGAGATGAGAGTTAGGTTTCAATACAAACCCCAGAACTGTGGTGCTAGATAAGATTGCATAAATGCACTTCATTGTTCTCTGCACCCAACCCACCCTTTTAACAGAGCTGGGAAAGAGACTTAACAAGGAGAGAAACAGCTGTGTATTCCATTTCCATTTTACAGCATATCATCAGTTCACCTGTAATTGTACACAGGCAGCCTAACCACCCAGGTTGCCTTTCGACACAGGACAGTTTTATACAAAATGCCAGACACGTTCAGACACGCTTTGATTTCTCTCATTCTTTTCCTTTCTCCATGAAGCAGAAATGAACCATCTATACTGTGATTCAGTTTTCGATGACCACGTCGTTAGTGATTCAAGGCCAGGTTCAGGTTATTTCCTGAAACGCATCGTTCCGACTAATAAGTCTTTCCTTGTCTCACCCAAAGCAACACATTTAGTCTTCACCCTTCGCCACTTTTCCTAATTGTTAAGAGCAAGTCGCATGGGGTTGCATCTTCATAAGTGACCACTCCCAATTTTCAAAGTTTGGTTTGGCCTTTTATCTGCATTGGCTCCCAGTACGTTTCCGAGCACAATTCAAAGTGCTGGTGCTGACCTTTAAAGCCCTAAACGGCCTCGGTCCTGTATACCTAAAGGTGCGTCTCCACCCCCATCATTCTGCCTGGACACTGAGGTCCAGCTCTGAGAGGGCCTTCTGGCAGTTCCCTCACTGTGAGAAGTGAGGTTACAGGGAACCAGGCAGAGGGCCTTCTCGGTAGTGGCACCCGCCCTGTGGAACGCCCTCCCATCAGATGTCAAGGAAATAAGCAGCTATCTTATCTTTAAAAGACACCTGAAGGCAGCCCTGTTTAGGGAAGGTTTTAATATTTAGTGCTGTATTGTTTTTAACATTTGATTGAGAGCCGCCCAGAGTGGCTGGGGAAACTCAGCCAGATGGGCGGGACACAAATAATAAATTATTAATTATTATTATTATTATTATTATTATTATTATTATTATTATTATTATCTGATTGGACCTGTTCAGGGACAACATCATTCTGGGGTGGCGAACGAGATACTGTGGTACCTCGGGTTAAGTACTTAATTCGTTCTGGAGGTGTGTTCTTAACCCGAAACTGTTCTTAACCTGAAGCACCACTTTAGCTAATGGGGCCTCCTGCTGCCGCTGTGCCGCCGGAGCACGATTTCTGTTCTCATCCTGAAGCAAAGTTCTTAACCCAAGGTACTATTTCTGGGTTAGTGGAGTCTGTAACCTGAAGCATATGTAACCTGAAGCGTATGTAACCCAAGGTACCACTGTACTATGGAAATGGCAGCAAAGGCACCCAACAACTATGACAGCTCACACAGAAAAGAAGATGCTAGTCTGATCCCTACGGGGCTGATGTGCCTCTGCCGCAGATGGCTAGAGGGTGGCACTACAGCTTCCGGCCCAACAAGAGTCATGTGACACAAAGAGCCAATAGGATCTCAACTTCCCATACAAAGCTGCCAACTCTGGTCTCAGTCTGAGGTTCCTTGTCCATCTGCTTACCTGTTGGCCAACTGCTTCCAGACCCAGCGGCCATGATCAGTGAGGGAAACAGATGAGGAAGCACATAAGCCCCTCCAACCCAGTTGCAATTTCCTTTCAAGGAAATATCTGGCTGTCTCCTTTGAAGGAAGTTTTAAAGGCTTACCAGGTTTTCCTTGGCTCTTAAGGAAGGGCTCAGTGGTACAGCATCTGCTTAGCAGGAAGACGGCCCCAGGTTTAATCCCTGACACTTCCAGGTGTGGCTGAGAATGTCCCCTTGTCTGACATCCTGGAGAGCCACTGCCAGCCAATATAAACCAGGCATGGGGAACTCAATCTGGTCAGGCCAAGTCTGACAGCTGAGCAGAACCACCCACCTGTCAATCACCCAATGCCACAACTGGTGATTGTTGAATCTTGAGAAGCCCCTTTCAAACTGTTACCATCTTGTGCCATTATTTGCTGATTGGTGGTGCCAGCAAACCTGCTTTAAGCTTAGCCATCTTTTTACAGGGGCTACACCTGATATCCCAATTGCTTGCAAGCCAAATACGGAGGGCTGATGGGCTTAATTAGGTTCACAAAGTGAAGGTTTCCCATCCTTCGTGTGTGGACAATACCGAGCTAAATAGACCAACAATCTGGAAGCTTCCAGTGTTAATTGAAAAGTTTTTTTGCACAGACTACTGCTGGGGTTTTTCATTGGGGTTTATTTACTTTTTATTGTATTAAGTTTATTTAAAGTAGTTGTTTTAGCATGATCTGAACTGTATGCTTCTTTTTAATTAAACTGTGTATTTGTTATTAATATATGGTGCCTTGGAGAAAACTTGAAAGGCAGTTTAGAAATATCTGAATACAGAAAGCCCAATGTCTCTTTCCTACCTCACTCAGGTGACATAGTAATGTCTGATAGGCCACCAGCAGAAGGAACTAGCTGTTTAAGGGGACATGCACAACTACTTTCTTCATCACTAGCACATGAGCACGGATCTCTGCCAATCTCACTTCTATGAACAAAATGCCCATATAAAACATCTTTGTCCAACTTCACTACAAAGGAGGAAAGCACACTTCTGAGATGTTCCAACTTCCTTTATCAGTTGGATGTGTTAATGATATGTGTGTGCTGTTCGTTAACTAACAATTAACTTAAGGAATGCCACTTCATTATTCCTGCTCTTTACTTACACTGCAGTAAAGAAGAACCAATTAGCCTATGTTATGCCAGTTCTCCCACTACCATTATTACATGGTTCTATTTCCTTGATTCTCATCTGCTATTTTTATGAAATTACAGGTAAGGGTTTGGTAAGAGTTACTTTGACATATATGAAGATAGGTCTGGCCATTCAAAGCTGATTTGATGAAAGCACTGTATTGCCAGAGTTAAGACTCAAACATAGTTTCTCAAACTTATGTTTCCAGCTGTTTTTGGGCTACCATTCCTGACCACTGGTCCTGCTAGCTAGGGATGATGGAGTTGTAGTCCAAAAACAGCTGGAGGCCCAAGTCTGGGGAAACCCTGCTCTAACCATCCAAGCCAGCAGCCACTGTTGAATATGAGCAAAGTACTTTTTAATTAAGTACGAGTCACCACCATAAGGAGCTTTTGCCCCGTATTATTATTCATTATTCTTACAACATTTATATCTCACCTTTCTTCCAAGGAGGGGTTCACCCTCTCTCAACTTTGTTCTCACAACAACCTGGTAAGGTAAGCTAGACTGAGAGATGGCAACTTCCCAAGTTCACACTAAGCTATTTTGGTTGTCAAAATGCAGGCTTGAGTATATTCCAGAATTCTGCAATTGTGGTACCAACTGCTGGGCTCAGAATTTCTGCATTCATTTGAATACGGGCAACACATTTTTGATCCTTAAGGCTGCAAATATAACCTTGGAAATGAATGAGCACTACATACAGTGGTACCTCGGGTTAAGTACTTAATTCATTCTGGAGGTCCATTCTTAACCTGAAACTGTTCTTAACCTGAAGCACCACTTTAGTTAATGGGGCCTCCTGCTGCCGCCACGCCGCCGGAGCCCGATTTCTGTTCTTATCCTGAAGCAAAGTTCTTAACCTGAAGCACTATTTTTGGGTTAGCGGAGTGTGTAACCTGAAGCGTATGTAACCCGAGGTATCACTGTAATTCGTTCCGGAGGTCTGTTCTTAACTTGAAACTGTTCTTAACCTGAAGCACCACTTTAGCTAATGGGGCCTCCTGCTGCCGCTGCGCCGTCTCTGTGCAATTTCTGTTCTCATCCTGAAGCAAAGTTCTTAACCCGAGGTACTATTTCTGGGTTAGTGGAGTCTGTAACCTGAAGCGTATGTAACCTGAAGCGTATGTAACCTGAGGTACCACTGTACTTAGTTTGATAACCCAGGTGGATTAATTCAGTAACGACTACACAGACTGGCAGTTGCTCTGCAGGATTTCAGATGACTGACGAACAGTGTTAATGGAACATACTTTTAGAGGCAATAAATTTACAAAATGTTAATGGGTTTACATCCACACCCCTTCTCTCCAGAGGGCCATGACAGAAGTCTCTGCAGAAGAGTTTTGAGAATCCCTGCTCCTGATAATACGCTGTTCCAAGGAAGGAAAACCATCAAGCACATTGAAAAACATCAGAGTTGCTTGTGAGATCCTAAACGTATTGGGACCGATACATATAGACAATGTAGGTTCAGGTCAAGAACGTGCATTTTCTGCCTCATTTTACACACGCAAATACAATCTGTCAGTAATTCCCAAGGACTCTGCACACATGAACTCACATAGAGAATAATTAACACAGAGAAACACAACAAGGGATATAAGATTAAGCATACTGTACAGACTTAAAACCACAGAAATCCAAGTACTACTTGCTTACGTATACCACTCAAAAGCACACAATTAGGATCCAAAACCTGATGCAAACTTTCTGAAACAGAGATGCTGTCACACTGTCTTTTACTACCTACAATGGATAAAAGACCCAGGCCAACCACCCAAAAGCCAGTTCTAACCATTCCTTAACCAGCTCTGAATATCTTTTCCTAATCAGGGGAAATGTTAATTGCACGTTTTTGGGAACTATCAATCACACCCTGCTTTATTTGCAGAGTTCCCCAGGTTGGATGTAACAGGGAACACTGGTTTAACACAAGCCAGGATCTTTGCACTGAAACCAGCAGGCAATGGGGGAGAAGAGGAAGGGCAAGGGAAGAAAACTCTGCTTTGCTGCTCATTCTTGGCTTCGTAAACCATGGTTTACAAAACCTGCAATAATTGGCCAAACTGGGTCAGTGGCTTATTTATGGCCACTTAGCAAGTACATCACCGGGGTGGAATTCTGATTGAGGCCCTCCTAGCTCACACTCTTAGCTACTATATTCAGCGTTGACAGATTTAAACCTTACTGGATCTACTTTGGTTTGTTTAGGCTAGGAACCTGAGGTTTTACCATCTTAAGTGCAAAGTAGTGGCTTTGAGAGTCCGAGGCAATTACTTATTGCACTCGAACCATGCATGTCTATATATGAGGCACAGAACTACATTTCAGAACTCCTACAGATGACCTGCTTATAAGTGCTCCTCCCCATTGGTTTAAATGCCTGGTCCTTTGCGGAAGTGGGATTCTTGCACAAGGCTTCCCAATGAACTCTAATTGTATGGTCTGAATTTGCTGGTATGTGACTGAATCCCATCCAAAAACAGGGAAGTGTCTGGAAATGGCTGTAGTCACCAAAGATCAGAAATTCTAACAACCAAATTTTGTGAAGTGGAGGTGTTTGGGTTTTGCTGAGAAACGCATGTAAATCTACTGGTAACTCCCAATTTACCTTCTGCCCTATTCCCTGCACCACAAGAAACTAGGTAAAGGTAAAGGGGACCCCTGACCATTAGGTCCAGTTGTGACCGACTCTGGGTTTGCGGTGCTCATCTCGCTTTATTGGCCGAGGGAGCCGGTGTACAGCTTCCGGGTCATGTGGCCAGCATGACTAAGCCGCTTCTGGCAAACCAGAGCAGCGCATGGAAACGCTTTATCTTCCCACCAGAGCAGTACCTATTTATCTACTTGCACTTTGTGCTTTCGAACTGCTAGGTCGGCAGGAGCAGGGACTGAGCAACGGGAGCTCACCCCGTTGTGGGGATTCGAACCGCCGACCTTCTGATCGGCAAGTCCTAGGCTCTGTGGTTTAACCCACAGCACCACCCGCGTCCCTTACCACAAGAAACTACTCTTGTGGAAAAAAACCCATTTGATATTGAAGTACCTCCTAATTTCACAGTGACCTCTGGACAGCTGTAACCTTACACAGAGCTGCAGCCCTCTTCAGGTGTTCAACCTAAACAAAGGTGAGGGCAAAAGCATACAGGGCGCTTAATGGGGCGCATACCTACCCCAGCCCCCCATTTCCCATGCATGGCCACTGCTGAACTTCCTGTTCAGCTGAATAGCTTAGAAGCCCCTTCAGACACAAAGGTCAGAAGTGGAAGGAGCAAGGAGCATGGCAGCCCGGCATATGGCAGGGGCTATGCATGTCTTCCTTGGATGGAAACTGGTCCATTAGGATGAACAGGGCACTGCCCCAGCAACCTCAGTCTACCTTTAGCCAGCACACACCTGTCTGCCTTCTTACTTACAAGCAGCCCAGGGAAGTGGCCTTAGCTGTCCCCTTTCTCCTCCTTGGTCCCAGTTTTGCACTTGCAGAATTCAGCAGCAAGTAAGATGAGGGACAAATTAGTAGCAAGTAAGATGGATCCACTTACTGTTGGTTTCCCTGCTTTTGATTGTACCAGCTCCAAATGGTACAAGCCACCACTATCTGACTCCTTAATGGGTTCACATGTCCAGGCTGGACACCTGAAGAGGGCTTACTGTCTTACAGAAATAGCTCGCCACAGGTCCCACAGCTCAGCACAGTCAACAAAATACAGTGGTACCTCAGGTTACATACGCTTCAGGTTACATACGCTTCAGGTTACGGACTCCGCTAACCCAGAAATAGTACCTCGGGTTAAGAACTTTGCTTCAGGATGAGAACAGAAATTGTGCTCCAGCAGCACAGCAGCAGCAGGAGGCCCCATTAGCTAAAGTAGTGCTTCAGGTTAAGAACAGTTTCAGGTTAAGAACAGACCTCCAGAACGAATTAAGGTACCCAAGGTACCACTGTATGACTTGGCAGGTGGGCACTTGGATAGGAACCTCCACAAGGATAGGTTCTATACAGTTTTGACACACAATCAGGTCAGATTCATAATCACTCGTTCTCTTCTGAGGTATTCCAAGTGTTATATTTATTTATTATAAATATAACAAATTATTTTCCAAGTGTAAATGTGATCAGCAAGTGAGGGCAAATTTGTATTTTGGAAAAGTGTATATCAGAGTGGGGGACCTTTTATCAGTCTGAGGGCCCCATTCCCTTCTGGCAATCTTCTGAGATGGGGTGGAACCAGAGGGAGGGAAATGTGGGCAGAGCAATGAATATAAATTTCACTTTATGCACACCTCTCCTGGTCAAGTGAGAGGCATTAAGAGAGGTTAAGTGTTATGTACTGAGTTGAACAGGATTCAGGATGCAGCAGTCTGATTGGTCCTAGAACAATAGGACCCAGAGTGCAGCAGTCTGATTGGTCCACAGGAGCCACCCAATCCCTGATTGGCCTACAGGAGAATCCCAGAATTAGCCAATCACGTGGGGCCCATTGTGTAATTAATGTATATAAAGCAGACATTCTGGGGGAACTTCCATTCTTCCTCATTACTATGAGCTGAATAAAAAGAATGAAATGCACACTCGACTCAGTGTACTGTATTTTCTGCTCTATAAGACGCACCTTTTCCCTCCTAAAAAGTAAGGGAAAATGTGTGTGCATCTTATGGAGCGAATGCAGGCTGCGTGGCTAAGCCAGAGCAGGGAGAGGGAGTGCTGCGCAGAGCTCCGTCTCGCTGTTCTAGCTTCGGGCTTAGCTGCACAAAGCCTCTGCAGGGCAGCGGGATGAAGGCACGCAAAGCTAGACTAGCTAGAGGGAGCACTGCGCAGTGCTCCCTCTAGCTATTCTGGCTTTTGGATAGCCCCCGCAAAGCCTCCATAGGGCAGCGGGATGAAGGCTCCCCCCTGTCCTGCAGAGGCTTCGTGTGGCTCTTGTGGGAAGTGGGGAGAAGGGACAGAGCGCGCGACTCTGTCCCTTCCCCCACCTCCCAGAAAAGCCCCCAAGAACCGCGCTCCCTTTAAAGAGCGTGCGGTTCTTGAGGGAGATGGGGGAAGGTACAGAGGCAGCTTACCTGTGCGCAGCCTCTTCCGGGCAGGGTGAGCCTTCATCCCACTCACCCTGAGGCTTCAGCGGCTATCCCAGAAGCCAGAACAGCAAGAGGCTATCCCAGAAGCCAGATCCCTCTTGCTGTTCTGGCTTCTGGGATTCAGATTTTTTTCTTTCTTGTTTTCTCCCCCCCAAACTAGGTGCGCCTTATCGTCTGGTGCGTCCTATAGAGCAAAAAATACGGGTATATTTCATTAAGGAAACCAGTCAAAAACATTTAAGGACGGTGCAAAGCCACACTGAGAGGGGTTGTGGCCTGGGGAGAGCCAGATAGAGAAGCTTGTGGGGGCACATTTGGAACCCCCACCTGAGGCCTACGGTTCCTCACCCCTGGTGTACATCACATACACCTGCATCAGGGTCGGGCCATGGGCAGTGGTCCAGAGTGCCAGGAGTCAGGAACTGGGAGCCAAGAGAGAAAGTGGGATATGAGGCCAACCAGGAGGTAAGGTCAGAGAATGAGCTGAGCTAAGAGTCAAAACCAAGAGGAAGACTCATGAACATTTAAGTTGTGTGCAGTCAGCTTTACAGCGTTGGCTAAAATTAAAATAAGGTGGAAGAAAGATGGCAGGCATCCAGGAAAGAGAACTTTGGCAATCCCACCCGCCATTGAACCTCATGCATTTAGACTATATGCAATGTTGGCTTTAGGTGCAATCCCCGGAAATTTGCCCCCACGTAAATTGTGGGCTTACTGTATGCTAGCACTTCAGTGGACCTTGCTTTGCCAAGCAAGGTTCATCTAAAAAATTAAGTCCTTTCCCCCTCCCCATTCCTACCCATGAAGAGCCAATGGCCGGGCCGGACAGGTGGAACTAGGTCAGATCAGGAGGAATTTCTCCCAGAGAAGCTACAGGTACAAAGTTCAACACATCGGGAAGTGATGAGCAGTTCCTGACAAGATTGACACCTAACAAGAAGTCAAGATTGGCTGCGGCTCCATATTATTCAGTGACACACCTGAATTTGAGACTATATAATGTGTAAAAAAATACTTTCAGAAGTCACCTTCCAGCAGGGAAACAAGTCATGTCAGTTTTGATTTATATTTCTCGCACAGAGCTGAGACCAAGAAACGCCCTGCTTCAACTTCTACCTTAAGGCTTTATATCTTAAGGCAGATCTACCATATTTGTAAATAGCTAGAGACTCTACAATCTGATATGGAGAGAAATGCCTTGCAGAATAAAATTCATTCTGAATAAAGAAACACATTTTGCTTGCAAGAAATATCACTTGGGTTGCTCAATACCATACAAGAAACTGATAAGGCAGTCGCAAGGTTTCTTTTATCATTTCCCCACCTCAAATGAGGCACAACTGTTTGGGAACACACAATGGGAATTTAATAAACTGATTTTCATTAAAAATCAAAAGGGAGGGCCAGTTCCCGCATAACATTTGGTTCCATGGCACAAACAGGTGGAAAATGTTGCGCTTGAACTGGTCATCCCTAAGGACTGTTTCAGCATGCTCGTGTCAGAAGCATTCCTGAAAAATCGAAATGGAAGGGCAGCTCCAATTAAACATTTTCTGTTTATGTCTCCATTCAGGACTTGCTTCAAAGCATCCCATGGAGCCAATATTATTTCGGAAGCTGCCTGGAGTTAGGAAACTGCCACTTCCGCCTTTCATAATTCTTGTTCCTTGTAATTATTATTTTTAATCAGGTTTCAAGTCCTCATGATAGTGAAGGTCACCTTTAAGTGTTAAGTAATGTCTAAAAAAAGTTTATATATAAAGGCTGAAGTGTTGATTAATAAGCATGTTTGTGACCCTTTGTAGTCAGTTACTTTTGCCTCTACAAATCCTATACTTGCCAGTAAGTTCAGCTGAACTCAAGTGGGACTTATTTCAAAGTAAACATGCATGGGAACATAACCACCAACCTAGACTCCTCCATGCTTTCCTACTGGGAATGGCTTCACCCATTATGAAAAAAACCCACACATGTTTGCCACAGCTGTATCAGCACCTAATATGTCAAATTGAAAGGTCAGGCCCCAGTCCTCACCTCTAAATTACAGAAACATAGATTTGTAGAGCTGGAAGGGACCGCAAGGAGCATCTAGTCCAACCCCCTACAATACAGGTATCTTCCACCCAACACGGGACTCAGACCCACAACCTTGAGGTTAAGAGTCTCATGCTCTACTGACTGACCTCAGGGCATGTGTTGGGAAGCCTGGATTGCCCACATTTTTTTCCAGCGAATGTCTACTACATCTTTAGGGGAAAGTATCTTCCATTCATGTTTTTACTTGTTTACAGAAAGAAACCCTGATAAAACATGAGCAAAGAACACTAAACTAGTCTTATGACGCCTTGAAGATCAACAGATTTACTGTAGCACAAGCTTTCATGAACACTTCATCACATTCAGAATTCACTATCTTCATACGGCAAATATAAAAAATGGGCATATAGATGGGGAACATAACATAAACAGGAGACAAAATGACCATGGAAGGCAATAGGTATGTATTCTGTGACAATTCTATGCAAAGCTCAAAAGTAAACCAGATACACACAGCTTTATTAGCAGCAGATAACATAATCATCCTAGGTCTAACACCTGGAGTGAGAGGAAAAACACCATTGTTTCAATTCAGGCCTAAGCAAATAATATTAAGCTCCCTGATAAGTTCTCATTGACAATTTCATGGTGGAGCCTCCTTTTGAAGTTCCTTTGTTGAAGGATCCTGGGAAACGAAAATATTTTCCTATTGGTTTCTGAATGCTGCCAATTGCTGTGTTAGATCTGTGTCCATTTATTCCTTTGCACAGAGATTGATCTGTTTGCCCTCCATCGGTAGGACAGAAGGGCATTGCTGGCAGGTGATAGCATGCATCAGCCTGGATAGCTCAGTTGGTTAGAGCGTAGTGCTAATAATGCCAAGGTTGCTAGTTCGATTCCTGTAGGGTTGGACTAGACCAGGGGTCTGCAACCTTTAAGACAAAAAGAGCCACTCGGACCCATTTCCGAAGGAAAAAAAAATTTGGAGCCGCAAAACTCGTCATTATAAAATTAACTTTTTTCTCACTTTTTTATTATTTCTTTGTCTGACCCCTCAGAATTACTCCTCCTCATAGAAATAAACATTAAATTAACAAGTTACCTTTTTGTGTGTGTGTGTTCTTCACTCCCCTTTCAATGCAGTGACCAGCGTACATGCCCCTTACAATGTGGCGGGCGGGAAGGTGACGTCGGGACGGTGCGTGAGTAACGCACACACCACCCCCATGCGACGTCACAGCCAGTACAGCGCCCGCCACAGTGGGGAGTGTCGGGGCGCACAATGCGCCTCCTCCCCTCGCTAGTATCCACCCCGGAGCCGCGGCAAAGGTGTAAAAGAGCCACATGTGGCTCCGGAGCCGCGGGTTGCAGACCCCTGGACTAGACGATCCTCAGGCTCCCTTCCAACACTATGATACTATTCTGGAAGACGAAGATGAACAGGTGAAGCAGCTCCTGACATGGCTGATGGCGTTGCAATAAGAAGATACAGGGACAAAGCTGACCACTGGGTTCGCTGCAGGGTCTGGTCCTGTGCTCATGTAGCCTGTTACTGCAAGCAGCTATTTTCAGCAGCATAGGCAAACTCAGCCCTCCAGATGTTTTGAGACTACAATTCCCATCATCCCTGACCTGTTAGCTAGGGATGATGGGAGTTGTAGTCCCAAAACAGCTAGAGGGCCGAGTTTGCCTATGCCTGAGTTAAGGGGATATTTGTAAGACAGGAGGCCTAATGGACTCTTAAGTCATGAAAGCTTATACCATAATAAACTGTTAGCTACAAAACCATCCTGGAAACTGTTGCCATAAGGAAAGTTTCTCTCTCATCTGGGGCCACCACAGCACAACTTACAAAAAACAACAACCACACCCCTCTTCTGGAGCCAAACTACATGTTACACTTCGGAAGAAGTCAAACCATTGGTCCATGTACAGGTAGGTGGTATCTGAAAAAGTGTGCATGCACATGAAAGCTCATACCAATAGCAAACTTAGTTGGTCTCTAAGGTGCTACTGGAAGGATTTTTTTTATTTTGTTTTGACACTGTCCACATAGTTCAGTATTATCAACCCTGGCTGGCAGCTGCTCACCAGAGTTTCAGGCAGGAATCTCTCCTAGCCCTACCTGGAGATTGAACCTGGTAACCATCTGCGTGCAAGGCAGATGTTCTGTCACTGAGCTATTGTGCATCCCCAACCATGGGCATAGCCAGGATTTTTGTTAGCGGGGAGGAAGGACCTTTGTTCCGGGGGGGGGGCAGAAATGTCATGATTGGTCAGTTAGTTAAGTACAGTGGTACTCAGGTTAAGAACTTAATTCGTTCTGGAGGTCTGTTCTTAACCTGAAACTGTTCTTAACCTGAAGCACCACTTTAGCTAATGGGGCCTCCCGCTGCCGCTGCGCCGTCTCTGTGCAATTTCTGTTCTCATCCCAAAGCAAAGTTCTTAACCCGAGGTACTATTTCTGGGTTAGTGGAGTCTGTAACCTGAAGCGTATGTAACCCGAGGTACCACTGTATTTCTATTGTTTCACTTGATGTAGGGGGGTGACTGCCCCTCCCTGCCTACGCTCATGTCCTTAACCACTTAATAAGTAGTATGCAACTGCAACTTGTGCTTTTTATTATATGTGCCAGGGGGTGGGGAGTGGAACACGATGATATTATTATCCTGACCACGTTGCAGAAGGGTTTAATCCACTCTATCCTGAGACACGGTGGAAATTCGTCCCTGCTCAGCCAATGGGAACTTTTTTCCTAAGCTGCAAAATGGAGTTGAACCCCCAGTTTCCATCCCAGTTGCAGCTGGAAAGGGATGCACTGCTGTGATCAAGGTAATAACCCCCTGGCGCCTTTATTTATTTGTTTATTTACATTTATATCCTGCCCTTTCTCCCAAATGAGCCGAGGGCAAGAAACACATCTGCAATAAAAAAATATTTAAAACATTTCAAAACTTTAACAAATTCAGGAAAAAACAGAAGGCATGTGCATTGAACATACTGTATACTTTGATTCTCAGAACAGAGATTGAAGAACTGAGCAAAGTCAGGCAAAAAGTAAGTTGTGCACAGTGTGTCCTGAGTTCTAGAATTCCTTCTGAACATAGAACTGGGGGCAGTCCATAAACACTGGATGCAAAATATCAGTATAAAGAAAGGATGGGGAACCTGTGGCCCTCTGTGTGTTGATGGACTACAACTCCCATCAGTACTAGTCAGGAATGATGGAAACTGTAACCTAACAACATCTGGAGGACCACAGATTCCTTGTTCCCAAAGTAAAGATTGGAACTCTGCATTCATCTAATAGCAGAAATTAGATGATTATTAACAGCCAAGTGTTGTGACTTATTTGCAACTGTCTAACCTATGTTTTCACTATGGTAATGATTATGGATCAACATTCCACAACATTTTGTTTCTCCTGTCCTCTTGTTTGATGTGCAAACTGCTGGGTGAAAAAGGAAAACAACAACCACCTTGGCAACATGCAAGCAGTATATTTGTGCTGCTTGCTCAAGCCGGTCTTGAGCAAGGTACGATCAAGCATGTGAAAGGAGCAAAGTGCTGTAAATAAGAAATGTGCAAAAAAAGATAGTTGACCTGCACTTTCTAGGCACGAGTCTGAGGCGTTTCCCCTTAGCCTTGCTGCTTTCCCAGGTCAAGCACACACGTTAGCTTTCAACAGGAGCAAACATCAATCCAGGGAAAACCCGAATTTTCTCCGATTGAGTGCTGAAGAATGCTCCCACAGCAGGACAATAAGAAGTGTGGCTAAGCACGTAGCATTCCTTGCCTGCTCATTTTTCCAGTTCAAACTGAGTGATCCTGAACCCTCTGGTTTCTGTTCTGTTGGGGCTGAAAACTCTGAACCGAATGGGAAGACAAATACAATTCCATTCACCCATCAACATCACTTAAGTAAACAAAATGCTAGGATGAGGACAGAAATATATTTATATTTCCAATGTTTGCGCTACTGGGCTGAAGGTACAGATGAGGCACATAAAGCAAAGTGAAATTGCACACTGTGGTGGCAAACGCATAGCTCCACATTTTCTGAGATAAGGGCCCCATCTGCACTAGACATTTAAAGCACTACCATACCACTTTAAATAGTCACGGCGAATAATTATGGGAACTGTGGTTTCTTAACAGTGCTGAGAGTTGTCAGGATTGAACCTGGGACCCTCTCATGCAAATCAGATACTCTGAACTATGGTCTCCTCCTGTCCCCAATTACACCCAAGGGAAATTCAGGGATATTTTGTAATGCCAATTTGAAGGGGGGTGGAGAGGGGTGGCACTTGCAGGCGGAGAAGCCTTTGGGCTGAGTCCCCATTATACCCAGACCCACTTAAAAATAAATAAATTAAACACTGACCCCGAAGCAAAAGCATATATGGCCAAGAAGCCTCAGGATCCAAGGAGCTGGATGGAGAGAGGCTGCCATAAGCGAGCGGGCCACCAATTTCACCAACGGTGCCCATATTCTATACATAATTAAAAGTAGATCTGACAGATCCACACCATACATTCAAAGCACATGGCTTACCCCAGAGCTTCCTGGGAACTATCGTTTGCTCAGGATGCTGGGAATTTTAAATTCAGAAGATCTGTAATTGATGAGCTCTATTTGGGCGACAGGAATGCAGGTAGCGCTGTGGGTTAAACCACAGAGCCTAGGACTTGCCGATCAGAAGGTTGGTGGTTTGAATCCCCACAACGGGGTGAGCTCCCATTGTTCGGTCCCTGCTCCTGCCAACCTAGCAGTTCGAAAGCACATCGAAGTGCAAGTAGATAAAAAGGTACCGCTCCGGCGGGAAGGTAAACAGCGTTTCTGTGTGCTGCTCCGGTTCGCCAGAAGTGGCTTAGTCATGCTGGCCACATGACCCGGAAGCTGTAGGCCGGCTCCCTCGGCCAATAAAGCGAGATGAGCGCCACAACCCAAGAGTTGGTCACGACTGGACCTAATGGTCAGGGGTCCCCTTTACCTTTACCTATTTGGGCGTACAAGATTTTGGCCTCATGCCGGGCACCATATTACGAAAGATTACCAAAGACCACCCCTGTTATAACTTTGAAGGGGGGAAACTAAGCTGCCAAGATTCTCTGGGGAAAGTGAGTGGGCTGTAAATGGATGGTGTGGATCTGACCCTTGCTGATCTGAAGCCTACCAAGAACAAAAAACAATACACCACATTTTCTTGTCAATCAGTCCTGTGGGACTAAAAATACTGTAGTTACTTGGTTAAGTATGCCCCAAATTTCTCCAGATGCAAAAAGTCAAAACACCAGCAGAAAACCCTACCCGCAGCCCACCCGCTTTCTCTCTTTCCAACAAACCCAGCCAAGCTGCAATCGCAATCAATGCCATATCTCAAGAACAGGAGAAATACGTGCAATTTGTGCCGCGAAGAAGATGCTTTAGATACACCAGTTGTCAACAGCCACCTGTGGCCCCACAGTTTTGGATGCCATGCATTTAGTTCGGGATCCACCCAACACACAAAACCGGTTGCGCCGTTTCAATTCCCAACCAAAATCAGACTGCTCCAGAGCAACTCCTGGCGGTTCTCTATGAAGTAAATCCTGCCTTTGTTGTTTTTAAAACATGCAATTTAGGGAGAATGACACACTCTCCAATATGAGAGGAGAGATTACGCTGTGGTTTTGCGGAGGTGTTGATTACAGGTAGATAAATATCAAAAATGAAACCCGTATTATTTCTCAGCACTCCCCAGCAGATTTCTCCCCCGATTTCAGACTTTTCTCCCACAAATCTCCTCCTCCTCCTCCTCTCTCCCAATCTCAGCTGAATGTCAACAGGATTGTTACCGCAGAGTAAGAGTGTTGAAGGCAAGCAGGCCAAGATCCTCAGAAGAAAACTTCATGGAAGTGACTGGGGATCATTCTCTCAGGAAAAATAATTGTATCAGGGCACTAGCATCTTAACTTTCAAAGCTCAAGTTTTATTCCAAATGTCTTCTCCATCTGCTAGTTTGTGAACCTCAAAATTTCTGCTCTGTGCTGAGGTTTTGGGACAGGAAATAGTGGGAAACTTTAACAACAGCAGCAAAACAGCTTGCATCAATATTCTCTTTCCTCCCTTGCATTCTTCTGATGAGACACAAATTTTCCAGTTATTTAAAAGGGAGAGAGACCGGCAGGCAGGCAGGCTTGCTGAGTGAAAAAAGACACAGACATACAGAGCAGGGAAAGAAAAATGTGCCCTAAGAAATTTATCCTTTCCCTTCCAACAAATCCATCTGTACATCTCTCTCTCGCACACACACTCACAAATGCTCATCCCAACACCAAGCAAAGACATTTGTCTCCATCCTGACCTCCCAGTCCAATTATATATGTTCCACGTGGGGGGTGATCCATGTAGAAAACAGATTCTTTACGACTCCAAAACCACACCGCTTTGATGGCTTTCCCCTTTGGTGGTTTACAAACGTGGGAGAAGTTTGATCCTTCCAACACACACTTTCACTGCAGCTGATGCCTCCACACCATCACAATTTCCCAGCGACTCTTTTAAAAAGTACAGAAAGCAAACAACAAAAAAGGTCTGCTTTAGGAATTTCTTCCAGGGGTGGGGAAACCTTCGGCATGCTGGGCGCTGCTGAACTCAAATTGCCATCAACCCTGGCCTGCGCGGCCAATAGTTAAGGCTGATGGGACTTGTAGTCCAATATCCGGAGGGCCAAAGGCTCCGTGCTCCTGCTGCGCCCTATCATCCACAGCAACCCCACCACAAGCCTTCCCTTCCCCCTCCTGCACACCCCACAGGGAGGGGAGGTGGGGTCCGACACATACCACCCTTCAGACTTTCACTTGCCCCCATCAGCACGCGAGCACGCAGCCCAACTCCGCATCATGGTCTCAGTAGTCCTTATCAGAGCTAGCCAAGTGCGCACACACGAACTAAAAACTCGGGAGTACTTGTGGGGAGGGGTATTTTGGAGCTGGGGACAGATCCACCCCGTATTACAGCACTCTCGAAAGATAATTAGGGCAGGACGCCGCCGCCGCCTCCCACCCGTCCAAGGCAACACACACCGACTTCACTTACCAGCCGCCTTGAGTTCAAAAACAACACCGCAACACCTCGGTCCTGGAGCGCTGGGCACGGGACGGGGAGCCCTCTCTCCTCCCCGGCGACGGCGCTAACTGGAACCTGCAAAGGAGCCCGGAGAGGGGGAGCCGATGGATCGGGGCTTCGGCGTCGGCAGCATCTCCTCCCGGGGTAGCTATTTTGACCGGCCCGAGCCCCCCATCTCTCTCTTCCCCACCCCCTTCCGGCTTGTTTGCTTGGCGAAAGAGGACGCAGCCCAGGGCGCAAAGTTTCCCTGCAAGTTAGCCGCGGTTTCCAGAGCCCGAGCGGGGAAGGCAAGGCGATGCGGGCTTGAGATCTTTCTTCGGCGCCTGCCTGCGCCCTCCTCCTCCTCCTCCTGCCGACACCAGCCGAAGCGGCTGCTCCCGGAGTGCGTGCGCGCTTGTTGTGTCGGTGTGCCTGCGCGCGCGTCCCTAACGCTGCCTCTCCAGGGCTGTAACCATTGTAGCCAGCCGCGAAGCAGCCTCCCCCGCGCGCCCGCCCGCCCGCCTCTCAGCCACTCACGCCCCTCGGGGAAGCTGCTGACACAAGCTCGATGGGATCCCGTCTCCCGCTCGCTCGCTCGCTCTCTCCCTCCTGTCCCGCCCCGTTCTGGGGCCCTGGCAGGTCTAGCCGCTCTCTGGTTACTAAGCCAACCTCCAGGCCTGCTTGCTGTTGTTGCTGCCGCCGCCGCCAAGAGCAACGTGGTTTCTTCCTCTCCTTTAACTTTTTCAAAACGCTCCAGGAAAGCCGCCCATCTTTCCAAGATGATAAAGCTAGGGTTTTTTTATTTATTTTCCTATACTTCGCACTCGCTCCTGGACATTATTTTATCTTCCATTCTTTGCAATGGCTTGTGCACAAAATAAGATTTAACGTCGTTTAATATAATATCTAATATATTATATTTAATATAATACGATACTTTTTCCTGTGCTTTGCATTGGCTCCTGCATATAATAATAATAAGTATAATACTTTCTTTTCTATTCTTTGCATTGGCTCCTAAATACAATAATTATAATATGGGGTTTTTTCCTCTGCTTTGTCTTGGCTCCTACTACTTTATTACCACTATTAATACTGTAAAAATATGCAGGAGCCAATGCAAAGAACAAAAAGGAATAACTTATTGTTCTTGTTGTTGTTTTTACTCGCTATTCTTCACATTGGCTCCTATATGTTATTTATTATTATTGCTAAATGTTATTGTTAAAAATACAGCCCGAACCAAAGAACCTCTGGATATTGGCTAAGAAGCCTCACTGAATTCAGTGGGATTTACTTTGGCAATAACCTTGTTGGTTGCACACAGTATATGAAGAGACCAGCGATGTGGAGCAGCGACTGCCACTTTTTTCATAGCTGGGACTGATGTCATCCTCTGGTTGCCGCTTGCGACTATTATTATTATTAATTACATTTCTACACCACCCTTCATCTGATGATCACTGGGTGGTTTACAATATATGGTAAATTTGCATGCCAAAGAAATAACTTTTTCTCAAAGAAACTCACCGAAGTAAACACAACCAAAGGGAAGTTACACTTATCCTCTCCATTCCTTTAAGATGGCTCTGCCCCCATCACTTCCAGACTGTCCTCACTTTGCAGGTTTTTTAAAGGAGAGAGCATCTGTTGCATACAAGGTTCCTCAGAGACAGTTTGGTGTAGATTGTTGGGGGGAGGAGAATTATTACAAGATAAAGGTAAAGGGACCCCTGACCATTAGGTCCAGTCGTAGCCAACTCTGGGGTTGCGGCGCTCATCTCACTTTATTGGCCGAGGGAGCCGGCGTACAGCTTCCAGGTCATGTGGCCAGCATGACTAAGCCGCTTCTGGCGAACCAGAGCAGTGCACGGAAACGCCATTTACCTTCCCGCCGGAGCAGTACCTATTTATCTACTTGCACTTTGACGTGCTTTCGAACTGCTAGGTTGGCAGGAGCAGGGACCGAGCAACGGGAGCTCACCTCGTCGCGGGGGTTCGAACCGCCGACCTTCTGATCTTTCCGTGCCACTCACGTCCCTTTATTACAAGATACCACCTTACAATAACTAACTATAGCTTTGCAATAACTGAAGTTTGTGTGTGTGCCTAATTTTCTCTTACTTGCATTCCCCTCCCAGTGTTGAATTTTAGGGTGTTGGAGCAGGGAGCCTAGCTCTTTTACTTTGCAGCTCACAATTCAAATGGATGGTGATGTTATTTACTACAGGGAACCAGGCAGAGGGCCTTCTTGGTAGTGGCGCCCGCCCTGTGGAACGCCCTCCCTTCAGATGTCAAGGAAATAAACAACTATCTGACTTTTAGAAGGCATCTGAAGGCAGCCCTGTTTAGGGAAGTTTTTAATGTTTGATATTTTATTGCTTTTTATTATTGTTATTAATATTCTGTTGGGAGCTGCCCAGAGTGGCTGGGGAAACCCAGCCAGATGGGCGGAGTATACATAATAAATTATTATAATATTATTATTACTACTACCTTATTATTTGTACCTATGAGCCACCTAATAAAATACATTCTGTAGGTGACATACACCATCAAAACAAGATTGAAAACACACCATGCAACAATTCCAGTGAAATAACTGTAAAACCAGCATGAGCTCTTCAATAAAATTCATCATTTTTCAATCCTGTTATTATAGTGATTGCTAATAATAATGATAATAGTAACCACAATATACATATTTTGCTAGCTCAGTTTACATTGCACTGCTTTGTATACACAACCTTAGTCATTCTTACCGCAATAAAGTAGATCTGTGTTATATCCTCAGGACGTAGGTTAAGAAGGGGAACGGACGTTCTCTTTCCGGGACTACCTGAGCAGCAGGAATGAAGGACAGAAGCCTAATATTACAGAGGGGCATGAAAGGGTTGTGTCTACAAGGCCGCTGTGGGTCCTGGGTCAATGTGAAGGGTGGATGGATTCGCAACACTAGCCTGCTAGCACCCAGAGCAGATGGGAGAACAGGTAAAACCTTATTGGAATAAATGACCCATGTTTTGCACCAAAGTATCCGGTGGTACGCAATACCAGCACCTCTTTTGTTGTTGTTGCCACTTACTGTAACAACTTATAGAATCATAGAATCATAGAATCATAGAGTTGGAAGAGACCACAAGGGCCATCGAGTCCAACCCCCTGCCAAGCAGGAAACACCATCAGAGCACTCCTGACATATGGTTGTCAAGCCTCTGCTTAAAGACCTCCAAAGTAGGAGACTCCACCACACTCCTTGGCAGCAAATTCCACTGTCGAACAGCTCTTACTGTCAGGAAGTTCTTCCTAATGTTTAGGTGGAATCTTCTTTCTTGTAGTTTGGATCCATTGCTCTGTGTCCACTTCTCTGGAGCAGCAGAAAACAACCTTTCTCCCTCCTCTATGTGACATCCTTTTATATATTTGAACATGGCTATCATATCACCCCTTAACCTCCTCTTCTCCAGGCTAAACATGCCCAGCTCCCTTAGCCATTCCTCATAAGGCATCGTTTCCAGGCCTTTGACCATTTTGGTTGCCCTCCTCTGGACATGTTCCAGTTTGTCAGTGTCCTTCTTGAATTGTGGTGCCCAGAACTGGACACGGTACTCCAGGTGAGGTCTGACCAGAGCAGAATACAGTGGCACTATTACTTCCCTTGATCTAGATGCTATACTTCATGGTAAGTACCGGCACCCATTTTTCTACTTAAAAAAAAAGCACTGGATGTATCTGTCTTGGATGCTTTAGCTGAGATTCCTGAATTACAGGGGTGTGAACCAGATGTTCCTTACTTTTAGAGGACAACTGAAGGCAGCCTTGTTTAGGGATGCTTTTAATGTTCAATAGACCATTGTATTTTAATATTCTGTTGGAAGCTGCCCAGAGTAGCTGGAGAAACCCAGCCAGATGGGCGGGGTATAAATAATAATTTTTTATTTATTTATTATTATTATTATTATTATTATTATTATTATTATTATTATTATTATTATTATTTTCCTTGGGTTCCTTCTATGGATCTCTAGAGTCCTGAGGATGCAGAACACCAAATATGAAGAGGCCTGGAAACAAAACACTTTCCTAGCCCAAAGGAGATTGAATATCAATATGAACCAAAACATGTAATCTTTTAAAAAAAGAGAATGTGGAATTATATGAAGGCCTCTTTCCACCAGGCCCACTGCTTGTAGAACTCTCTCTGTTCTGCCACCTCTACCGTTATCTCCCCCCGCCCCCCCCTGTTTCTTTCCCCTAAAAAAAGAGTTAAAAATAACCTGTTAGAAACACCTAAAAACAATTACCTACCCTCAAACTAATCATTTCAAGGTTGCCAGAGGCAGAACTTTTCAACCATGCCTGGGTAAACATGAGTTTTTAACAGTGAGGGCCTAAACTGATATTTTCCAGTGGCAATGAAGATAAACTTGGAAAGAGTGAACTCCTTGGATCAGAAAAACAATAGTGGGAATGACTGGAGCTCTTCCAAAGAACTTGTCTCCAAATTAAGATAACAAAGAGGCTACAAAGAGTCGTGTGGCTCCTTCGAGACTTAAGGAGACATTTCTTAAGGCATGGAGCAGGGTTAGGCAGAAGATTGTCTGAGATTGCTGGTAGATCTTCAAAATCCCACTATCTGCTTTCTGGAAACAATTGAATTTATTTTTGTTCCAACAAGTTTTTCCAGCTGAATGAATGGGTCTTTCTGCTCTGTGTGTCTCCTCTTTCTGTTTTTAAACTCATCTGTTTATGTTTTTTTAAAAAACGTTTTCCACTGTTTTTATTTCATTTTGTCCATCACCTTGAGATGCTTGTGCAATTAAAAAGTAATAAGAAATATATCCTTATCTACTCAAAGAAGAACTCACGTGGTATCATTGCTTTGCTTTGCTTTTGTCGCACCTAATATAATTTTTGCCAAAGTGCTTTGCTTTGAATTGTTGTCAGTAATTCACAGTATGTTGTTTCTTTCAAATCAGGGGGATGTGCATGTAGGAGACTTGATGCAGCAAACATAAGGCAGACTTTGTGTTTTTTGGGAGCGAAGCTGCGGCAGGAGAGTGAGTAAACAATTACAAGCTTCAGTGCTCCAGCTTGGAAAGTTGCTGTGTTTACTTGCAAAACAGTCCCTATGGAAGACCCACAGGCTTATAGCTTTCAGGAAACTTCCCTACCAGGCATTCTGAGGAAAAATGAACTGCCAGAATCCTGTCACAGCAAAGTTTCTAAGCATTTGTCTCAATCCACTGAAGATTATCTGTGGGCGAAAACCAGCCTTTATAGTCCTGGTCTTCATCTTCACCATACATTTAAGTCAGCATCATATCAGTTTAAACAATGCAGAATGGTGTGAAGGGTCACGATGATGATGATGGTGATGATGATGATAATTATTATTATTATTATTATTATTATTATTATTATTTATTATTTATACCCCGCCCATCTGGCTGAGTTTCCCCAGCCACTCTGGGTGGCTCCCAATCAAGTAATAAAAATAATACAGTGTTAAATATTAAAAACTTCCCTGAACTTCAGATGTCTTTTAAAGATAGGATAGCTACTTATTTCCTTCACATCTGAAGGGAGGCTGTTCCACAGGGTGGGCGCCACTACCGAGAAGGCCCTCTGTCTGGTTCCCTGTAACCTCACTTCTTGCAGTGAGGGAACAGCCAGAAGGCCCTCGGCGCTGGATCTCAGTGTCCGGGCTGAATGATGGGGGTGAAGACGCTCCTTCAGGTATACAGGACCGAGGCCGTTTAAGGCTTTAAAGGTCAGCACCAAGACTTTGAATTGTGCTCGGAAATGTACTGGGAGCCAATGCAGATCTCTCAGAACTGGTATTATGTGGTCCCGGCGGCCACTCCCAGTCACCAGTCTAGCTGCCGCATTCTGGATTAATTGCAGTTTCCAGATCACCTTCAAAGGTAGCCCCACGTAGAGCCCCACATGAGCAGTTCAAAATGTTTTGCTGCCCAGAACAAAGGGCAGTATGGTACACCTCCCCTCCCAAATTCAACATACTGGTTTGGCAAAGCCTCTCCTCCTCCCAGAAGGGAGGGGTTGTGAGTGGGAGCAGCCTCCCACGGGGGCAGAGAGTCGTATTCGGCTCCCTGCTCCTGATTGGTTCTGCTGCCGCGGCCAAGCCTCCCAGCCGACCAATAGGGCTGGCTGGTGGGCGGGGCTAAATGCGTTTAAACAGCCCTCTTCTCTCAGTCTGTTCCTGCTTTGACCTTGCCTTCAGGAAGAGCGTGGACTTCTTGTCGCACATTAAGGAGGACTTTGATGAACTGGCTGTATTATTCCCAGAAACCACTGTGTTTTGGTCCTCCCTTCTAAAAAGAAGGGTGTGGCGTGGCAGTCATAGCCCTATAGCGATTGACAAATCCAGGAAACTTCTGAATCGTGTGGTGGCCCGCAAGCTGCTATATATGAATGGCCATGTGATTGCACACCCTGACAGCAATGTGTTTTTGTTTCGTGACAATGGCGTCCATCTTTCTGATCAAGGAAATGATGTGTGGTTGGCAGACATCATCAGAAGAATTAGGAATTGGTTGCAGCTGTGAGGGTATTGCCTGTGAGCCTTTTGGCTCGGGTGGCGGTTAGGCATTGGAATGTGTCTGCTGTGTTGGAGGATTGGGTATGCGCCATCATCTACCCCTCCTCTTTTGGGTATTCCGTTAAATGAATCCGGCGGTCGTGGATCCTGTCTGATGCCCTGCTAGTGGCTAGGGCCATGGCACGACCCCCGGTGATGTCATGGGGTTGCTTCCAGTTGTATTTGCATCAACAAGCTCCTCTCATGGGTTGTTAACCCTGATATGACTCCTGGCTGTGTGGAGTGGAGTCTTGTACAGTGGTGCCCCGCAAGACGAATGCCTCGCAAGACGAAAAACTCGCTAGACGAAAGGGTTTTGCGGTTTTTGAGCTGCTTCGCAAGACGAATTTCCCTATGGGCTTGCTTCGCAAGACGAAAACGTATTGCGTTTTTTGCAAGTTTGTTTCCTTTTTCTTAACACCGTTAATACAGTTGCGACTTGACTTCGAGGAGCAACTCATAGAACGTGGTGTGGTAGCCGTTTTTGAGGTTTTTGCTGATTTTTGAAGCTTTTCCAAAACTTTTCCGACACCGTGCTTCGCAAGACGAAAAATTCGCTAGACGAAAAAACTCACGGAACGAATTAATTTCGTCTTGCGAGGCACCACTGTATTGCTGTTTCATCCAGTGCCTAAGCCAATACTACTCACATGCTGTAACCAATAAACGTTGTGGCCTAATTTTGCCCATTAACCATTAATCTGTGTATCTTATTATAATCCTATGTGGGTGAAGGGTCCTTGACTCACAATCAAATCTTACTTCACTGGCTCCTTCCACTGCCGCTGGGAGCAGGAGGCTAGATTGGGGTGTGCTGGACAGCAAACACCTTCAAGACCTTGCTGGCATTCCCTGTTCCCCAGCATCTGCCGCCTGAGGCACCTGCCTTGCTTTGCCTAATGGTAGGACCTGCCCTGTTATACAGATGTACCTCGTTTTGCGGCCGGGATCTGTTCCAGAGCCCCAGCCAGTAGCTGAAAAGGACGCAGGGCAAAGCGCCATGTCTGTGCACACGCGTGGAGTGGTTTGCGCTTCTGCACATGCGCGAGTGGCAAACCTGGAAGTAACCTGTTCCAGTACTTCCGGGATTGCTGCGGACGTTCGCCGGAATGGACGCTAGACAAGGCGGACGTTCGCGGAGGTATTACTGTATATGCAATGGTTCGGAGGCCTGTCAAGGTCACTGTTTTCCTGACGAACGGATGGCACTTGTTAGAAGTACAGTTTGTGACGCATCACACATTGCTGCAGGGCTCTAATAAGAAGAACACAAGTTGCATGGCTTGCAATGAAATAGGGAAACGAACCATCATCGAACAGTGAAGTAAGGGAGGTGGCGGAATTATGCGGCAAAAGGTATGGAAAGGAGGCAAAGGATTTCCCCAGCGGCTATTCAAAAATAAGAAGGCCAAGGCGACACAAAGCAGCTCTATATGCAATAGGGAAGAAGAGGCTCGCATGCCAACAATGCACCAATTGTGCCCAAGAGTCAAAGGGGTGTAGACAAATGCAAAAGGGTGATATTTGGAAAATGCTGCTATGCCACTGCCCTAGAATCCCATCAGTGGGGAGCTGAAAGCAGCACTTTGGAAAGGAGGTGGTGACTTGGGTTCCCCATCCCTCTAATTCAAACGTTTTCATATTCAAAATAAGAATATTACACAGGTCTGTACAGTGGTGCCTCGCAAGACGAAATTAATTCGTTCCACAAGTTTTTTCTTCTTGCGAGTTTTTCGTCTTGCGATGCACGGTTTCCCATAGGAATGCATTGAAAATCAATTAATGCGTTCCTAGGGAAACCGCCTTCAGACCAGGTCCGGGGACAGTCTGTCCCCCGACCTCTTCTGAAGGCTGGGGGGGGGACAAGGGCTTTTCTTCCCACCCCCAGCATTTTAAAAAACCCCGGGACAGCGGAGGACTTCTCCGCTGTCCGGGGCGATGTAAAAGCCCCTGGGAAGGCAGGCAGGGGGGACAAAGACTTTTGCCCCCCGCCCGCCTTCAGAAGAGGTCCTGGACCTCTTCTGAAGGCGGGCGGGGAGCGAAGGTCTTTGCTCCCCCCCCGCCTGCCTACAAAAGCCGTCTGGGACAGCAGAGAAACGCGCTGCCTTTCTCCGCTCTCCCGGGAAGGCAGGCAGGGGGGAGCAAAGACTTTCGCCCCCCCGCCCGCCTTCAGAAGAGGTCCTGGACCTCTTCTGAAGGCGGGCGGGGGGCGAAAGTCTTTGCTCCCCCCCGCCTGCCTACAAAAGCCGTCCGCGATAGCGGGAAGCGCTTCCCTGCTATCCCGGACTGCTTTTAAAATGCTGGCGGTGGGGAGCAAAGCCTTTCGGCCCCCGCCGGCCTTCCTGGACCTCTTCTGAAGGCCGGAGGGGGGGGGGAAGGCTTTGCTCCCCACCACCAGCATTTAAAAGAGGTCCCCAGAGATTTCCCTATGGGCTTTCTTCTTGCGAAGCAAGCCCATAGGGAAATTCGTCTTGCGAAGCGCCCCCAAAACAGAAAACCCTTTCGTCTTGCGGGTTTTCCATCTTGCGAGGCATTCGTCTTGCGAGGTACCACTGTATTCTAGCCAGCAATTGAAGCATCTGCCACCAGTAGCAGAATCCAGGCTTCAAATTGGTCCCTAAACCTTAAGGGAATAAGCAAGATTTGGAAACCAGCATGCAATAGGGTTTATTTCACGCTCGCCTTGAACGTCGCAAGTAAATTAACACTGCTGCTTCTCAATCCATTGCCAGCAATTTGGCAGAGAAGCCCAAGTTCGCATCTGCCAGGTGTGATGCCACAGAAAAGTTGTTTTCATACAAATGAGGCAGAGGTGATTTCAGGCTTTCTGGTGAGTGTACATTCCAGTAGCTCTCTAACTGACTGGTGTGCCAGTATAATGCAGCAAGTTTGCAAACATGCGTTTAGAGAGTCACCGTTTATGGCATCAGCT
This sequence comes from Podarcis liolepis, assembly GCF_965112155.1. NCBI lineage: Eukaryota > Metazoa > Chordata > Lepidosauria > Squamata > Lacertidae > Podarcis > Podarcis liolepis. The sequence continues at coordinate 15,274,476 of NC_139564.1, read as the reverse complement.
TTAAGTGTATTCCTTAAAAATTACCGTACTTTCCCATGTATAACATGCCCCCATGTATAAGACGCCCCCTATTTTGGGGGACTAAGAATTAAGAAAATGGGGGAAGATTGCCCAGAGTTGTTGAGCTTTGTTAAGGGGGGATTTGCTGAAAATCACTCACCTGCCTGGCCGACACACGCGTTGAAAAAGCTACTTCTTAGTATACATGCATAAAAAAGGCTGATCACCAAAGAATTGATGCTTTTGAATTATGGTGCTTGAGGAGACTCTTGAGAGTCCCATAGAGTGCAAGAAGATCAGACCTATTCATTCTGAAGGAAATCAGCCCTGAGTGCTCACTGGACGGACAGATCCTAAAGCTGAGGCTCCAATACTTTGGCCACCTCATGAGAAGAGAAGACTCCCTGGAAACGCCCCTGATGTTGGGAAAGATGGAGGGCACAAGGAGAAGGGGACGACAGAGGACGAGATGGTTGGACAGTGTTCTCGAAGCTACCAGCATGAGTTTGACCAAACTGCAGGAGGCATTGGAAGACAGGAGTGCCTGGCATGCTCTGGTCCATGGGGTCACGAAGAGTCGGACACGACTAAACGACTAAACAACAACAAATACATGCATAGGATTGCCCTTTAAGTTAGTTTTCTGAAACCTTTCTCCAAGTGAAGCGGATGGAGAGAGAACCTTCTCTGTGGTGGCATCCCAGCTTTGGAATTCCCTCCCCAGGCCAGGACGTTCACCTGGCACCTTCACAATTATAATTTAGATGCCAGGATAAATCACCTGTTTCCACACCTTTGGAACTCTCCAGGGAAATACAAATGTATGTATGTATTTTTTAATGAAAACTCTGGAGGCCCTTTTATTCCAGTCTGTACTTAGAATATGTGCTGTGCAAGTATGATTTTTAAATGCTGCTGGGTTTTAAATCAACTCTTAGGTTGTAACGCGGGTGGCGCTGTGGGTTAAACCACAGAGCCTAGGACTTGCCAATCAGAAGGTCAGCGGTTCGAATCCCCACGACGGGGTGAGCTCCCGTTGCTCGGTCCCTGCTCCTGCCAACCTAGCAGTTCGAAAGCACGTCAAAGTGCAAGTAGATAAATAAGTACCGCTCTGGCGGGAAGGTAAACGGCGTTTCCATGCGCTGCTCTGGTTCGCCAGAAGCGCCTTAGTCATGCTGGCACATGACCCGGAAGCTGTACGCCGGCTCCCTTGGCCAATAAAGCAAGATGAGCGCCGCAACCCCAGAGTCGGCCACGACTGGACCTAATGGTCAGGGATCCCTTTCCCTTTACCTACGTTGTAATCATTACATTTTTAGGTGCTTTAAAATGGTTTGCAAACTGCCTTGTGAGGGCAGTATGAAAGTCAGGTTAGAAATCCTTTACAGAGACACACACACAAATGGCTCTGTGTGATACATCAATCTTATTGTGTGCAGAATTGTATTTGTGTAGTATGGAAAGTTCAGAGAGGGTTGAAAAATGAGAGTGGGCCTTTTCGCTGCTGGCCCCCTGTTTGTGGAATGTTTTCCCTGGGGAGGGCACCATCTTTATTTATTTTCAGCACCAGGCAAAATCTTTCCTTTTTACCTTTACCCTTCCCCCCCTTATTTTATGGCTTTCAAGTAGTCATGGCCTCTTTTAGTGGGGTAGTATCTGTAAGCAGCAACTTTTATTTATTTATTTTTTTACAGATCAATATTGCCATTCCTGCAGTTTGGGAGAAAAGGCCACCTGAAACAAATGTTTCATGCCCAGCCTCTTCCTCAAGCCTCTGAGCCTCATTACTAGAGAAAGCAATGGAAACTGACTGACATAAGCAAGTTTATGGCTTGTACATATCTATGTAAATACGTTGGTTTGGTGTCAACATATTCACTTGGCAACAGAAGAAACGTGTTTGAGTCGATCTCGCTTCTACTTTTACAGGTCTCTGTTAAAAACGTTAGTACCTGAAACAATGCGTTCTGGTCAATATATTCCCTTCCTCGTTCTTTTTCACCCTTCCCTGTTGTTCTTGATCAACCATGAAGGGGGATGTGGAAGGCTGGAATGTTGAAGGTGTAAATTTTTTTTTACTTGTCTAATGTTGTAATTGCCTTCACAGCCTTCTTATGCTCAGAAACTGGAGATGTTAAGAAGGGCAGCCTCTTAATTATAATTGACTTTTAATTAAGAGGCTAGGCTTGCATCTCTGCTTTCTGGGCCCTGGAAAGCTATGAAAGGCGTCAACGTAATTTTTCAGCCAAGTTTCAACACATGTAAGTGCTGCTAATTGCAAACTACATTTTTTACAGGAGGAGGGGATTTTTCATTTTTTATTTTTAGCTTATTTGCGTTTTTATTCTTGGGAAATAATCTGATAGGTTGATATGGAGCGATTTATAGTTTCCAAGCTTTCATATTTCCATAGCATTAAACTCCTATCTTAAACTAATGGCAAACGTAGAATTCTTCAGTCACCAGAGGAAGCAATATAGACTCAACAACTTCCTTTCCAGCTGTTAAGTGAAGCATTGTTTCAGTGCCTTATCAGACGAAAAGGCGTGCGCGCGCGCACACACACACACACACACACACAAATCCCTCCAAAGACAACGTAATGTCCATATTCCACAACTCTGAAAGTCTTTATGGTTTAGCAGTAGATAATATTGTTCCCCCATAAAATGTGCCCAGACCTCTCCCATTATTTCAGCTCAGCGGTTTTCCCTTGGTGAACTGGTGCATGCTGAAAGCTGTAATTTATCATACCACAACATTATTATTATTTTCCCTTTTTTGTATTTGACTTTTACTTGTGATATTTTAGGGCACTGTAAATCACCTATGGATTATCTTTGAAATATGGAGCTGTATGTACATTACCTAAACATAAATAAACAAGTAAAAAATAAAGAAACAATGAGTGGTTTTCCTCCTTGTAGCATCCTATCCCGGCACTATGATGGGGAAGAAAGCCGTTCCAAACTCCTGTGTCTCTTCTTAACTTTGAAAAGTACCTTCTGATGTGGTTTCATTTTTACAAACTCTTAAGAGGAAACAGGAAGGGACACCCCCCCCCCCGAAAAGGTTGGTGGGTCACTAAAAACACCTTTGCAGGCCAGGTCTGGCTAATGGGCTGTCAGTTCACCACCTTTGCTGTAAGCCATCTAGATTCTTTATGGAAGGGATAGGGAATCTGTGGCCCTCCAGACGTTTGGACTCCAACACCTGCCCCTGCCAGTGTAGCCAGTGGTGATGAGTAAGTTGCAGGGTAAGTGGCAATCTCACAATGTGAATGAGAAGTCAAGGAACAGATTTACCAGGGACACTTTGAAATTCCTCGATGAAGCAGGATCTGGGTGGTCTACAAGGCCCTCTCCAACGATATGATCCCACTTTCACTGCCACTTTACACGGTGAGAATACCAAAGCCTAGGCACGTGTCTCTACACCTTCCACAGGGAGTTGAATCATGCCTACTTCCTTTCTATTTTAATGAAGAAAGTGGTGGGAATAATGCTAATAAAGTAGCTTGTGCTACATTTCAGTCCATAAAAATGAGATTACCCATTTGAGAATTGTCAGCATGCAAACCATAATTTTAATGAAATGACTGGCTTCCTTTTTTAAAACCATTTACGTAAAAAAAAAATCAAATCATCCCACCCTCTGGTTTGTATTTTGCCACTCATAACAATTAATTGGTAGATAATTTAACAACTTGACCTAACTTTTGAGCTGTAGCCTTCACATTATGAGGCATAATAACCTTTTTAAAAAAGCTGAAATTTGTATCCAATGAACATGGCACAGAGGGGAATCTTTTATAAAAGCAAAAACAACCATTTCCCATGGTTCGCTCTTCTGTACAAAAGTAATTCTATTTGATTAGCAAAATAATCCCTGTACTCTTGGTTCTTGGGCTGTCTTCTGGGGAAATGAATACGAACATTCCATTTTGCTCTAACAAACACATTACAGTTAGGAGCTTCCTGTAATCAGCATCGTAATTTGCGCAGAACTCAATAGGATATCATCTTATCACAGTCACTTGGCATTTCAAAAAATGCTCTTGCAGGGGTACCTGGACGCAGGGGAGAGGAAGGTCTGGAGGGCCGATAGGAAAATGTGTGTGCGAATATTGGCCTGTGTACGTGCGGGAACATTAATATTTCTGAAGTACCTAATGTTGTTCTGGGAGGGTAATTGAGCCCTTTTACCAACTAGAGATTGTATACTGTACACCTTGCCCCTTCTCTGGAACAGGCCCTGCTGTGCTTGGAAGATCCTACAGCAAAGTAGCTACTGGGGTTTTGTTCCCTAAAGAAAAAAGAAAAGAAAAAAAGTACCGTATTTTTCGCTCTATAACACGCACCCGACCATAACACGCACGTAGTTTTTAGAGGAGGAAAATCCGTAGGCATGCCACCCGTAGGCATTCCCTCCATAACACGCACAGACATTTCCCCTTACTTTTTAGGAGGAAAAAAGTGAGTGTTATGGTGCAAAAAGTACGGTAATTTGCAAAAGCTGAAGGCAGAATGTTCTTTACCCTGCCCCAAGTAGTGAATTTCTGAAGATAATCCGTCTCTTGGTTTCACTTGGCTAGTTCTTTCCTTTTTTCTGTCAGTTGATTTCTTCTCATAGAAGAGATTAATGTTTTCGTTCTTGTGTGTTTTACCTGCGGTCACAGTGGCTGCACACAGACATCACAATAGGCGATGCATTACTGCGATGACAAAAAGCCTAGGAGAGCCTCAGGCTCTCTCACACACTCCCTTTCCCTCCCCTCCAACACAACCGTGAGGAGATCACAAACTTCTGCTTCTGCTTTGGGCCAGCCACAGTTTAGCATTATATCTGAACCCTAAAACTCTGGTTATGCTGAAGCAGGGTTTATTTGAAATATGACCCTCCTGCGCATTGCAGTCCTCTCCCTGCTGCACCTGTGTAAGTGCTATCATGGACTGAGGGAAACACAACATCTCCCCTCATTACTAAACTTTCCAGATTCTGCAACGCTGCAGAAATAACAGCACTAATTGATTCAGATTTGATTACAGGCTGCAATCCTACACACACACATACCTGAGAGTAAGACCTCTTGAACTCAATGAGGTTTACTGAGTAGACGTGCAGGACTGCGCCATTAATCATGTTTCCTATATCTATAAGCAGTTTTAGTTTTATTGTAGTTTATCTGAGCCCGGCTTCGGCTCGGGAGGGCGGGATATAAATAAAATTTATCATCATCATCATCATCATCATCATCATCATCTTTTGCTAGCAGCCTTGTACCCAGTGTTGCTTGGGGATTCTAAGAAACTAAGAAACCCAGCAACTCAGTGCAGTTTTGAAAGGTTCAGTCCACCATCTTCATTCAAAATGTCACCTACCTGCTCCTTGATCTCAGGAACAACCATGAAAAATCCAGATGCACAGTGAACCAACAGCTTTCCAAAATGTATAGTAAATGTCATTTCCATTTATCTTCCTCTGCAGAAATGTTCAAGAGGGAATCTAGAGGTCATTGCTTTGTTCCAAGAACTGGAGGAGCTTGCCCCATCCTTGTTTTGCTGTGGTTTCATAATAATCATTCCTAATTCTTTTTTCTTCGCAATTCTCTATAGACGAGACCCACCCCACATGCATAAAACTTGGTACAATCCCCACCCACTCAGTCTGCTTGTCTCATTTTTGCTTCCTTTTAACCCAGCAGGGACTTGCTTTCATCCGTTTTGGCTCACCACCACTTGGATTCTGCCTACTCTGCCCCTCGCATAATTTTTTAAAACCTTGGTGTCTCAAGTTTTCTCTAGTGTGCATTTTCGCATTTTTGTCAGTGCCAGCCACTCCCACATTAGAGTGTGCAATGAAAAACAGAGGCCTGACTGTGGGGGGGGGGGGAGTTTCTAGCAATGCATGTTTTTTTACTGAAATTATGATTATTTGTTTAATGGTGAAAACAGCAATGAAAGCTACGTGAGTGTGACTGATATGTTCATGCTGGGATTAACTAATTTGTAGCATAGAGCTATACATCAGATTCAGGGATAGGCCTTCTAGATGAATGGGATTGTTAAGTTGAGGGTGAACATATCAGACGGCATAGCGATTCTTCAAACAGCTCTTGTTTATTCACAGGCCCAGAACAGAACTGGACTGAAGGGTTCAGCCAGCCTGCTTATGGAGAGCTCCACTGCAAAGCAACAGTAACAACTTTCTGTAACTATCCAATCACTGAACGTCACTTTCAATTCCTATTTGCATATGTGGACTTGAGTGAAAACTATCTACAGGATCCCCCTGCTGGCCCAGGGCGAGAACTTCAGTACATAACAGGGATAGGCCTTCCAACTCCCATCAGCCCTCGTCACCGTGGCAACTGGTCAGGGATGATGGGAGTTGGAGTCCAGCAACATCCGAAATGGCCAAAGGTCCCCCACTCTTGCAATACATATGTAAATACATATGGGATACAGTAAGCTTGCAACGTACACATATTTGACTTGCACGCATTCAGAGTTACGTACTTGGGAATTATTATTATTATTATTATTATTATTATTATTATTATTATTATTATTTTACAGATTGGAAAGAGAGCAGACTTCCAGGAAAAACAGATTTTGGCAATCTCACCCAATGTGGGCATGTCCCCCTGGAAGGTAACCTGCACATAAATTATGGGCTTAGAATTATAGAATCACAGAGTTTTGGAAAGGACCCCAAGGATCATCTAGTCCAACCCCATGCAACAAAAGGGCTGACTGTACCCAACTATACACTACATAAGTAAATTCCACTGTGATCACTAGGACAGCCTCCTCGTTATGTGTATACTGGAATGTAGCCCGATATTATACTGTAAACTATAATAAACAAGAGCTGAGGGGAAATTTCATTGCACTGTAAGGTAGGGCAGTCCCAGCTACACCTGCTAAGATTTCCTCTCCTGCACATCCATTAAAGGTGCATCATCCTTGCCGTCTTTTGCCTCTAGCAACCCTATCCTAAAGTAACCACAGTGCATTTGGAATAGCCGTGACTGGCCTCCTGTCATTTCAGTCCTCAGTAAAATAAAATAAAAAATTGCTGGTGCTCACCATGTAGTTGTTACAGTAAGTACCACACTTTAGGTAAAGGTAAAGGGACCCCTGACCATTAGGTTCAGTCGTGGCCGACTCTGGGGTTGCGGCGCTCATCTCGCTTTATTGGCCAAGGGAGCCGGCGTACAGCTTCCGGTCATGTGGCCAGCATGACTAAGCCACTTTTGGCGAACCAGAGCAGCACACGGAAATGCCGTTTACCTTCCCGTCAGCACGGCCCCTATTTATCTACTTGCACTTTGACATGCTTTCGAACCGCTAGGTTGGCAGGAGCAGGGACCGAGCAACGGGAGCTCACCCCGTTGCGGGGATTCAAACCGCCGACCTTCTGATCGGCAAGTCCTAGGCTCTGTGGTTTCACCCACAGTGCCACCCGCGTCCCTGCTACACTTTAAACCAGTGCTTTTATTCTAGAAAAAAAGGCGATAGTATGGCATACCCTTGAGTACCCCCAGAAAAAAGCACTGAATATTATTATTAGAATTTATATACCGCCCTATACCCAGAGGTCTCAGGGCAGTTCACACAAAAGATCACAACGTGTAAAATCAAAGCAAAAACAATAACCCAATTAACACCCCCACACCCCAATTGGACACAGTATTCCAGGTGTGGTCTGGACCAAGGCAGAATAGAGTGGTGCTATTACTTCCCTTGATCTGAACACTATGCTTCCATTGATACAGCCTAGAATAGCATTAGCTTTCTGTGCTGCTGCATCACACTGTTGACTCATGTGGCCAGCCGCCATGTCACGTTTGCAGACATCTTTGTAAAGCAGAGTTGGTCTGCCAACAGGCTTGGTGCTCGAAGCCAACTCCCCGTAGAGAACGTCCTTGGGGATCCTGCCATCTTCCATTCTGTGTACATGACCAAGCCAGCATAGATGTCGCTGAGACAGGAGTGAGAAGGTCCTGGGAATGTGGGCTTGGGAGAGCACATCTTTGTTTGAGACTCTGTCCTGCCATGAGATGCCTATAATCTTCTTAATGTAGTGTGTGTGGAAGGCATTGAAGCAACGCTTCTGATGAGTGTTAAGTTGCCCACGACTCACTTCCATAAAGAAGTGCTCAGCACACAAGCCTGGTAGACCTTCGTCTTAGTACTGGGCCAGTAAATATACATACTATCTAGTACATGTGTTGGTGTTGGTGTTGCTGTTGGTATCCATTTGTTTTGAGAGGCAATAGCATACACCACATATATACACTATCTTGAGAGTCCCATGGACTGCAAGAAGATCAAACCTCTCCATTCTGAAGGAAATCAGCCCTGAGTGCCCTCTGGAAGGGCAGATCGTGAAGCTGAGGCTCCAATACTTTGGCCACCTCATGAGAAGAGAAGACTCCCTGGAAAAGACCCTGATGTTGGGAAAGATGGAGGGCACAAGGAGAAGGGGACGACAGAGAATGAGATGGTTGGATGGTGTTCTTGAAGCTACCAGCATGAGTTTGATCAAACTGCGGGAGGCAGTGGAGGACAGAAGTGCCTGGCGTGCTCTGGTCCATGGGGTCACGAAGAGTCGGACACAACTAAACGACTAAACAACAACAACAACAAGCATACACCACCAAGAGTGAAGTCAAACCACTGCTTTAGCAGCACCAAAGTAACCTCCTTGGGATGCAAGCCTGGGCAGTGTGTATGGAGGCCCTGGGCTGCCCAGAAAACAAGACCCTACTCTTGGCCTCGCTGATGTGGGTCCAAAGGAAAGCAGAGCAATACATTTGGCACCAGCTTGGCTGCAGGAGTTGCCAGAAGGAGGCAAACAAGGCACCATCCAACCATCTTAGGGTCGGGCCTACATCTTATATTTTGACTTGACCCTTCTACTATTAGGTCTTAGAGGCTGAACACTGAAAATGACTATGATTCTCATCCATCTCGATGGCAGTGTTTTCTTCCTATGAATGTCGTCTGTGGTTTGGCACATATTTCAACCCAAGTGGGCGAGCTATACATGAAGGCAAATCTGAAACTCCGGATGGTTTTGTTAATGCAATCTTGTCTGTGCTGCAAGGCCGAACTGTGTTCATTACACATGAGGGATTGTATTTGAATGCACATCTGTTCTGCTCTAAAAAATAAACAAAGGAAACCCTTTTCACCCTTGGCTCTTTTCCTTTAGATGTTAAACCAAAGAAGAATGAACAAAGTTGTACAGCTGAGAAATAAAACTGTGCACGTACTAAGTCTTTTGCATGCCCTTTCGGTGATTTTAAGTCTTTCTGCCAGCAGACTGTGCCAAAAATATTGGTGATGGGTCCATAAACATCATAAATTTTCTCATATGGTGACAGGATAAGGGGAAACTCTGGACTCAACATGCCTATATACCAGTTAGGCTAAGTGCCCCCAGCTCATATGTATATGTTTATACATAATTCCTTTCATAGCTGTTGCTTTTCTGAAGTCATAGGCCAGGGGTGAGGAACCTTAGACATGGGATCCAAATACTTCTGGCTTCTCTCTCAGACCCCCAGGACCATCCTGAGGCCACATCTCCTCTTCCTACAACACATCCTTCACTGGGCTTTGCTTTCCTGCCCTGCCCAAGTTATTTGCCTGGCTGGAACATGTCACTGAATTCTAATAATGCCTCTTGCTTGCATGGCTGAAGAATGGAGAGCTCTCTCTCTCTGACTATAGCTGGTTTTTAAACAGGGAGTCAGGGTGCCAAATCCAGTATCCTAAACTCAGTCCTTTGCTTGCACACTGGCAATGCCCAATTCATGCCTGAGGTGCTTTGTGCCAATGTAATATCTGCGCAGATGCAACCTTTCACTGTCTTTCTCTAAATGAGGGAAGACAGGGCAGACCTATGCATGGAGGATGGTAGTTGATGCTGTCACTGCTTTTGATCAAGAGTAACCCTTGTCCTGGGTTACTCTTTGCCATATCCACTCATGTTTTAACAGTACTGTAGTAGTACCCTTGTACTAAAGTGAGGTGGTATTGGGATCAGATGAAGGTGAAAGCCACTATCCCTCTAGGACACCCTCTTTGCCTCTCACAGTCATCTCAAGGTGACGTACAATAAAGGAGAAAAATAAATCATAGAATTGTAGAGTTGGAAGGGACCAACCCCTTTCCAAGTCTAACCCCCACAACTAAAGTAGGGTTGCCATGTTTCCAAAAAGGGGGGATTGTCCAAAGAATTTGTGAACTATTTTTAATGAAATTCACCAAAATCTACACTTCCGACATGGGCTGCCATACACCCAGGTTTCCCCGGACATTTTAGCGCTTGCCACCCAGACAATACGAGGGCCGAATAACAGACGTATGGCAACCCTAAACTAAAGCATCCAACCTCCACTTAAAGACCTCCAAGGAAGGAGAGTCCACCACCTTCTGAGGGAGTCTGCTCCACTGTCAAACAGCTCTTACTGTTTAGTAAAAAAAGAATTAAGAACACACAAAAACAACTGAAACATTTAAAGCAAACCTAAATGATATAAAATAAACATCCGTAGCAAAGGATTGTTTATCTGAAATGTCTCTTTCAAATGCTGCTGAGGTACAGCACCCAAAAGCTCCAGCCAACATGTCCAGTGGTCAGGGATGATGGGATTTCGGAGTCTAACCACACCTGGAGGTTGATGGTTTCTCCAGCCCCGCTTTCCAACTACTAATTAAGTAGGGGATGTCATAGCTATGACCTCTCCTGACCATGCCTTCCTAATACTTTCACCATCTATCACTATACAGTGGTACCTCGAGTTAAGAACTTAATTAGTTCTGGAGGTCTGTTCTTAACCTGAAACTGTTCTTAACCTGAAGCACCACTTTAGCTAATGGGGCCTCCTGCTGCCGCCGCACCGCTGCCACACGATTTCTGTTCTTATCCTGAAGCAAAGTTCTTAACCTGAAGCACTATTTCTGGGTTAGCGGAGTCTGTAACCTGAAGCGTATGTAACCAGAAGCGTCTGTAACCCAAGGTATTAGCTTTCTGGTATTATCAGGAGCCTTGCTCTCTATTGCAGTGGGAGATGGGGTGGGCAAAAGGAAGTGGCAGATCGCAGAAGCAACAGCAGTTCCATCTCCTGTTTAAGCCAGTGCAGGGGTACCTCAGGTTAAGTACTTAATTTGTTCCAGAGGTCCGTACTTAACCTGAAACTGTTCTTAACCTGAAGCACCACTTTAGCTAATGGGGCCTTCTGCTGCTGCTGTGCTGCTAGAGCACGGTTTCTGTTCTCATCCAGAAGCAAAGTTCTTAATCTGAGGCACTATTTCTGGGTTAGCGGAGTCTGTAACCTGAAGTGTATGTAACCCGAGGTACCACTGTAGTTTTAAAGGGGCAGAGGGAATTTTACCTGGCACCCTGTAGACAGACTACTTTTTAAGAAGTCGGCAAAGGTCAAAAGTTTCATGACCATTTTCTTAAGAAAAAAGAGTTGCAAACCACCCCAAAATCACAACAGCTGTTTCAGCTCTGCACCATGTTATTAGTTTAAGTGTTGAAACAACATCTGGCATTTTTCTTGCATTTGTTGTATACGGCATGATTTCTATTAAATTTTTTAACAGGGCATTTATCAGGGACAATTCTGACAACACATTTTTCCTAATGAAAACATCTACAACCATTGCTGCAAAACTCCACATTCCTAGCTGCCACCGGTACCTAAAAAAGATACCCAGAGAGTCAATGAACCAGGTTTATTTTGCTCCCATGTGTGCTGTTGTGTACATAACCAGTTTCCTCCTCCTTGGACAGAGCAGTGCAATACTCCCATTATGCTAGGACCAGAAATTCTCTTCTGGTTCTAGCACACATGCCTCCAACACGTGAGGAGCTTTCAGACTTTTGCTGTTTTGGGGTGAGATTCAAGCATATACCAGCAAATTCAATTTGTGCAATTACAGTTGATTGTGATAAGAAAAGTAACAGGGAAATGTACTGGACAGTGTGGGATAACATTTGTGTTGATGCAACTTACTCTAAGCTCCCAATAAACAAATCGGAATGAGAGTTCATTATGTAGTCAGCATTGCCTAATCTCCTTGCAAACAAATAGAAGAATGGCTCATTAAAGAGGTCATCTGGAAGCACTCGCATAAGAAAATGATGGGGGCACACCCTCAGCACATGCTCCTGGAGCACCACACATGCACACAGAAGGTGATGCCATACTGCCTCCACTCCCCAATGGCACACCCAGCAATGGCCTCAGGTTTCCAGGTATCCCTGCAGGTTCATATCCCCTTACGTGCCTCACAAGGACTGTTTTATAAGGACAATACATACAGGAAGGAGGAGTAAGAAGACACAGCACTCATCGAGAGTGCCTTGGGCAGGAGGCCTGCAAATAGCACACACAGTCCTTGCAGGGCAAAGTTTCAAGACTCATGCAGAGAAGGCAAAACTGCTTTGAGAAACGGCCAAGCAGTGGAGCCAGGACAGACAATGAAGGCAGCCACAGGCAGCAGCAACCTCCAGGGGTTCACTCCACAAAGTTGGAAAAACAAAAGATGGGATTTTGAGCCCCATCAGGGAGAAAGAGGGAAATGGCCTATTCACTTTTTGCATGTGCAGCGTAAGGTGCTGGTGCTGGTTGCTCGTGAGTAACCAGGCAGGACGTCGACCTGTCTTTTACAGGCTTTATTGATGCAAACTATTTACAGTGCAGAACTACAAAGTTCATGTCCATCTTAGTCACTTGCAGATTCCGGGAGTGGCCCCTTCCGGTTTCTCCCCCAGCATAAGAACTTAAGACACCCCAAATCTGGGTGACCTTGGGCTAGTCACACTTCTCTGAAGTCTCTCAGCCCCACTCACCTCACAGAGTGTTTGTTGTGGGGGAGGAAGGGAAAGGAGAATGTTAGCTGCTTTGAGACTCCTTCGGGTAGTGATAACGCGGGATATCAAATCCAAACTCCTTCTCTTCTTACAATGCCCAAGGGATACAAATTATTGCAGGGGAAATATTCGCTGAGGCAGAAAGTGTGACAGAAAGTGCAACCAATCTTTCTCCACCAGGATTTTCAGATATACCTTTACTTCCCTCTAGTGGGCCCTATACAAATTACAGATATTTCTGACCACCCCCAACAAGACAATGGCCAAGTTCAGACATTCATCTTTGAATTTTCAGAAACCACTGTTTATGAAGCTGTGGACAAGCCTATGAATGCACGGACTTCCCTTTCCTCTTCCTTTCTTGCAGCTCCTGCAAGGAGATGGTGGTTTGCATTAAGCCAGAGTTTCCCAGTTTGGACCCAATGGGCAGGGATGAGGAACCTTCATTTTGTGGGCCCTTGGGATTCTCCCCAGGTAACAAACCCCTGGCACAGGTTGCATCCTTTACTGACACAGCCTTGCGCCTACCTTGAGTGTTTTTGCCCAGCTGGAATGTGTCCTGGATCTCTGATCATCCTTCTTGTTTACCTGGATGGAACACAAGAGGGGTATGTGTGAATGAATGTGTAGAAACAAGCCTACATTACAAAGGTAACATTCACATTTATCGCTCTGCCCACTGCTTCTGGAAATGTCTGGGAAATTCCGGTCATATGTTAACCCTATTAAAGCAGGGTTAAGGAAACTTTTCAAGCTGAGGGCCACTTTTCTTCCTAGGCTACCTTCTGAGGGCCACATATCCATGGTGCGGCAGGGACATATCCGGAACACTGCCATTGGAAGCAGTGTTTGGGCAGAAATCGCTAAAAATGTCCGGGAAAATCTGGATGTATGGTAACCCATGCTGTCAGTGCTGTTTTTGCTGATTTTCTTTAAAAATAGCTCCAAAACTTGGGGGTTCCCCCCAAAACAAATTGCCATAAAAGTTCAACAACTTTGGCCCAAAAATGCTTTTCCGTCCTGAATTTTCACAGTTTGAAATATGGCAACCCTAGGTATGCATGGATAACATGCTTACTTATGGCTTCGTAACTGTGGTTTAAAGAACCATGGATGGAGGTCTGAATGCAACAACTGTGCAGTAACAAGCAAACACATAAGCAACTGAAGGGGGTGGGTCTGTCACTTATTTGTGGTG